>NW_027269261.1:16427682-17170981 GCF_023055355.1 Agelaius tricolor | reverse complement strand
CTCTGCTATGCCAGGCATGACACATATGTAAAGCAAGAGTCATGCAAGGCTCCCTGAGGCATGCAAAGGCTGATGGAGAGTCCTGGGGAAGTGAAGGATTCTTCAAGATCCCAGAACAGGTTGGTAGTTCAGCTAGCAGTAGAATTTGGAGAGGAAACTGCTGCTATGGCAGGTCTCCTATTGAATTTCTTTAATTTCTTAAAGCCAGGATTTTTCCTCTAGACCCAGAGATTATTTTGCTTATTAAATTGCCTGAGCAAGAGATCTTGGTTTTGGGACCCATTGAGTGCTTTTCCATTCCTTCCATAACGTGGGCATATGTGGGTTGCATCTGCTAATTCCTGGTTTGTACTTCAGTGATGCATTCCCAGACCTGTGCTGGGCTGCTTCTTAAAGGTGATGGTATTGTTGACCATCTCCTTCTTCTGTGTGAAAATTCAGAGAATGATAAAGGGACATCCTTTCTCCCCAGCTGATAGGAAGTGGTTGTGAGGTACATATGTTTTTGGGTTTTTTTGACAGCTGCTGTCAATATTAGAAATGTAAAGTTCTGTTGGCATGGTATTTTTGACAAATAGACCCCTGTATTCTCCACTGTTTCCTGCTTCCTCTTCCACTGTGTGGTTTCACAGCAGCAGCTGTTGGTGGTACCTTTCTGTTGTCTAGCTTGTGATGTGTTCTCAGTAATTATGTGATCTCTGAGATAAAGTAGCTGAGATAAAAGGTTGGAATTTGAGAGTTTGCTCTTGACTCAGTTGAAATCAGAAGAGTTTGATATTTAGTATGACCAGAATGTGAAATATGAGTAGTGATTTTGCAATTCTGTAACTTTGGTGTACAGAATCTCTGCCTTTTTCGGCAGACATTTAGCTCTATTTCAGTGCCTTCAGGAGCTGGAGAAGTCACTGTGTCTCTGTGTACCAATGCTGGAACTCTAATGGCCTACTTTGCCTTTTTATAGATGGTCACCCTTCATGTCTCAGAACTTGCCTGGCTTTGGCTCCTGACCATGAGGTCTTGTCATGCCTTTTCCACTAGATTAATGAGACTTTTAGTACCAGAAATATTCCCCTTGTAAGCATGGATCATATCCTCTGATACATTTAATAGACTTGAGTTCTATTAAATTGAGAATTTTCTTACCCTAGTTCAGACTCCCTGGCTTAAGTCACTGTGACTTCCAGCAGCCTGCATGATACTCAGGGTTATGCCTTCCTGTTTTCCATCTTGTGGTTTTTTGCAAGCAAGCTGTTTTATGCCAAGGACATTTTCCTTATGATAGCTTTGAGGAGTTTCTGGTCTGTTAGTTCTTGACCTGGGCTGGGAATTTGAGGTGGTTACTGAGATATAAATAACAAAATTAAAATAAGTACATTTGAACTCAGAGCTTGCTATGTTCCCCTCCAAGTTTTAATTCTCATTCAATTAAGAAAATAGCACATTCCCACACTGCTACTCAACTTGAATTAAAACATCAAAATGTAAATAATATTTTATTAATTTTTTAGTTA
The DNA here is from genome assembly GCF_023055355.1 of Agelaius tricolor. Taxonomy (NCBI): domain Eukaryota; kingdom Metazoa; phylum Chordata; class Aves; order Passeriformes; family Icteridae; genus Agelaius; species Agelaius tricolor. Next base: position 17,169,470 of record NW_027269261.1, on the reverse strand, counting down.
CTAGGAAACACATTAGGGGCAAGCCTTTCAGGTAACTTTCTAAATTTGCAATAGTGATGATCTGAGAGGAAGTGCTTGTTTGCCATGAAGTGAATTATGCATTAGAGGAGCCTTTTAATATTCTTATTTAACATCCAATCTGATATATTTTTTGGTCTACAGAAGCTGTAGTACTGTAATATGCAAATCAATTAAAACTATGATTAAAGTGAATAATAGGTACAAGCACCAGGACTTGTGACAAAATGTATGTGTCTATATATAATCTACCATTTCCTTGCATCTCCACTCTGCAGTGCCTGATGCTATTTTAAGACCAAAAGAAACCTCTCTGGGCATAGAAGTTGCAGTAAACAGAGTAATTTGGCTGTTAGCCTGTGTGAGCTGCAGATGATGCATGACTTCCATTTGCTCTTTTAAAATATGCCTGCTTATGCTTTGGCCAAGCACACACAGAAAAGTTCGGAAGAAAGGGCAATCTTCACACAATTCCCATTCTCTGGCGAAATGAGAACTCCTTGATCAGGATTGGAAAAATAGGTGGCAGTACCATACAGGAGCCAGGCAGCTGGATTTTCTTCAGTGTTCCAGAGGCAGCAGCTTCCAATGAATGTTTGACTCTGTATGTTTGCTGTGTGTCATTTGTAGCAGTATTTTTCAAGCAGAAAAAAGCCAAGGATTCCGTTGCTCAAAAAGCCAGTACCAACTAGAATGCCTGGGTGCTGAAAGTTGTGGGGGTTTTTCCCCTTTTCTGAGGTACCTAAATAGGAGCCATCCTCCAGAAAATACTGCCCTTCCTTTCCTGTTGAAGGAGTAGCTGGATCCTTTTATCTGCTCTCTACAAATGGCAGGTCAAAGAAGGTTAAATCCTTCCCACTGGCTTGGATGACAAAGTGGCAAAGTGACTCTCACTTCTTCAGCTTCTTCAGAATCACAAAAGTTATGTCTAACACAGATGCCCTGCATAATGCTGTAGCACAGAAGGTTTCTGCTGGTTGTCATCCTGGAAGAATCCACAAGGAAAAGCAGGAAACTGCTGTCTGTGCTACAGGCCCTTGGATAGAGAGCACTGACACACCCACATTCCCTGTGGGTCTGGCAGGGAGCAGGCTCCATGACTTTCCACAGAGTACATCATGTACCAGTGGATATAGCAAAACTATACCCAGGCTTCCTTGCCATTCCTTGAAATGGAATTTCCTCCAAAATTTGTCCTAAACCAGGACACCCCAGAATTTAGGAGAACATCTGTATCTGTCCATCTCCAGCATCATAGAACTCTTGATGAATTCTCAACTATGTGGGCTACTACTTCACGTTTTTTCTCTTTTCCATTGCCCTATTGTAAAAGGAGGAAAAAACAGACACGTGCAGACAATACCAACTCTGTGGTCAGGAGTAATTTGGTATGGGTTTTAACATGGCATGGAGGAGAGGATAGGAAGACAATCTTTTGCTGGCTTCTTGTGTTTTAAACTGGGAAATCAGAACACTAATCCTAGGAGTCTCTGAACCCAGTTTCTCTCACAGCAGCCCCAGCATATCCCAGAGATATGTGGCAGATTCTGTCTGCATTCTTCTCTGTACTGATTCATGGCAAGACTTAAGAGATTTCTGCTTTTGGTTCTTGGTTCAAATGTGGTATTTATGGTTGGGTTTCTTTGTAAAAAGAGCTATGCCTTTAAAGGTTATTTTGGGGACTTTTTTCCCCCTGAAGTAGACATATTACAAGAGTATCTTGGACAGTTTCTTTTTCAAACTTGGTTGATTGTAAAGCAAATGATGAGTTTGAGTGCAAGTGATACTTTTCAATTTGTATCTGAATTGAGACCAATTCATATTCATATAACTGTGCTACCTCAGTCAAATTAAATACAGGTCCCTTTCTTGACCTATCTTCTTTTTTAAAGGAATAAGACAAAAATTCCCAAGTATGTTGGCAATGGAGAGAGATGGGGAGACTGACTCGGTGATCAGAATCCAATTTTATTGTAGGATACAAGCGCTTATATACTATTTCAGGGAGACTAGTAATGCATACTACAATGATTAGGTTAAAATCACATACACAAACTTATGCATATAACAACATCTCTTGCTTGCAGAGTTTAATGGGATTTTCTTTTAATGGTAAACCCATTTGATTTAATCTTCTTGCAATAGAAGTCTAATTTTCAAAGTTCCGTTTGCTTTTGCCAAGGCATCCTGTTATCAAATCTCTTATGTTAACCAGGTCCAAAGTCCATCATCTGTCTTGTGTCCCCCAACATTCCAACACAAGTAAAGTAAAATAAGAAAGACAGCAATGTCTTTGTCACAATGTTTGCCCAGAGTTCAGGTCCACTTGAGAAATTACTTAATCTCTAAACTAGAATATTTGTTCACAAGTAGACAGATGGAATTTCCTGCTATTTGTCATTTTTTGTTCATCATTCATGGTATTTATAGGTTGCACAGAATACAGTATCATCATCATCCCTAGGGTCCTGTTTTATAAGTTCACTAAAATTAAGCTTTGAGAGTTTTCCAGCCAGAACCCAGAGTTGAAACCAGGGTCCCTTGAAAGAACACAATAAAATAAATAAATAGAGAAGGATTCAATAAATAGGGAAGGATAAACTTTCATCTTAAACTTACATTTCTAATCCATGGAATTTTTTTTTAAATTTTCTCTCCTCAAATTTCCCTCCTCCTTCCCTTCTCCTTAACCCCACACATCTTTTTGAGCCCTGGTTTGAAGTCATCCATATAAACTACAGACCACAGTTGCCCTTCCAGATGCACTGTGCCTGTGGTTCAGATTTTGTGGTGGTGGAAGAAAGAGGAAAACAAACCAAAACCCACTAATGTTGGAAAGCAGTTTTCCTGCTTACTTTCTTTGGGATTGCCTAGCACACCCTCAATAAACAAGACAAGGGAACGGTGTCCTTTGCATTCAAAGTATGTTGGGAGCTCCATGATAAGTGCTGAGGGCAAATAATGAAATAACAAATGTTCTTGGAAACAGATATTAATTCATCTTATTGAACTACCTGCCCTTGTGCATGGAAGAGGGTATGTGAAAGTTGCACTGTTAGCCAGGTGACCAGCAGACCTATTTCTGGCAGAGGTATTTAAGCCAGAGACACCTAGAACAGAGACCATGAAGGGCTGTTGCTTAAGGTAAATTCTTGTCAGTGGTGCTAGTGACAACCCTCTTCTCCTCTAGTTTGTAACTCTTTACCTAGCAGATAGAGAGCAGACTTTATGACCATCCTAGGAATGGGATCAATATATAGTTCATTGTAGCTGCTTGCACAGTTCTGAGGCAATATCTGTTTACCTCTTTTTTTTTTTTTTTAATGATTTAGTGAATCAGAGACAGATGGTTGATGTAGTCACAGAGATGTGAAGTAGGAAGAATGGTTGAGGTCATTAGAGGCTGATAGGTTGCTAGGCAGGTTGGCTGTATGAGGCACAATAGGAATTTTAGCAATATCTTCTAAGTCTTTAGCATCTCTAAGTCCTTAGTCTTCTCTCTTGCTTGCAAGAAGGCTGGAACCACTCATGTGTTATATGCTGTAAAACTGATATGTGGCAGGCTGCAAAACTGGTATGTCTGGTGCTGAGCAGAGAATGAGCTCAAATGTAATAATTAGCAAAAAAAAAATTGGTAATAATATATACATATACTAAAGCAGATCTGAATCACATTTTCAATCATTAGCGACCACTGTGTTGGGAAATTTTAGTTTTCAGGCTTACATTTTGTAGACTGAGCATCCTAAGTGGCTATAGGATGTGAAACCACTGTTACTTGTTGGCTTGCTGGTTTTGTTTTCTGATTTGCTGGGATTTAATCCTGGTGGATTGTACTTGTTGGCTTTTTCCTGTATACTTGTCTTTTTCAACAAAATGAAAACTTTTTTGTGCAAAGAATATTATTATATAAAAGACTTTTTGTATGGGAAACTTTCTCCTATCTTTGAGTGGGAAGATTGGTTAATAAATTTTAAAAATGAAGATGGAATTTTGTATAGGTGGTGAGATGAATCATCGTATGGGAGAGAGATTACAAAATGCCATGGGATTTTCAAGCACAATTTCCAATGAAAGTTGCTCTACTTTTATCTTATTATGAGAAGTTTTAACTTGTAATTTCAATCTTCTGGCCCCAGAGCACTCCAGGCTGTGATGCGATCTGTTTCCAGAAGCAGAATATGGTGGTAGAAGCGGTGAGTACTTTCATCAGTTCTTGAGTGATTCATGGGAGCTGTTAGCTGAGTAGTTTTTTGCCTTGGAGACAATAATTTACATTACTGGAACTGCTGTTGGGTGGCCACTCTGTTCTCTGAAAAGGGCTTGGTAGTGGAAGCACAGGGGGAAAATGAGGGTCTAGAGACAGGCTCCTGTAGGACAGCTGGATATAAGCAAATGTTTGTCTGTGGCTGAAGAGAATAGTGGGGGAATGTGGGCAGGTGTAACTGAAATCTCCTCTGCCCTACAGCACTGGAGACCTGATAGGGCAGGAGCAATTAATTTAAAAGAGTGGGTAAACTCACCAGTACAGGACAGAAAACTCTTCAGGGTAGGATTAGTTCATGAAGTAGGATAGATTTTCTTTTGCAGTATTTCTTTTCAGATTGTGTTTTTAGAACAAAATGAAAATTTCCTGGGGTTTGAGTATTTTCTGTCTGTAAATCGTGATTTTTTTGATTGCTTTTTGTTTTACTTACTGGATGTTTCTTTGCTATCTTGTGATATCTTCCCAGTAGATGGTAAGCTTTGTAGTGTGGGAATGACAATAGAAATGCACATTGTTCTTGAATTCAGTATTTCTGGGGCAGCATGTTTTTATGTGCTGAAAGGGAGGCTGACTTAAACATGGCTCAGGAAGTAGAAAATAGAGGTATACCATACTCTTCTCAAAATCTGAAGGAAAAATAAGCATTCCCTCACAGAAGTCTGACATATTTATGGTACCTGGGTTTGCTTGAGTTTTTAGATGTTTTGAGGTTTTTTTTGAGGGGCACGCATCTTTCTTTTCTCATCTAGCCTTTAATTTACACTATTCTTTATCATGAATGTCATATGATTCTGCCTATCCTGGTTAATCTTACCAAAGACTTTGCAAGGTCATCTGGGGCACTCTCTGCACTACCTTAAAATAATCAATTACTCTCTTAGTGCTATGCTGCAGTGACCATCTTAAAAAAAAGAGAGAACTTAGTAGAACACAAAGTGACAATCCAGTCTATTAGAACAAAATCCCCTACAAAAATCATGACATTTTGGGGATGTATTGGAATTCTTGTAATGAAATGACTTACGACAACAGCTAAAACACCTAGTTTAGGATCCCATTAAGTTCTGTTGACTGCAAATTTTTGGGATTTTTAAATTTTAGGATTATTGTATGCTACAACTAAATTTCACTGCTATCCAGGATTCTGGGTCAATATGGAGTCTCTTCGCTAGAGGACAATTATTTTGTTCTGGACTCCTCTGCTTCTGAATAGCTTAGAACTCACAGCTCTACTTTCTTAATGAATTTGTCTTAGTTCATGATAGTAAAGTAAAGGTTATACATTCCAAGAAGGCATTATATTTTTCCCAGCTGTGAAAAGAACTTGTTTGATAAGAACCTGAATTACAGAAGGAAGGACGTAAGAATTAGATTCTTGCTTTGGCTTCGAGGTCTTTGTTTGTAACTTCACAGGCTATTGTGATTTTTATTGTTAATAATATAGATACTATTTCATGTAACTAAATGTTTATTTTGATTTATAGTGCACCCTGGATTGTCAGCTAGAAGAAGATACGCTGAAATTAAAAAATAAATTATAGAGGAGTAAGACACCATGATCCTCACATAGCAGTATCCATGTTAGAGCCATTAATATCAAACTATAATTAAGGAATCAAATTAAGTCGATGCTGGCAATGGAAGAGAGTATGCTCATCTTGGTAAGTAGGACTGCACCTATTAATTGTGTAATGCCAAACTTCAGGATTTATCCTATATCTCCTTCCGAACTATATACATGCATCAGCACTATCTAAATTTTACTAGCTGTGAAGCTGGTCTGTTTATCTATGGAAACAATGGAAAATTCTGGTTGTTTTTGTAGCAAAAATGCTTTTTTAAGAATACAATGAAGAATGTAATTTTTGCAGATTAGACCTTCTGTTGTACTCTTCAAGGAATATTTTTCTATTATTGCTACAGGAAAAAGTAGATTATTAGACTACAGATGTCTGAATTGCTTCAAAAGCACAAATTCATTTGTTGCCTTATATGTCTGTTACAACTGTTTGGGTTTTGTTCTTTCTTGGAAAAAAATTTCAGATGAAGGCTGATAAATAATAGGAAGAATGCTGATGGGATATTCATGAACTGCTCTGTCTGGAAAGCTTTGAATTTACTTTGTTACCTCATAACAATATGAAAATCTTTCATCTACCAAAAAGGCTAAGAAAGTAATTCTGCAGTGATTTTAGACTTGTATTTTTTTAAAAGTAATTTTCTAATATTGTACCTTGAAAACTCCTCTGCATTATAGAAGAATATATTTTCATGTGTGAATAAATAGTATGCCCCACAAGAGGAAAAAAATCTGGAGAGCAACATTTAGTCCATAAAAGATAAACAAGTGAGTGGGTTTTGTTAATCTTTTCAGAAGAGAACTGATGTTCTTCTCCAACCTAAATACAATGACAAGAAGAAAATGTAGTCCAAATAGGTTCTATAGCCAAGCCTAGCACTACAGGAGAATAAAGGCAGAGGACAAATACACGTGTAGCAGCACATACTTTCATGAACCACCACTGCACTCAGATGAATATACATGTGTTTTATTTACATAGTGAGAAAAGGAGAGCATATAGACTGCTAGCTAGGAGGATTTTTTTTTTTAAATCTACCATCATGAGATGCACCTAATATTTCAGTACCTGGTACCTTACTTGATACCTTAGTCCCTGGAACTGTCTCTTACACCAAGCCTGCACTCTAAGGAGGTAATGTATTTTCAGGACTGGATGTGAGAGGGGAGGTGAGAAGACCTTCTTTCTGTTCCTCACTCTGTCACTGAGCTTTTTGGTGAACTTGAAGCAATTGTTTAATTTCCTTGTGCTTGTGAGAAACTTAGTTGAAAATCTTGTATGTTAGAGATATGTAATCCCTACTTAATATTTATGGAAGCAAATTTACCCAAAGCTGTGATCTCCTTGTATGTGCAGCACCTAAAGAATTGTATGCAGTAAATTGGGTTTGGGTGTGTTTAATGCTGACACACTGAATTTGTGCAAGTCTTAGCAAGGAATTTTAGCTTGAACTGCTCTTATGAAATAAATGAGTCCTATTACTTCTATTTAATAGTATGTACAGAACAGTTTAGGGAGAACAGTTAAAAATGTAGCAATCTGAAATGAGAGCAGGATTTAAACTCGTTTGCTCAGAAATTTGTGCTCTAGATTTAGCTTTGATGCCAACAGTCAGGCACCTCTCTTGAAAGTGCAAGAGGATCCCAAGGATCCCTGCGAGCCAGGAATTTGGTTTGGACTCTCTTGTAAAAGACAGTGTCTGAGCATCTCTTGCAATTCTTTTGAAACGGCTGATGAGAAGAAAACACCATGTGCAGAACAAATGACCCTCTTTCCCCAGCCACCCCACGACTGTTGTCTCAGCTGACACGTGACCAGACCTGAACCTATGGAGACTGTGAGCTTTGGAGAGATAAAAGGACAAATAATGCTGTAGGGAGAGGAAGCAAATCAGATTTTTTTAACTCAAACATTGCTGTTACTTCACTGGTTTTGAAATCTTAACCTAAAGTAAGAAAAATAAATCATTGTAGAACTGAGGCAAAAGAAGGGATTTACAGCCCAGTGTGAATCAAGTGCAAACCACAAGGAACTTCAGCACAAAACCTGCCAAAGAGATCCATTTCCAAGGCATGGGATGGGGGATTTATTTCCTTTACTGCATTTCCTATGCCCATTTGACTTGACAGGAAATCAAATGAAAATCGCATGTAGTAGTAACAGCTCAAGAAGTAAATCATTGATGAAGAAAATATAGGAGAAAATTATTACTTTCACAAGATTTATGCATTTTCTCCATTCCCATTCTGCCTCCCAACTATGCACACTCTTCAATCTGCTTAGATGATTAAAACCAAAAGAAGACAGACAATTGCAACACCTGCTAAATCCAGGGAAAAAAAGGGGTAGAATGCAAAACCCCCCCCCCCTTCCCAAAAAAACCCAAAACAAAAAAAACAAACCCAAAACCAACCAACAAAAAAAAAAAAAAACCCACAAAAAAACCCCCAAACCCAAACAAAGAAAAAAAAAAAAAAAACCAAAAACCAAAAAAAACCCCACTAAAATCCCAAGTCACTATGAATGGCAACCCAAATAAAAAGCCAACCCTTGTGCCTCTGGAAATGAGGCAGGTTTTATGAGCTTTTCCCCTTCCTTAAACGAAACAAATAAATAAATATTTTAACAAGCCTTCTTAACAAGGAAGATGGTGGTTGTAATAATATCCCCCCTTCACCCAGTGCAGAGGATCTATTCTGTTTCCTTTCACATATGTGGCAAAGCTCAGCTATTTCCACTGTGGGAGTCTGTGTCTCTCTATTACTGGCTTCTACTCTTTCAGTTCCAAGTGTTTTGTTTTTTTATTTTTAAAGCTTCAGGATCCCAAACTTATCGGGAGAGGAAATAGATCAAAAAAAGGAACCCACAAACAAGGTTAAAAGCGCAAATAAAGATGAAGAGAGAAATGGAAAGGGGAGGAGAAAAAATGGGGGGGTGATCAGTCCAATTTTCTTTGGAGAGGCATCTCATTGTTGGGGCTTTCTGCCAGTGTTCCAGGGCTTCAATTGAAAGTGAATTTCTTTTATTGAATTCTATCCAGAGATATCATAACCTCAAAAGGCTACTATTACCTACAGGGTTTTAGATGAAACCATCTGAGCGTGACTGTCTAAATGCAAGAAGTCACAATTGTTGTTTGACAGCATGGGACCTGCCAAAGACCCTCTTTCCAGATAATTGTTTACATAATCCTTCCACCCACCCTGTTGAGGTGAAAACTTCCACTGCAGGCCTTTTTACCTCAGCAGGTGCAGAGCAAAACAAAAAAAAAAAAAAAAAAAGAAAAAAAGGTCAAAAAGACATGGTGAACTCCACAAAGCCATCCCATGCCTTGACAAGCAATATTAAACATTGGGTTTTTGAATGTGCATTGGAAGGCAGTGGAAGAAATCTAGGTTTCAATTAACCAGGTTACTCCTCTTGTAGTAATAATCAGAATGACAAGTCTTGTATTTGCAGGGTGCCCCGAGGCAGGAAGGAATGATGAATCTGACTCCATGTTCTTAGAAGGCTAATTTATGATTTTATGATACTATATTAGATTAAAGAATACTATACTAAACTGTACTAAAGAATATAGAAAGGATACTTACAGAAAGCTAGAAAGATAATAATGAAAACGTGTTACTCCTTCCAGAGTCCTGACACAGCTTGCCCGTGATTGGTCATGAAGTCAAAACAATTCACATGAAACCAATGAAACAACCACCTGTTGGATAAACAATCTCCAAACACATTCCACATGTGAGCACAACACAGGAGGAGCAATGAGATAATATTGTTTTCCTTTTTCTCTGAGGCTTCTTAGCTTCCCAGGAGAAGAATCCTGGGTGCAGGGATTTTTTCAGAAAATATGATGGTGACAGGCAAGTAAAAGACCAAGTTGTTTGAAAAGACATTTAAAAAAATGGAGCCCCAAACCTTAGCAAAACCAGCATTCAGAAGGTGATTGGGAAGCTGATGAGACACACCATGCACTCTCAGCTTTCTCTGACAATGTAAGAGTGAAACACAATCACTGCTGGTGGGAATTGCTGTCATGTACCCCCACCCTTCACTGGGTGAGTGATGGGGCTGAGAAAACTTGAAGATGAGTGGCATCCTTCCTTCAGCTTCTGGAGGGCAACATGTCAGCAATCTTAATAGAGACATCTGAAGTTATTTGCTAGTTTGAAAATTTTGGCTGGTCTCCATAGATATTATGATAGTGTATGTGTATGAATGCACATTTTCAACAGATTTTGGGGTTTTGGCTGCTGATAGACTAACTATGTGTAGAGCCCAAAGTGGAGTTGTAATGATACTCCCACACTTGCCAGGAGGTTTTGATGTAAGAGGAATCAATGTATGGGATGTATAGTGCATGTCTTTTACTGAGGACAAAAGAAAGTAGCAAAAGATTAGTGGTTGTGTTTTGATACAAGCTCCACTCACAGACTGTCTGTCAAGAGGGCAGAAAAGTGTACAGTGGAAAGGGGAGGAAGTCTTAAAGCATGCAGTAGGAAGGCTGCATGAAACACTTGGGGGAGGCAAATGGAAATAAATTTGACAAAGGTCTGGTAAGAAGAAAAATACATAAAAGTGGCATGTGGGAGAAAGGGATGGAAAACCCAAATGAGGTACATTTTCCTTGCGTGCAGTTGCAACACAGCAGGGTTCTAGGCGTGGGGGGGAGCTCTGGTTGATAGTGATGCAGCAGTAAACAAGCTAGTTCAGAAATCTTTTGGGAGCAGTTTGAAATTGGTGATCAAAAGACAAGCTGCACTTTGAGTGCACTGTGTGGGTGAGAAGATGTCTGTCTTATGATTCACTGCTCAGCAAAATCCCTGGTGGAGCTGAAAACACCTTTAAAAATTCCCTTCAGTGTCAAGCCTCTCTAGGGGGAAAAAAGGAAAAAAAGAGTAAATGAAACATTTTTCTTCCATTTGTCTTCAAGCAGGAGAGACAAGATGTAGGTGTGACAGTGATCCATTTGAATTCCTCAATACATCCACAAGTACTTACTTGTAAGTTTTGTGTAACAGAGGGTGAGATCAAGATAAGACATTTGATGAACTGTTGATGAACAGTTCATGGAGCAAAGTGTTTCAGACCACATTTAGGACAGACCCGTGAGTGTCAGATTAGTGTAGATATGTGGTGGAATAATGGATGTTGCGTGGAAAACAGCATTAAGTCTTAGAACATCCCTAAGTCCCCAAAAGCCAAAATCAATTTTTTTACATACCAGGCAGAAAACAAAACTGAGGAGTAACTTTACTAGACAGGAAATATGTGAAGGAAAAGATGGTACAAAGGAGAGCATGGGTACCTTTACCTGTCTGCAGGGAATCTTAATTTGTAGAACTACTGCACGTTGAAAGGTGTTCTTGATTTAAAACTTTCAACTCCTCTCTTTGAAACTTTTTAAGTGAAAGAAATTATGCTGGCAAACCAGAAAGGCTGAAGAAAATGGAAGAGAAAAAGAAAGGAATGCTCTGGTTATTTGCCGGATTAAAAAGATATACTTGTAAAAGAACTTATGAAGTTTGGGAAATGTAATGAGACAATGGTATAAGGTCAGAAAAAAACTTAAGGGAAGTTATAAAAATGATTTACTTTGAGGTTCTGTTGGCAACGTCTCCTCAGAATTGTATTCTCTATCTAGACCCTGCTAATTCATCAGACTGCTTAGAACTGGCCATTTGCTCCAGATCATTCAGATGCATCAAAAAGAGAACAGGGAAGAATGCTATGCAGGGAAACTATGCCCTTAAGGAGTTACAGATTATTGATGGTAAAATGCCCCCATATTTTAGGACTCCATTTGGGAACTTTGGAACATACCCTTCTTTAAGACCATTTCAGACAAAAACTGATATCTGCTGTCTGTAACCACAGCAATGGAAAGACTGTGACAGTGTACAGAACTGCATAGTGAGAGGTTTCCTGGGAGAAAAAAGCTGTAAGCTTGTATTTCTTAATGCTGAGTAGGATTTTGAATTCTAAGTGGAGAAACATATTGATAAGCACTCTCATAGCGCTGTAGTAAACTGCAAAATCCAGTTCTATTGGAAGTTAGTCAATATATAAGATATGATAGCATATGGAACAGATGCTGGAGTTCTTCTGCAAGAAGAATACTAATTCTGGATATGTGCCTGATCCAGATGTCCTTTCATAAAAACATGAGCTGCAGTTATCATCTTGGAAGCCATAGTAAATCCATAAATATAATAACAATCAGCAAAAGCAGAAAACGTATTAGTGCCAAATTTGTAAGGCATTTGTTGCTCTTTAATTCTGTATTTAAGTGGGCATAATTTTGTTGATTGTGCCTTTATTTCTGTCAGGAGAGGACTTTAGCATTTGCTAATCTTTTCTAATTAATGAAAACAATCATATCTCAATTGCAGTGAACTGTATGAGCTGGGTAATGAAAGTGTTAGAAATCCAAGAGAGTGAGTTTGTGTGAAGGAGAGCTACTGAGTAACTCCACCTGTCTCTCAGTGGGGAAAACCATTATTTTTCTGTGGTAATCTGGAATATGAAGATCAGTGGTTTTATTTTTTGTGAAGTGTCTCCTCATCAACAATAGGAAAAGATGTTATGGCAGAGGATGAGTCAACTGATTTCACTGACTGGTGCAGGTTTACTGCTGTGGGCTGGGAGCCTACAGGTGTTAGTCCCACTGAGGTTCTGTCTTGTATTCACACAGTAAGAGCTGTTGGAACTTATAAATACACTATTTATTTGTGATATACTTCCTCCCCCAATACATTATGTCAGGCTGTAATAATTAAACATGATCTGTAAACATATTTTTGAACAAAAGGATTCCTGGCAGAAGAAAAGTGGTATTTTTGTATTATGTTAATTATTATCAGGATAATAATTGATATATTTTCCAAGCCACTACATGTTATACTTGTGATCTGTCAGTGGAAAACTGGAATTTCATGAGGTACTGCAGAAGTTCATGAACTTAAATAAGTATATGTACCTTGGAAATGGATAGTTTTGGTTTTATTCTCCTAAAAGGAGGAAATGAAAATTTTTTTAATGGAAATGGTTTTCATGAAACTACTTGTTTCAATTGAAGACCTTTCTCACTTAGAAAATTCCAGCCCATGAGTGCAATTATGAATTAATCTTGCCCTCACTGTTATTGAAACTAGTGGTGTTTGTTGTGATTTTATCACATGACACAAAATAACATCTGTAGCATTTCAGCAGGTGCTTGCTGTAGATCTACCTCAGCTATACTCAAGTTCAGGTGCTCTCTGCAGGAAGTGTTTAAAAATAGGAATGAAGAAAAAATCACAGGTCACTAACTTGAATGAACCTGGATGCTTATTTCTTGTCTGGCAGTGCTGACAGGGCAGTTGAGTGTGGAGCTTCTTGATGGTTGAGTCATGGCTAAATGTGTGTAATTTTTCCTGGTCACAGCAGTGCATTTGTGTAATTTCTCTCCTTCAGATTTTATAAACCAATTTATTTATAGAGGGTAGAACAAAACTCCTAATTTCAGAAATTGTAAAACTAAGAAAGAATGCACTGATTTGTGGTTATTCTTACAAATCTTTCATCAGTATGCCTGTATATTTCTTGATACCTTTCTACTCAATAATTTTGGGAAGACTGTGCAGAGAAACACTCTTCTGTATCTCAGGATAAAATATTTCAGTGTCACTGAATTGAGAACAGCGGGAATTTTTTCCACTGTGTTGATTCTGTACAGAATAACTCCTGTTAGTAAACTATTTCACAGCACAAAAGGAAATACATATGGAGGATTCCAACATTTCTGTGTGAATCTATCTGGGTACTTTAGTTTCTGAGGAAAGAGTTTAGACATGCAGTGGTGGAAATATAAGTTGAAAATTATGTTTTTGCTTATACAAGAATCTCTCATCTGCTGGACTACAGGGATTTACTCACCCTTGGGAATTATCACAGCAGGTGTCAGCTTTCAAAAGTGAGAGAGGACTGGAGGACTGAAAAACTGGCATTTAATATTTTTTCTGTTGGAATTAGGTTGAGCTGATGTATTTTGACCTATGTCAGAGGCTCTTTGCTATAAATGGTTCAGTTACAGAAAAATGTAAAGGACAGAGGTAAATCTCATGGCTGGTGTGCTGGTACTCTCTTTTGTGGTAGAGATAGCCTGGTCCTGTCTTAGCAAAATGACAAATTGGTTTCATTAATTCCTTTTCATCACCACTGAGCTTCAAATCATCAGGGAAATGTCATTTGGTTTCAATTTTGTTTTCAAAAAATAGACAGCAACACATCTCTATATCTGCCAACAAAAAGAGTGTGTGATAGTGCAGTGACAAAAGATGTCTGAAAATGTTGCATTAATTCTTCTTGTCTAGTGGAAATATATACTGGGGCAATCTTCAAGTGAAACAATTCAGTAGGAAGGGTTGTCCTTAGGATGAAAAGGGCACTTCTAAACCCTGGCCTGCACAAGCCATCAAATAGAGCCAGGAGACACAGCTTCGCACTGAGTAACACATGTTGAGACCTGAGAAAACAGGACTCATGGAGTTTCATGGCAGCAGGTTACTCAGCTCATTTGATCATAATTCAAACCATTTGTGTGACTAATGATGCTCTCAGATGTTTGGCAGAATAGACTAATCAGATGTTTAACAGCAGTACAGCTTCTCTGTGGCTGACAGGGATTCTGCTTCTGACAAAGATGCAGCTCCACTCTCTGTGCATTTTCCTTAACTGTGTAGTTCAGTAGCCTTTCAGCAGACCTATCTCTAAAATGAGTAGTTTAACAGGAAGAAAGAACATGCTTGGGGAAAGGCACTCTTGATCAGTTGCTGCACATCTGGTTTAAAGTCTTAAGGGTGAAACTATGTACCAAGTCAGCCTGTGTCCTGCCAAATCTGAAATGGCTGTGAATCAAATAGTTTCACAGATGAATGCCCTGTGGTTTATAGGTGTCTCCTGAGAGATGAATGATGAACCAAATGATATAGTCATAGCAGTTGGGTTGTTTTTTTTTAAACATTTCAATCTCTCTTTTTTTTTTCTCTTTTTTTCCCCTTAAGGGAGGACTGATGAGACCTACTGGCCCCTAAAATCCCTACTGGTATTTTAGCCTAGATCCTCTGCTGTAATTAAAAGGTGCAGCTCCATGGTTATTAGTGCAGCTGCAATAGTTGATATTAGTAAGGAATATAGTTGCCTGATGCATTTATAAACCAGATTTCCTCCTTGTATTTAGAGAAGAGCTAAGCAAAGTCATATTGACTAACTTCATTCCAAGTCAGAACTACAATTTAATAGGAAAATTGCAATAAAGGCAATAGTACAGAAACACTGGCTTGAACTGAAAGAGTCAGAATATGACCTGACACCCTGTTGGCTGGTCAGAGTGATGGTAGAAATCCAATTAAAATGTGGCTGCAGTCCCATTGGAGTGATGGATGTGGTTCTATCAAAGCGGAGATCCTGTAGAAATGTCTTTCTCTGGAGGTCCAGTGGTGGTTACCGAGAGCTCTTGTACTCTGGGAATCCAGTGGTAGGTGCTGCCCGTGCTCTTCTGAGCCTCAGATTATATCCATGTAGGAATGTTTGGTTCTTCCCCCTGGGCAGAACATCTCACAATAGAATGATGTAGTTCTGCAAGTCACCTGGGGAGACCTTGGTGGCCCCTTAGCTAAGATAGCCCTATGGAGGGAGTTATCTGAGCTGCCTCATGGAGAAGATAAAGAGCACTGCCCCACTTAACATCTTTCCTAGACAGCAATACATACTTTTGGTTACATCTTACATTGTAACCTAAGACAGTCTCTAAATGTGAAGATCCAGCAATTGCTACAAAGGGCTCAATCCTGTTGATAAACTACTGAGCATGTAGAGAGGGGTTCAGGAAATTGGCCATTATAGAAAAGTTTGCATTTTGTTTTTTAACATCCATGTTGTAGGGCCCTGAAAACAGTATTTACACTAAAGTTGCTGATACCACCTTGTTCAACATCTTCAAAACCGTAATATTAATGCTGTGCAGGTACACACACTGTCAAAATCACTTTTGACATTATTACTTTGACATTTGTATTACTTTGTCCCTGGAGCAGAAATCACCGGTACAGTTAATGATGACTTTGGATGAGTGCAGAAGTGCTTTAAAGACGAAGAAATAGGTTAGCCGGATGACTAATTTGCCAAGGAAGCAATTTTGTCCATTTATGGGATGGGTTTTCTTATTTTCAAGTTTTAAAGATTCCTTTAAGTTTCAGTGCAATGTGTTTTGATAGAAAAAGAGGAGTGTGTTTCCAATAGAATTACTATCCCTAAAGGTTTCTTTTTGCCTGCTGTTTCTGCTGAAAACAGTGCCTGTTTTATTTGGTTCCTAATACCCTTTTATTTGGTTCATCCTTTTATTTGGTTCCTGATACCCTTTCCAAGGAATAGCTGGCTGCAGAACCTGGGTATAGTTTGCATACTAATAATTTCTGTAATTGATCTTTTCAGCTTTCTTCAGCCACTGTGGAAGGTTGTCAGCTGCTTCTTTGAAGTTAAATAATGATCACACAAGGAGGGAATCTGCAGTAGGAGACAGGATCTCCCTGATGCTGTAGCAGAACAGCTTCCACATGCTGGCATTCTCCTGTTACCTTATGTGGTGTTACTCAAGTGAGCTTGGAGTTAGAAAGCTTTGGTTGCTGTGTATATCTTGGAGGTCAGGGCAGTGCAAAGATATTTCCCCAAATGGAGGAAAAACCAAAAAGGCAAACACAGCACTCTTTTCTCCTTTGTGTCAAAAGCTGGCATATTTGCCAGGCAACTACCTGGCATTCCTCTACATTATTTGCACTAGAAGGGTTATAAAGTCTAAAATAGACTTTAAAAAGTCTAAAATAGGCTTTAAAATCCTCTTTCTCACTTGAACATTCACAGACATATTCATATAACTGAAAACTGCATACAGGAGAGGCTGGACTGGCATCTTCTGTTGACCTGGCTGGGGTTTTGGATTAGCTCTTAGAGTCAGTCTGTACAGTCAGATACTCATTGTATAGGATGAGTCTTTTCCTCCTCATTTTCTTTCCTCTCACTCTGCCAGTATGTTTCTAATAAAACCCTCACATGCCAGCTTTTGAATAGATCAGGCTGTCTTTATTTCTTCTTTATTTTCCCTTTTTATCTCAGTTTCTCTGCTCTTGTCTGTGAGTACTATAGCAAAGCTCTTCGCTCTGCTGTAGTCACCCTTAACCCATAAAATAAACTACTTTTAAAAGGGCAGGGAAGAAACGATAATAGATGGTCTAATAAAAGATACTGTCTCTCTCCACAAGCCTTCTCTCACTTCAAAACAATACAGCAATGTGATAAAATAAACTGCTGTTGCCATATGTTTTACTGAAAAACCCCTCGCCCTTTCCCAAGTGGTGACACAGTCACAGTTGTGTTGAATTTGGTACAGCTGAAGCCTGACCTTTAGAGCTCTTAGTTTGGAAAATGATTCTGGGGTGTTACTATCAGTATTCTTTACTGACAGCCAAGATAATTTCAGTGAGAAAGGAGTAAAAAAAAATTGTGTATATATATATATATGGATATGCACACATACAGATACATATATATACATGTATATGTACATATACATATACCCTGTTATTTTACTCATGTCATCAACAGAACATTGTTGTGGTCTTGCTCATTTTTCCCTTATTCTTCTGGAATGGGTCTTACTGAAGCAACAGACTGTGGGAGGACATTCAAGAGGAAAAAGGATTTTGTGGTTCCCTTGTCACTCTTGCTGTTAAGCTGAAGTTTTGTTTGCATCTGATTCATAGTTAATGTGCCTTCATGTGAGAGTAGCACTTTTATGGCACATGATTTGGTTCTAGAGCCAGCATTGCATAGCATGTTGGGTTTTTTCTTCCTTTTTTACTCCTCTCTTTCTAAGAATATACTTAAGGCTGGGAAAACAGTGGTTTTTGGGTTTTTTAACATTTATTCTTAGTTGTGTATTTGTAGCAGGTAAGAAGTCTGTTTATCAATCACAGCAGGAGCAGGGCTGTGATTTTAATATCTGTTAGCAGCCATGGTACACTCTCTGCATTTGTCAGTCAGTGTTTATCTAGACTTGCTAACATGTACTGAATTCCTGGTTTCTACTGTTTTTCAGTTCTGATGTATGAAATAACAGTTGATTAAAAGTATATTTTCAGGGGGAGTACTTTCTAAATCAATAAGCTACCTGGGAACATTGGTTACTTTTAATCATAGTTCATCCTGATGTGTCTTGGGCTAACACTGAGGGTCAGTGAAAACATCTGTAAGCTCTCCAGGCTATGATATTCTACTCTAGAGTTTCACAAGGTGCTCCTGTACTGATGTGACTAGCAGGGGTATCTTTGTGTTGATACTAGCCTAAAAGCTTCATACTTGTAATCCCAGAGGAAGGATTTAAATTGTAAAAGAAAATGTCACTCTTATTTTTATCAGTCATTCTCATGTTGCTATTTGCTTTTCACATATTCCTGGTTTTGTTAGTGACATTTGGAGCTGGGGAGCATCATCTGTGACAGTAGAGATGTCCAGTAGTGCCTTGTGAAAACTGTCCAAACTTGAATATTTTATCCCTTTTCTTCCTTCTGCAGACCTGAAAAAAAGGATTTTTTTTCTTAGGAGAGAGGCTTTTTTATCAGGGCAAAATAATATCTATTCTTCAACGACAGCAGGAAGCCAACTAACTGCCTCCCTTGCCTAGTTTTATTGTCTTAAGATAGATTTGGAGCTGTACAAGCCTCTGACATCAATGCAATTAGTTCTTAAAAAGTCATATTGTATGAGAGTCACTATTTTCAAAAGAGAAAAATTTGTTCCCATGTAAGTAACAAACAAACTTACATGTGTCTTTGAATGGACTACACCCACCTTTACAGTTGTTAGATATTTACTAAATAGTTTATCATGGCCAATCTGGAGTATTTTCATACCACATCCATCAAGCCTTACTTCTGAATGTAGAAGTTATGAGGTGGTTGAGAGAAAACCCACAAGTGACTAGATTTGGAACATGCATGGGTCACCAAGAGTATGATCATTTGGGGATTTCTACCCTTTTCCTGGCATTAGCCAATTTGTTCCTTCTGCTTCCTATGTTCTTCTTATATAGTATTTATTATTTTCTTTCTTTTCCCTATCTGCATTGGGATTTTCTTCCTCCAGCATGATGCTGCTGAGACTGGCTTGTGGTGATTCTGGGCTTTTCTGGTACTGCTCACTGAGATAAAAACTGACAGCCTGGGAGCCCCCTCATGTGCTCCAGTGCTTTCAGCCTGTAGCACGGAGCAGTATATCAAACACCAGCAGGCCAACCCCTTTTTGTTGGATTAGCCAGTCAAGCATTTTGTGCTGCTGAATGTCATCTTATGTAACATTTTGTTAAACAATTTCTAAAGGTCTTAACAATATGACATATGGGCTATTGAATGGATGCTTTAATGGCTAAGCATTAGTTTGTTTTTGTTTCATAGTGTTTATTGTTAGTTAAGTACCGTTTAAATAAATCAAGCTTTTCCCTCTCTCTTTTCCAGCACAGACACATTCAAGAGAGGGTTTTATTCTTCTTGTGATGGCTGTATGTTTCATTCTGTCAGGCAGACATGATATATGGTGGTCTCATTTCCAGTCCGTCTCTGCCTCACAGGATATGAACCCAAAGTCTAGGTCATGCCTCTAAAGGTCAAAGTGTGCCTTGAGGATTCTGTCTAGCAGATACTAGAGATTCTAAGAAGATAATCTATGGCAAAGTAAAATTTGGAATAAATTTTTTTTGGTAATCTTCTTTCAAGTTACAACCTTTATTGCCATTTGTCCTGTCTCTGAATTTAATTTCTGTAACCCTTAACCCTCAAGCCTGACTGTTGTTACAGTTGAGTCCATGTGAAGGCAGCAGACTGGGGGAACCCTATTCCTTCCAAAGGTGAGAAATCCAAATAATGCATATGCATGCAGGCAGTCCCTTTGGCACAGGTGGAAGAATTTAAAAACTTCCTTTTAGCAAGAAGCAGTCAGCTGCCTGAAATCTCCATGTGCCATGCTGGGTAGACCTGACCAGCTCAGACTGAGATTATCTCCAAAGCAGGTGGGTGGACAGGCAGTGGTGGCTGGCAGGCAGAGCATGCTGTATCTGTAGCTGATCTAGAGACTTTTTCCAGATACGGTCACTGATTTCTGCTACCGAGGTATTAGAGGTGCCTTTTGCTTTTGGTAACACTGAACTGCTCGATTTAAAAGCTATGTATGTTAAATTTCAGGAAGTTGCTGAAAGTGTTCTCTTACATTCTACGGGCAGATCAGAGGTGGAATTTCTTGGCAGTGTGAGAATTTTGCTTTATCAAGACTGAAGGATTACTGTTGGGATGGCATGAAACAGGAAATAAAATACTTGGAAAGTCAAAGAGAAGCCTTCTCCTCCCTGCTGCATGTGGGAGGTTGGAAAGAGGAGTGTCATTCCCCATCCCTGAGTGTTCAAGGTCAGGTTGGATGGACCCTATAGCAAATTGATCTAGTGAAAGCTATCCCTGCCCATGGTGGGAGGGTTGAAACAAGAAGACCTTTAAGGTTCCTTCCAGTCTAAAACATTCCATGATTCTTTGATAAGTAACTGCTATCCCTGCAGCATCTTCTGTAGCAGAGTCCAGCTGGGCCTGAGTTTATGGGCTGCAGAGCTATAGCTATTTTGCAGCTTGCAGAAGTCTGATGTAGTTGAAGTTGCTGATTTTGCTTCTTCAAAGAACCTGCACTAGCGGCAGATGTTTTCAAGACCTTGGGATGAGTCACCAAGGCACAAAATACAAGCAGTGTGCCTCCTCCTCTTTTCCTGACAGTACATGTTCATGGCTTGAGTACAGATATTGTCAGTCTGTTTCCAGAATCTTGAAAACATGACACAAGATCTGAATCTAAGAGTCAGGAATTTAGTGTGGCTATTGATTTCTTAGCTTGTTTTGGACTTCTGGGGAATACTGAGCTGATTGTAGCATTCCAAAGAATGAAAATACTTCATGTTTCCTTGAGACAATTGTGAATTTTTGTCTGTGATCAAAATTTTGGTCTGTGGTGGTCATTAGAGGCCCAACTTTACAGGAGAAGGTAACACCTCTGATGTTTTGACCAAATTCTAGTTTCAGTAAACAAAGCATACCTGTCTTTGCTTCCTTTGCTGTCTCTAGTGGCATATCTATTCTTAATTTCATTCATCATTTACATACAGGAAAGGGGAGGAAATACAGGTCTGTTTCTGAGGGAGTCGCCTTAGGTGATGCCATTTGCCCACAATTTGTGAGCTTCAATTCCTCATAGGGCATATGGGAGTTGATTTACTTATTTATTTTGTGAGATGGTATCTGGCTTATTAAGTGTCTACACCATTTGTAATTTAATGGTGTCTGGGTCTCACTTTAACCATTCATGCATCTTTGAGAGACAAATAGCAGTAATACATTTGCTCTCATTAATTTGCAGACTGGCTTTTTTTTTCCTTCATTGTCCCTTTTTTTTTTTTTTTTTAACTCCATCCCCCAAACTTTCAAAACACTCATCTGAAATAACAAAGTGTTACAGATGAGGTCTTCTGATTATTGCCCTTTAAAGCTTTTTTCACATGGCCAGGCTTCACAAAAACTTATTTTACTCAAAGAAATTAGGTTTCTGGTTAGCAGGAGCCCTAAATAGACATGAATTACAGGAACGTCCTTTGAAATCCCACACAGTACTTGTTTCATTAAATCCCATGAAGCGACCTTAATTTAGTGGAACACTGGATAGGTTGTTCTTTTAACCTATTAGCACTTTGGCCAGTCCCATAAACCATATTCATGGATGATTCCATCAAGAAGGACAACAGTGGGATTAATATTATTTCAGGATACAGTAAATGCCACAATGATGAAGCTGTTTAAGATCTGGTGCTCACTGTGTCACACTGAATGCATTGACATTTACTCTGCCATCACTTCATTTCCAATATTCTTTCCAAATCAGCCGATGCTAATGTTTCAGTGTGTGTGCAGAATACAATTCCATCAGGGCTAGGGACAAGGAGAAATGAGCTTAAAGCAAGTCCCTCTCCCCTGTTCCCTTGGCACCCTCCTGTTCTACTCCCAGCCCAGCATGGCAAATGGCTTATCTGCTGTGACATTGTATCTAGCTAGGAAAGAGGAAAGGCACAGGTGGAAGTGTGACAAAATCAGGGCTTTGTGTTGTGTGGAGTCAGCAGGAGTCAGCCCACCCAGAGTCAGGTACAGGTGTAGCTCAGTGGCCTGTTTATAGGCTCGAGAGTAACAAGGGAAGAGCCCATTTGCTCACCATGTGGCAAAGGAGCAGCATGAAAATGACCTGGCTTTTTCACAGGACAAAATGCCACCCACTGCCTAACTTTGCAGTCTACACGTCTGCCTTTGGAAGGGCAACAATGGGTACCTACACCCCTGCACCACCATAACTGAACTTTGGAAGGCTTTTAATATCTTTCCTTCTCAGCAGCTTTGGGGAGTCAGCACAGTGCCTTATGCTGTTTTGCAGGCTGAGGACTCAAAGGGGATTTCAGCTGTAATTCAGAGAAGAAAACATACTCTTCAGGGAGCCAAACTGCTCTTGTTCAAATTGTGCAGGAGTCTCTATCTTTATGTTGCCAAAAAAAGGATCTCAAATTGCCTCGCTGATGTTTGCACAGGAAACCAACGACAGAAGAGAGGTTTGAACGCAGGTTTCCCTAACCTCAGTCTATCCAAGAGACATTCCTTGATGTGGCTGAGAGGTAGCAGGAGGAATGAGAAGAGAGTTGTCATGGGGAAGACCAATATAGCTGTGCTGCTATCAGCTAGGCTGGCGCTGAAAGTCTGTTCAGGTTCATCTGTCACGTTCAGTTGCAATGCAGGGGAGAAGATTACACAGCATTAATCACTACCACTCTGGTAAACTCTGGGCAGCAGGAAAGATCTGGGTCCTCCATGAACCAAAATTCTTGCAGCTGGGAGAATTAGGTAGGGAACTAGTTATGCGCTGATCTCACATTCATATCCTCCAGTAGGATTTCTCTGTTGGTCACTGCTGGAGGTGGTGGGAGATGGTTATTTGCTCTGACTTGGTGTGGTCATTCTTGTGCTGAGGAATGAACATATAAACTACTCTTACAGCAAAGAAAATGAGCATTATGAGCAGAAAACAAGGAGTTAAGAAGAGCTGGAGCAGCCATTGAGATTTTGGATTTATCGCATGTGCAGAAGACTATTGGTTAAGCAGGTCTGCCCAGATTTCAGTTTAGATTATTGTAACAAAGGGAAAGAGCTACTACACAGTCTATTTGGTCCAGGTTAGGCAAAAAATTATGCTAGAGTCAAGGAAATGCAATACTTGTACTTAGATAAATAGAAAATGTGCTGGATTGAACTCTGCATGGTGGAAATTAATGTGTCTATCTGGGTAATCTTTCTTTTGACTGGTTATTTGATATGATTCAATATAGATAACTGGATACTTGACTGCCTTACTTGTATATGATGGCACGGTGTGTTGAAAACTTCAACCTTGATTTTGGAGGATGTCCACTGGAATCCTCCATAAGAACTTGTGTCATTTTATTGTATCACCACAAAACCTTATTATTAATATCCTGAGACTGATGCTGTTAATGCCTTTGTTCTCCATTTGGGAAGAGATGGCATATTGCATTTGGAAGGCCACATTGCATCTGGAGAACTCAAGAAAATCAGATACTATTAGCAGGAAGTGTTAAAATGATAAATTATAAACCCAGACAAACCCATTCTTCATGGAACAGAAATTAACCATTGAAATACAGTGAACTGCATTGGTCCTCAGTATTTTGATAACGATTTTTATCCCCTCTTCATAAAAAAGCGACTCAGCTAAGTGGAGAAAGTGAATAGATTTCAGAGTCTATGTAAACAGAAATCTATGAATTTGGCCTACATTTTACCTAAGCATTTGGAGCCCATAAGTTGTCTTTCCTCTGTTACAGCTGAGCCGTAACAGGTCTTCGAGGGCTGCATTACAGCTATTTTGGAAGGGAAGCTGGTATTTGATTTGCTTCTTGTGTCACGAGTCTGGAGAAGAATTTTGGTGGAGGAGTGGTGAAGAAAAGGGCTAGGTCCTGGAGAGAAGCCAGAAGATAGGTAAGGTGACACCTCTTGAACCTGTTGTCTGTGGTGTAATGCTTGTCTAAGATTTTGATCTCCTTGCAGGGTACCACAGTTCTAAGCTATTTTTAAGCTGCAAGGTAAAACATGATTCTTCTGCCAAAACTTTGATTCTGTCCCATTTTTCAGGTACTTGGATGCTGAAAGACGACATATGTGACGGTGGTCACAGGGGTCTTAGGATGAGGGAAGACATGAGGATCTGACTCCATATTTCAGAAGGCTTGATTTATTATTTTAAGATATATATTACATTAAAACTACACTAAAAGAATAGAAGAAAAGGTTTAATCTCAGAAGGCTAGCTGAGCTAAGAATAGAAAGGAATGAAAACAAAGGTCTGTGGCTCAGACAGAGAGAGAGCCAGCTGTGCCGTGATTGGCCATTAATTCCAAACATCTACATGAGACCAATCATGGATCCACCTGTTGCATTCCACAGCAGCAGATAACCATTGTTTACACTTTGTTTCTGAGGCCTCTCAGCTTCTTAGAAGGAAAAAATCCTAAGGGAAGGATTTTATATGAAAAGATGTCTGCGACAGACATACATGCATATTTAAAGATATCTGATTTCAAAATGGAAAAATTATATTAGACTGCATGAAAAAACACTTCTCTGTGATGGTTTCACAGACCTTCTTACTGCAAGAATGTGAATGCTTCAAAACAAACACATACTTTGAAAAAAATAGACAGCTCTAATCCTCCTTGCTTTATAGTAGCAGGTGAAATCATTTTAGATCTAACAGACTACAGAGGCCTCAAGGTCTGACTGAAAGTCAGGTGTCTGCCGGGGACTTTTGATAAACTTGGTCCTGGCAGTGAAGTTTTCCTGTGGCTTTGGGCCCTGTACTTAGTCCCTCTGACTAGTTTCTTCTGGAAAGCAAATTTCAGAAAACCCTCTGTGAACACAGTTAGCAAAGACAACTGTTACCTGCAGTCATTTCCTTGTTTAAGTACAGGAGGATGGTTAGACTTTTGAACTGCCACCCTGTGGTTCCTTCTCACAAGTTTTTCAACTTTCATTTTTATCAATTCCTGCCTTTCCCAATACATTAAGCATTGCAAGCTCTACTGTGTCCTTTGCTGTGTAAAGTCTTTGCCTTTACCAACATTGTTTTGCAGTGGATTTGATTCATTGTTGCATCAAAAGATCTGGCTTACTTCAATCACCTGCCATATTTTCTGTGTGATCACATCAACTTTGAGTTATTTATTGTGAACAGTTTGCTGGAATCTCAATGATAATGTTATGTGGAAACCTTGTGGGATTTGGCAGGAATAGGATCATCCTATGCAGGTGTCTGACATTTGTTGGTAAAACAAAAGAAGTAAATTTTTGGAGTGATGGACTGTTCATGGTTACATTTTTGTCAGCCATATGGGACATCAATTTCGTATCTTTAGTGTGTAACTGCAAATTTTCAATACCTGATTTCAATAGAACTTCTAAAATAGAAGGGAGATGGGAGGAAGGGATTTGTTTAATCTTGAAATGATGGGCCCTGAAGAACAGCTTGCTTTTTTGTTTAAAAAAAGTGATATTGTACTGATTTAAGGGAATCTTGCAAGCTTGACCATTTTATGAACACATACTATCAAGAATTCATTTAACTTCTTTTAGTTCTACATTGTGTAGTGATATTCGCATTGCTTTACCATAGTATTAGATTCCTTCGTGACCTATTAATTCAAATTTGAGGTTAAGACAGCCTTTTCATACAATAAAAAATAGTAAGTTGGAAGTGTCAGGAAAATTCAGCGGGCTAAAAAGAAGTAAATTTTTTAAAGGCTAGAAGTCTCTACTTGAGTGTCAGCTTTTAATATTCCTTCCTTTAAGTGCCTCTGTCACACAGCCCTGTCAAAAGACTCTGTGGGTACTTTTATAAGGGCACTCCAACATGGAGGTGCTGAAAAATAGTTTTAAATCAAAACAAAATCTTTGCTGTATTTTCAAGAGCTTGAAAGGCAGCCAGGGACATTTCAGCACAGCAGAATGTCACTGTATTAACACCAGAGAAATAATTGTGTTGATTGCAACAGGAAAGTCTGTGTAGGGTATGATACAGAGACCAACTCTTTTCCAACAGGGTTGATAGACACCTTGCAAAGTCAATGCACTTTCTTTCTGGGAATAAACTAATTTCTGTTATTTTTTTCTGGTTTCTACTAGAGAAAATTACTTTTCTTCCTCCCCTGTTGCTAACGTAAACTTTACGTTGCACAAGATCACTGGGTTGTGACAGCTGCTCACAAAAATAGTGACCATTGTTGGTAGCTATGCCTCTGTCTGCCTCCTTATCAATAGGCTTACTTCATGGATTGTAGGATAATTCTGAAAAGCAGATAAGCCAAAAGGGATTGCTGAAGATGAGATCAAATTGCACCTTGGCATTACTGTAAAGTGCAACAACTTGCCTGTGTTCCAGACAAAGGATGAGGGACATCTGCACTGCCTATTCCTTGAGACAAAAGAGAGAAGAAATGTTGCAGCTGGCAGAAATATGCTTTTGGGCAGAGAATATCTAAGTGCTAGCTCTTTTCCTAGAATCAGTCCTCTTGCTTGTTGAGATCAATTGAAAGCTTCCTGCTAATTTTGGGGGGCTTGTGTTCAAAGCAGCTATAATGCAGTTGTCTACAATGAAAAAGTTGAGCCTTCTGCATGTACATGACTTATGTTCTCCAATTATTTTATCACCAGTATAGATACTGCATTTTTGGTTTAGGTCTTGCCAATTTTAAACTTTGCACTTCTTAAACTTGGTCCCAGTTATAATGAGTAGAACACTGATGCCAGTGTGGTTCTTAGCTCAAATAGGAACTGCTTCAAAGACCTCTTGGGTTCAGCTTTTTCACATTGTCCAACCAAATTTCTCCTTTTCAGAAGGTCAGCTGACCCTATCATCTCACTCCTGCTGACCAGTAGCCCAGCTGGCCATCCTGGATCCCTCTCTTGTTTCCAACCACACTCTGTCAGTCAGTCCACACAGCTCTTCTGCTGATGTCATCATGTTTAACCACAGAGGTGCACAACAACACTCTTTCCCTTAAAATGGGACCATTTTATTTTATAGAGAGGAAACAGGATGATTTCCTGTGTGAGACTTGCTGAGGATTAATGGGTCTGTCAAGATAATCAACGGCTTAGAAGGGCTGACACATGAAAGGACCGCAGTGCTATGTGAACCACCTTCAGGCTTAAAACTATTCCTGTAGCTCAGTCCCAAAGAGCTGAATGAATATGAACTCAGAATTCAATTACTTCCGCGCCAGCCCCAGCAGAGATCCATCTACATGCCAGGAGAAACCATTGATGAGCAAGAACATAATGCTGCTCTCATGGCGACCCCATAAGCAGGATAGCTGTCCTCCAAATCCTGCATGTTTGGCTGGAACTCTTCAAAGATTGCTGTTTACCACATAACAAACCTGTACTTTTCATCAGTATGTCACACAGTATTTTTGAAAGCTCTTCTCATACTTACTAGAGACTTGAGTGCAGATCCTGGTCCCCCATGGACTGACAGAAGAAACTTCTCTTCAGTAGGCCAGAAGCAGACTCTGGGGAATTTCCAGGGTGAAAAGGCAAAGGGTAAAGCAGGATGGATATTATAAAATCTTTACTTTTCCTATTTACCTGTCTTTGGATGGAGGAGAAAAAAATCAAAGAAAATGGTCAACAGATACATAATAGCCTTTCCTGCAATGACTGTGTATTTTTCAGTTTACCCATTGAAGGAAAAGCTGTAGATTGCCTTTGTAGCATTGGAGGAGATCTATAATGTCTATGTCATGCTTTGGGTTGTAGCATGTAGTGAGCAGAGAGAGTCGTAGTTTATTTTGCAGCTATAACTCTTCAGTAGGCTGCAGGAAAGGGAGAGGTGTCCTGCTTTTGAATTTTGCTCTATAAATGCTATACCTCTGACTTGTCCAGTATGGTAAACTGAGGCAAGAGCCTTTCAGTAAAAAGGAATCTTCTATATATTGTCAATGTTTAATGGTGTTTCATATAAGCAGTCTCCTTCCTCTGATTCTTTTGCTCATTCTCTTTTGTGCATCCTTCCTTGGTTTCCCTATCTGTATGAAAGCTCAGGGGGCTTGTCTTTTCTGGGAGACTTGCCAGGGAAAATGTATAAGCCAGTGATTTGAACAGTGCAACTCCAGTCTGGGTATGCCTTTCTCAGGGGCATTGAAAAAATGAAGGACACTGGCACAGTGAAACCTACCTAGCCTGGTCCTTCCAGTCTCGGATGGGATTTGTCAGCCCCAAAGGTTACACCCCATCTTTTGGCTGCAGGTACCTCCAATGGCTTCTAGTAGGAATTACCCATAGCATACAACAGGACCTCAAAAAGTTGTTGGTAATCATTTGCCCATGACCATTTTAAATGAAACCACAGTCTGGATGTTAAGATTTCTGTTTTCCTGAGATGGGCTATTGAACCTCAGAAGTACTGCATTGGATCTGTTTTTGACTATCATTTCACCCTGAATTTTACTTATATTTCTCCCTGCAGTGCTGACAGGATAATAATGTTATAACACTGTCACATCTGCTTAGGGAGAGGGGCAGGAGGAAGAGGAAACAAGGAACTCTCTCTTGAACTAACCCAAGCTCTATTCTATAAACAAATGAACACAGGAAACTCTAGTGAATGGGCCACAGTCTCCCACAGCTGCAGAGGGATGTGTCTTGCTTTTTTCTGTGTACCCAGTGCTCTCATTAACTTCAGTGAACCCCAGAGACCCTGACACATGAAGATTTGGAAAGTCGGTGCTAACGCAACCTTTCATCTACTGTCTTTTTTCCTTCCAAAGCCAGTGGGGGCCTTGGATGTCCAAGAACATCTGTTAATTTCTAAACATTGGCCTATTTACCTTTTCTAATATCTCAGGTTGCTCATGTGTACCCCAGCAGGTTCCTAGGAGCTCACTAGATGACCTCTGGGACTTGGATTCTCAGCCTAAATTAAGCAAGATGGGACAATAGCAATTTTTAATTTTTATTTTGTTTAAATAAAGAAAAAAATCTGTGATTAATGATTAAATTAATGAGACTTATCACTAATTATTATTTGCCATGTGCTAAATTGAAAATAATTTGAAAATAAGACAGAAGTTTACAAACTACCAAAACAAAGCCTCAGATTTTGTGGTAATTGCCCAGGCATTGTAAATGGGATACACTTTATTTCAATGTTGCAAAACAAACATCAGAGTGAAAAACTTTTCCTGACAACAAAAAGAATAAACAAAAAGTATCAGAACCCTTTTTTCCCACTCTTTCCCATTTTAGGACTTAAAGTCTATTGCCTACTTGTATGACCTTTTTGCTCTGCAGATGGGTAGGACTCTTCCATGAAGTGTAGTGTGATTCCAAGCCTATTTTTGGTCCCACTAATCTTGAAAATGCGACTCATGACATAGAGCCCAAGCTTGCTTGCCAGATCCATGCTTTTGCAGGCAGTCCAAATTCAGTCCCTCTGAGCTCTGTTGCTAGGCTCCCTTTTAAGCAGGTACCACTTCAGGCTGTGTAATGTTAGCAGCAAGACTCCCTATCTGAGAAGCACATCATTGTCTTGATGGATTTTTTTTGTGTGTGTGTGCATATGTGTTCATATCAAGCATGAGTACAGCATATCTGCTTTTATTGTTTTGCCTCTCTTCTTCAACCCCCGGCTCCCCTCCTGTTATGGTTGGGAACCCCTTTATGCAGCTCCTTTGTCTTTGCAGATGTAGTAGGGTTATACACGAAGATGAAATGCTTCTGTTGTCAGGGAGCCAGCCCAGCTGGGTAGGATCAGGCATAAAAATGTGCTGCTTATATCATCCTCAGGCTGAAGAATTACATTCAGGTGTTGCACACCAGTTTTGAATAAATATGAGTGAATAGTGGGAAAGATCTGTAAAGTATCTGGTATCCATTGTTCTCCTCTGTTTTCTGCTTCTTGTTTCCCCCCCCCCCCATGTTTCATTTTGTTGAGACTGAATTGTATGCCTGAAGTCTGACCAGATGAGGAGGAGTCCTCAAGGAAGTGAGGGGGTTTTCTCTTCTTTCAATACTTTTATTCCTTATTTTCCTAAGGATTCTTTCTGTAGCCTCAGAAGAGTGGGACTGTGGTCATAAGGTGCACAAGTGGGCAAGTGGAACTGTGGTCATAAGGCTCATAAGAATCCTTATGAGTCTCTGTTGAATCTCTTCTGGGCAAACCAAATACTTGGCCTGGGTGTCAGCTGAGTCTTGAGGAGTGGAGTTATACTAGGCTCTCAGTGGGAACTTAAAGGAGAGCATGAGAAGGAATAGTGTAGGGGAGCAAGGTTTCTGCATATGCTTACTGAATATTAATGAAGATCCAGGGAATCCGAAGAGTTATGAGCCCAAGACTTTTTCAGAAGGATGGAAACATTTCTTCTCTGAACAGGAAGTTGAAGATTTGCAGGGGAATGATAGAGGCTGCTTCCACATTTCATTATTTCAAATTGTTTTTTTCCCTTCATGTTCAGAAATTTTTTTTTACCTACTCAGCTTTTCCTGCTAGGACATGAACTACAAATTATGTAGTTTAAAACAGCAACCAAAGTATTAAGTCTGGGCCATTAAGAAGGCTTTTTTACATGTAATACTGTATAGCCACTAAAACTGGGGAGTAAATAATGAGTACTGCTGGAAGTAGGGGGTGTTGAGGCTGTTTTACTGCCCCCACTTTCCTGTGGGGTGTGGGCTATTACCCTAACAAGTTAAAAAGAGTCAGATAAAGCCATATCTTCTGGCAACTGCAGTGGAAATTATGTGAACCACTAATTCAGTGGTGAGGTACAATTTCTGACAGTGTAACAGAGAATCAGAATGTTTAAAGTAGTTTTGGCTATGACTTTTGTATTTTGCATGTTCCTGGGGAAATCTTTTCTTTTAGGTTTGCTTTTTACCTGGGGGATTTTTTACATGCTTAATTTATTTTAAAAGAAGTCTGAATGTGTAGGGTCTACTTTGCCTCCTTCCTGTTGGTGCAGTACTAGTCCCGAATGCCAAGAGCAAAGACATGAAATATTATATTTGCTAAACAAAACTGACACATTCATACTTTCACACAAGGAAGCAGCGGCACTTCCCATGCTCTTAAGAGTTTAAAATGATCCATTTTATTGAGCGATATAATGACAGCACTGGCTGAGCAGAGCAGTAATTATTATCTCTAGGAGACCCTGGAGAACAGTGTTTTAAAAGGAAAAAGACTGTTTTTCATGTATTTCTTTAAATTCTGATATCAGCAGTTCAGGATTTGTCAGGCGTGACTAAAAATAAAAATTGTAGTCAGATGTGTTTCAGGGGACAGATTGTGTGGAGGCCCATTGGAGTCAATGGGGTGGGATACAGCCCAGGATTTGTCTGTCCATTGGCTCCAGTGCACTGGGAAAGCTGGCACAGCTCAGCATGTATATGATGAAAATCAAGTAAAAGGGACTGTATTTAACTTGTATTCAGGCTGTTTGAAGTAGGGGTAGGCAGTTGAGTTGACTCAATTTTTCCCCCTAGGATTTTTGGGAACACAGGTGGTCTGACTGCTGCTTGCTCTCAGTTTGTCTGTATATGATAGTGTGAAAGTTAAGAAAAAGTTGAAGAAAAGTTGAGATGCTGCAAACTTCTTGGAGTGTGTACTGGTCTACATGAGGAGGTATAAAGGTGTGTCAGCTTTGCTTAGAAGGACTAATCTTCAATATTTTGTGATGCTGACAAAGTAATAAGTGCAGGCAAAACAGTAGCAACCATGAGAGTAGACATGGCCATTAATCTCTTCTCTTGTAATTGCAAACAAACAAAATAAAAAATATGAGCCATTATAAGGTTGGAAGACTTGAGTTCATCCTTTATCTCAAAGCTATTGCTGCAGGTCTGAGGTTTTCTTCTTTCTTACTACATTGTGAGCATCCTCACAGAGGATACTGACTGTGGAACAGTCAGTGGAACAGTCAGTTCAGAACACTTTGCAGAATTCCACTCTTTGAGAGGTCACCCTACAGAGCTGGCTGTGCAATCTTTCTTGATGCTGTTGGACCACAAACATATTTATTATATAAATAAATACTAAATTTGGTATTTTTCTAGGAACCTGAGGTCCCTTTAAGACCTTGTGTGAGTAGAATGTGACATAATGAGTAAACTTCTGCATTATTTTCTCAACAAAACCAACAAAAATGCCTAGAAAATTATACTGGTCAGATCCTCAGCTTGTATAATTGGCCTTCTGAATGAGTTTTCCTAGAGCTAAACCAGTTCACTGTAAGTCAGTACTTGCCTTGGTATTAGCATGTCCTGTGTTACTCAGACATTCCTTCCTAAATTCAGCCAATTGGCATTCTGCCCATTGTGGTTATTTTTACCCTTTGTCTCTAAAGACTTTTTTGAGAGCCAAGGTCCAGGTGTATTCTTGGGTGTCAGTTGCATGTCAGATCTTAAGGGCAGCTTAAATTCCAAGCAGGAAAAATGTAGTGCTGGCTGCTCCTTTCTCATTGTAGAAAATTCTCCTACTTGATGACACAATTCCTTCATCCCCTAGATTTACACTTCATTAGAAACCCAAACCTACTCCCAGGTTTTCAAGAGCTTGTTAGCTCTCAAACCACCAAGAGTGCTGCCTAATTTGCAAGTGGGAAGGCTTGGGGAAGGCAGTATGACATGAAATTTCTTTTATCTAGCTTTTCAGGTTGTCATGGTTTGATACTAGCCAAATGCCAGGTATCCACAAATGTCATTCACTTACCCTCTCCTGCTACAGTTGGGCAAAGGAGAGGGAAAGAAAATTAATGAAGGGCTCATGAGTTGAAACAAGGACTGGGAGAAAACACTCTAAGGGCAAAACTGGTTTAAATTTAAAGGTATAAAGTAAATTTATTATTAACAGAGTCAGAGGAGGATAATGAGAAGTAAAATAAGCCTTTAAAACACCTTTTTTCCCCTCAGCCCCTCCCTCTTTCCCACTGAAAGTGCAGGGAGACAGGGCATGGGGGTCTTGGTCAGTTTGCCACTGGAGATCTTTTTCTGTTTGCTCAGGGAGAGGAGTCTTTGCTATGCCATGGGGTCCCTCCCATGGGCAAACAGTCTACCCAAAACTGTTGTGGTATGGGTCACTTGTCTACAGGGTGCAGTCCTCTAAAGATAGGCTACTCTGGTTGGGAAGAAGGGCCCTGTCTATCTCTGGAAGCAGGAGTCCTCTCCTTCCATTCAGGTCTCCCACTAGATCACAGCTTTCTCTAACATCCACCTGCTCTGTCGAGAACACTTTTTCCATGGGTGTGAATGGATTTTTGCATCTGCCATGGACTTGCATACACAAGGGTTCAGTTTGTTTCAGCATAGTCCTCACCACAGCTTGCAGAGGAATCTTGGCTCCAACGCTTGAAGCACCTCCTCCCTCTCTTTCTGTTCCACCAACCTCGATGCAGCCATGTTGTTTTCCCTCACATGTCCTCACTTCCTCCTCTTCTCTGACCAGATAAAACTGCTGCTTGTACAAGCCATCTCAACAAGTTCCTCTAATTCAAAGATTCTTGCAAGATCCTGCACCGCCGAGAAGTTGATCTCATCTAGGTTCCTTGTCGGGGGATTGCTTGTCATGCTTCCCCTGCCAGTCAGGCGGCTCCAACACCACCGCAAGGGCAGTGGCGGCCACCATGGTGCTGGTGCTATTTAATGCCTCTCCTCATGCGGGGTGCTGGGAAGGGGAATCCACCACTCCTGCCCTTTTCACCCGCAGTGCAGTTGGCTAGGGGTGGCCAGGCAGGCAAGACTCGCTGTGGGCCGCACTGAGATGGTGGTGGCTGTGGCTGTGCATTGTGGCACGTCATGCTGGGGATGGCCCCTGGCAGCAGTAGTGCTTTGCCACTCCTGGGAAAAATACTGCATGCACACTGTTTTGATTTTCTGCTTAAATATGTCATCACAGAGGCATTATCAACCTCTATAACTGGGTCAGCTGCATGTCCATCTTCAGAGCCATCAGGGATTGGCTCTGTTGGACATGGTGTGCTTCCAGCAGCTTCTCACAGAAGCTACCCCTGTGGCCCCCCCCCCCACTAAAAAAAAAATTTGTATTAAACCAACACACAAGTGAAGGTAAATAATGTGACCAGGACTTCAGGAGAAAGAAGAAAAAGAAGGGAAAAGAAAGCTTTGGCATGGAAATAAAATTTCAGTAAATAGCAGTGATACTAGTTTCTGGCAAAACAGAGTTAAGTATGGAAACAAGCTTTGGCATGGAAATAAAACTTCAGTAGATAGCAGTGATGCTAATTTTTGGCAAAACAGATTTAAGTGTGGAAACAATTAATGCTGCTGTATCTATGAAACAGAAGTAAAGACAGCTGATGCTTCAGGATAAAGTTCTTCATCAATTACTGGTTTATTTTATTAGCATTCATAGTGCTGTGTAGCGTGATTATTTCTGATATCTTGTGAAAAGCATAATGAGAAAATGCAGGGCCAAACCCAGACCTGGTACTAGACAGCTCATACGCAGCTCTGAATTTGGACTCTAATGTAACACATATGAAGGCATAAACCTTTCCTGAAGGAACACAGATTCCACCTCGACCCCTGGTCCTTATTTAGGTTATTGCCTACATTCAGATTTATTGATAAAGCATTGCTGAAACTCTTTTAAAAATTGCCCTACAAATGATATGTTGAAAAATCTGAGGTTCCCATATTGTCTGGACTGTTTTTTATTGTCTGAATGTCCTGGTTTTGCTAGCTAAATGACCAAATGCTTTGCAGCCAGCTGGTATTGATTCTTCACAGTTGTGTTAATGTATCAGATGTAGATATTGTATTCCACTTCCCATTACATCTGAAAATGACTGAATCTGATTGACAATATGGCATTCACATTGAGATGTTTGCTTTGTGAAAACTGGCTGCTGCTCAGAATTATTTTGTATTATTAACTCTTGTACATCGCCCCTGCTGTTTGATCAGCCTGTTTCTCTCTGTTCTAACCCATATGTGTTTTCAAAACTAATACTTATACACCTTTCAAGGCCTTTGATTGTTGTACAAAAGACGATAAATCTCTAGGGGATCTAACTATATCCTAGAGCATACAACCTAATGAGAAAAATAAGTTCAAAACACCAATGCATGGTGTTCTGATATTCTACCTCCAAGCTTTCAAATTCAAACAAAAAAAGAAAAGGATCTGCTGTGATGAAGCATTAGCTGCATGAATAGCAAGTCTAACTCCTGTATTCCCAATAGACACTGTATTTAACAAGGGCACTTCTATTGCTTCTGGATTTCTCATCAGTTCTTTGTACACTTTCTGTAGGTGGTAAATACTCCACTCTGTTTGCGAGAGGAGAAAGAATGTTGTTTCGGGGCCTTTTTGGAGTTATTTTTTAAAGTTCTCCAATTCTTTTTGACTGCTATGTCTGTGGAAGAATTAGGAGAAAGGAACTTTTTTTTTTTGAGTTGTGAATAAGTGCTGGATTTGCACAACAGTGAATATACCCCATATTCTTTTGAACCTTGCCATACCTATGATGTAAGGAGTGACTTAAGGGTAGAAAAGGGAGACAATCTGTGTGTGACTTAAAAAATTGCTATTTCCACCCTTCCCTAAATCTCCAACCTATCTGGAAATGAAGATGGCAGTGTATCTCTCTGCCTTTCTACATTTGAACTTGTGCCAGTTGAGTTCCCAAATGGTAGGTGGCTACCATCTGATGGCTGCAAATGAGCAACAGCCTTCTTATGTGAGACTGGGGAGGAGACTCAAGTGTAAAGGTACAGCCACAGGAGCAAATGCAAGGACACCACCACCAACATTACAGCATCAAGGATAAACCTGTTCTGTCAGTTGCTTGGGAAGACAGAGTGTAGGACTAGAAGGATATATTAAGCTGGGTCTTTCTGTGGCATCAGCAGGAGGTTGCTTTGCAAGTTAAAAAGCATGAAAGCCTTGCTCCTGTTCAGAGTGGAGGTGCTTTATCTCACTGTTCCTCATTGGTTTTTAATCCTTATGCCCAAGACAAGCACTAAATGATGCCTCTCTTGGGAAGAGGATAGTTGAACAATGATGAGGAAAAATTAGTCCATTCATGTTCAAACTGACTGTAAGAACTTTCCTTCCCTCAAAAGAGGCCAGTGTTTCTTTTTGCTATTTTTGGGTGATTTTTGTTGTTGTTTTGTTAGCTTTTTTAGCCAACTAAACCAGTTTTAGTCTGTCATAGATTCTGTTGGGTTTCAGTGCCTTGATATGATAAATACTATTTCAGACATGATAAATATTCACACGTTCATGAATAGTAGACAGAAGAAGCTCAGACGACTTTTTTTCTGTAAACCTATCAGATTCTCTGTGCAGGTACTACAGCTTTCTTAGAAAATGAAGGTATTAAAATTGACCAATAATATAAAATTTTCTTGTTAATTGTGAACCAAGAAAAAGTTCTTCTTAATGCAGATCTGGTAAATATGTTAAATCTGATACAAAAGGCTTTCCTGACACAGGTAAAAAAATATTTTGGTATTGCATTTGTGTGTAAGCTGTTTGAATAAGATGTTTTTTATTTAGAAACTGTTTCTGCCCAAAGGATTTTGTAACTGCAATAAAAAAATCATGCCCATCCATCTTGTGCCAGAAAATCATATGTAATTTTTGTTGGTGGAAATGCTTTAAACTTGCAGTTTAAAACAATTTGATGATCTGAGTGAAGCTCTGAATGAGAAGCAGTGAACTTTGGTTACTCCTACATGGGCAGATGCCAGCTGGGAAATTAATAACTTCTAGGTAGTCTTAGTGCCTAACATACTACATGAGTACCTTCTGTCCTTCACTATATTTATCCTCACCTCACCCCTCTGAAAGGATAAATCCCCACTTGTGCAGTTGAGGATTACATTTCAGAAAAGCCAAGTAATACACAGTTGAGTAACAAGTCTCTATGGGAAATGCCAGTTAAACCTGTTTCTTCAGAGCCCTGAGCTAC
Organism: Agelaius tricolor; assembly: GCF_023055355.1. NCBI lineage: Eukaryota > Metazoa > Chordata > Aves > Passeriformes > Icteridae > Agelaius > Agelaius tricolor. The sequence continues at coordinate 17,132,440 of NW_027269261.1, read as the reverse complement.
CTCTGCACTCAAACCTGTCCAAATCACTAGAGATCAAAACCCAAAACTGATTAAAAGATAATAGGACAGTACTTAGCATCTTTGGCATTAAGAAGCTCCTACTATGCCCAGTGACTGCAAAAATATGTCAACTGGATAGTTATATTACAAAAGAGATTACTCCCTGATTTTAAAAAAGTAGGGAATGCCAGATCCCTTTTTCCAGGGCTAGCCATAATCAAATTCCTTTCTTTACTGTTTTTCGTAACCCCACTAATTGAGATCACCCAAAATATTACCATGAGCTGAAGTCAGTATCAATTAAATATCCCATTTATATTTCCTGTGAAAACACATGGCCTTCAAAAGTGTTTGATTTTTATTAGACCTTCTCATCTGTTTGTCATTTAAAGTTCAGGCCATTTTCCCTATTTCTATCAAATGCTGCCTCATATGGAAGTCTGGCAAATGAGCTTGCAAAGTAACTTATTTGAAGTTATAAATAATCTAATACTTGCCTAAAGTTGACCCCTTTACACAGTAATATACAAATTACTGTCTGAAGCTGAGGGACATAGAGTTCTCTAGAACTGCCTTGTTGGTTAAAAGCAGGGCTGCACTTGTACACTTACAGCACTTGTAGTTATTTCCACTGGTGCAGATCAGGTCTTGAGGTAGGAAGGATTTGGAGGAGGAAGCAGGACAGAATCTGTAACACCCGCAGCTTTTTTTGACACAAGAATTGACTCTGCTGTCACTCCCAAGTACCCTCTCACTTATTTATTTTAACAAACCCTGGTGAGTAGGCAAATGTTTTTTTGCTGTCATATTTGTTCCTTCAATGTCCATTCACGTTAAAGTCTGGTCTCTCTTATCTGTTATGATGGGAAAGTGTTTGGGAACCTGCTGGTTTTGGGAGGTTGGAGGATGGACAGGGGGCCCCATAGGGTGCCAGGACCACCCTTGAGACTTGAAAGTCATTTTGGAGGGATTCAGCTGTCAAGGTGCTATTCATTCAGTGAGTTATCAGGCACAGACAAAGCCTTCTATGCTTTTTCATTTTTTTTGGTGGACAGCATGGATCAGCCTCAACCATTCTGCATCTCTTTAACAAGGCAATCCATGTCAGATTTACGCTTCCCTGCCACTCATCTGGGACTCAGACTTGTGCAATGTGAGGTTCAGCAGGTTGCAGCAACAATTTTTGATACTTTTTACCTTGCCTGAAAAATTAGAATGGTCCTACACAGCCTGTGTTGGTCTCCTTAGTATCTTATTCCATACTGTATGCTTAATTTTGGTGTTCGCAGTTAGCTTTATAGTGTTAGCAGTTAGCTTTATACTGCCATGAAGAAGTGCCTTTGAGCCTGGCCTCAGGGTCAGACTCAAACCATCCCAGGCACATTCTTCATTCCTTAAGTAGGGCTGGTTTGGTGTTCTTCCACCAGTGAACCCGATAGATGAGAGCCTGGGCTGACTTTCGTGCTTCTGGAACAGTTCTGCTGAGCCAACTACCCAGGTGGCCTGGGCTTAGATCTGCAAATTTGTTGAAGCTCCTCGGGTGCCCCCATCATCCCATTCCTCTAGTCTGCCAAGGGACCACAATTCATCAGCAGCATGGGCAGGTGAGCTTGAAATTGGGGTAGAATTTCAAAATGCTTATCAGTAAGCACTGGACATTAGCTGTAAGATGATTGAAGCTCTTTGGATGTCAGACCACTTCTCAGATCAGAACTGACCAGCTGAGATACACCAAAGATGTAACAAACAGGAGAGTCTGAGTGGAAAGACGCTGCTAAGTTTTCAATAGAGTTGCAAAATCTTGTTTCTGAAATCTTTCCACGTGAATTCTTATCATTGAGGCACTACACTTGGTTGAGTTCCTTTTGCTCTAAGGCACCTGTCTTATGCTGATTACATTTTTAACAGATTAGTTGAAGGACCTAAACATTTTTGGAAGTTATTGGCACCTGAAATTAAAGTGTATTGTTATATCCTCTCTTTCTAAGAGAGGACTCTTCTAACATGAAGCTCTTGAGCAGAGTTTTCTTTTTCCTTTCCCTTAATCCACTTCAGATATAAAGTACTGTCAGTGAATGACCTTATCTACTAATTAAATTGAGACTTGAATGACCAGGGTAGCACTCCAGTTATCATTATGCTTCCACTTGATGGATTATATTTCAAGTTATTCTAGTTTCCTAATGGCAATCAGTTTAGTAGAACCTTGATCTTACCAATGTGTATCCCTTTGCTTAGCTCAAGTAGGTGCCCACATGGAGTTCAGCAAACATTTTACTTATTGTTTTTTTGTTTTTTTTTTTTTTTTTTTGCACACAGGTAGCACTTAGAGGAGTGGGAGAAACTCTGTATCACATAAGGTAAAATGCCAATGTCGTGGTTCCAAGCAGACAGCAGACACCAATGTTTTACATGCTAAGAGAACCAGATATTCACATAATGAAAAATGCCCTCTCCTGTTGTGAGGGATGTTTTTTAATACACCTTAAAAGTGAATAAGTTTTCTTAGATAATACTTTTAGGGAGCATATCTGTGCATGTCATTCAATATTTCATGTTGTGCATGATAACAAAGATACTAAAAGATTAGAATTCTTTCTAAATTTGTACATTCAAAGCTACAGGTGGTCTGCAAACAGAGTGTTGTACATTTGGTAAGATTCATATGAAAATTTTGCACACTTATTCCCCATATCTCCATGTTGGGGTTTAGGAGTTCTCCTTTGGTTTCTTTCTCCTAGAGAATTTTCTCCAATTTTTTGTTGCTGAGAGACAATAGTGGCCAGGTACTTAGGAGAGACAAAAGAAGTTTTCTTAATTTCAAAGTTATAATAATTTGGAGGGAAGGGGGTTATATTTTCCATTCCAAGGGAGGCTCCTGCATTTCTTAGCAGACACCTGTCCTTCCAACCATGACACCCCAAAATACAAAAAGCTTTAATTTGATATTTACAAATATTACATCTATGTTTTGGTTAATAGTTTTCACTTTATTCTCTGAAATATTTAAGATTAGAAGTCATTTGACCTTCCTTAATTTTAGGTGTAATCACAAAACCTCCAAGACTGGAGTTTACAAAATAACAGCAGATATCACAAGTTCTGTAATAATAAACACAGCAATTACTTTCTTTAACCCAGAGGGAATAAGTTAAAGCCACATGTTTGTAACATAGATAAGTCACAAATGGGTAGGTGAACAGGCAGAGAAGTTGCTTGGCTCTTTGTCAGCCACCTGGCATTCTGGGAATCCTGGCTGATAAACACAGCCACCTCCATCTGTAGATGGGGAGTTATAATTAATTACCCATGACATTGATAAATTTCTTTCATGATCTTCACTTAATCCATCTGTTTCAAGTCCTCCATTCACTCTTCCAACATGAAAAGTCTATTTACGGACTTAGGTTCATGTTTCATTTGAAAAAAGAATGGTCCCCAGGAAAATGTGAGCTCTAGTTCTGCACTTGCACTGGGCTTTGTCAGACATTACATAAGAGCTTTGCTCATATTGGCCTCCTGCTCCTGCCTTTTTAGATCATTCTTTGTATTATGTTTCCAGTGCACGTAGACCATTTATTTTAACAGTTTTCTAAATGCCAAAATGCAGGAAGGCTGACCTTCTAAGATCATAATTAGAATTATTTATATACTGTAAAAATGTAGCTGATTCGGAATTACTGGAAAATGTGAGATTTTAATTTATTCTTTTTTAAGAATTTGTTTGCTGGAATGGAATTAAAGTCTTAATTATTTTTCAACTTTTGCCTTATGTTAACCTTCTACTTGATCATGTAATTGCTTTAACCATATGTAAAGTTTCTTTGGCAGCAATGACTATCCTCTTTATTGCTTTGTTTCAATGGGTTGTTATTCCAAAGCCTCAAAGTTCTAATGAATTTTGTTAACAGGCTTAAAAACTGGTGTGAAAAATGTCTTCAGGTTACTGAGGCTTATGTAGACTTCCATCCCGATATCTATGAAATAAACAGAGCCTCCATCCTTGTTCTGCTAGACACCATTTATTTTATTAACCACTGCAGCCTGGCCTGCCTGAGAGATAAATGTGGTCATTGATGAGTGTGATGGTGTTCACAGGGGGTCTTGGATGAGGTAAGAGACAAGGATCTGACTCCATGTTTCAGAAGGCTTGATTTATTATTTTACTATATATATTACATTAAAACCATACTAAAAGAATAGAAGAAAGGATTTCATCAGAAGGCTAGCTAAGAATAGAATAGCAAAGAATGATAACAAAGGCTTGTGGCTCAGCTCTCTGTCCGAGCCAGCTGGGCTGTGATTGGCCATTAATTACAAACATCCAACATGAGCCAATCACAGATCCACCTATTGCATTCCACAGCAGCAGATAACCATTGTTTACATTTTGTTCCTGAGGCCTCTCAGCTTCTCAGGAGGAAAAATCCTAAGGAAAGGATTTTTCATAAAAGTTGTCTACGATAGATGAGCAATTAGAAAGCAGTTTTATGGAGATCTGGGCTTTATGTAGCATGCTGTTGGGGCAGAGAAGCAGCCTATTTTCTGAAGGTCAGAATGTGGCATGAGGGCATGAGCTCACACTGGAGAAGGAAACACAATTTTAAAGAATGTATTTTGGTAGTGTGGGGAAGAGAGGAGAAAAAGGCTCTTTTGTGGTGATGCAAGTTTGATGACACTTGACCACAGTTATTTTGATGCCTGAAAGCTGTTCACAGGCAGTTTTATTTTTATTTGCATGTACATACATATATATATTAAAAAAAAAAAGACTGCTGAGTCCGAGTTTCTTAGGAAAGGCAATGTTTTGATGTAATAAAATATGGTGCATATACTTCTGTGCTTTTATGTGTGTTCCAACAAATACAACAGAGATATGCAACAAATACCTGAGAGAAACAATGAAAAAACCTCCAGGCTGCTAGTTAAACAGTTTAATTCATTTAAAAGTTGAATAAGTATGGAAATACTAAGAGGAAGAACATTGTGAGTGGTCATTTCTGCTCCAGAAATTAAAACCCATTAAAATAGTATCAAAGCTAACCTTTGCTACTCTGCTGTGGAAAGGACAGGTTCAATGCCATGCTCAGGACTGTAGAAGATGAGTAGTGAAATAAGATCAGCCTGTCTTAACTTCAGTTTTGGGTCAAGCCTAGCCTCACCTAGGGACCTCCAGAAACTAAGGAAAATACTGTTATTGAGACACTTAAATATCACACAACATGCATGGTGTAAGTACCTGGAATGGAGATGAAGATAAGGTGTTAAATATTTAAGTTTGGGTGAAATGCCAAAGCACCCTGTATAGTCTCTCCCTTTCAAAAGGTAAGTTAGCAGTAGCATTTACAGCAATAGCAGAGGTTCTCTTTTACCATGTAAATTCCTTACCCTGCTTTCATTCTTGCCATGGTCTTAGCCTTTTAAAAGTCCCATGACAATAAGATTTTAGTACAATTCTAGGTTCCTCAGAACAATTTGCTCTTTTTCAGGTTTGAATTTTTCAGTTTCTGAATTTTCTCACTTCTAATGTTATAATCTGTCTCCTTAACTGTGGGTTAGAAGGACTGAAACATCAGGTTTTTTTCACAACATTAGGCTTTTGTGGTATCTTTCCTGCTATTTTATGTCTTCTAGCATCACCTTCTGAGGCTTTTTGGGAACCTTTTAGTACTGTTATTGGGAGATGGGTTGATGTGTGCATGAATCATAGTCCAGGATCTTTTGAGGATTTATTTTCTGTGATTCAAACCACTGGATTTTACCTTTTTTTCCACTAAGCTGCTGTACGAGCCTCATGCTTGAAGCTTGAACTCAGCCTTCTGAGTGACCTGGTGGCTTGTTAGACTGGTCAGTTTGGGTGTTTAAATCCAAACACCTATCCTACATCTCATTTTTAGCATTTGACAATTCATCTGTGAGTGGGCTGGACAAAACCAAAATGTTGTGGCAGCCTAATTCAGAAAAAATTACTTCAATCCACTATGTTCTGTAGCAGGCAGCAATCCTTTGACTTACATGAGCAGAAGAAATGGGACAACTGGGCTGGATACAAAGCTTAGAGAGTATCGCCAGTACGGAGCCTGACTTCTCTGAAACCAGATCCTGCCCTGACCCAGATTAATTACTCAGGAGTTGCTCCCGCAACCAAATTCCTGCTGTTAGTGTGTCCAGTGCTGCCTGCCAGGCCTGCCAATGAAAATAGAGTAGTTGTAAACCCTGAGAATTATCCCTGTGGCTGGATGTAGTGTCCTATCAAATAATTATCATGTGATAGGGCCCCTAGTGCTTTCCAGCTTCTCTGGTTCCCCATATGAAATATTAATATGCTTTCAACAGTTAGGGTTATTATTTTTGTATGCTATACTTTGGGCATATCTTTCTCTGCAGCCATCATATGCTTTATAGAGCCAAAATACCCTGTACAGGAGAACTGATCTTCATGTCTTCTAAGACAGCCTTATAATGAATGCCCTTAGTTGAATCATTATGCTAAATAATCAGCAGTGCCTTAAGTACCCTAATATGGGCTGAAGTAAGCGTAATGCAGTATGAAGTACACAGCTTTTCCCAGAAGAATTGTTTCTTTTATCTCCAGCTTAGTACGTAGAGCTGGGGACCTACTGGAAGCCTGGCTTGCATGCTAACTTGCCATGAACAGTACACAGCTACCCCATGCTGCGGTGGGGGCTGGCTCCAGGCTGCTGCGTGGGAGAACAGAGACATCCTTTGAATAAGCATGGAAACAAGGGGTTAGATTTACTTAAATGATGCAGTTTTGATAGCCAGCAAGATAAATTTTTAAGCCCAGTTCCAGGCTTTTAAAATATCTCACATTCTTTTCTTTTCCAAAATTCTCTGAAGATCCTCAAGAGGAATAAAGCAGGTTTATTTAATTCTATTCTCATGTTTGGGCTTAAGAAGTTCACTTCTGAGTTTTCTTCCTTAACAGGGCAAAAAATGCACACTAAAAATGTTATTTTCTGATAATCATCCGCTTTCAAGAGCTTGAAAGGAGAGTGCAGAACAAAACAAAACACAACTCTTAGGAGACCTGCAGTGGAACTTGCCGGCTGGCAGTATTTTTTATGAATGAATGAGTGAATGAATCCAGGCTTTTCTCAGCATGGAACTTGCTCATGATAGTGATTCCTTGCACATAGGTATTTGGCTGTGCAGGTTTTAGCTCTTGCCAGCTTTTCTGGAAAGCATATTAGCTGCCTTGATTTCTGAAATTCCCTGAGGATTACCCAAAGAGAGCTCTTAAAGTGGCACTGTTTTGCTAATTACTCAGGCCAACTGTTGTCTGGCTAAATTGTCTGCACTAACAACGGGCTCCCTCTGCCTCCTCTCTCCTAATGCTAAAAAAGCACACTGTGATTATGCTAATATTTCTAGCTATCCTACATAAGGACATATGTGAGGTGTGCTGCATTTTCTAATTGTTTCATTCTAGTCCTGCTCATCCCTGTACATAGGTCTAATTCTGCTGAAAAGGACAAGTCAGCCTAGTTGGCATTGCCTCAGTAAGCATTTTGGGGATGGATAGCAAAGGACAAATGACAGCTTTAGCCATCATTAATGGTTGCTGTTTAGCTTGGTTACTGATAAGGCCACTCATGAAATAGTAGTTGAGCACCTCAAGGTCAGTGTTGCAACCTCACAGCCTTTTTACTGCATGGAGGAGACAACCCTGCTGGTGGAGAATTGAAGTACACAAAGTGTCAAGTGGTTTGCTTGGGGTTAGTAATAAAAACCCTAAGGCAGAGAAGGCATTGAGCAGCTCTCAGGTGCCAGTTAAGAGCCCATCACTCCCACTTTTCCCTCCTGGCTGGAAATATGCCAACAGGCTTGTCAGTAAAACTATCTTTTCTGAGGGTAGAAGACAAATTTCTATCTGAGAAACTGTAGCTGTGATTGAACTTCACAAGCAGAAAAAGTAGCGTCTCCTCCCAAAATAGAGAAACCAAAAAACAGGCTCTCTATGGCAAATATCTGACTGAGACATGGACTTTTTACTTTTTATTATTTTTTTCCTCTTCAGTAAGTGGTGAAGTCTTTTTTTTGTTTGTTTGGTTGTTTTTTTTGTAGTGGTATTAGCTATAGGTTTTAGGTTGAATGTTGCTTATGAATATATTGCAGAGTAAAGGTGATTGACGTAAGAATATTTTTATTGTGGCGTTAATTTAAAATCTAGCCCTCAAAAATAATCTCTCCCTCATGGAGACATCCACGACTGGACATATCTGCCTACACTGAACAGTTTTCCTGCAAGCTGGGTGAAGCCCAGGCTCTGCTATGTGGTGCTGGTACTTTATTGGCTATTTGTAGCTTCATAACTGTACTGCAAAGGACAGTTTTCTGCCAGAAGGAAGAAAGCAGCACAATGTGCTGAGATGAGTGCTGCTAGGTCCCCTTCTGCATATGTATCTGTGCATGGGCACAGGGAAAGGGACACAGCTGCAAAAAGACAATTTTACATGAAACAGGACTGGGACTTGTAGGTACACAGTTTGTGGTAATTGGGAGTAGGGCTGTGGCCGAGCCTCGTTCCTAATGGGCTGCAGCTGTGAGAGGAGACAAGCAGGAGACCAGCATTGAAAGCAATGAGACATGGAGTGCTGAGGGGCACTGACCAACCACCAAAGGGAACAGGGGGCACACAGGTGCAATGCATCAACATGAGGGGAATAAAAGGCTGGGCTAAAGCGCAGGCAGGGCAGCTGCTTGAAGGCTTCTGAAGTAGCATGATGTTACTATGTATGGGCAGATACTAGAAGCCTTCTGATGTGGTTACTCTGTGTGGGCAAATGCTTAAAGCTTTCTGAAGTTGTATGGTGATACTCTGTATTGTGGCCATCTCAACTGTGATGTGTGCTGTGCCAGGGGCTGAGACAGACAACCGAGACTTTGCATTGCTGTATTTCACACAAGTACAGATTCTGTGCACACAGTAGGTGTACCTGCAGGAGACTTGGTTGTGTTTGGGACTCTTGTACCTCTTGGAGTCCCTCTGCTTTGTGCACATGACTTACTCCACCTTCAGCATGGGGGTGATCAGTGTCCAGGTAATTTTGGCTATGAAAGGCATTGCAGGTGGGCATGGAGTATGCAGGGAGAGCATTTCCCTCTGCCACAATCTCATATTGTGCAGAGCCCTTCATGAGATGCTAATGAAAGAGTGTTGAGAACCCTTTGGTGTCTGTATCCTAGTGTTGTTGCCCCTTCTGGTGGTCCATCATTCATAAATCACCTTGAGATATGGTGATGAAAATGTGCATAAAATTTGCAGGATAGGCATTATTGAGAATACTGTGGGATTCCTCTCTTGATGATAAAATTCTCTATATCATCCCTTTTAGGCTGATGTCCATAAATAGTGGTTGTCCTGACACAAAATTTATCCTAACGTTTATGGCATTGAGGGCAACAGGGCAACCAAAATTATAGCTGTGGCATTGCAACTGAGTTCTGTTGTTTTCCTGGCAGTTTAAACCAGGTTGTTAGCAAAAGAGCTGGTTGTTACAGGTTTTGTATGTAAGTTGCTTTTTTTATTTCTTAATGTTAGTTACGGACATAAAAATGAGAAGCCAAAATATAGGTATTAATTTGACTGACAGTAATGACCCTGGGAGAAGCCATTTAAATGTTATTTACATATTATTTGAAGCTATAATAAGTGATCATGTCAATCCATAGCAACCCATTGTTATTAAAGGAGTCTGCGGCAGTGTAACTCATAATGGTGTTATGCAAATCAAGTGCATTTAAAAAAAACTTTTGTACAAACACTACTGTACAAGCAAGGTAGCAAAGTTTTCAACATCAGACACAGTCTGTCATTTTAAATTTAAAATGCACAATCTGTATGCATGACTAATATTTCTGCAAAGCTCTCTAATAAGGACCAGACTCAGCAAATACTGAATGTATAAGTCCCTCCTGATTTAAACAAATGTTTCAGTATATATGACTTTACTAATGTTACCTTGCTGAACTCAAACCAACTGCTGCCCTAGGATGGATAGAAAATGAAAATATATTTTCTCCTCTTTCTGAAGAACTTTGTCCCTTAGAACAGCCTTTGGATGTTGAGATTGGTAAGGCTTGGATGAAAACGCGGATAGTGTGTGGTTTAACAAGGAAATGCTGGGAGATTTGAGCATTTCTAATGGTGGCAAATGACATTTTTCTGTAAATGGTCTCTGAGTATGTAGTTCTACATACTCAGAGTAAATACACAGCTGAGTGATTAGCTCAGCTAGCTATATGGTTTTGGAGCAAATGACTGTGCTCCAAGGCAGGTGCTCAGTTTCCTCACTAAGACACAGAGTAATAGCATGGTGTTGTCTAAGCTCTTTTGTAAATAGGCCTGAGTACAGATATTGCAGGATTATGAACACCCTTTCTCTATGCAGAGCACTCAAACGCTACCTGGCTGGCCAAAATACAGCTTGAGGAAAATCTAGCTCAGAACTGTATAATCAAAGTTAAAAAGGGTGGATGGGTCCTATCTCTGAGCATGTGATGAGAATGAGGCCTCCCAAACATTAAGTGCAACTACTGCTACTGTTCTGGGTAAATACATCAGTGGTTAAGAGAAAAATAACATAAGCTGCTGTGCAAGTATCTCCCAATAGCCATTGGAACAGATGGCTTGTCTAACATGCCTGATCTGGGGAATGAGACCCTCTTTCTGGAAAATCTCAGTGTGATACTAGAGATATCTTGAAGGAAAAGTGAATTTGCTTTTCAGAAATATCCTCCGAAGGTGCAGGGTAAACATTTTCTTGCAGATATTCACATCAGTGTCTGAGCAGCAAAGGGCTGAGTTCCACCAGAGGCTGAGGAGCTATTCCAGCCATTCTCTTCCCTTTGTATTAAATGCTTTGTGGGAGCCCATAATACTCATTTGTAGTATGTCACTTGAAAAGTTACTACAGTTGTAAAATTGTCATTTAGGGTTTCCTTTGAGTCTGAGAAAATATGCTTTCTGTCTGTCAGGCCTGTTCCAAGTTTGTTTTTTATTCATTTTGTGATTTAGTGTTGGTTGGCAGAGATGTACCACCCTATTTCTGCCACTTAAGAATTCTGTTTCCCCTTCTTTTTTATGAGCACACGTGTATATGACTGATGAAAAAAGTGTAGGGAATAGCCTTACTGGCCTAGATAACATGCTGCCAGCACCATTTGAAGTCAAACTTGTCTAGATTTTTCTTTTTTTTTTTTTTTTTTTTTTTTTTTGGCCATGCAGAGTCCTAAAATACTGAAGAAAGTAAAGCTAAAATGTATCTTAACCAAGTGAGGCTGCATTCTTTCATTGCAGCCATCCCATGAGGTTTGGCCAGTCCATCAGGATAGCTTTATAGAGGGATTCCTGAAACTGGCTGCCAAAAAAACTGGCTTTGGAGTGTCAAGAGCGATCTGGATAAAGCTGCTGTGGTGTGTCAGCTGCACATTCTGCAGGGCACTGGTATGATGAGGAGACTGCAGGGTCCAATATGGACACCTTCTGCTGCCTTGCACTGACTCTAAACATTCACTTCCCAGGCTAAATTCCTGTGCCTTGGGGAGCCTGCAGTCCCTTTAGGATGTCTTGATGTAACTTCCAGTTGTGTTGATGATGGACATCATGCATACTTTGGATTTTGTGAGTGTTTGACTTTAAAATACACCTGGCTCTGTTTTGCTCTCTAATGAAGCTCCACTGCTTTGAAACAAGCTGTAACCAACATGCATTGTGCATAAAAAGACACCTCCAAAAAATACCACCCCAAATCCAACAAAACCAATCCCAATCTCAACCCCTCTACTGGACACTGCTTTTGAATTTCTTCCTGCCCTTATTAGCTGCATTTGATTTCCAGTCCTGGTCTGCCAAAAGATCTGGATTCCCATCAAGGCAGTTTGGAAGAGCATTAATATTCAAATAAATGCAACAGGCAACTAAGCTGCCATGAACTAATGGCAGGACACTTGAAAGTGCTGTATTTCAGATAATGGTGTCAGTTTCAGAAAGGCATGCAAACTGGTTTAATCAAATGTTATATTTTATGAAATTCCTGACCATTGGGAAAGAGATTGCATAGGAGAATTTAAAAGACTGGGAGTTTCTGGCTTTATTTCTGCACTGCTGATAAGCAGCAATTTTTGCAGAAGGGGGAGAAATAACCCTCTGCAATATAACCATTTTCATAATACCATGGGAATGAGTTATTGCTTGAGGTGAGGCACAGTTTCTAATGGCTGCCTAAGCTTTCATCTCCATCTTTCATGGGCTAGTCAGACATTTTTATAGTGCTGACACAAAAAGAGAGCATTTATGTTGCTTCCATTCTCCATCTGTCAACAGTTAGGTTAAAGTGCCACTACAAGAATACTTTTCATCTGATTTCCATTCCAACGTAGTTCATCAATATACAGTATTTGAGCCATGCCAGCTTGCAAGGTCCTTATCACATATTTTTTATGCACCATTAATGGTTAGCTAATAGGGGCAAAAGTCTGTCTCTTTAATGTGAAAAGGGGGGTATTTACTTTTATTGTGAATTTTTTTTATGTACCTCCTGTACAATTTTCTTAACTATCAAGAGATGGTTTTCAGTAAATAGTGTGAAAAGTCAAAATACATTAGGCCTGAGAGGAAGTGGATTTTCATTTGTGTTGTATGAGATACATCCATGAACACCAATAATCGATTAATGGTTTGGGCATCAGGTAGGAGCAAAAGGTGAAGCATTGTCATAATCCCTGTTTTACTTACAATTCTTTCAGCTAATGAATCTAGTTTTATTAGTGGTAGAGACCACAAAAAGGTTAATTAGTGAAGAAATTTGGAGACCTTAGTGAAAAAACTTAGATTCTTATTCTGTGTGTAGTGCAGTTGTAAGGTTGGACAGGGTAGATGTGTTGGTAACAAACTAAAGCAGACTATAAGGTGCACAGATTTCCTGTCCTTTGGAAATGATTGCTTTGCTAGCATCCAGAGAAAGGTAGCTATGACAAGATCGAACTACAAGGCCAACAATTGTTACCTATATTTTTGGCATATGTTTTCTGGGTTTATATCTAGCATTATTCTTTTGAATTCTGCTGGTTGGCTTTGTTTTTTTTTTTTTAATCTACTCTTTTGTTTTGTTTTTTTTCCCCTGGTTGGTCTTCACCTTTCTTGTAGAATAGCACCCAGACCCAGGTAAACCCAAATATATCTTTCACTTATGGTGAGAAAAGAAAAGCTGTTATACAAGTCAATATGTTCCAAAAATAACCTCTCTGTGCTGAGAAAGAGGTGGCTGGGAGATGACAAACTTATTTTAAATTAGAGGAAAAAAGAAAGGAAAAGAAAACCCAAAGAAAGGAAAAAAAAGTTAAGATGCTGAAGAGGGGGAAAACAATCTGTTTTTAACAGGTTTTTCTTCCAAGTACCTCTGTCCCTTGGGTATGCAGTATTCACTTAGACTAAATTTCTTCCAGCTTTCTCTCAGATTTTGAGAGCTTCATTTTTCTCCATCTAATATAGTGCAGCTCATATACTATATTTTATGGGTGACTGGCTTCCAGAGGAATGTAGGTGTGAAAGACCACATAACCATGAATCTGAGTTATATGGAGTGATCACTACAGGGGAGAAGGAGTGTTTAGTCCCTTTCTTGTCATAGTCAGAGGAGGTTTTCACACTGTGGGAGGGATTGTAAAGATCCAGTGGAGATATTACTTGATTTTGTTTCAAGTTGTTTTCAGTTCATTGCCTGAGATTCCTTGCTTCTGGAAGCTTTACATTATGTTTCGATGCTGTTGGCCACTGGAGTCGGTATTATAACAGTCTCACTCCATGTCTGGCTTGCTCTCTGTGATTAACTTTTTAGCTGTGGTCTCGTGGTCTGTGTGTGTGCAGATGGAAAGTACTGTGTCTTGGCTTCACATGAACTAAAGGCTTTTTGTTTTTTTGTCTCAAAAGAGTGCATTGTGTTGCACTTCTTGCTGTCAGGGTCTCTGTATTTGTATAATTAGGATTGTCCAGCTGGTGTATGTGATTCTATTTCCGAATTCTTACACAGCTGATATATATGCCTGAATTTTAACAAAATTAAGAGATCAAATTCAAAATTCCTTGGGCTGTTTTTTATGTCCAGTGTTTAAACTGCCTTTGTCCTGTGATAGAGTGATGCAAAGGATCAAAATATCTTAAAAAGTGCATTTATTTGGGGGTTTAAGATGCTTAAGTCATGCATATATCAATAGGTCTGATCTTACAACTTTTTCATGCATCTTGGGAGCCTTCTCTTCCCTCATTCAATCTTTCATTGCTCCTACTAGGCAGTGACCAGAGAGCTATTAGAAACAGGAACAAAAAAAAAAGAATTTTATGCTGGTTTTACTCATATCTACAGCTTTCTGTCTCTTAGTTGTGATTCTTTGGTCCTCTTCTCGTATTGTTGTCCACCCTCTGTTACCTCCCACAATGATGATTAATGGAATACTTGACATCTTTTTTTGAACTCTTGGTTTTTCCTCTTAGTTTCTGATTATTTTAATTCTGCCAGACCCTTTTTCATATTCTTTCCTCGTCTGCCTCTAATTTACAGTATATAATTTCTCCTACTCCAATCCCTCATTTCCATTCCTGTAATGTTCCATGTCCTTTCTTGGAGCCTGGGCTAAGCACACAGACCAGTTAAAATGAAAATATACTTTCCTGATTTTAGTAGCCTAATTATTTTATTTTAAATAAAGCTGAGACATCAATCAGATTGTTCTCTAAATCCCAGTCACACCAGCAGCTAAATGAAAATATCAGTTATTCTCTGCCATTCCCAACCTGCTTGCCTTTAAATGGTATTATCATAGCAAATATTAGGAGTTTAGACATGTCCATAGTCTTTTGTTGAAAAGCTCTTGCAAACAAGGCAAGGGAGATGCATCTGAAATCCTAATATCTTGTGAAATAATATTAACAATGGGTCTGGCACATGTGAGCGTTTAGACAGGAGGCTGTCAGATCCCGGGAGGTTGAAAGTGAGAAATATTTGAAAGACAAAGAGCAAATCATAGAAATGGGAAGTTAAGAAAAATAAATTTTTTCAGGCTAAGTGGTGAAGGCTCCTGGGGCTGGTTCTCAGTTCTGACACCACGTCACTTCTCAGCTCCAGCCCGAGATTTCTGAAGAGCTGCACAGGGGTTGAGCATGAGCAGTAATCAGATCCTGGCCTCCCTGAGAGCCTCAGCTTTTGTCAGTCATGAGTGTCCAGAGTTAATAGGGACTTTAATTAGAGCTGTGGATGCTCAGTTCTGCTGAAAGCCAGATCCAACTCAATAAATGTATGACTACATTGGAAATATTTGCCTTTCAGACACACTTATAAGATTCCTCCCCTTCTATCTTCTTTCCTGTTAACCATAAGAGATACTGCAGAAATTGTAAGTTATATAGCTGAAAAAGCTGTGTTAAGGAGGTGGACAGTCATCATATAATCTGCTTAGAAACTTCTCTGAGCTTTTGAAGGTCCTGTGTTTTTACTCACTGAGGAAGCATATAGTGGATGTTGAAACCTCTTTTGATTTCAGGCTTCTCATTGAAGGCAAATCTGTGGGTTCTGCTGACTAGTGGGGAGGGATGTTCTTCCAAAGGCTGATTTGTTGACTTTTAGGGGTATTTAGTGGAACAGATTTTTCGGATAATTTTTACAGCTTCCAAACCCTCTTTGTATCTTTTTCTGGTCTCTCTGCTGTTTGCAGAGAGATTACTTCTACTCTGATCTGTTTTCTCTGCAACTGGGAGAACAGAGGAAGCTGTGTGAAGAATTTCAGCACATCAGTACTAGCCTCTATGTAGGGAAAGACTAATTTAATAGGTAAAATGACAGGGGAGGATGCTGCAGAGGATGAATTAATTTGTGGTCAATCAGTTACTGACCACAGTTACTCAGAGTTAGGAATATAATTGTCCCTCCAGATCTACTACAGGGTGCTTTTCTTCCCTCCCTCCCCCCCCCCCCCCCCCCACCCCCGCCCCACAGTGGACTGTGCTTTCTCTTATGACTACATACCTTATTGACAGTGTGTACTAGAGGCTAGTCTTACAGTAGGGATCAATTCAATTTTTTTTTTCTCTGAGCAACATGCTATATTTTAGCTATCATGATAATGAGGCAAAAAATCTGGAGTTTTATTACTTCTATTTCCCTTTTAATATATTGCTATTTCTATTTTTATTTTTTCCTCTTTTTTTTTTTTATTCCACTAAACTCCAAGGGGATGAAGGTGCATGAGAGATGACTTTAAGAGCTTTATCAAACTTCTGTGTAATAATAATGAGATTTGCAATGGGCTTCTAAAGGACACAGATCAGAACCACTTACCATAATGACACTACCAAGTAATGAAGATTCAAGTGGTTCTTATTAGATATGAAGTTCTTTCAGAGAATCCACTTGTGCCTAATATCCCATTACTAGAGGAGAGGTAGGCATTGATGCTGTGAAATGTTTATTTCTCTTTTTTGTTTCAAATCCAGGCAAATCTGTTTGGATTTGTGGGACTCCACATGTGCATGGTTCGACTCTCCCTCCTCTTAAAGCTTTAAATAAAGGTTCTAGTAAATTTCCATTAAAATAAATAGTAACCACATTTAATGACCAGTTTGTTTGAGTGTTAACAGCCTGTAAGCTAACAAACTCATCTGGTGATAACTGGTGATAACTTCTTTTGACTTGTTTAAATAATCCCTTAAAATCAGCCCTGTTTGTATTAAGATACCCATATAAAATTTCTGTCCGATTATTCATTTTAATTTTTTTTTTGAGAATATTATATCTTTTTGGTCTGTTATCTTTGATTGTTCAATTTTCCACTACTAGAATTTTCTCCTTATTCATTAAGATAGCAGTTTTATTTTCTTCTCTATTTTTTCCCAGATTTATCTTAAAATCTCTTCTTGTTCAATGAATTAGGTGACAAACCCCTAGGGACAAATTCAGCTATGGTACATAAAACTAACAAATCAATGGAACTGTGGGCTACATCCTGATTATGTGCAGAATTCAAATGAGCTTGGGGAACCCATATCTGTGCTGTTAGAGGAAGCAGAAATCATGTCCCCAGTGTTGCAAAGATACCAATGCCTTTCTGCAAGTCCAACAGAATGATTTATGAATAGACTTGCATCACATTTGCAGATCTAGAATGTGCTGAAGGCCTAATTTGGCTGTAGCATTTGTTTTATGATACAAACTATTTTGGCTTCATCCTGTGGAAGAAGGATGAGAGTTAGTTCAGTTCAAATAAAATATTAAATTCTGGTCAACACTTAGATTAAAGTTAAAAGCCACTTCATGTGATATATTGTTGGGAAGGAGGAAAGAATATTTCAAAAGAATTTTCTGTGTTCATTTTCTGTGAATGATTGCAGACTAAACTGTTAAGGAGTGGTGGGCAGCAGTTCAGGAAATTGTCTGTGTCTCCTTACCTCAGAGCAGGGTTGCCAAAACCTCTGTGACATCTGGCATGTCTACCTGACCTCTTCTTGAAAGATCTCCAGGAGCAGCTGCCCTGCAGCTTCTGGGGTTTTCTGCCCTTGCACTTTGCTATAATTATTACTGTCAATACCAGCCTGGAATTTTCTTCCTGCAGTATAAGGTTGTTTCCTGCCTCCAAAGATACAATCAAAAAATATTCCTTCTTCTTTACAGTAACCTGCCATGGACTTAAAATGTTTTCCCATCTCCATTGAGTTTAATGCACTTTAGAATAAACAATCCCAAAATGTGTGCCCATCTCTCCAGCTGAATGACAACTTCGTTTAGATTCAGGGTTCAAAACTACACCCAGTATGCAGCTAAGATCTACCTATAGGTATAAGATCTCTATGGATATGGAAAGATTGTTTCAGGTATCTTAAAATATATATTCCTGTGTACTTAATCCCAATATAAAGTATTCCTTTTTTTCCTGGGAGCATTAGCATGTCCTGTAGTGCCTCTCTGAAGATGTACTATCCAACAGTTGGCCACCACTCTTTATTTTTGCAGGTAGTTATTCCTACTTAACTTACGCCTGTCCTATTGAATTTCCTTTTTTTTTTTTGTCTTGTCAGTAAAGGGGACCCATAGTCATGAAATTTCCATTGCAGCTTGGCAGATGCAAAAAATCTGGGTTATTCAAGTATGCATGCATAATGTGTGTGCTTCCTATAACAATCTTTTAAGCAGTTCAGTGTCATTCATTGCAGATTTTACATCTTAGTTACTGTCTTTCTCAATAGCTTATAAAACAGACTGTAAAGCTTCACATTCTGTAGGCCAAAATAGAGGATACTTCTGTTCTGTTTTATTAAGAAATAGGATTTGCAATTGAGCAGTCCTGTCGGCATCCAAGTCCCTCACAAATAACTTTTGAACATGTTACTGCACTAACTTGACACAGGGGCAAAGCCTTAGTGGGATTGAGGCTTCCAGGATTTTGGTGAAAGCTTGAGTGGATGGAGGGAAGGGAAACCCTCTTGGCAAAGGTAAAAGCAGCAGCAGCCACATGGCATGCACTGTGTTCTCCCTGCCTGGCAGGCAGCATGCCTCCAAGGAGCCACAGATGTTGCTGGGGAGTTGAAATGGGGGCTATTTTGGCAGCGAGGGACCTGGGGTGCAGGGCTGTCATCCACAGGAGACAAAGCAGCAGTGATGCTGAAGGGGCCATTTGTTTTGTCAGAGGTTGATTTTGCAAAACAAAAATCAAAGCCAGGGTTGTTTCTAAAACTGGTTTTTGTTCAAGCATTGAACAGATGTTTCAAGGCATTGGCGAGAGAGTGTTGTGCCATCTTTACAAAGCAGATGTAGGCACTCATGTACCCACTCTAATAGGCAGCTAGAAACATCTAATCAAAAATGACCACCTCTAAACTGTGGTGGTTTTTTTTTTTTTCCATAGTAAAAACTTCAGTTCTGTAAGGTCTTTATCAGACCACAATGAATAAAGTGATAAACTCTTGTGTGACATATCTGGTCAATTCTAAAACACGAGCCAATGTTAATATGAGTGTTGTATTGCACTAAATAGTTTATTTAGTTGTTGTTTGCACTGGGTGATGGGAAAATTTTACTGGGTATGTCAGGTCACGTGGATGGTTTATTCCCCCTCCCTTTCACATGGTCTCTCCCCTGTTTCTGTATCCCCTGGTGGTCTGTCCCATGGGTGGCCCCTCCTCTCACCCCTCCCCAATTTCATCCCATTGGCCATGGTCCTCTTTCCCTGCCCCCTTTCCCTTGGGTATAAAACTCCACTGCAAGGGTGCCACGCTCTCTTTTCTGCCTGGGTGGTCGCTGTGCCAGCAGTGTCCTGTCCCAAGCCAATAAACTGGACACTCGTCCCCACGTGGGAAAGAGCGCTTCTCGTCTCCTACTTCATCTATGCAGTCCGTGTGGGCTAAGGGTTCGAGCTAGCCGGATCGGACTTATATAAAGCCCAGAGAGCCATGGATTTCTGCATATGAGCACGTTTGAGGAACATTATCTCTGTATGATTTAAAACGTTCGCATCCAGCAGTTGAAACAGATGTTATTCAAGTCTCTACATCTGAGGATGTTATCTGATTTTTCCATTTGTGTTCTGTTACTTGCAATTGGAAGTGCACTGGAAAATTTTAAGCACTTCGATGATTTAGTGCTATGCTTTAGTATTGTCTGTTAAGCTGTGTACCATCTAAAGGTCTTCTTCAGCAGTAGGCTTCCACTTGTCCAGTCTGATGGAGATGTCTAGTGGAATTAAACACACTTTAAACAAAGGGCTGCATATGCTTCTTTAACAAGAGGCAACAGGTTTGCAAATCCTCAGCTTCATCTTTAGATGGAGATGATGCATTTCAGTCATTGGATGACTGCAGGCCCTTTGAGTGCCCTAAAAAATCTCTTGTAAACATTTGCAAGGTCACCATGACTCTCTGAAATAGAGAGGTTGGAGTTTTGGCTTTAAGCTTTCTGTGGATGTCTTGGATTGGGACAATTTAAAGGACATTCTAGAATGAGTTGTCATCTCCTCTA
Organism: Agelaius tricolor; assembly: GCF_023055355.1. NCBI lineage: Eukaryota > Metazoa > Chordata > Aves > Passeriformes > Icteridae > Agelaius > Agelaius tricolor. The sequence continues at coordinate 17,112,416 of NW_027269261.1, read as the reverse complement.
AGGGTTCCACCAATAAGAAACAAATGCTAATAGATGAAAGTGAAAAAACCAACGGCTTATTAAGAACAAGAATGCCCACAGGCAGGGGAAAAGAAAAAATAAATAACTGCTGGATATTGAACTAGACCTCACCACCCCACTGAGACAAAAGACACACCTGAAATACCCGTTCTGATAGGGGCCTGTAAGGATGGCTTTGGGCTTTGCAAGATGAGGTGACAAGGTGGTGTCAGATCCGTCTGGGAAGGCAGGAGCCTCATGGAGCAGTTCCAGCAGCAGATGAAGAGCTTCCCTATGGGAAGGCACAGCTTTTCTGAGCCAAGGGAAAAAAACCCAAAAACCCACAAAAGAAAGCCAAAAAGGAAAGAAAAAAGTCCTTGCCTGAGAAAAGGCCAAGCAGCCACTGACACAAATACTGTGCTGCAAAAAGCTGTGAAAAAATCTGGGTGTGGTGCTTTTTAAAATGCCTGTGCAAAGCAATCCCACCCCCCAAGGTCCCTGGCTGCAGGACCTTAAAGATCCAAAACCAATTTTTAGGGCACTGCTGAATATGCCGTACAATATTATGAGTCAGCCCCAAGACAGATGACTTTCTATAAAGGAACAATTTCCAAAGTTCTGCCCCTTCCAGGACAGTTAGAAATGTGAGTTCCTGGGATAGATCAAAGGTCTGATTCCCATTTCTCTGAAAGACCTTGCATATAAAGATGTCATGTGCGATTCTTGTGCACTCAGCCAGGTCAATTGGAGTTTTCAATTCAGTTAAGCTTTTAATCACCCTGTATCCCACAACAATGTAGAATGAGGTGGCTTTGAAAAATCACCTGTGTTAAAAATGCTGAGAAAAACTTGAGTTTTTTTTCACATTGCTCCTGTGAAAATGGAAGATGTGTCAGAACTATGTCATTTTATAGATGTCTGTCTTCTCATTTGGTTTGGGCAGTTTGAGATTTAAAAGATGTTGCAAGGATATATAGTTTGAAGCAGAAAGACCTCCCACTTCAGCAATCTATTAGATGATATTGCATTAAAAACATAAGCAATCTCACTGGAATAGGCTTGTGTCTAGGTGCCTGCTTCTAGGCCTTGCCGAATTGAGACCCCGGGACCAGATTTTGAAACATACATAGGCACCAAAGCAAATCAGGTACAGAGTAGACAAACATGGAATTCTAGGTCATGGTATTCCATTGCTTTCTCTGCTGTCTTGCTCCAAGCAGAAAGTTACAGGTATTGCTCAAATATTCAGGGAAAATATGGCTCTATCCCTGCACTGGAAGAGGAGGTGCAGTCTCTAATTAAAACCACTAGAGACTCATCCTCTGTTTTGTTTAGTGTGGTTTTGTTTTCCTTGGTTGACAGCTCATTAGTGAATGATTTCTTCATAACAAACTAGGATGAAATTGACTTCTCTCATTTTGCTCAGCCAGCAGGGATGGAAAAAGCGAATTCATAGCCCTTGCGCAACTTAGGTGATGAAGAAAATGGCAAAGAAGTTGCTTGTGGTGTAGCTGGCTGGTAGTAGTGGGATAACCATAAGTGACAACTTTCTGCAGAGGTTCTCTATAAGCACTGACTTGCATTGAGCAGATGTTCTAGCTATTCTGGTCACTCTTCACTTTTATCTGCAAGGTGCATCAATCACCGTAATTTATAATGGGACAGGGAGCCAACAACTGAAGGAGAAAAATCAACCCAATGCTAGAACAATCTTTCTTGATGAATTCTCTCCCTTAAATTGAAACAATTTGCTGGGTAACCCAGCTGGGGTTCATATGCTTTTGATTACTGTGGGCTATTTAGCTTTACAAAATGACATGCTGCTTAATGGTCTTTTAATGGTTATAGGTTTCTTTCTTTTTTTTTTTAAATGAGCTTCACCAGTTTGTTACTAATGCCCTGTAGAAATCTGGCAAAATTCCAGATTTTTTATTACAAATGTTCTGATTTTTGTGTGGCATAAGTGGAACCTATGCAGCCAGTGGGGATGTCTGTATTACTAATCATACTGTAATGCCATTAAAGAAAAGGGGAAAAAAGAACTAATTGAGTATTTTGCAGTCCCAATAATGGTATATGCAAAGATGGTATCATTAACGCTTTGCAGCTGAAGTCTTAAAAGAAGTCCAGTCTGTTGTTCAAGCTCTGAAAAATGGAGCTTCTTAAAGCTCCTGTGTTCCACTTGGCTACTGCCAGGTTAAAATGTCAAGTAAAGGTTACACCACTGTCAAGGCACAGATAAGATTATGTCCTTTTTGATAAGGAACTTTCCTAACATTTTGCTAAATATAATGGCCTATGTTTTCAGCAATGACTATACCTCAGCTTTCAAAGAGTCCTCAACACTTTGTGTGTTTTTAAGTTAAAGGAGATTCCTGTTCTGCAGTCATTACTTGAAGCATGAGCTGATAGTAACAGTGGGTCTTGATGGGAAGGCTGGGCGTTGCTTTTGATTTATATAATCTTACAGTGAAAGAAGATTTAATTGTTAAATGGCTGTTACTATTTTAATTTGGCAGTAACACAAATCTCTTTGTGTTATGTATTTTCTAATAGAGCTGAGAATTCTTGATGAATACATAGTTCTACATAAACTTTCTGTTGAGTCAGAACTGTCAAAATGTTTTGGGCATAAGGCCACTTTTCAGACACCAGTTTTAAGTGGGCTTAGGTGGAGGCTTTGTACTGTGTTTGTCGATGGCACGGGGATAGGCCAAGCATATGCAAAGCTTTGCCAAATTCCCTGTTGAGTCCCAGAAGTGCCTGATGTTCAAGAGGAGCCTTGTTGGTGCAGCTCACTGTGCCAGAGAGAGATGTGCCGTGAAGCACCATAGTAGTTTCTGAAAGCTAGTCAGCTGTGCTGTAATGTTGCCTTGATGAAGGCCTCAAGAATCATCCAAAGCTTTGACTCCTCCTCCCAGCTCTAAAGGGCTGTGTTGCTCTTCTACTTCCAGTTAAGTAGCTGGGAAATACTGGGCTGTCCCTTGTCACCATAAATTGACAATGCTCGTGCAGTATTGTTGCAATTATACAAATTTACACTGAGTGAGTATCTGGGCTCTGGTTTCTTTCTGTGAATATTGAGCTGAAGTAGAAACAATGGGAAGAGTAGTGCTGTTTCAGGTCAGAAAAAATCTACAGGTTTATGCTTAAAGAAAAAAAAAATTACTGTGTTGTCCTGAATGTGTCTGTTTATGTTTTGCCGAGAATAAGAAACTGCATTTTTCTTAATTAAGAAGTGAATGCTCTTATTCAGGAAATGGATGAGAATTTGGTAAACTGACATCCCAGGACAAATACAAAGGAAGAGCAACAAAAATTCAAGATGTTCTTTGGAAATGAGCGAAAGTTGTAAAAGGATAGGCTTTGAGACTTATATTTTGAGCACAGATAATATTGAAAGGTCAGATTCATGACTTTTATGGCAGAAAAAACTCAGCTGACCTCGACTGTGCTCCTGTTTGAGCCTGTTTTTCTTCTGGGCCTTAAACTGCACTCAGGTCATGTGTGAAGAGACTGGGCTTGCTTGTGCAGCTGGAGCCTAGGCAGGATTTTCCAACCATGATTAACAAGAACAGCATCATGGTCTTCTTTTGGGTCTGTCCTCAGGGCTCTGGTCTAGGATGCTTTTGGATGATTTAAGCATGGCTTAAATATTTATAGTTAGTTTCTTTGTTTGTAAATTCAAGCAGTGTATGAAATTTTCAGCAAGGTGTGCTCAACTCCTGGTTAGTGGGAGCAATGGGCCGGAAAGAGCTGACATAACCTACATAGAGAAAAACTGCCCAGTGCAATATACATCTGCGGCTTTGACTATCAACACTTACTTAAGGCAACAATGTAACTGTGAGTTACATTGAGTATTATCAAGGCAAAATGCAGAGGGGCCTGTATGATTGGCCTGAGCTGGTAAATTTACATAGCCTGGCTGTAAGTGAGCACAAAAAGCACTTCCAGACTGATTTCAGCTCCTGAGGAACAACCTACAGCATCTCTACTCTCATGACCCCTCCCTGGAGACTTCATCTGTAGACAACCAAGAGCGGACTGTACTTTTCTTTATTCTTTATGAAGTTACAATTTATTTTCAGATGACATTGCAAAGAACAAAGACAAAAATGTCATCAGAAAGTTGATAAAATACCAGTTGAGTCTGCTAGTTTATTGAATGTAGTTGATGGAAATATTTTGTTCCCTATTTCCGTTTGCTCTGAGGTGTCAGAACTCCCTAGTCAAACAAAGACAAATACTAACATTCTTAGGAATATCATAAACTCAGATAAAAAAATCTACAAATTCTTATCTGAATTTTCAAATTACATTAGTTTGTGTCCCTTTTATAATCATTCAGATGATTTTTCCTACCAGGAGATTAATTTGGCCAAATAGTTCCAGAATGAATAAATCTAAAGGAATATCAAAAGTTGTTCAAAGGGGAGAAAACTTCAGATCTTTAATCTCAGTATTTGCATCCAGTCAAAAGTGGTCAGACTTCCAATGTCAAACACTTACAGAGATGTACTGCTAATCAGCTGCAGTCAGAGATCTTGATGGAAACTGTTTGAATTACCAGGATATAAATAATCGTATTCCTGGTGTTTGAATAACCAGGATATAAATAATTGCAATGTTGAGTGATGCCTCAATGTGAAATCCATCTGTGGACAGATAAAAAGGAGGCGTAATTCATGGAGTGAAATTGTTAACTACAATTCTTAATTGTTAATTAAGGACAGATAGCAGCTCTAAGATTATAGGTCTAGAAGTTTGATCTTTGTAAATTTAGCGGCAGTGCATTAAAACTTTTCTACCAACACTATCTGTGGCACTGAATGGCCCCATCGCTTTCAAAGGGATAAAACTTAATGTTACTTCAGTGACCCCAGGACGGAAGCATGTGCAAGTGTGTGTTCTTTTTCCTCCTTTTTTTCCCTTCTAGAATATTCTTTAAGGTTATACATAATTTACATAGAACTAATTTGTTTCACATTTTAATAATTTCCTGTGTAAGGAGAAAGATCATGGGGCTCTCCTGTTGTACTGTGAATGTATCTGCAAATATTAGCTCCATTGTATACACTGCCTGTGCTGGATCTGACCTGTTCAGGCTGGGATTTCTCAAAAGAACTAATTTCTTAGTTCAAGGAGTCTATCAGCTTGACAGTATTTGTTCAATTTTTTTAATAGCTTTGATAACCACCATAATATGCTGAGACAATCCTAGCATAGGAGGAGTCAGTCAGGTGTCTTGGATCCTTGTACAAATATGTGTTTCTCAAGCAGATAGGGAAATCTTGTAATTAAACTTGCCATTTTATTTACTAATGAACACTTTCCTTTAGCTGACCTGGTGTTCACCAGAACTAGTAGGAATCTTCCTGTTAAATAGCAGCAAATTTTGGGTCCAACCCTTATTGAAAGTATCTCAGCTCTCCTGAGCAATCTACCCAATCTTAGTGTCATGGCACTTCTGAATAATCATTCCCATGTTAGTCATAGCTCTTCAGTTAATTAGCCCCACCACCTTCATGGCAGGGTCTAAATATGTCCTTCTCCCCTTATTACGATGTCTGTGCCAGCTGGAAGACACACAGACACGTGGCTTCCTTGACAGGGCAGTTTTGGGTAGGAGACCCCCTTCATGAGCCACTTTGGCCTCTTGCATGAGAGGATGTAGCAGTGGCCAGAGACACAGCATTATTTAAAATCTTGCACAGAATATGGCCATTTTCCTTATTTTTCAAAATTTGTTACCTTTCTCTCCTTTTGAAATGGTTGTAATATTCTTAAAAGTTGACATATTTATCACATTTAGCAAAAGAATCTCCCATTAGTCACATATCAGCATAATTTTATGGGCTGTGAACAGAAACGCTTTGTGAGAGTCTGCTTGTGTTTTGCCAAGTCTCAGCTCTTATTTGAACAAGAACTGCTTAGTTTTCACACTGTAGATGTCTTGGCTGCTCCTCAGATGTGGATCCAAGCACCTGAATGGTGGCTTGGATGGTACTGGCTGATAGTGTGGCCTCAGACAGGTGCCTACCCAGGGTACCAGTGCTTTATCTGGGAGGTGTTTTATGGACTGGCTTCAGCTGGTGATCCTGCTGATGCCTGTGGTAGAATTAGGTGACAAACCTGCCAGAAGTCTGGCCAAGAGAACTGATTGTTTTGTATTAGGCATACTTTTTGAAGATTTGCTGAAAAAAATGGAACACAAAGCTTTCAGTGAAAACAGTGACTTTTTGAAGATTGTTTTTACTTGCTGGAATTTTTCTCCCTCCCTTTAAAGCCTTGCACACATCTTCATCTGTCTGGAAAAGAAATAATTTTTCACTAAATTGTTGCTGTGACTAATACTCTGTGACTAAACATTGTGAGACCTTCAGCTCAGGAAAGTGCTCTAAAAGCCCTAAACTGGGGATCCTCTTTAACAGACAAAAAAGAGGGGCAGCAAAATCCTTCCTACTTATCTGACCATAAGCAGTGTGGGTACCAGTCTGAAGATTTCCAATGCTTTCTTAAATACTCTCCATATGGGAAAGGTGCAGGGAAGTAAAGCTGTACTTTGTCACCAATGCTCTAGAATGTCAGCCTTCTGCTGACAGAAGGCTTTCTATTCCTATTGAGTCCTTTATCAAATATAAAAGGAGATTAATTTCAAGCGGCTTTGAGTTTTGCAGTTAGCACTGCAGTGTCTAAGCTGGTATCATTCTCCCATAGGAACTAAACTGTAGAGTATGATTGATTAATTGTATTTTTCAGTAATCAAAATGCAAACTTGATTCTAGAAATTATTGTTGTTGTGTTTATTTTTGACCAAATGAAAACATAACTGTTATCTCTTCCTGCAAATTGTATTTATAGAAAATGGATGAACACAACCCTGAAGCCTGAGCTAGGAGGGCATCCACCAAAGCACCATTCTTTCTTGTGCCCACTTGGGATTTTAGCCCATGACATCATCAGGTTGGGATATATGTGGGGCAGGCACACACATCCTGTTTCCAGTTTGGACACGAGAAACTCATGTTATGTCTTCCCTGCAGTGGCTCCATTCTCATTCCGTTAAAACTGAACTCTCAGAGTTCTCAAATGAGAATCACTTGCTACTAAATTCTGCCACAGGCACATGAGGGGGAGAAAAGGTGTATTAGGCAGTAAATCAATTCAGCTGGGCTCTGAACTGGGAAATACAATGTTTTCTCTGGGGTTGAAATGAAACTTGACTCTCTTGGATGCTGATGAGCTGAACCTTCAAAGCGTCAAATCTCTGAGCTGTGTTTGTATCATTAGCAGCATTATTCCTTTGACTTTGAAAGAGAGATTTATTTCAATGGTTCAGTCCAGCAGTATTTTCTAAATCTTGCCTCACTAGGCAGCTCTATAAAGACAGGACACCAGCAATGTTGCTGCTTGCTTGTTGCAACTCCCATGCAGGCCAGCAAAGGATAAACAAAAGTCTTTTGTATAATATTAATAAGCTTTTGGCACTTTTCAGCGTGGCCTGTTGTCATCAGAGTAAATCATGTGTATCAAAAGCCCTTATATGTGAAAGTTTGTTTTCATATCTGGCCAGCTTTTCTATTCAAACCCTTTTATCATCCTGTAATAAAAACATTTGTTTATTTTTTCAATAGCACTTCAGTCATATTGCAGGAACTGCTTCCATGAATAGAACAGCACTTTTCTAAGGAGCTTTCTTTCAAATAATTTAAACTGGTCCCTTCTAGCTGCCAGTGGACTTTGAATCCTGTTTACATTAAAACAATAGTAGCAGCTTTATAAATAAACAGGAGCACACATGCCTGAAAGTCATCTTGTAATTGAAAAGTTAAAGTTTTCTCCTACTCAAACTCTTTTATCTAATTCAGTTTGTGTTTGAGCTAAATTTAAAGTTCTCTCTTTATGCTTAATGCACAGATCATATTCTACTGATGTGTCCTACAGTGAAAGTTTTTAACTTTGAACAGGTTCTGCTATGTCACTATTTCAGTACCAACAGCTATTTGCTAAAACAAACACTTTTCCTTGTCTCAAGATACAGGGATAACATCCTGCCAGTACCTGTGAGTAAATAAAACCCTGAGACCTAACAACCTTTTATGTGCTCTTGAGCTACTGCTACTTTTCTGTTTGCTTTCTAGCTTTTACTGTGTCTGGTTGCAAATGCAAGAGGATGGAATTAAGGAGATGATGGAGAGATTAAATGAGTTGAGTTGCCTAAGAAATACTTGTTAGGGGTCTTTTAAATATCTCCCATTTCAGGTTCAATGTTGCTTCTGGGCACTGTAGGAAAAATTGTTTTACTTAATTTTGAACCCATTTACATTTATGATTTCTGGCATCTTCCTTGTAATTTCATGCTCAGAAAGGATGCAAAAGCACCTAAGTGACTCTAGAGTTGAAAAAGGCTTGGGTAAATCAGAAATCAAAGCTTCAATCAAAGCTGAATCAAAAATTCAGCTAGCCCAAAGTCCACTCAGACTCTGAATAGATACTGAGATAACTGGACAGGTAAGAAGCTGCATCTCTGCCCACAGGATGGGCCCATAGATGTGATAAATGACTTGTCTCAACTTAGGCACCCAGGTCTTAGGACCAGTCCCACACTGTCATGTGTCTGTGGCATGGTATCAGCAGAGATTTGTGCAGACAGAGAAATCTGCTTGTTGGATCAGTTGACAATTTTTTGGCCAGGGGCTTACTAGCATCTTTGTCTCTGGGTGAAATGCTGTGTTTTCCATTTCTGGAAAAATATGTCCATAATTTGTAGGAAATTTCTGTAGTCAAAGGAAATGTAATCCTTTAAGTTGCATTTCTTATTATCAAGCTCTGACCTAAGAAACTTGATAAAATACTTTTTGCCTGGGCTATTTATATTTTTCCCCCTGCAAGTGAAACAATGGCATCTCTAGCTGACCTGACCTCCTTCCTGGCATGTCCAAAGGAGCAGAGGGCTAGGAAAATGGCTCAGTAGTTGGTTCAAACATCCCATGCTTCTCTCGTTAAGAGAGGGCTTTGGAAGCATTTCCACAGCTCTAATTTGATCTCTGGGAAACTGAAAGGTTAATTGCACAATGTACAGGGACAAAATAGATTTCCAAGAACATCTGGCACTATATTATTGAGTCTGAAATGAGATTAAAGTCATTCTTCTGGGACATGAGCCCTTGCCAACCACAATGGGGAAGGTGTACAAACTTTATCTGAGTTTAATGAAGACAGGGTGTGTATATTTATACACACATAAATACACACATGCATGTTGGCTTTTTTTGGTTTTTTTTTTTTTTGGGTTTTTTTTTTTTGTTTTCTTTTTTTTTTTTTTTTTTTTTTTTTCCTTTTGCTTATGGCCTGTGGTATCTGTGCTTGGTTTTACAGGATTTTCTCCTCACTAAATTTCCATGAGTGTCAATTAGGGGACATTTTGCTGCCTGCAAAAAATTTGTGTTGGAAGATATGTGGTCTTTTCCCCTTCTTCTTAAAAATGAAAAATTGTCAGGCATCTTTCCTCTCTTATCTGCTACCATCCCTCTGTGCTACCTAGCAATAACCTGATACTGCAGAAAGCAAGCATGGGGAACAAATATCAGGGGACATGGTAATATCTTTTCAAAGCCATCTATGTTAAAGGTCAAGGCAAACATTTGCCATCTCTTAAACACCAAGTTTATCCTGAAGGTATCTGGGTGTGTAATTAGGGACAGAAGAAACACTTGCTTGAAAAATATGAGCTGTGCTTGTGTCCAAGGCAGATAGGGAAAAGACATGTCAGAGGGTGTACGTGTGGGAGTGAATGGTGAGGAGGTGACTTATTTCTTCTCAGGGCATTTTTCTTTGCCAAGGTCAACTGTGATCTATGCTCTTTTCCCCAGCTTTTCTAAGGATGAAGGAGGAATCTACCAGTGGAAGAAATGGTAATGAATAATGATGGCAAGATCATCTCTTGTACTGGAGAAGTCCTAGTGGAGAGACCCTCTCTGAGCCATCCGTTTGCCTGAGTAGATGGCTCAGTATTACTGGCTTATCTGCCTGATATGTGACACTCTGCTATCTTCAATATGTCACAAGTTCTGACAGATTTGGCAGGTCTTTAGCTTGAAGATCAGCTGTGTAGCTGGATGGCTGAGTAGACTGTAGAGGGCAGTCTGAGACTGCCAGTGATGGGCTGCTGCAGCTGCTGGCGGTGTACAGGGTCCAATATCTGCTATCTGTGGGGATGGAGTTCTGGTAGGGATGGAGTGCAAGAAATAAATGGGGAAGCTGGTCTTCTGAATTTACAGTAAATATCTATTTGGCATCGCCTAAAATAAATGCTTTCTAGGACTTATTTTTCTTTAACTCCTCTTTTCCCCCATCTTGCTCTGTTGTAGTACGTTTTTATACTTTGTAATACTTTGAAGTAGTTTTGTTTTGTATTCCCATATTTTTCCCAAATGGTTTATCCCAGACTGTACCCCCCTCCCTTTACCTGTGTTATCCCTCTCCCGGGATGAGATCATCCCCAAACCCCCACCCTGGCTCTCTGTCAATCACTCAGCATCCCATCCCCTCCATCCAGAAGTTTCGGTCCAAGTCGTCGAGTGATTAGCCAGAGGCTAGGGGTCAGCCCCCCAAGCCTTGCCCCATACGTGCCCATCCCTTAGAGTTACTTATTGGTTGGTAAAATGTTATCTACTTTTGGTTTCCACCTCCCTTTAAATGTAACCTTGGCACATCTCCCGGGCTCTCGGCAGGAGGCCCCCTGAGGTGCAGGAGCTCCTTTGGGACTCCTAGAATAAAACCTTGGATTAACCCCTGCTAAGAGTCGGCCCTTTCTCTTCTACCAATGTCTCTGGTGTCTCTTGTGCTGCAAAGGCGACCAGCCCAGGTACCCTCAGTACCCTCGGGGCACAGACAGTGTCGCCCTGCTGTCGGCCGTGTCGGGGCTGCCCCCCGGTGTCTGCCGACTCGGGACTGGCCCAGGGTACCTGAGAGGCTCGCAGAGGGACCGAGACATTGCTCTGTTTGAAAAGAGCTAATGCTGCTGCTGGCTGAGCATCTGTTTTTACCCTGCAGTCACTCTTTGAGCGAAAGAAGCAAGTTGTGCAAATCCTCCTTCTGACAGTTGAAATGACTTTTAGTCTGCTCATAATGGGTTTGACTTCATCACACTGTGAATGAACATGACAGTGATCAGGATGGTGTAGTCCAAACACCATTTTACTACTCACCAGCGCTGTGAATTAGACAAGAGAAGTCCTAGCACCTGAGTCAGGGTGCTGCCAAAGCAAGCAGGAATGATAGATGTGGTCCTAGTGTGCAAAGCAGAATGCAAAGCAGAGCAGTGCTGGACCTGCACAAGCATTCTTTCTCTTATTGAGAGGGGCTAAAAAGCAAATTTGTAGCTGGGCAAAATTCCTCAGCCTTTTTTTCCCCCCATGCTTTTGACCATCTGTGAAGTATGAGAGTTGGGGTCTCACCCTGTGTCCAAAGTGGTGATGTTCAGTCATAGTGGTGATTTTATGTGTTTCAAGGTAAGGGCATGTGTCATACATGGCTCTGTAAAAGGTGGCCACAGGACTGTCTAAGAGTGGGGTCACCAGGACAGGAATAGCTTGGCACAGTTGGTCCTCTCTTGGTGGGCACGTCTGAGATGTCTCATACTGTTGGTGAGAAAGGAGCAGGCTCTCCTATAACTCCAGTGTCAAGCCATGTTTCTCTGCATGAAATCCTATTTAAGAGAGTGTCATCTGAATTGATAAGCTGGGGGAAATGATCAGTCCTGTCAGATTCTGAAATTCCTGGCAGTAGAGTTTTTAGCTGCTCTGATTTCTGCATTAATCAGAAGACCAGAAAGGTACTAGCAAACACACTGATACCCAGTTTTCTTCTCAGGATGTGATTTTACCAATTTGATTTTTGTAATTGCACTCTAGGTAGTAAGGAGCAGTCATGCAGCGCCTGCTCTTGTAAGCACCTTCATGCATAGGCATATTATACATGTTAGTATTCTCCTGGATTTCACTGAAACAGTTTGTACTTGTAAAAGTTCAATCTACAGAATGTGGTCTAGAACTTAATCTGATTTAAAATATCCTCCCTTTCTAATAAGTCTCTGCAAGGCAGAGGTTTTCATGCGGCTGTCCTGATTTTTAAACTGCCCCTTTGCTTACATGCTTACATGCAAGCAAATACAAATGCTTGGTATTTCTTGCCTGTCATCTGGAGGGCTTAGTTGTTGCCATTATTAATTCAGCTTCATAGAGTTCCCTTGGAGGAGATGAGTAGCTTAGAACCTGTGTAAACTGAGGCAGAACAAAGCCAAGAAGTTGTTTTCCCTTAGGTCTTGTGACAAATCTCTGGCAGAGCTGGGAATGCAACTCAGCTTTCCTCATCCCCAACTCTCTTCTGTAACCATGGGCAAGCTGGAGCAAATTAAACCCAGGCAAAAGGGGTACAACTCCTTTAGCAGGCAGGGAGGATTGTGCCCATCACAAAAGCTCTGTGTTTGGCCCATTGCCTGCATGCTCCTAGAATAACAGACATATGGAACACGTTGCCAAGTTATGTCCTTAAGTCAAGCTTTTATAAATGAATTCAGGAGAAAAGGAGACATACTTTATTTCTACAGAAGGGGGGACTGATGGAGGTGGGGTCCAGCTAACCCACCAGGGGGGTTTTATTAGTCCAAGTGGCCTTTTCCTTCTCTGTAATACATCCAGTTTATAACTAGGAATTCACTTTGCAAAAAGATAACAAAATAAAAGTCTTGCTTCCAAGTATGTTAACACTTTCATTTCAGGTGATCAAATTCTAAAAGGGGCCTAGGCTGTTGCCCAGCTAGTAGATCAGCTAAGCAAGAGTGTGTGGTACTGTCTGTGATAGAAGAGGGAGGAGAGCTCAATTTTTAGGCTGTAGAGCACATATTCCATGCGGACCTCTTTTGCAACAGAGTAGGGGTCCAAGAATCCACTTAAGGCAAAAGAATGCTGCCATGTTAAATCCTTGGCTGTAAGCCTCAGTCAATTGCCAGCATCAACAATCACTTTTCCCATGAAAAAGAACTTTTTCTGCTCTGGCAATGTGAACATTTCCTGCTTTTAAATCAAGGCAGACTGTGCTGATACAGGACGTGGCTTTCCAGTGTCAACCTATACCGCATTAAAGGATCTGTAAACGCTTACGTCCTTTCTGTTTACTTCTGAGCTCTCATGAGGTCCTACCTGTTTTCTTTACCTTGTTTTCCTTTTTTCCTTCCTTTGGGTGTAGGCTTCTGAAGTATATGCATTTAACCTTGAGTGTTGCTCAGATGTGGCCCATCTCCTTCTACTTGATGTAATCTTGCTAAATATGAGCATTGGTGGAAAGGAGAATTTTAAACCAGACTCTCAATTCAGACGGCTTTGCAACCCACCATCAGAACTGTGTATTCCATGTGCTTTTGTAAAGGGACAATGAATGAGAGAGAGAAACATGATGGCTTTCAATAGAAATGGGGTAGATTTATTGGTTGTTTTTATTTAAATCTAAAAAAAGAGCAAAGAATCTAATTTGTGTGCATTACTATCTTTTAGAGTCCTCAGAAACATAAAATGCTTAACTGTGTTCTTTATGTCCATGTTTCTTAGTAGAACAACTGAAGTCCTACATGCTTAGTCAATCCCTAGAAGAGCATTAGAGCAAGTCACAGTGTTGTGCCCTTTACTCCTCACCATTTTTTGACATTTTCTGTTGTACTTAGTAGGTACAGGTTCACTGTTCTCATAAAAAATACCTGTTTTCTCACATAAAAAAGAGTTTTACTACCTTTCTTTGCTGTTCTTTCTATCAAAAATGAAAACTAAACATGAAACCCACAATTAAATCATCCATTCAGGATCCACATGTAGTTTACCTTTATGACCGTGGTGTGCAAGGAACTTCCACAGTTCTTGAATGGAGGATGCTCAAATGAACATCTCACAACATCTCGTCATGTTGGCTGAGGTGTATTTACATCTCTTCTTTGGGGAACAAACAATGCATTAACCCTAAGAGGGTTTGGAATAGACAAAATGTGTTTTCCAGGCACATTATTCATGACCAAGAAAGCAATAAACTGTTTTCTTAATAGCTTCTTCATCCTCTTTCCTGCCTTTGTTTACAGAAGGAGATTCTGCATGGTGAAGACAAGTTGATGATAAGAATCAAGCTGCACTGAGTTGTTGGCAGAGACATCTAAAGCATCATTGAACTATTTAATCATTAATTTAGCAACTGAAAGGTATTTTTTGAATACAGTGAACTGCAGTGGTTTTCATTCAACCGAGTCAAGTTCTCCCCATAGCATATAGCAATCTCCATATGCTAACAAGATAAATCTCACCCCTATCCCAGGTGGATAATCATTGCTCCATTGACTGTGTAGCTGGGTACATGTGCACAGGTCTACTGTCTTTCTAGAAATAAGGAGCAAGTCAAAAACAAATAATTATTTTAAGTTTCCAGACTTTGTGCTTCTCCTTCATAACTGCTAAAACTGAAGCAGTCTTTATTTAGGGTTTAAAAATAAAATCCACTTGAGAAGGGCCAAAGGTCATCTTTGTCATTATTCTCAATGAATTTGTTTTTATCAAGTAAATTTTTTGATTTAATAATCCCTTCCTATTTATTAGCTGGTCCTGACAATTCCAAGTGTGTTCCTTGTTTACAAACACTTATCTAATGATTTAAGGACATAAATCCTGAGCTGGATGCAAAATATTTCTACTCTGATGAGTAGCTTTTTTTGACCTGTGTTTGCATTTGTCTGGCTCATGCAGTACTTACTCTGCACCTTGACTGGATGGTGAGAACTAGTTTAGACAGGAAGAATAAACTCAGCCTGTTGGTAGTACAAGGACTGGCCCTAGTGAAGAAAACATTGCAGCTTACTGCATTTATGTAGTTTTAGACAGTCCTTTGAATGAACACTTCCCAGTTGCTGCTGAACAGAGGTTGCGTATTTCAATTACCCTGCATCTGTGAATAAAAATACCCTTAGTAATGCATTTTTGTGCTGTTGTTTGGGGAGGTTATCACATGTATCAAGTATGCTTGGTCACTTTCTTCTCTGGCCACAGAAAGGTTTGTTTTGGCAATGTTGTGAAGATCCTTGGGTAGTATTGGCTTTGGTGCTGATTGAGGTTGAGATTCCTTCGGTTGTCTTCTGCAGTATTTTATTCTTAATTAATGTTTTGAGTAAGTTCTGAAACCAAAAAGTTAGTTCAGGACCAAAGTTGAATACAATCTCTATTACTGCAAAAGTCTACGTTGTTTGGTAGCTGGATTTTCTGTATTCTGAGGATACATAGGCTAACACCAGGACTTGGAGAAATCATTATCCCCAGAATGTCCCAGTGACACCATCCATAATTTAAGAATCTGTCTTTAAGAACTTCATGTGACTGATTCCTATTCTATTGGTATTTACGTATGCTTTGGCCCTTTATATCAGTGGTGACAGAAACAAGGTCTCAATGTGTAAATGACATACAATCCTACTGCTAAAGCTTTTCTCTATTGCTGAATTCTTGCATGAAGTGATCAGTCCTCTCCTCTGTACATGTAACAATCATCTAACCCAACCCCAACCTCTAGGTACAGATTTTTAAATAACAAGCATTAGACATATCTCACACTAATTAAGAGGAAAAATAGCATATGGAATAGGAGCACGTGGGGGAAAGGTATCCTACTTAGGCTGAAGATTAGGCTTAGAAGGCATAGTCTGACTGACAGTCTCTGCACCTTCTCAGCTGGTGATTGGATAATGCCACTGAGAACACTTTAAATGAACAAAAGTGCATGTAGTTGCTTTTGACCTCCTTATGA
This sequence comes from Agelaius tricolor, assembly GCF_023055355.1. Classification (NCBI taxonomy): domain Eukaryota; kingdom Metazoa; phylum Chordata; class Aves; order Passeriformes; family Icteridae; genus Agelaius; species Agelaius tricolor. Next base: position 17,096,582 of record NW_027269261.1, on the reverse strand, counting down.
AGTGCTTTTAGAGCAACACAGAGCTGAAAAGCCACTCCCTGCAGCTGCAGTGGAGACATTAAGAAAGCAGCTGCAAGGGTTTGTTTTCATGTTTCATACTCATGGGCCTTGAAAACAGGAATGCTGGAAGGGAGTTGGTGTAGGATCACCTACCTACAGGGCACAGACCACACCTGCAATCCTTGCCTGGGCAGAAGTCCCATTGATGGATTTCAGTTTTTCTGTGAAGCTGCAGTCTTTGTTTTCAAAGGGAACGCTGGCTTTTGAGCATAAGTAGAAAGCAATACTTGCCAGCTGTGAGCTGGGCCATGACCCTTTGTGTGTGCGCTTGCTGCAGTCTTTGTGGTGGGAGTGAGATATTTCAGTTGATGGAGGACTGAGTAAACACAGTTTACTCTGGACTGTTTTCACAGGATTCATGCTTTCCTCATGGCTTGTCTCAGTGTTAGTGGAGTGGGTGAAGTGGGTGAAGCCATGCGGTCTCTGATCCACAACCAGTTTGTCATGCTCAGTGTCCCTTCAGGAAAGGCAATTTAAAATGTGCAAGCATCTGAGTACAGCTTGGTCCTGACTTGAAGATCCAAGACTAGCTGTCATAGGACACACACCTCTTTCTGTCCTTCAGTTAAAGACCTAGTGGGCAATTTCACTAAATATGGCAGAAAGAAGTCTTGAAGTTACATTATTCCAATGTGCCTTGTGAAAAATAAGCGGTGAGGTAGAAGAGAGAGACCTGGTATGTGTCTCCACTGGGGAAAAAGCTGTGATTTCAGCTGACTCTGTGTGAATTCCCAGAGGCTCCACATGAGAGAACCTTTAATAACACCCCAAACTGGAAGGAACTTTTATCAGAGCATACGTATTTCAAAACACAATAGAACCTGACCATCATAAACAAATCCAGAGAAAATCAGATTTCACACATTCTGTTGCTCACAGATATATATATTTATTTATTAATGTTATTATTTGGAGAATAAAGTAGCTGATGATAATAGCAGCACAAGTCTAAAACTGAAATCTATGAGAAACTGTGGCATTAAATATTTAGAACTATATTGCATCTAAGCTTCCTGGAATTGACTGATTTATAAAATTACAGAATATCCTGAGCTGTAAGGGACCCGCAAGGATCATCAAAGGCAGAAGGAAGGCAAAGGAGAATTCTGAAAAACTTCAGTGCTCCATGTTGAGCACTCGAAGTTCACCCACCTGCCGCTCAGCTTCAGCTGGATTGAATAGATAGGATGGTAGACTTCCCATGCCAGGTTCTGTTAATGCTGGGGAGCTTTCCTTCATATCACTCCCTTGTGCTAAGAGAGTTTTCTTTCCTGTGCTCCAGCTCACCTAATTAATTTTTATCTGAATCTCATCCAAACAATCTGAATTTCTGCTTTCACAACTGCTCAAAAAACGTCAGACTTTCCAATGAAATTTCCTTTTCCTTTTGCATTTGCCTGGACCAGTAACACCTTAGAACAGCCTTTTTAAAGTGTGTCTGTATTTCTTCTTCTTGGGAATTAGTGTGTGAGTTTATTCAGATAATGAGTTGTCGCGGTTTAACATAGCTTGGTTTTTAGTTAAAGAGAAATCCATCAGTTACAGAAGTGATTCTCTATGAGAACTGCTAACAGCTCCCTCCAGGTCCAACAGAACCAATCAGCTGGCTAGTTTTGAATATTGACACGCTGTTAAACCACTCTAGAAAGCTGGACACGCCTATGTGAAACGCCACATGTAAAAACAAACAAACGCGGGGAAAAGCATTCCTGCTCCCGGCCTTCGAACAGGTACCGCTGGCCAGGCTGGACCCCGCTCTGCTGCGTGGCCTGGTGGGGCCGGGCTGGGCCGAGCCCTGCTCAGCCGCAGCTCGGCTGAGATTCTGCTGCCGCCAAGTTCCAGCTACGGCCGGCGGGCCAGGCCGACCCCGCTCGGCTTTGGGTGGAGCCGCGCCGGGCTCCGCTCTGGCTGTGAGCTGCCGAGCCATCCTGCTGGTGCTACGGGGAATCAAAGGGCTCTGCCGCCCGCGCCGAGAGCAGCCCGGTGGCTGGAGCTGAGCACAGCCGTGAGGCCAGGATGGCTGCTGCCATTCTGGTGGCCAGGCCCCTGAGGTCCTGCCAAAGTCCCTCATAGCCCAGCGCAGCCCCGAAAAGTCCTCCACCGTAAACAGCTCCGGCCGCCGCCTGGCAGAGATCGCATAACCATCCGCAGGCCTCAGCAAGGTATTAACTCTTTCAGTGCACAGATGAAACTTGCAGGCATCAGTCCTTTCTGGAGTGAGAGAAATGGGAAAGGGTGAACACACGTGAAGGGAAAATTACATGGAACCTTTAAGGTTAGTGAAGAAGGAGGCAAACCCCAGATGGGAGGAGAATGAGGAGATGCCTTAGTCTTGGGCTGAAATTCTTTTGTAAAGCTATGGTGATGGACTGTGATATACTAAAGTATCACCTGTAATTCCTAAAATGCATGGGGGAATAGAGCATTCAAACCATAAATATGAGCAAAGGCACTGGTGCTAAAGCCAAGAGATGTTGAAACAGCTGTGATCCCATGAAAAGTTTGAACAGAGAGAGAGAGAAGTGATGAAGACCCTTTGCTCCCATGGAGGAGGAAGCTCTGTTTCCAGAGATGAAGATGATTTCAGAGATAGATGAAGAGAACCTTTGCTTTTGAACAGCTCATCCTTAAAAGTGTACCCCATTAGCTAAAGATTTGAATCCTCAAAAACAGTTGTGGGGAAAGCTGTAAGTCAAGGGAAGGGACTTCCACATAGCAACAGATTTTTCCCCCGGCGGCTGATTTGCTGTGACATTAATGCCATGAGAGAACTGTTTCTTATGGAGAAGTCTCTGTGGCATGGCAAGAGAGACTCCTCTCCCTAAGAGAACTGAAGAAAGATTATTTTAGAGGTTATAAACTGACTGACAGTCTCATGTTTTGTGTTTTACATTATCAGTGGGAAAGAAAAGAGGAAGTGGGGGGAGGAGAAGTGTTCTGAAGGTCTGTTCCGATTTCTTATTATTTCTCTTTTAGTTCTGTTAATAAAGGTTTCTTTATACCCTTTAAAGCTTTGAGCCTTCTTGGTCTCCTCCTAACCATTATCTCACAGCAGAAAATGAATTATTCTGGTGAGTGCACTGGTGATTGACCAGCACTAGACCCACCACATTAATTGGTGAGTTGGCCAGGAAACTCAGATTGTTGAACCCAAACCACTGCGCTTAATTGGTGTTTCCACCGGGTTTTTGAACTGAAACCACCACATGAGTAAAAAAAAAGTTATTTTTAAATCTACATTAAGTTCTTTCCAAGTCCAAATCTAGACTTGAATTTTGAAATTCGAAAAATCATTTAAGTCTTATTCTCCCTCTTGTGGGGAAACTTGGAAGGACTTGGAGGCTAAAAGCACAATCTTCAAGATATTCCTGTGCTCAATAATGACCCAAATTTTGCTTAGAGAAGATAAAAATTCTAGTTAATGTATGGGGATTACAGATTGGGGGATATTAGACTAGTGTTTTAGAAAAGCCACAAATATTTGGCTTGTTATTACACACAAATCTCTGAAGATTTTGTAAACAACTGGTTGCAACTATCAGGTTTTGCAGAAAAGAAAATAAACCCCATTTCATCCGCATCAAGAAATGCAGTACTGAGAATGATAACTGAAGTTCTCAAATGGATATGAAACCATGCAATGACCCATAGTGCCCCCCATAATGAATCACATAACAGGAAATAAAATAGTAACAGAAACTCTCTTGAAAGAGTTGGACCTTTGCTTTTATTCCTTGTAGGTTTGTCTAGAGGGTTATTAGATATCATCTTTAATAATGAATTATTGCTGAATTCGGATCAGGCAGTGCCATTTTACCGGATATTTTTTTTTCTCCTTAATACCCTCAATTATGAACAAGTTCATTAAAACTATTTCATTGCTAGCTTTTGACTTTCAAGCCACTCTTTTCTAATTGAGCTTTAAAATTTCACTGCTGTTTTTTGCTTGAGTTTTGCTGATTTTGGGGGAGAGGGGAGGGGAACTTGGGAGGGAGGGTGACTCTTATTGCCAGGTTTGGATTTGCTCTCTTTCCCTTACATTGTGGGTCCTTCACAACATGAAACCAATGCGTCTGCTGTGAGTTGGATGCCCTGCCTTGGCGCTGTTCATCCCAGAAACCTTTTGGCCAAGATTGGGAAAAATCTTCAGTTTGTTGCACAAAGCGTGTGATGGCTGCAGAGAGATGGCAGCTGATTCCATATCAGAACTCCCTACCACTGCAGCCACCAGAGGGGAGAAAAGTGGGATGCTATAGAAGAAACAAACGTTTGCAATTGGATTCATACTGTTAGGATTAATGATAGAAGGTAGAGGAAAACTAGAGTAACATTCCTAAGCCAGCACATTAGAATGATTAATTGCATTAAGGCACTGAAAAAGAACAACAGCTGCAGTCCATGAAAAGCCAAATTTATCTGAATTTCTCCAGCTGATCAGTGAAATCATCACCAAGACTTCTAGCTTATAATTGCTTTTACATAGAAAACCAGAGCAAGCAGGGAGGAAAAAGAAGAAGTTCCTGATTATAGAAATGTCTGTGTTTATTTTGCCAAATTTTTATAGCTAGTAAACCTTTGTGTAACAGAATTCCATATTGCTGCTAGCAGTGGGGATTTTCAGTGGAGCTTGTTTGGGAATATACATCCCCGGAAGGTGTAGTAAGGACCCTCTTTAAGCAATAACTTTTGCAGTGTGGAAGTTCATATCTAGATGACTTTTGAGGTTTGTGTTTTGAAAACAAGGTCTGCCAGAGTACCAAGGCTTCTCATGGGGGAAAGTACATTACAATATAGGACATGAGTCAAGATACTCACAATAGACTGTCTGAAGATTTTTCCCAATTTTTCTGCTTTGTTTAGCAGCATTTAGGCGTCTCTATCATCCATCATCCATCCATCTCCCAGGATCAGATCATAGGAGAGATTGTTATCTCCATGCAGCGGGAGGGTGACTAAGATGGGGGGAGGTTAAGTTACTTTTCTGAAGCATGCTTTGGTCAACTGTAGCAGTACAACGATTTGAACCACCTATATCAAGATTGCTTTTTTTCTCCTTTTAAAACTAACCCTCTCTCTGACCAAATATGATCTAAAGTTAAATCAGTCTTTTGCTGTTGATGTCTCCACTGGGATCTGTGATGTCCATGAAGTGCTTTTCCACTATGTTTTACCACACAAGCATTTGCTGCTGTTCTGCAGAAAAAAGGAGAGGGGGTAGTGGGACACTAATACTAAAGAAATGGACAAGTTCTAAAGATGGAGTATATTAGTTTATGTTAATAGAGACAGAGTTTTCTTATTTGATATTGTATCCTCTGGATGTTATTTCAGTATATATCAACATATTTTCAGTATATTTCATGTAAATCTTGCTGCTTGGACAGCAGGCAGCTGTATGGCAGCTACACAAAGCCTCTGTGCTAGATATGTGGGCAGCATGTGATGTCATGCTCCTCTCTTTTGGATGGGCTCGATGAACCTGATGAGAGAGAAAGGAGGACTTGCTCCTGGTCTTCCCAAAGGAGAGAATGGAAGAAGAGAGTGTGAAAAGGAAAAGTTAGTGATGTATGAGCCCAGGATAAACTCAAAGTAAAAGAAGCAAGTCCAGAATGGAAGTTGTTTTGGAAGGCTCAAGAGGAATGACATTGGGGTGTCAAAGAGTAAAAACTGGGAGCCAATGTGAGATGGTTGGATTTGCCTTCTGCAGGTCCCAGAGCCCCATGTTGCATCCTGTTTACCACCTACTCCCTTGGGATTCCAGCCCTGCTCTGAGGTCCTTTGCAGGATACAAGTGTCCTACAAAGCCAACTGTGTGTCTGATACTGGAAAAGAGCAGAAAAGGTTGCAGGCTCAGTGCAGCTCCAGAAGTTAGGATGTGGCTAAATTTTTTTAAGGGAACCTGCTGAGGCTTTTCCTGTCTGAGCAGGAGGGAACTGTGGTGGCTGTGTCATGCTGGGCTGTGTAGCTCTCATTTACCTGCTGACAGCTGTCTGTTCTACTTAGTGCCTCTATAGGATCAGAGCCAGGGAAACGATTAAAACACGTGAACACCCTTGGGTGTCTGGGTCTCTGGTCAGCAGGTGTGTGTGATGTGGCATGAATGTATTTCATATATCCTTCAGTCTATTTTCATGATTTGACTTTGTTCCTACAGATTTATGAGAATAATTTTCTCCTCGATAAGGATATATTTTTTTCTCATCTTTTTATGGCATCAAGTATGTTTTATTTATGGATGTATGTGTGTGCATTAGTGAATTTTTCTGTGGTTGACTTATAACATTAACCTTTCCTGAAGTTTCCCAGTCTTGTGTTTGATTGCAAGTACTTTAAATAAATGGAATATAAGGAGGCAATTTTCCTTCACTTGGAAATTTTTCTATGAAATACATCTGTGGATCACCCAAAATAATAATGTTTTTGTGGTATTTTCTTCAGCTTCTTGCTAGAAAATGCTATTTTCTCTTATGTTTCCATCCATTACCAGCCACTTACCCAGCATCTGGAGCTGGATCAGTAATACATCGTTGTTCTGGCTTTCCAGTGTCAAGGAAGAGGAAGTCACTCAAACCTTGACCCCTCTCCCTGTATATTCACCCCTTTAATTCCTGTACCAATGCTTTAATTTCCTGACCAGCCCAGTAACACCAAGAACTGAAGAGTGAGTGTTTAACTGCCTTTTGTTTCAGCCTGTACTCTCTTTGTTTTCTTCTCTTTTGGTTCCATTCTGTATGGGTAACAAAGGGCATATTGATGCAGCAACTAAGTAGATACTCTAAAAGGTTAAAAATTACCACTTTGGAGTTGCAAAGTCAGTGAGAGTTTCAGCTCTGACTCCAGTACTATTTAATCTGTGAAACTTTCTGATGAAGAATGTAATATTCTGTTTTCTTGGATCACATTTACTTAATAGGATCAAAGGGAGGAAATACTTTTTCTCTTCAGAGTAACTGAATTAAAAAAGCACATATTTTGATTAGCCTGTGTTCAACCTTGAGGGCAGATTTTAATCTAGTCTAAATGTGTGTAGCTCCATAAACTTTACTGAAATTGTACTGATTGATAGCAGCCAAAAATCTGCTTTTGTGCTCATGTTGCACCCGCCTTGAATGATTGAGTACTATTTGCTGTAGTATTTGTGAAACACAAAATACTTTGTGTATTCTTTTGTATTATCTGATGTATGCCATGGTAGTTTGATTACTTTAGACTTGTAATCAGATATTACAATTATCACAAGATAGCAGTATGTTAAAAATTACTTCTTCCATGTTGAATTTTTCTTGTTCTTTTCAAGAAAGCTGACATGTCTTCTTTAATGAAAAAGGCTTTTCATCAAATGAGTGGTGAAAAACAAAAAATGCAAATGAAAAATAATTCAACATGTGGGCTGTCACTTTTCCATGGAAAATTAAAAAGGAATAAAGAAAAAGAAAAAAGTGTACTGGAACAAAAAATATTTCCTGACTAATCCTACTTAGAAATTCTTTTTCTTAGTATATCTGTCAGTGCCATTCCTTTTTGCAGGAATACTTGAATTTCTTTGTAATGCAGTTTTTATGCAGGTTATAGTAATCATCATTGTGAGAGCCACACACTGGCTGATACACCATGGACATTAACTTCAAGCACTGGACGTTCACATACCTTTTTTAGCTGTCCAGAAGAAATTCTCAAGGGCAATCCAAATGTAATTAGGATTAACAAATAGTCTGTTGAAACTGGTGATGTTTGAGCCAGCATGCTCCTCTGGCCAGGGTAGAGCTGTTGTTTCACTTCCTCAGAGCTGCCTGTGGGAATTAAGAGACCCTCAACCTCTTTATTTACAAAGCAGTCAGGCCAGGATTATTTACATTTACATTCCTCTGGGCACTTTGTGGGACCAAACTGACTTTTTCAGGTGTTGTATTTATTTTGCTTTTCATAGCATTTTACGTATTGGTACAGGAATACTTTTACTTCAAGATTCCAGAAGCCTTAATCTAAATTAATTTCTACCAAAATCTGATATTTTGGTTATGTTTTCTTAGTGTCTGCATGCTTTTGGTGTTAATGTCTATGCCAGTGTACAGTAACAGGAATTCCTTCTATTTTCGTGTTTGCTTCTTCAGATCATATTTACAGATACTTCCATCTTTTAATATGACATTCTTAATGTTTTGCTAGAATGGAAGTGCCTTTTGGTATAATTTTCTTTGGATGTTTCAGTGGTTATTGTGGGATAATTGTGTTTTTCTCTGACAGGAACATTGGTAATAAAATTTGCATTTACATAATTAGCAAAATTTTTGCGCATTTACAATTATATAAGTGGTAAGAAAGTTTGAAGGAAGCTGTTATGGGCCCATTTGATCACACTTATTATCTGGTCACTAGGACCGGCAATTGAGTAGTCTGAGGAGCTGCATGTGATAGGGTGATCTTGGCTAAATCTTTCCATTGGATCAATTTGAAGTCAGAAGTAATTTCAGTGCTCATCTGAAAGCCTGCCTAATGAGAATCTTGTATACTCACAGACACGTGTAAATACTTGTTGCACAACTAATGGACTAATTTCCTAGGCTTGGGTGCAACCTATTTGTGTCTCAGTAATCCAAGCCTCTCATCTGAGACAAAAGAACCCCAATCAAGTAATGATGTTTTGGGAGCTTATGGCTGATAAATCTACTAGGTGTGAAAAGTTGAGGAAAAAGGAGGATGGATTTATGCTGTATCCTGCTGAACCCTGGTTCACCTGTGGCGCAGGGACTGAAATTTTTAAGTTTGATGAGAATAGCAAAGATCAGTCTGGTCATGCAGGATTGTGTTCATCCTTGGGGACTGTGATCTCTATTACTGTGCACTTGTAATAAATGGTGCAAATATTCTTCTAAATATTTTTAGTATGAAAGCTATTGAACATATCTAACTCCTGTTCAGTGTTACCTCTGTGTGCATCTGCTGAGGAATAAGTTACTCTACTTACTGCTTTTGGGCGTGGAGTTTTAAAATTTGGAGCATTAATTTCACAAATTCACTTCAGCTGCTGTTCTGTCCACAACTCTTTTTCTGTTCAGCAAATAATAGCAGGATAAATTTTCCTTAAGCTCCTGCAGAAATCCTGTGGTCCCAAAAGTCAAAGCCTGATTCTCCCAGGCTCCACGTTTAATGAGTGGAGAGGTCAGTTCTGAGTATCTAATTTAGGTTTAGGTTTTGTGTTAAGGTGCTTACCTGCTTATTCAGTCAGAGAGCAGAAAGAATGCCATGTATTTTTCATCTGCAGTTGCCTCCTGCCAGAATAAGTGGCAGGAACTGAACACTTGCAGACAGCTTTTTATCACCAGCAGAGAGAAACAGCCAGCTTAAAACTTAGATTTATTATATCTTAAAAATTATGCATACAGTAATAGAAAATGAATTCTTATACTACCTAGTCATAGCCATTTGAAGGTGTATTTCCAAGGAATAGCTCTAGGTTAAGAGAAAGGAAAGTTTTTACTTTATTCTTGAACTTTATGAATGGGATTTTAACAGAATTGCTTACTGGCTTATCTCTGGTTTTAATAATGAGATGAAGTCTTCACTCCATTGATGTTAGCATCTGTTTAACTTAAGCAGGAACAAGATTTTACCTCCAGTGTTTTCAGACATAAGAAGTTATATCAAAATTAGATACACTTCACAAATTCCAGCCTAGACTCTTACCAAGCTAAAGTTCTTATAATTCACAGGGATTCTTGGGGATCTCTTCCCTGGCTAGCTGTTTTGGCTGAAACACTTTAGAGAGCAGCATAGTAATATTACCCTCTTTCTTGCCTATCTTCCTTATTGGATCTTTAATATCCCATTAGCTAGATTAGTGGTCTAGGTACCGGACAGTATCTAAGGAGTGGCGGGTTGTAAACATCTTCTACAGTGTTGTGTGTCCTTACTTTACCCTAAATGAGGTTGAATTTAGTGTTGTTATTGACTAGTCTTATAAATTTTTTAAAAAGCAATCATAGCCAGAAGTTACATCCTGAAATAACCCTACTGTGTGTCATTCCTTATTTAGAGCCAAAATATTCCTGGTCTAACTCCAGTCAGATCAATAGAAGGAGTAACATTTATCTCAATAAGTGAAATGAATTCAGGCCTGTGATGGAGTAGCAGAAAGATGAAAGGCGGTTACCTTTCCTGTAGGAATTTAGTAGCCATTGCTCTTCAGCCTCACTGGACTTCTGGACCTACTGACTCACCACTCCTTAGGCTGAATAAGAAACTAAGAGTGTGAAAACATGCTATTTGCACTTAAATGCCTGCAGCTGTGAATCTGGAATCCACATGGTTCCTCCAGTTTCTCTGTTTTTAATTTCGATTCTTCTCCATAAAGGTAAAGCAATAACCTGATTTCAAGTAGTATGAACTGTACAAAATTAAATCTTTGACATCCACTTAGAATACTCACATCCTTTTGCTATCTCATGTGGAAGGTGAAGGGAAATGAAAGTAGTAAACATTTATTTGAAATCATATCTGCCCTTCTGCTAACCCCTCACCCCCACAAACATGTAACAACTAATTTCCAAGCCAGGATTGCTTAATGTTACTCCAACCCTTTTGGCCCTGGGGAAAAAAAGTGTGTGGATGGTGATGGAGGGAGAAAGACTTTTATTTGTCTCAACCTGTGAGGGCTGGATTGAAGAGTGCATATTCAATATTGCCCTCAGTAATGCACAGCTTCTCCTACATATTAGTCTCTGCCACTGGCTATCAGATCTCCCCCAGAAGACTGTGTCAAGGCATCTAGTCTAACAAGTGGAAATCACAATAGTCAGCTTTTATCTCTTTTGTTTTTACTTACATACTTGTAGAAACTGCCAGTTCCTGCAAGTACGCTTCTGTACTGGGAAAATGTGCTTGTGATGCAGATTGCTTTGATTCTCAGAAGAGTTCTGCAGACTCTTGAGTCTGTCCCTACAGGGAATTCTATTTTTCAGCCCTCTCTACTGTGAGTACACTCTCTTCTGATCTGAATTGTTTTATTAATTAAGATTTTTGAGTAGAATATCAGAGGTGAGCAGGTATCTGCTAGTTTACAAGGGTGTAGAATAACAGGAAATTTAGCTCTCCAAAAGAGAAATAAAAGTATTTCTAAGTGGACACAGATACCAGGAAATTACAGATGTGAGAAGTCTGTATGGATCAATGGCAAATTGTATTATTTAAGATTTCTGGAGTGTTGATGACAATTGAGGTCTATAGATCCCCTGTGAAACTTTTGTATAGCACACCTAAATTCTTTTAAGCCTGACCTATTTCAACAGGTTGATTTTAACATTTAGCTGGATGAAAAGAACATGTCAAATCAACAGAATAGGTTTTGTTTGGGAAAGCCCTTGGTGGTGTGTTTTAAGTACACTTGAGGTGAACTATATTCAATAAATATGGATTATGTAAATATGCAGAATTGCTGAGTATTTTATGGAACAAAACAGCAAGAAGCTTTGTCATTTGAAGCTGTAAATGATGCCTAGCTGAGCTCATAAAACACACATCAAAGGTGTCCATATGGGTTACATTTTAATATTCTTTCAATATTAAAGACCTGTTACTAATTTTAAACTGCATTGGTAAAAACTAATTTTTTTCTTTTTTCTTTTTGTCTTTTCTTCTATATTGCTAAATGATGTAAATCACTCATGTCAATTTTATGCTGATTTGTGCCAGCTGAAGATCTGACCGTGAGAGATATTTCCCCTCTGTATAATCATCCCAAATTGGGAAGGGAAAAGAAGAGGGAGGAGTGGTGTCATCTGGATTTGTGAATACTTTGGCTGTAATACAATCCTGAAAAATGCTCTGATATAAAGATAGAAATATGGGGATTATCGTAGAAACTCTTGAAATAATCCTATAAATAGCAGAGGAAATTCTGGCTTGGAGTTGTCTATTGAAACCATTTTCAAATGAGATGGCTGACAGGAAGAGAATTTAAAGTCAGAAACCACAAGGCAGATCCTCACCTGGTGCAAATCAGGAAAACTACATTAATTTCAGAGGCATTGACTTGAAAGAACTGTGATGATCTCCAGCAGCTGAGGATCTATAACCATAGGTACTGGGTGCCAAATGCTCTCACTCACACCAGTGTAAATCTGGAGCACCTCAACTGACTTGGTGGCATTATTTTGGATTAACTACTGCACATGAGTAGGCCACCATCATTTGTGTTTGGAGAGTGAAGACAATTGATTCCTAGGATGTGAAGTGTGTATTTTTGGATCAAGGAATACATATACTTGAAAGATTGTTTCAGTCTGCTATTGCACGTGTAGGCTATTTAACAACCAGGAATTGCCTTGTTCACTGTGCTGTTATGGAAAGGTGTTGACTCCACACAAGCACTCATGATAGTCTTAGGTCACCTAGCTAGCACATCAATAAATAACCTAATAAATTCTCTAGCATTTCGCAATATGTTTTCCCTGCATGTACTGATAATGACAACAGTACGTGCCCATTGTAACTGACTGAGGCACTTCAGTGTTACACCAGCCTCACTAAGGAAAGAATTTGTTCCTGTGCAGTAAAGAAAATAGAGTCAAAAACAGGACTCTTTTACGTATGTCTGTTCATATGTATGAAGTAATGTCAGTCCAAATTCAACACATATGAAAATGCTGACACCTGGGGAAGCCTTGGCTTTTCGTTCAAAACCATTGCTAAAGGACCAAGATTTTTAGAGTATTCTTTGATTTATGAAAATACTTTTATAAACACATGTAAGGGCCTCTTTTTTCCAGTATCTTTTGGTGATTACCTATTGTCTATTTAGGGGCTAGATCAGGCCCTAGAAAATGTTATCAGTAAAAATACTTCTAAAAAGGTCGCATAAATTAGGTCCTATGTGGCTGCTTTCCCATCTACAGCTGGGGACTGTGTATGTAGCAGGAAAGAACCTTCTTCAGCTGTGATTGCCTTGACAGAAGGAGGAGAACACATGGCTGTGTACTTTCAGTCAGCAATTCCTAATGACTTTTATCAGCAGCGCTACTCTTTTATTAACATTACTGCATTAATATCTCCAGTGAGATAACAAACATGAAACAGTTTTCAAACCATGGCTAGTTATACTCTGACTTTAACAGTCCTACTCTGCCTCTTTTTTAAATGCCATGTTTTTTAGCTCGTTACATGTGATAGCTGTTTTTTTAAGGCTAGAGTAGAGTTTACACCAGCTGCTTTCATCACTGTGCTCTAAATAGTATCTAAACCAAAGGGTGCTAGTTGAGAGCTACACAGACACATGAGAAGAACCAGAAAGATAAACATTTCATATTCTATCCAGAACATTTCCTGTAATTACTCTGTTTCCTGCTCCAATTCCTACAGAACTTCTTTACCCTCAACTGTCTTTGGCCTCCTGTTCATTGCATTAACCTTTACTCAATGTCCCTGGGCATCATCTGTTCCAGCTGGGGCACTGAATCCTACATCCCACTGTGCCTACCCCACATTCTGTGAATCACACTGACTTTGACAATGACATAGTCACCTCAGCTGCCGTTTCTTACAGGCAGTAGAAAAACATAGTATTAAACAAAATAGCTATAACAATAATAATAACAATAATAATAATCTGTTCTGGACTTAATTCAGCTGCTTCTGTGGGAAGGTTTGTATCCCAAAAGCATAATGGAAGAGTCATGTTTCTGTAACTGGATTTTTTTACTGAGTTTGATTGATCTGATGGTGAATCTCACATGAGATTGCCACTTCTGTTTTCCACTGGCCTCTAAAACTGTTTTAGCTTCTTCTATGTTTTTCACATTTGTTTCTTAATTGCTGTTGTCCTGCAGGTAATTATGGACTGGATCCCTGGAGGCAGGGAAATGACTATTATCAGCAGAGCTACCAAAGTAGGGTTGAGGTTATCAGCATTATTTACCACTGAAGCAGCTTTTTGTACCTTTTGATGACTCTTAATCATGACATGGCATTGGCTGGGTTTTTGGTACAGGACTGGATGTACAAGTGTTGCACATATGCATGCGGACATATCTTCAGAGTTTCTATGGTTTGGAATTAAAATTCTCAATATAATTTTGAGAAAATTAGGAGGGTATGGAGAAGGATGAAGGTAAAGGATGAAGGATGATCTAGTAAACAAGGCCTTGTGGTAAGGCAGGGGAGAACTAGTTTATTTTCTCGCTCTGTCTCAGACATTTCCTTTGGCAGACTCCTTTGAGAGGGATTTAAAAAGAATAACTTGCTCACTATTGCCCAGTGGAGGACTAGGATGCCCTTTATCTCTGCTACTTTTTTTGTGCATGCGTGTTGTGGGGGACTGAGCTTTACAGTCCCTCTGTTGGATGTCTCCAGTCAAGCCTTTCTCAGTCCCAGTGAGAAGCTCTGCTCTTGTTGGAAGTTGGTGAGAAAAAAACCCCGTTTAACTCCTGGTTTTGCCTTTGAAATGTCTCCTTGCTCTTTTCCTCTGCTGTCCAAGTACAGTAAGATTTCCTGCAGCGATCCCTTTTGGGTTTAAATGCTGAAATAGAATACCCTGGGAGCTATATAAGCAGAATGCACAGTGACATTCCATGTTTGTACATACATATTTTTTTCAATTTGTGTTTATTTGCAGTGGTGATGCTATCCTTGGTCAATAGTTGGATTTGACCTTTTCTTCAATTCTGGGTGGGATTAATTGCTCCAGATTTACCATTTAAAACCTGTCTAAGCAATTTGGTTTTTTCTCTCTAGCCAGTGCAAAGAGTAGCAGCAACTCCAAAAAAGAATTAATCCCATTCAAAGATAAGTATTTACGGTATGAAGGAATAGTGAATAACATGTAGGAAGAAAATTGAAGTGTTTGGCACATCTGGAGTGCAAGATTTTATTCCTTAAAATTTGCAAACCTCCTCTTAACATCACCATCAGTCCATCTGCAGACACAGGAAAATAATTGGCACAGAAGATCTCTGCCCAGAGCCTGCAGAGACGCTGAGACCCTTTTTTTGCCCCTCACCCTAGCCACGGAAGGACCTCGGCTAGAGGCAGGACCCTGGGAGTGAAACCAATAAAGTGAACCAGGGATTTTCCCGGTGCTCTCATGAGGATGGAATCCCCAGCTCTGCTCTTAGACCAGTGAACAGAACACTGCTGCGCTCTGCCTTCTCCTCCAAATCACTCCTGGAAGTAGCGGTGGCACGAGTGGACCCGTCGGTTTTCCTCCCCAGAGGTGATCACTTTTAATTAAGGTATTAAAAAGGAGAAAAGTCTCCCACCCGTGTTTATTTCACCTCCCACGGGCACACAGCCCTCCCAGTATTGTGCTACAGGTGTGGCTTCTGTAGAAGCTGCTGGAAGCTTCCTACATGTCTGGCAGAGCCAATGCTACCTGGCTCCAGGATGAACCCACTGCTGGCCAAGGCTGGACCAATCTGGAATGGTGGTCACATTTCTGTGATAACATACTTAGGAATAAAAAGTTATTGCACAGATGTAATTATGGCCAGAGAAGAGTGACATGAGAACATGTGAGAAGAACAGCTCTGCAGACACAGGTCAGTGGAGAAGGAGGGGCAGGAGTTGCTACAGGCACCAGAGCTGGGATTTCCCTGCAGCCTGCAGTGACGATGATGGTGGAGCAGCTGTGCCTCTGCAGCTCATGGAGACCCCTGGGGATGCAGAGATCCACCCACAGGCTGTGGAAGACCCCATGTGGGAGCAGGAAGGACTACTTTCCCTGAGCAGCAGCAGGAGCAGCAGCTGGAACACCAGTGTGATGAACTGACCATAATCCCATTCCCATCTTTCTGCGCTGCTAGATAAAGAGGTAGAGCTGGGAAGGAGTGGGGAAGGGAAGGCATTTTTGAGGTCTCGTTTTACTTGCATTGTCCTGCTTTGATTTTGTTAATAAAAAATTCAATTGCTATCTCTAATTCAAGTCTGTTTTGCTGTGACAGTATTTGGTGATTGTGGCAGGTTTAGGTTTCTTAGTGATTTTTTTTCCCATTGATACTAAGGAGACATTGGTAGGAAGGGGGCCGCTTTCCAGGTGAATAGACAGCAACTAAGACACAGAAAAAGGTGGCTAATAGCTCTGGCATTCCAATGAAGTTTTGGGGTTTGGGACTCTTGCCTGCGGGGTGGGCTCTCCCGCTGGGGTTTTCTTCGGGAATTGGAGCGTAATGCCCTGAGAGGTGTTGGGGCTAACCCAAGACTTGCCTGGGCAGTGAGGGCTGACCTCTTTGCTTTTCCGCTCTGGGATTGAAGAGAAGGGTGAATGTGTTATGTACATGTACCTGTTCCCGGGATGATGCTGTGCTGTAGCTTGCTGCCCAGCTCTGCTGGCTTTTGCCCCTCTGCCCATTGCTCCCGTGGGTGTGTGCTGCCCCCAGGACATTGCTACATTGTGACTATCTGCTGCTGATGGTACAGACACCGACTGCTGCCCTTGAGTATTCTGAGAAACAACTGCTCACTTTGAAAATTTAAAGAGGTTTATTAAACCTTAACAAAAATACAACAAAGGACTACATAAGGAAAAAGCTACACCGCTGGGAACTGCCCCTCATGCATACCACGTGGCCAGTTTGTCTTCAAGCTGGATGCTCAGTCTTTTATACCCCTGGGGGTTGCATCAGCCAGCCCTGGCCCCTCTCAAAGTCTGTCAGTCAGCTCTTCTCTCTTCTTTGCCATTTATCGGTGGAAACTGCTTTCTTGTAACTTGATTGAAGGTTAGGTGTTGCCATGCCACACCCCCTAAGCACCAAGCTTTTCCATTCCCAACTGCCCCATGCAAGGGGCACATGTGCACGCCTTCTTTCCACCTGACCTAGACAACCCAGGCTGTCTGATGGCAGCAATCTGGCAGGGGGAAGGGAACTATGGGGAGAACAGAGGACATCTAAACTACAATAACATAACTCTACATCATTAAAGCTTTTCTTAATATTCCCACAATAGTTACCTTTAAATTGTGAGAGCCAATAATCTCATTATCCATCTATAACAGTATTACAAAAGGAGCAATCTCTGAGCCCTGCCCCCCCTGCCCCAGCATACACGAGGAAGTTTCTGAGCTCCTGTGGAAGCACTGCTGAGGTCACTGCAGCCCCTCTGCCCCACCTGAGCCTCCAGTGCTCCCAGCTGGTTGTGGTCATAGCTACACAGAAAGTGGAAATTGTTTCACGGGCTGGAAACTTCTAGTATTGTTTTGTTGCTGTTTGTCTGTCTTGGGACACATAAATATTCAAGTAAAGAGCTGTTATTCCTTTTCCCATAATTTTTGCCTGGAAGAGCCATAATTTACATACAATAGTTTGGGGGCAGGGTTTGTCTTCCCATTGCAGGAAGGTTCCCACCTTCCTCAGCAGACTGTCTTTTAAACCAACACAGTGAGTTATCTCTCTCTGTCCTTATCTTAACTCGTGAAACCTTTGTTATATTTTCTTTCCCCTGTCCAGCTGTGGAGGGGAAGTGAGAGAGCAGCTGTAGTGCATGTCTGGCATCCAGCTGGGGTCAACCCACCACTGATGCCTTCGGATTTTAGCTTTTGTATTTTTCATTTATTTGTAATCCTGCACTTCTTTAGCATATAGCTCCAAACTCTATATAGAGTGTTAGCTACTGCTTTCCCATTTTGGTCAGACACAACAATTTCTCTCTAGGCCTGGGAATCAAGGACACCTCACTGTCTCAGGCCCAGAGAAATGCAAGCAAAAGTGAGTTGGGGGAGGAGCAACTTGGGGTAAATGACTTAATTACCTGAAGCTGTAATTGGAAGATTGAGCTCCAATATGCAAATAGACCAAACTTATAAAAGTGTGAAAACCCATCACCCATTGTCCATTTTTGGGTGTACCCCCCGGGGGGGCTTTGTTTGCCTGAAATGTAGCTGAAGGCCTTTCAATAAATATAACCACTTTTTATCCCCTTAATTTTTGTCTGGCTTCTGTTTTTAGGTAGTCTCAAAAAGGCATCACTATACCAACAAAAAGAGAAGTGCTGGCAGGGAACATTTCAATACATCCTAAAAGTAACTTATGGGAGGAATGGAACAAAACATCCTGGAGAAAAAACAAGTAGAATTTGAATGTACTGTGTCCTCTGCATTGTGATTTACACACACCAACTATGTAGGTCTCAGGTCTAACATGTAAATGTGGGAGAGAATCAGACTGAATTGTGCTGGACTGGCATATATGTATATGGATACCCATGTCAGTAAACCAGTCATGAAGAATATCAGGAGCATTTGACTGGAAAGGGACTGCTTGAAAATGTCAGATTACCAAATCTGTTGGCCAGACCTTTAAGGCCATCTAGATTATCTTCTTACATGAAAAGGATTTCCTAATTATTTTTTGCTTCAAGTCCAAGAGTACTCAATGATACTAAGTAACTGCTAATGCAAAAACCAGTATATAATCTGTTGCACATACCTTGGTGAAATAGCCATGACGTTTAAAAGGCTTAGAATAAACAAGCATAAAAGCATACTGTAGCTTTTCTTTTTCATAAAGATTTTTCAATTTTGTCCTCAGAGAAGCTTTTTACTGCAAGAGGTAGTTTCTGATCTTGTCTATATATATATATTGGGGGAAACATATACTGGCCACCTTCTCTACAGACACAGCCTGTCCCAAGCCTGTACTCTGTCCTGGAGCTTCTTTCCTGAGGGAGGACTTTGTGTTTGTTACAGTTGAATTTCACAAAGTCCCTATGTGCCCTTCCCTCTGGCCTGTCTGTGTCCCTTTGAGTGGCATCTCTAAGCAGGGAGAGTATCAATAGATGCCTCAGCCTGGTGTCATTGCAAACTTGCTAAGAGTGCTCTCCATCCTCTCTTCCTGGTCACAGATAAGGATGTGAACCAGCACATGCTGCACTCCGGGTAGAGTATGACCCCATAACCACTTCCTTCTGAGCAGGGTCATCCAGCCAGTGTTGTACCATATAGTTGTCCTTGTAGTTGAAGTACAATTTCTGGGATGCAGCATATGATTAGTGATGCCATGTAAAAAGTGAACAGGGAAATAGTTAAAATTTAATAAAAGGAAGGAATACTTTTTTGTGTTCTGTTTTTTTTTTTTTTTAGAAGGCTGTGCAGTTTCTCCATTGCATTTAAACATTTTTCATTCACTTTTCCTAAACTGAAGAACAGAAATATATTTCCAATGTATTATACAAAAGAAAATAATACTCATCAGCTGCTTAAGAAAAAAAAACTTGTGATGCATGCAACATATGTAATATTTAAAATCACTGTCACTGATAATCTTGCTTTCTGTCATTCAAAGATTATAAAGATGCTCTCTGAGTAGGGATCAGATGTGGAAATGATATTCATGTTGCAGGTAGTCTGTAACTCTGATTGTCACTGTGATTTACGAAGAGGAGAATATAGGCATTCACAGCAACCTAAATAGTATTTTCTTTTTGTTATAATCAAATACCTTTAGATTAAAAAAATATGATAATGACTAATGGGCAATGATCTTCTGAATTAGCTGCAGAGCATTCCGTATCTCTTTGAGTAGTGATTACCATCTTTTTTTGGGGGGGATATCAATTTAAAGGTCAAGTGCTTTCATAAAAAAGAGTGATTATCCAGTATTTCATATGTTGAACAAAAGCTTAGCAAGATTCATTATGTGTCAGTTGCTTTTGTGTGTAGCATATATGCAGTGAAATGGATTGCTTAATTATCTAACTACCTGTCTGCAGGGAAGGGATGTGACCGTGAATAGAATCTGTCAGATACTTTACTTTGCTTGTGATAGTTAATCAATTACTGTAATGGTTTCAGGTTATAAGTTGGCTTTTTAAAAATAGGGAAAAATTTAAATTACTTTCATGCCAACAGCCAGGGATTTGGTTATAAATGGGTGATTTTATTGGGAATGGAATGTGGAATGAAGATGAAAAGGAGGAAGGAACAAAACAGGGCTAATCTTACAACTGGTCCCTTTCTCTTTCCTTTCAATTCTCATACTGTTTTTTACAAGCTATAAAAGTATTCTGTGACATGATAAAAATGGCTAGGGCTATATTTAGAACAAATCTAAGCAAGTGAACTTGAAGCTGTTTTATACATTCTTTTTTTTTTATTTTTTATAATTACTGTTATTTTTTCCTGGTGGATTTTTATTGGTTAATTTTGTAGGTTAATAGAATTGGAGGTATCTTAAATACGTTCAAATATGCAGAAAAAAGATCACATTTTTATTTTTTCAGTTGTTTTCCCCTTATTGTGAGATAGTTTTCTAACAGCTGAGGGTATTCTCATTTGTAATTAGCGATTACATTTTAGTTTGTAAAAATTTTTATCTGTTTCTGGATTTTGTTTTTGGATCGCATCCTTTTTTTCTACTGATATGCCTATATTTGTCAAATAGTTAATGTGTGTTTGATCTACAGCATTTCAAGAAACACTGCTGGTTCTTTGTGGGGTTCTGTTGGTCACTTTACATAGCATTGTTACCTCTCCCTTAGGAGAAGAGCAGCTTTTAAAATTGAATAGTAATAACTGATATCAAGAAAAATGGGAGTAGTGGATTGCTAATAACCTTGGCTTTTCTTAAAGTAAAATATTTATATAGGATAAAAAAGTCTTTGTGTGAAGTCCAGCAACCAGCCACTCTGTTTTGTACCAACAGAGATCAACACTGAAGAGTATAAGGTATATACCCGAGTGACAACATGATAGGAAAATTTTTATCAAATGCTTTTGATAAGTTTTTTTTTTTTTTTAAGGAAAATGTCTCTAAAAATATAAAATCTAAATTGCAAAAATCCTATTGCTGTTGTAGAAGGTATCTAATAAATACTTTAAACATCTCAAGTTTAAGGCTAGGAATTGTAAAGCTTTTCTCATTTATACAGACACTTAAGATAAGCTTTTTTATCTGCAGAGGGGCAGAGAAAGGAGACTGGGGGTTTTTATAACATGACAGATCCAGATTAATAAAAAACAACAACAAAAAACCCCAATGAGTTTTCATTACTGTTATTGTATATTAGCCCCACTCCATGCATGAAAGTTTTTCTGAATTATGTGAGAGGTGAGTACCAAGACAGTTAAGAGAATTCACTTGATGAACACTGCCAAAAACCTGTGTTTTGTTTTGTGTCCCTGCAGAGTGTTAATGCCTAGTGCCTAGGTGAACATCCACCTTTTAAATGATAGGCATTAGCTATTGTTGCTAAAGAAAGCCTTGTTGCTTTCTTTTTTTTTCTTTTTATTTTTTTGGGGTTTTCCTCATGGCTGCACACATGGTAAATCTTTAACTTCAAGTGTCCTTCAGAGGTGACCAACTAAAATATTAGCAAAATAAATGTTTTATGGGAAAATGTTGGCAGAAACCCCAGCAGAAACAGGTGGTATTGGGTTATTTCAATATAATGTAATGATGCAGCCAGGTTTCCATCTGGACAGCATGTGGTTGTGTCTACTTAGAGAGTATCAAAGGGTGTGAGTATGCACCAGGGATAATGGTGGTGCACAAAAGTGTAGTTGGATGGCTACTGTGCAAAATAATAGTCAAGGTTCCAGGTCCTCTGGGTTAAATACTTTTGCTGTCAGAATCTGAACTTCTTCATAAAATATTAAAGATGAAGCAAACCTCTGACATGCAATACTGAGCCGTGTAATTATAAGGCAGTTCCTGGAAGCCAAGTATTGTTCATATTATAGCTAGGCGTTTATTATAAAAGAGTTCATTACCCTTGGAAGCTAAGATATATTTCAAAAGAGTCCCTGAAGCAGAGGCACTTTCAGCAAGCTTTACTTTATGAGGAAAAAAGCTCCAAGTAAGTTGATCAGAACATAATTAGGAAACGGGAGAGGAATCATTGGATACACGATTGCCAAGGATCAGATAAACATCTGGAGTAAATGTCTCCATCTTCATTGGCTTCACTGTAGGCATGCTGAATTGCACTGGGTAAAGCATTTTGAAAACTAGATGTGGTTTTACTTTGGACTGGCAGATCCTCTCACAAAACACAGCTTTGCTAAGATATGTCACAGACCATCTTCACACCTGTGTGCTCTCTGTACAGAGGCAAGTGAAATCTGGTTACAAACACTGGCAAAGGCTGAACTGAGGACAGGACTTAGTCTGATGCATTTACAGGGAGATTTGGAAGATACCCTTGTAAAATACAGTTTTGTGAGCAGGGATGTAATGAGGAAGTTTGTGGGCTAAGAGGAGCAACAAGCTCAAACTCCCTTGGGGCTGTCAGCAGGAGCAGAGTTGACACAGAGCCATTTCCATTACTTGGAAGTGAAGAGCAGTGTATCAACTCTTGGGAAGTGTATTTCACACACAAGGAGTGTATCCCATGGGAAATAGGGGCCTCTTAACAAACACACAGGGCCTGATTCTTTACCGTTTTTGTATTTTGTGCACATTTAGTCCTTGTTTACTGTATCAGTCAGCTTGATAGCATTTGACACACTGTGTCAATTGATCAGCACAAATGTAAATCATGGAAGCAGGGCTGAGGAAAATTAAGACCAGGTCTTGGGCTGCCATGAATTACATAGCATTTGTGGGCTTCTCTGATGATCAAGCTGAAGAACTGGCACAGGCACTTTTTCACTGCTGATATATCACTTCTATAGATGTATGTGTTAAAAATCCCCATGTCTCTTTTCCCCTTGCTCATGGATGACCTGATTACACTGGAAGTAGTTCTTTCTGCCAGGGAGAAGAACCACTGAAAATTTAGGGTGCTGTCCAGCAGCACTTGGCAGCTAAAGATCAACATACTGCTGCCATTAATCATTAGTATCACACAGAGGTGCCAAAAGCCATGGAAAATATGAGATGACATCCAGCAACTGATGAATGTGATGATTACAAGATCAGCAAGTATTTAACAGTAATGGGTATTGGACAATATTTGGAAGGAACAACCCTTACCATTCAGCTGATATTAAAAAACCCAAAACCGTGCACCTGACACTGGCTAACGAGGCTTTGTGCCAAAGAGAGATCCTTTCCCCCTTTCCTGAACAAATCCAGCTCTGGTTCATAATGCCTGTACTGAGAGGAAACGTAATTAGAACAGGTACCAAGGGCCAGACATCTAAGGCCTTCATCCAGACTGCTTAGAAAAATAAGGATATTCTCCTACCAGTGGCATTCTATGAAAAGTGATGTTATCTCACTTATCTCACAGTGCTATAGCTTTCAGTTTCAAGTTGCACATGTGCTGAAGTTCTTTGCTGGACCAGGGAACTTGATGCTTTTTCTGGAGCTCCAGTGACTTGAGGGAAGCCATGTGATGGTGCAACTTCATTTTATTGTTCAGTCTCACCGTGTTTGTGATGCTTCCTGAGGGGACCATGCCTTGGTGTGTTGTGTGTCATTTCCATTCACTTTGTCCTTTGTGGTCCATGGAGAAACAGCACTGTTCAAATTATATTTTACAATTGTTGGATTATGGCCTTCTTTCCAGTGAAATCTTTTCAGCAGACTGAAAGGATTCATGTATTCCCAGTTTCCTACAAGTTCAGATCTATGGCTACTCAGGCCGTGAGTTTGTGTGGCTTCTTCCCTTCCTTGCTGAAAATAAAGCCATGCCTAGACACAAGACTAGCTTTCTGTGATCTGTAATTTTTTCCTCCTCTTGCCACAAGACTAGAGTTGCTGGGGCAGCAGAGTTTTTCCAGAGTCAATTAAGCAAGTTTTAAATGGTTCTTTAATCTCCATAGAAGCCTCAAATGAATGACTTGTGACAGCAAACAGGCTGAAGGTAGTGCAGATTAATTATGTCAGTGCACGTGACTGTCTATCTACATCCTGATCATGATGCTGATTTAATAGGTCTGGTTCAAGGCTCCTTGGCTGCATAGACTGATTTGAATTTTATTTTACCAAGGATGAGAAGAACTAAGATATCCCTGATCGGAACATGACAATGAAGTAATGGAGGAAAAAAAATATGGTGGAGCATATGACCAGCTACTGTCTGTACTTGTAAATTCCTGTTCATCTCCTGCCTCCATTATGTTCCTGGAACAGCCCTTTGCCACTCACCTTTGCAGTGCTCTGTACCTAAAACCAGCCTGTTATCGTAGAGTCTTAATCCAGAGTTTTATTTCAGGGTGGTAGACCTCTGAATGTTGTAACAGCTCACAATAGAACTCAGGGCCGCATGGTCTCGTGTCCTTTTAAGCCCCAGGGACAGGGGGAGGGGAAGGGACAGGTAAGGGCCAACCAGGTGTGAGGAGGGATATAGATGCTATCAGTCAAGGGATATAGATGCTAGGACAGGCCAATGAACCCAGACCAGAGGAGCATCTTTTGAATTTCTGCCAACCACACGACGCCTTGCTGGAATGTTAAGATTGATGGACAGCTCTTAGGCAGGAGGGCAAAATGGGGAGGGGGAAGGTTGGCACACCTGAGGGGGTTGGGATAGGTGAAACAGGAAATCACGCTGCAACAGCCTGTGACCACAGGTACATTGAAAGTGTAGTACTGCATGCTGACAGTTGAAGAGTTCTGAGAAAGTAGGAGCAAATTTGGTGCATTCACTCCTCCTCAGAGAAATTTTTTATTTGGATAATCTTGTCTAGAGACATAACATGGTCACTTCAGATCTCAAAACAACCAAGGAATTTCAGTGGTATCTCCTCTGAGGAGGCTGTCAGCTGTCAGTGAGCAAGTGCCTGGTGCTTCAAGGAGGATGAGATGGGGGAAATCAACAATTCTCTGGAGGAGCCTTAGCTGTAAAAGCAGTCCTAATTTTTGGCCTACTTTCCCTCCCTCACACCTACTTTCCCTCCCTCAAACCTTAACAAGCAGAGTAACTCCTTTGGGCACTGAGTCAGGCTGACCAAAGTCATTACCCTCCACTTGTGAGGAAAGAGCAGATGGTCTCAGCGCAGTTCCAGATGTGGGGGAGATTTAGTAATGAAACACACATCAGGTAAGAGAGGCTAAGAAACTTTTGGGTGACACAAGAGGGAATGAAATAGTAGTGATGCCATAGTTTCTGCCAGCACATCTCTGTGCTGTGGGATGGGAAGCCTGAATTTGTTAGTGGAAAGGACCACAGGTCCCGTTCGTCTGGATTTTCGCTCTTGCAATGGAGTTAGTGTATGCTAATTTCCTTGACCTTTTTGGTTGATAGCCACAGTGCATCTCCTCAGCATGTCTGAGATTTCCATTTGAAGTCTGCATGTGGCTTTGAATTAAGAAACAGTTTGTGTTGGAAGGGACCCTAAATATAATCTTGTTCCAATTCCACTGCCATGGGCAGGGAACCTTCCACTAGACCAGATTGCTCAGAGCACCATCTAGCCTAGCCTTGAACACTTCCAGGGATGGGGCATCCACAGGTCCTCTGGACAATCCATTTCAGTGCCTCACCCCCTCACAGGAAAGAATTTCTACCTAAGGTAAACCTGCCCTCTTTCAGTATAAAGCCATTTCTCCTTGTCTTGTCAATCCATGCCCTTGTAAAAAGTCCCTCTCCAGCTCTCTTGTAGCCCTTTAAGTAATGGAATGGCTGCTATAAGCTCTCCCCAGAGACTTCTGCAGGCGGAAGAGCCCCAGCTCTCTCAATAAGAGAGAGATCTGTCTTAATAAGTGCCTCTGATCACCTTGGTGGCCTACTCTGGACTTGTCTTAGCCAGCCCATGTAGTTCTTAGGTTAAAACCACAAATGTGGATGCAACACTGCAGGTGGGGTCACACCAGAGTGTAGCGGAGAGAATCCTCTCATTCACTTGCTGCCCACTCTGCTTTGCTGCAGCCCAGAATAAAGATGGTTTTCTGGGCTTTGCGTGCCCATGTTGGGCTCACGTTGCTTCTCATTCACCAACACTCTCTATTCTTCTCTCAGGGCTGCTCTCAAGGCATTCTACGCCCAGCCTCTCTTTGTGCTTGGGACTGCTCTGGCCCAGGTGTGGGACCTTATACTTGGCCTTCTTGAGGTTTGCACAGGCTGACTCTCAAGTCTGTCCAGGTCCTTCTGGATGCCATCCCTTCCCTCCAGCATGTGACCACACCCCACAGTGTGGTGTCAATGGAAACTTGCTGAGGGTCCATGTCACTAACAATACCTGTGGATTCATCGCTTCTTTTTTGCTAAGGCCAGGATTAAATGTGCAAGATGGTATTTCTTGCTTGGACTCAGATGTTTATTAGTTCTTATCTATATTACAGTCTCACAAACTGTGAGTTCTACAGCACTTCACTCTAACAAATTAAAAATGGAGCTGTATCTCTCTCTACAAGGCCTTTTAAGGATAAACTGTCTAATTAAGAAATGATACCTAAATTATTTTTTCTTTTAACTTAATAACCTACCACCTGTGGCCTGCAATGCAACTTTTTTATTGAATTACACAATTCTACCCAAACCCATGAAGAAGAAGGTGAAGAAGAAGGACTAGCCTCTGCCCTAAAACTTTTATCTTGCTTTATATGTATTGCAATATTCGAAAACCTTAGACTCTAAGTTTTCCACCATGCAATATTACACACTTCTATTCAAACTACACACCCAATTCTATTATTCAATTTTGGAAGCCTTTTCATGGATTCATGTTGAATGTAGTGTTCTCTTGGGGGTAAGTGTTTGTCAGCACAGAAAGTCTAAAATTCTTAGTAACCAGGGTTCCAACAAATACCAACCATGGAGGAATGCTTTTGTCATTGTTTTTTACCCGGACACCAAATCATTGACCAAAACTCTCTGAGTACAACCATCCAGATAGATCTTTGGTCAAAAATACATAGGAATAGACTCATTGGCTCGTGGTGACAAACCCCACCTCTCCCCAGAAACAGGTCAGATCCAGGACAGTCTTTTCCTTATCCAAAGAGGTAACAACTTCACAGCTGCCTGTGGCTTTGAAGGCTCTCTACTCCTATTTGACAAATATAAACCCCTATTTGCTATTTGCTATTCGCTGAATTGAGGTTGTGTCTGTGTCTGCCACCATGGTTCATAGGTCTGCATCTCAAAGGACCTTTGGATCATTTTGGGTCTATCCAGAGTGGAGAAGGTCTGTGCAGCTGAACTTGTTCCAAAGCAGGTCATCAATCTGTAACGTTTTCGAGAAAGTTTTATTTTGCTGCTGTGTCTACTAAAGAATTTAAGGCTATCCTGGCAGTGGATCAAACCCTGTGTTATTTGGTACTGTAGTGACTTCATAACGATTTGCAGGATGGACTCAATGAAGTCTAAAAAATTAGGAAGATATTTCTAATTTCTGGTCTTTGCATTAAATGCATACTGTTTCTCAAGTATTTGGGAGTTGAACATATGCCACATTTTGAAGCCAGTATATTTGAAGGTCCACATAGAAATGTACTATGCTACGTATAATTTATTTCCTGGAAACAATCTAAGGTATATTTATATCTTCTGCTGTGAGAGATGTTAGTAAGTGCTTCCAGTAAAAGAGCATATAAAGGTGAATCCTGAAAGACAGGGTAAAGAGTTGTAGGATATTATTGTTTATCATTGAGTAACATTGCAAAACTCTCCATCTTCATTTCATCCGAACTCTGGCTGAGTGTCGAAAGACATAATAAAACAATCAGTATATTCTCATTTTTCTGTGTGAGAGGATGAAGTCATGGCATATGGTCAGCTCACCAATGCTGTTAATAATAAACCACAGCTAATTAAGTGCTGATTTATTCCTCTAGGTAAGTGAAACAAATTGCTTTAACGGCTTTTGCTGAGGACCATCTAGTCAAATGGATTATGTATAGGAAGTTAAAGCTAAAAATTATTAGAGATCATATTTCAGTGTGGTGGAGTTTTACGGTAGAAACAATTAGAAACCTAACAGAATGTGTCCTGTATTCTCTTTGATGGAAAATCAGATGTTAATCTGGGGAAAAGTCTAATTCTCAACACAGCTGCTCCCCTTGCTCTATTGCACCAGATTTAAGCTGGATAAAAATGGAAACATGTTTAAAAAATTGATCATAGCTTATAATGGCAATAATCACCTTGAAATTGGTTGTTACTACAGTTAATGAACAGAGTATTAGAGCATAAATTGCTCTCAGATTCCCTCAGGCTATTAGCCAACATGCTGGTTGTTAACTGCTGGTCAGATAGTATCTTTATTTAGTGACCCTCTTTCAAAGACATGGATTTGATCCTGGGAAGCTGTGGGATGGGGTGCTTCATTGGAGTAGTGGCAGAGAGAGAGTGGGACCTTGGACAGGTAATCTCCTTTGTGAGAATCCCCTTTTCCCCATATCTGTAGTCCAGTTCCTTTAGAGCGTGATTATCTGTGCAAGTAAAATCTATGCTGCTGGCTGTGAGCTCCCACTACAGCTTTCCCAGAGAAGGTTTTTCCCAAAAAAGAGGCAGGCAACCTGTTGCAGGGTGTTGAAGGTCTCACACAGGCAAACCCTGGGCTCTTTGCAAGTAGAAGCTTGGCTGGGCAGACTGGGGTGGGGAGAAGCCTTTCCTTTTCAGAAATGTGTCATGGGATTTTGCACTCTTGATGGTAGCAGTACTGTACAGTTGCAAAAAAGATAGGAATTGTTCTGTTTCACTGAGCTTTGCATAATCTATGTTCCTTTTTTTTTGCATTGCTCACATAGCTCCTTACAAAGTCCTGCCTGATGTGGAGATACTGCTTTAGTTTAGATGCTTACTGCTTTCTGAGCTGTGAAATAGTAATGGGCTAATAAAATTATATCACTGGAATTACCTCTGCTAACCTAAAGATTCAATTTTGTCTACTGAGGTTTTCTGGCATTCATAAATTTATGGTTTACTGGTCAAAGTTTTGGTATCTTTGGAAAACTTAATGTCACAGAACATTCATGACTAACATTTATGTCTTGATCCCAGAAGTCTGAAGTAAAAGGAGCAAATTTCACTATTACACATGCTATATTTAGGTGTGGTTTTTTCTCAGCAGTGCTGGGGCCCTTGTTCCTAGAGAAATAGCTCTTTATCAGAGCTAGTTGCAATTTGTGGCAGTGAATTTTTTCCTGTGACTTGTGACATTCCACAACATTGAAAATGCATATGGAAACAAGTGAGTGATTTTGGGTAAATTTCTGAGTGTTTGATGGAAAAGATTAAAACAAAACATTTTTCTTGACTAATATCTGGCTTATAGCTCTAGAGAGGTTTGTTGTGCAGACCACTAGAAGCCTTATATGGGGCTTAAAAGCAGTTTACATCATGCTAAAACTTCAAATATAATTATGCTAGCTCAGAAAATGTTTCACAGACATAAAATTCCATGTGTCAGTCTATAGCTGCAAGAAGAGCAGGCTGCTACAGCAAGGCGTTCCACGTCTGTACTCTGAAGGCTGACTCATTTCCAGGATGCAAGTGTTCTGTGGTCTGTCGTGACCTTTTAAACTTCCTAATGAAATTGAAGAAAGGCAACCTGCTGAATATAATCTCTGTAGAGTGGAAGCATTTTTTGTTAATTTTTTTTTTTTTTTACAATATTCTGCCATTAGTTTATGTAACTTCATAACCTCATTTTCCATCATGGTGTCAACTAATATTTTCTCCTTCTTCATGGGCCATGCTCTCCTGCAGCAACTGGTTGCTCACATGGACCAGAAGCAGGCTCTGGCAGAGGTGAAAGGGTGGATCCTATGGCCGAGAGGAGCTATGGGGTGGCCCAGCCTACCAGGGGAGCTGTGGGGCTTTGCCCTGTGGTACACAGAGTGGAAGAAGCTCTGGCAGTAACAGTCTGCTGCACTGCAGTGGGGAGCTGGGAGCAGGACAGGAGCTGGGCAGTGGCTGCCCCACCAGGGTGAAGCCCTGTGGCAGTCCCTGAGCAGGACTATGGGGCAGTAGTGAGGAACTGGTGAATGAACACCAGTGACAGACGGATGGAGCACAAGGATGAGGCATGGCCAGGGTGAGAGGTGCAGGCAGGACATCCATTAGGGGCAAGGGCAAGGTGGTTGGGTGGTCCCAGCTGGACCATCAGGGCAGTGAAGGCTCATTAGTAGCCTCAGGAGCCTGATAGCACCACGTGGGTTTTCCTTGATCTCACTCGCCTCTTGGTGGAGCTTACTTTGTATTAAAAGAAAGCTGCATTGGGGAAGGGAATGACTTTTGTGAGTGTATTGAAGGCAGTGTGTAGGAGAACTTGTTTCTTGCCTAGGCTCTAGGCAATACTTAACTTTTGATATTATAATATTGTCAATTAATTGTATCATTTGAACAAAGTGAGAATAATACTTCTCCCTGTAGGTGTTTTTGTGTCGGTGGGGAATGAGGTATGGACTATAAATTCCATGGGAGAAAGTAGGAATGAGACTTTCTACTTCCTCTCTGGATGTTCTCTTCTGGGCCAAGAAATAAATGATGCATTTCAGTCTTCTTTATATCTGATTTCATTTTATTAATAGAAGTATCTGTGTCAAGTGAAATGGAAGTCTTGGGTTTTAATGGCCCAATAAGACAAAACCAAAACTTATTCTAATTTGATTCAGCATGAATGGAAGGGTTTTAATTCAGCTGCCAAATTGAAAAGAAATTATTCCCTCAGTGCTGCCTGACAGATTTTTGGGGAAATACTCTTCTGAAAAATATTTTGTAAAAGATCTGTGATCTGCTTTGTGGAAGACAAAATGCTTCATTCAGAATCAAATGAAAACTGTAGAAGGATTGCAGTAATTTAATATGTTTTATCCTAAATTCTGTAACATATCTTCTGTAGTTACATCTACTCAGACTACCTAATGAGCTTCCTGTGCTGATCAAAATTCCCAGAAACAAAAGCCATTGAAAGTATAATGATGCTGTTAGAATGTAAACAGCATTATCTGTTTCTGTGTTATAAACTACCTGAAACTTTTCAGCTAAATGGTTTATTCAGTTTCTACCGAGTTGTACCTAAAGTGCTGCACTTTGCTGTTATAGGAAATTAAATATATTTACTTCTCACAAGTAAGATATGGGGAGAGAGTAAGGCTTCTTTTTGTTTTGGTTTGGTTTTCTGTATGTTTAAAACCATATTTCTTAACATTGAACACAACTATTGTAGTTAAAACCCTAAGAGACCTATGTCCAGCAGCCAAAGTACAGAAAAAAACTGTTCTTTGATTGAGGATGCTTGCCAAAGTTACATCAAAACCAAAGGGAAATTGTGTCTAAGCCAGCTATCTTCCTGATTATTGTATTTTGGCCCAGAGAACAAAAACAGGAACATGAAGCAGCTACCCAAAATGTCACATATGAAAAATGTACTTTAAGGGTTGAATTAATTTCCAGTTTTAATTTTGAGTAAGAACTCCTTTTGATAGTGGCTATTTTTTCAGTAGGGCTGTAACCAAAGTATACTTTGGTGTAAATGTGTCCTTTATGAGTGTGTAGAATGTGAAGTTTGGCTAGTGGATCTTGCTTCCAGTTAGCCTGCAGGTAAACTTGATTTTGGTATAGTGCCCCAAACCTTAAGGTAAATGCCATCGAGAGATTTTTCTGGCAGTGTTGAAAACGCCATAAATATCTTTGTTTCTTACTCTTACATTAACAGTTAAGAAATTTACTTGCAATATAGCAGTTGTAACACCTCCTTATCCCCACAAGTGACCTGGCATTTTACTGCTTAGCTGCTTCCTCTACTAACAGTCTGCAAGGAGGTATTTTCCTAAAAGGTTACCTGGAGAGAGAGAGAAAACCCAAAACTGGACACCTGTATTCCCTGAGTTTTTTTAGCACTATGAAGGTGTTGTCCTTAGTCACTTTATTAAGGAAGCAGCTATCTGGGAAGGACTGGTAGCATATGAAATGACATAATGGACCAGAAAGGAAATTTAGGACTTGGAGTAGAGACACCAGGGGCCACACCTGGAGGTATGAAGATATTAAAGCTGGGGTAAGTTTGAATTCTCCTCACTTCTCAGAGTAGAAATGAGAGAAAGAGACAAAAAAGTAGCCTAATATTAACATCATTTTCAGAAACATAGTTTTCCCCAAGAAGTTTAAAGCTTTCTTGATTTTGTGTGAAGTGCATCTTAGCTGGAGTGGAGGAATGGTGGGCTGAGGCCAGATTTTTCTGAATCTTTGAGGAGATACTCATAGTGAGGCTTTTAGAGTTTAGTTAGGTACAAAATAAGGATGAGGCTTCCAAAAGAAAGAATAGACATTTACACAAACTTCAGCATGCTGTAAGCTGACTTTAGCAAAACAGAGGTGACAGGCAGTTGTTAGTTCCTTCTTTGACCTTCACTGCAATAGTTTTGTATTCTGGCATAGATAAAAGCCCAATTCTCCAATCAGCTCTGTTTTGGGAAAGCAAGGCATTGAATGAAATGCCAGTATTGAGATCTCATTGCACTTCTGCCGTGCAAGAACCCTGACCAGCTTTTCAAGTTGCTCTGCAAGGACTTTCCTTCTCCAATCACCTTCTTCTTTTCCTTGAGTCTGTTTCCAGCTAAACTTCATTGTTTTTTCACAGGAGTTTTTGGCAGAGTATCACTGCTACCTCACAGCCCACACAGCAGAGTTCAGTTAACTCCTGCTTCTCATGTTGTCTGTACTTCAGCATCTGAGCTATCTGTGTCTGCTTAAGGGACCTACATGTGCATGTCTGTTCTTACAAGTAAAGTGTGGCGATTCAGCACGTACTGGTTGGTTCTAGCTGATAGTAGCAAAAGAAAAGCAGTTGCATGTGTTTATGTGTGTCAAACTGGCTGCTTTAGAAAAACTGCAGATTCACATTATATTCAACTCTTTCAGTAACGGGTCTCCTGGAACAGTACCTGTAAGGGAGTTTAGTTCTGCACTTTATATAAAAGTTCTACTTGTATATAAATTGTAAAAAGGTAATAAGTAAGTGTAAAAAGTGTAAACAGCTTGGCCTGTAAGAGACTCTACACTGAGATCTAAGGGATAAGTAACCATTTGTTCAATGCACCTCACACTTGGATACACACCTGTGTTTTGGAGTTAGCTCCCTGTCTCTACCTTCCACTCTTCTTTGTAAAACTGTCATGTTGTTATACCGGCATAAGGGAAAAATTCATCCAAGTTGAGAAGAGACATGGAAAATATCTTTTCATTCTAAAAAAAAAATATATCATTTTTGTTGCTTCTGTTAGTTGTATTATTATGCAAAACTAAACTCTACGCTTAACTAATCTGAAGTTTCTCACCTAATTTTGTCTCTGTTAGTGCAAAATAACATTTCCTATGCTTAGAAACATGCTCAAGCATGTTTTCAAGCATCTTAGGTATGATCTACACAATGGTTAAATGTGAGGAGATTTTCTCTCTTAAGGGTCTCAAAGATTCAACATGCTCATCACATCTGCCTACTGAGATGTGCTGGTTTCCTCTGTGCTGTCCCTGCTCTGTGGTTTTGAGCTGCAGGGGGGATTGCTATAAGAAGTCACAAGTACTTGCCTCAGGTTATGTACCTGCACTCTGCCTGGACATCAGGACCAAAAAATGCTGGTTCAGTTCATATGCTTGGTGTAATTATGTGTTTTGCTGACAAGTGGGAAGATTTTCTACTTCCTCAGACAGTAATTTCTTCAGTCTCCATGTCTTAAAGCCTTAACTAATGATCCCTAAGATGGACTTCTCCCCAACCTCATTAACCAGTTAAACAAATCAAAATGAAGAGTTCTTCAGGCTGCAAAAGATTGCTGAGAGGGCCTATAGCACAAACATTACCCTTTCCATTACCATTAGAAAACAGAAGCATGATGCCCCAGACAGTCCTGTCTTCACCATTTCAATATGCTGTGCTATAACACATTAGTACTTTTTTATACAGTCCCTCTCTCAAGTGCCCTGGTTTCTGTCTCCCCAAAATATCCTGTGTTGCTGCCTGAGTCTGTTCTTTGTGTCAAATTCTGTGCTGAGGGGTATGGGACAAACAGCAAGAGCATCAGCAATGTCTGGCTGCTCTGCTGCAGTTTTACTGCAACTTGTTCACAAGTGTGCGATGCTTGAGTTTTTGAAAGGGATATTTATTGTTCTGCTTTCCAGCAGGAAGAGCAGGATAATTCTTTGCCTGAATGAGAATACTGTGTGCTTCTCTCTCTGAGTCGGCATTGAAAAACAGCTGAAAAAGCAACAGGAGGAGGAAGGTGGGAAAATGGTAACTTGAATAGAATACTGGTATTTTCAGGAGGGCAGAAAAATTCTGAGGGGAGGAAACATATTTGTGGGGGGATTATCCAATAGAGCATGTTGCATATTGTTTTTCTTGACTCTGCTAAGTATCTGATAACAGTGAGAACACAGTTGAAGCTACTAATGGTATACAGTATTTTGACAGTGATATAGGGAAGGACCAATTCGAATTTTTCAGATACACTAAATACAAAGAAAGTTAAAAACACAAATACTGTAGCTTTTACACTCCCTAGAGCTGAGAGAAGCTGTCCAGTAACTTTGTCAGTTGGTGCCAGACAACACTTCAAAATAGTCTTGAGTGATTTAGATGAATTTGGAGCAGTTGAGACCAAAGTTTGAATGAGTGCTGTGGATAGGTAAACACTGAAAGAAAAGCTGACTAGCAAAACATTTAACGGGGGGATTTGTCACCATTTGCTTTGCTCAAACTGGAATATCTGGAAAACCAGCTCCGTATAGCATTCTTGTGGAATACGACAAATTTAAAGCAACTTTCAAGGAAAACTGATCACTTAAAACACAACTTGGAGCTCTGGCTGTGAACATCTTCCTATCAGTTTCTGTTTTAACACAATTTGATTGTGATTTTAAAAAAAAATTCCTTAAAGCTTCAGAGCTGAAATCATAAGCTTTAAACAAAAGATCACTTTTAATTTACATGCACTTTACAAGCACACTGTTATAGGATGTAATGGCTCTTTCTTTGGATGTTAACTTTTTATTTAGGCTTAGCTTTGATGTAGCCATATGCAAAACATTGGAAATGCAGCTGGGGAAGCAGAAAGCGTGAGTGAAAAATAGCCATAAGCCTGAACTAGGATCTCTCTTATAAAATGCTGTTTTAGTGAACAGTAACTGTTGTAAGTTGGCTCCATATTGAGGGGTCTCTACACAAATTTTGCACAAAATTAGTGTACTCCAATGTAACTCTGTGATCATAACTACTTTTCATGAAAAAGAGACTTTTTTTCCCCTGCTTACCTTCTTTAGAGGAAGGACATTGGGTTTAAAGTGCATTTTCAGTACTCTTCTCTGTCACCATCTTTCCTTCATTGCAAGTCTACATGAAATACTAACCAAAGATTGGACTATTCAGGGCCACAAAGTGATCATAACTAAGAAAACTAACTAACCTCTGTGTGAGACACAAAGGTTCACGTAATTGTGCATTCAGTGTCAGATATTAGCAGGTAACTATGGAGGAATATAAGAGCCAAGGATAGATCTTGACCTGGCAATCCCACAAAAAGTTAATTTGGACTTCACAGAATTCACAACTTTTTTTTGACCAGCTATCTCTTTAAAGAAAATAAAATTATTGTCAAAGTGTGATACTAAGTACTGTGCTCAGGGCAGCTCTGCTTACATTCAGATCACAAAGGCTGTTGTACTGCCAGAGCCAACTTCAGGGCTGGGGTCAGATTTTTAATGATGTAAATCCAGGTGGTTCCACTGGCTGGAGAAAGCCATGTTGATCTGTTTGGGTCAAGAATGTAATCTGTAACTTTTATGTCTTTAAAGCTTATCTAAGTTTTCTGTTACTCTTCGGTTGATTTTTGTGTTGATGCTTTCATAATTACACAGATCCTTGGGGTAAGCTCCCATCTCATAAACCTTTTTACATGGTTTTGAACTCTGTATTCTCCTGTAGCCTTTTTCATGAGGCAGTGAAGTCCATACTTATCAATAAACAATAAAGGGAACAAAACCAGTCTAAATACATTATTCTTTCATATTGTTGTTTGCCTCAACTTCTTGACCCTTTACTCATAGCAAGATTGTGTGAGTTCAGTGAAACCCATTTGCTCCTTTGCTGTCTGTACCCCGATCTGGGCAATATGATAGAGAGAGTTTAAGTCTTCCACATTGTCAGAGCATTTCATTATGGGGTCATGGCATGCCCCCTTCCCCCAAACACAAATTGTCAAATAGAACTCATTTTCCATCAACAGAGAGCTCAGCAAAATAGGGGGCCGTCAAAATTAGCAGTGGAAGAGGCTTACTGAAAACCATTTTTTCTGCTCTTTGTAGATGGAGGACTGTAGTACACTGAATTTTTTTCCCCATCC
Source organism: Agelaius tricolor (assembly GCF_023055355.1). Classification (NCBI taxonomy): domain Eukaryota; kingdom Metazoa; phylum Chordata; class Aves; order Passeriformes; family Icteridae; genus Agelaius; species Agelaius tricolor. The sequence continues at coordinate 17,060,370 of NW_027269261.1, read as the reverse complement.
TTTGTCTAGCCAGTTTCAGAAACACTCACTCACTCACTAGGGCTCAGCTGTTTCCCTTGGGAGACTATTCCACAGCCTAATGGCTAACATTTAGCCATTTTGCTAAATGTTTCCAGATAGCCATCTCTTCCCCTGCCCCATACTCAATTTCATCCCATCACTTCTAGTTAGGTACACTTCCATGAGCCAACTGACACAAAATCTTTCTTATTCACAAATTTTTCTTTGGTAGGAAGAAACCAAGGCTTGACTCAAGATGAAGCTTCTCCATTTCCAGTGTTTAGGAAAATTTCTTTCTTGTCTCTTTCTGTCCAGCAAGAGTCGAGAAATGTTAATAGCGGGAGATGCTACACACACACACACACACACACACACACACACATACAAACAATCATTCCACTGATTATTTTAAGTACTAGATTCTACTGGAGGATCTGTAGTGGTGTCCCAGGTTTCTGAGATGATGGAGGGCTGTGTTTATTGTTTCCTTCACTTTTTATTTTCCCCTCAAGAAAATTATAGTTTTTTTCTGTATATAAACAACTTTCAGTACAATACTGATGTCTGTCTCATTCAAAGTGAGATTTTATTCTTCTTTCATGAGACTGATATCAGTGTATCTGGAAAAGAGTGGAAATGGCTGAGATACTTTTCAGAGTGTGATTCAGAAGGGTTTAGGTCTGTTTAGTAGTGCTGAGAGTGGCCTTTTTTGGTCTCTGCACTCAGTCCCAACTAGGATGGGATGTGCAGGTAACACTATTGCTGTCTTGCATTCTTGGAGCATCTGGCTCCAGCTTGAGCTACCTATAGGGTAGTCTCTAGGATTAGGAAATATAGCAGACTCCAGGTGGTGGAAACAAGGATTTAGGTATCTTTGAGGTGCTGCACACAGCTATGCAGGGTTTTTGTGAGAATTATTGTGGGAATCAATCAAGTAAATGGAGTAGAATTACTTTATTGATTATTTATTTATTAGAACTTTATTGATCAGGTTTTCAGTGTAACTGTCTGCAAGTAGGTGTTATGATTTGACTAAACAGTGCTAAGGAATTTCTTTTACTTGTTTTGTGTAGAAAGATTCTTGGCAGAACAAGGGCATGCTATTCTCCTACAAGAATTGGACAACCCTGACTTGCAGATTACAGAGTTACTTTGAAGATCATGTACTGTCCTTGGAACAAGATAGACCATGTACTGTCCTTGAATAGATACAACGAAGAAAAATGAGTATTGTGCCAGGATGAGACCAGATGCCTAGTTGTGGGAACTGCTAATTTAGCACACCTTAGCTAAAATCACAAAGGCTGTTGTACTGTCAGAGTTTATAGCGTGACAACCAATCAGTAATTAACATATAACTCAAGCTACTTAACCAATGAGCATTAAGCATTAGTGGTGTGAGACAGTGTATAGAGAAAGATAAATATGCCAAAGTTGCTTAATAAAGTAGAACGACATGTAGTCCCATCGGTGTGATTGTCATTACTTGGCTGAATGTCTGTGGCACCCTCTTCAGTTTTGCTCTGAATGAGCTCTGCTTTCTGTAGTGTTACTTGAACACACCAATTCTGACTGTATTCAAACAGTACTGAGGTCTTCTATTTTCCTCTAATTTTTTTTCCACTTTCTCCTTTCTGCACTTCCTTATAACACAAGAGTCAGTAGAAATGGTCTCCTGGAGGAAGACTCTGTTCCAGAAGATATGCTTACTATATTTAATCATACTAGGAACTTTTATTTTGCTAAAGTACTAAAGTGACAGCCTTTAGAGAATAATTATATGGAACGCCATGTGTGAGCAAAGTGTGAAATGTCTCCAGGACCAACCAAAGCTATAGATATTTTTATTAAATATGAATGCCATGCATTTACGCAGGGTTTGCCAAGCAGATGTTAAGCTGGTCTTCATGGTAATTTAATAGAGCAAGGAACATTTCCTGCCATTTTTATGAAAGTCAGGCTTTACATGACATTTTACATTAAAAATATGAAATGCAGAGAAAGAGAGAGAAAAATAATTAATAGTCAGTTTCCATTCATGAATATCTTAATATTTGCCTTCAGAGGATTTAATGTTTCTCCTGAATATTTTTCTTGGAGGCAATACGAATCTGAGCTAAGCTGGACTGTGTGCAAATTCTTCCACAGGGCCTCCATCTGGAGTCAAGCCCACTCCTGCTAATGCAATTCTTATTCTATTTGTAAAAAGATGATGATGACACTGAAATCAAACCTTAAGTTATTCTGTAGATTTTGATATAGAGCTCTGGAAATATCTGTGGATAGAGTCCTTCTTTCCTCCTCAGAGGATGATGATGAAATGTCACAGCAGGATTTTTCTGTACAGAAAATACAGATTGGTTAACCTTACTGACATTATGCCTCTGCACAGTGTAATATCTTAACGGGAGTTGACATCATAAAGCATTTGATTATATACAACACATCAAGCAAAAATAAATAAGAAAAATAATTAAGCAAAAAGGCAACTGAACTGTCTGTGGGTCCAGTGCAACATAATGAGCCTATTCATGAAATATCACTGAAGGGCCCCTCCTCACAAGTATGACATTATTTACATGGAAAAAGTGTTGTCATACTTCTTCTACCTTCTAGATGTTGTTTTAAGTTTATGGAACTGTTTTTCCTCCCAAGACATAAGTGCACTTGTCTCAGTTCCATTCCCCCCATCTGTCCCCCACCTCATGGTCAGGTGATCACTGTGGTTGACATGACCAACTATAGCTGTAGCTGAAGAAGGAAAAAAAAGATCATAATAAATCAGAGCATGGTAATGCTGAGATGAAATGAAAAACTATCAGCTTGGTTTGTGGGTTAGACCTGCCTGCCTATAATGGCACAGGCTTCCCATCATCTCTGGGAACTTCTGTAGGAACTGCTGAAATAGGTTATGTTTGTGTTAGACCTGCAGAGCTCCACCTGCTCAACTCAGGACTCTGCTGCTCCTGTGGAGGAGATCTGGCCCATTCCTTTGGTTAATTGGATGCTTCTGAGAGGGTCCTGGTTGAGGCAAAGAAGTGGCATTGGCAGTCTTGCTACTCTACCAGGATATTGAAGATTTGGGCAACAAAGGATCATCATGGTCATTTCTGACTTCTAGTTAAATCACTACAAGCCCAGCCTGTAGGATAGAGCAAGGAAAACTCCTTGTTGATGGAACAGGAGGTGGTACAGGGGCAGAAATCTTGCCTGTTTTTACCTCCTAAAAACAAATAATTGATTATAATAAATTCAAGCGTAAAGCACTAAACAGACACCCTTCTTTTGACTTCTAGAATTGTTGTCACTGATTTGTGTGGATTTGTGCTTGGTTGCCTAAGATGAGGAAAAAAGGAGACGACTTTGCAGACTACCTCTGTGCTATTATTCTGTACCAACAATGTGGGAATGCAGTAAAGGTTGTCTTTTTAAATGAGGTCTATTCCAAACCCAGATGTATACAGAGGACTGTATGTTACGTATGCGCACACAGAAATACAAACTTTCCCAGATTTTCTGTAGAATAAACTTAAAATATCAAATTCATTTGCTGCATGTGCTTATTGATACAATACTGGTTTCTTCCTACTTCCCACTTCTCTGTACAGGAGAAAATTTATTTTACATGCTCTGAAAGTTGTTAAGTTTTGAAAGAATTGTCCTTCTAGATTGGTTTGAGATCAATATGTCTGGTTGACAGGCTGAGGATGAAAAAGCTGCTTATCAGTGTTGGAAGCAGGCCTCAGACCTGGTCAAAACATTTCTTTATTATTATTTTGAAAGAAGGAGAAGGCTTAATATTTTCTTGAAGTTGCTTGTTGACCACTCTTGTAATTTTTCATCCACTCAGCTGAGTGCTGAGCAGTATGAGCTACAAATATGAAAATAATAATCAAATGCTGCCTAATAGCTGGCGTTTGGCTAAGTAGTAATTGACAGAATTATTTCCCAAGCTCTGCAATGTAGTTTAAGTTTCTCCATTGTGCCTGACATCTTTCCAGCTTGTTCCACATTTATTTGATACCATTTGGTCATATTTATTGCAGGAAATGTTGTACAAGAGGCTGTAACACAATGGGAATATTCTGTATTCCATAGAAGTCTGTATGCCATAATGAAACAGAAAGCCCAGGAAGTGGCAGGCAGAGCTGCTGTGTGTTGCAAATATCTAGTGACCTTTTTGAAGGCCAAAGATTCATCTTGTACTTTGGATTTCTGGTTTTGGAAGTAATCAGCAGAAGTTTTCCCAGCACACTTTCTGCCCAAGATGCTGGCTGTAAGTCATGTGGCTAGTGCTGACTCAGCATCCTTGATTCAGGGCTGCTGCTGTAGCTTAAATGGCTTTAAAACCTCCCAAACTGCCAGAAAGTGGTTCATCACTATCTCTTGCAAACTTCTCATTTTGCAAGCACCTAGAATAAGAGGTTCTGCTGGCTCTGAAATCTGAGCTCTTACTTCTGTCAGCACAGTTATGCCAGTAGCAGAGGTAGAACTCCACACTTAACAATTCACATGGCTTGTCACTTTAAAATTTTTCTTACCTGAGTGAAAATAGTATGCAACACTTTCTGGGTTTTGATAAGAGGATTTGGGGTCCTTGGGTGGGAGACAAAAATGTGGAAGAAAGAAGGTCAAACACCAAAAGTTTCTCTGCCTTTCCATTTTCTGAACTTGTAATTAACTCCTGGAAGTTTTTCAGGAAATATAAGCCATCTGCATGAGAAGGAGCCCTCACTGTATTAAAAAGGAGTTCAGGCCCTGTGTCTAGCCATCACTGCCCTGTAAGACTTCCCAGAAGAATGAGAACTGGTATCAATTTTTGGTGTTTTTTTGAAACATATGGTGCATTTCACTGTTCAGAATTTACACTCCACATAATGTGCAAGGGAAGCACATAGGCCACATCTTGAGTCTCTGGATTTTTACTACTTTGTGTTACAAGCTGTGATAAATTAATATGTATCTGTACTGCCTACTTCAGTATGCCAGCTCCAGTGGATTTTGCCATACTTTATTGTTATCTATACTTTACATCTTGCTTAGGATGATGTCTGGTGGGCAAGACAGGCCAAGATGCTTGGCCAGAGGCTCATGTCTGACTCAGAAATTGAAATGGGGTGTTCAAAGGTACTTGGAGGATATGGTGTGCAGCCCAAAACACTGTGTGCACTCTGGATACTGGAGTGGATCAGGTCAGTATCTGGTATTTCTTGCTCAGGTTCATGACTCTAGTGCTTTGTTTCTGAGCAAAGTCTATTTCTAAGATATTTCTTTTCAGCTAATTAATGAAGAGTTAAATCCTAAGCTGAGGTCTCTGATGGGGATATTGCTCACTGGAACACATTTACATTATTGGGGATTTGACAGCATGTGTCTTGATTATAACAGGGAGACTGTAGATGCAGCATCTCAAAATAAGGATCCTAAACAATAAGCATTTGTGCCAGGGAGATCAAGCTGACAAGCTGATCAAGCTGAACTGGTGGGGTTAAGAGGCCAGACCAGGCATGGGGAATCCAGACCCCAGGACTAACAGTGCAGGATGGTGTCTGATTACAGCAGATAGCTGAGCCAGGTCTGGGGAAACGCAGCCAAGCCTTTGCAAACACAAGCAAGCTACTTTAGGGCACAGAATGCATGTAAACCAATGATAAGTATATGTTATGTGTTCCATTTTTTGTACTAATTTCACAAAGAGTATGTTTATTCCAGGCTCTGGTGCAAGCAGCAATGCCTCATTCATACCTGCTCTGGACATTGGCAACTCGGTCCCAAGGCAGGATACAAAAGCCTAAAGAGGATTTGCACGTTTGCAATCACCTGCCTATGCTGCAGCCAGTGGCCAGGCTTTTATCTGCACGGGCTGAATTTTCTTTGAAGATTGGAGGGGTAAAATACTAATTCAGCAGTTTAAAAACAGGGATTGTCCCACTATACTCAGCACTGGTGGGGCTGCACTTTGAGTCCTGTGTTTGGTTTTGGGATTTTCGCTTCAAAAAGAGCATTGAGGTGCTAGAGCGAGTCTAGAGAAGAGCAAATGACCTGGTGAAGGATCTGCAAAACAAGTCCTAAGAGGAGCAGCTGAGTGAGCTGCGGTTGTGAAGCCTGGAGAAAAGGAGGCTTGGGGGGGACATCACTGCTCTCTACAACTCCCTGAAAGGTGGCTGTAGTGAGGTAGGGGTTCATCTCTTCTGCCATGTCTCAAGTGAGAGGATGAGAGGAAATGACCTTAAGTTGTGCCATATCTAATTATCTTAATTAGATATTAGAAGATAAATGTTCACTGAAAGAGTGATTTGACATTGGAATAGGTTGTGGGGGGAGCTGGTGGTGTCACTGTCACTGGAAGTGCTCTCTCTGGAAGAGACATCCATATGTGGTACTTGGGGATACAGTTTAAAGGTGATTATGGTGTTGCAGAGTTGATGGTTGAACTTGACGATTTCATCTAACCTTGATGATTTTGTGATTTTGTGAAAAACAGAAATGTAGAGCCATTAATACAATTGATAAAACGCATTCAAAAAGAGCATCCGACAAAGTCTAGAATCTACCCTTTATTTAGATAAGAAAATAAGAGGGAACATCACTCTTTAAATCAGCCATGCATCTACTTCAGTGCAAGCTGCTTGTCTCTTTTGTTATCCTGTCTACTGATAGACAAGACTGTGTGTATATTTGGGCAGAGTGGCATTATGCCACATGGTATTCCTTTCCAAGCTGCTGGCAAGTTTATTGTAGGTTTATAAATTTGTTCTGGTAAAAGACGATGATGTTTTTGTTGATGTTTTTTTCTTTCCCTTCATGAGAAATGTGACTTAAAATCTCCTATATTGTTCAACTATTGAAGTTTAAACTGGAAAACCAGAAAGATAGAAGGTTAGTCATATGGATGGCTAAGAAGGAGGTATTTTCCTCCTTAGCTATAGGCTAAGATTGTGGTCTTTCACAATGAAAAGATTGAGATTAGGATAAGACTGGAGAAATAAAAAAGAATCAGGAAAATGTAAAGAGGACAACATGGTTATCTGGGTAATGACTATTCCAAGATATTTGCTACAATGTCTGTGAATGTACTTCCTCAGTTGTTGAGGGATTTTCCAGCAGTCTGATTTAGGAACGGGGTATCTGTGATGGGATCGCTGCACCTTATACTTCTAGAGGTCAAGGAACTTTGCACTGATGGGATCACATCCACCTTATGCTTGCAGAGGTCAAGGAACTCTAAGAATGAAAATAATTTACATATTTATTTCTCTTTTGCCAGAGTCCATTCTAAAAAAAAAAAAAAAAAAAAAAAAAAAAGAAAATTCTTGGCCACTGCAGTAGCAAGGAAAGAAAGAAATGACCTGTTTTCTTGTCCTGACATGACTGCATGCTGTAACCTTCATTCCTCAGTTTAAATACTCCAAAATCATCAGAAACTTGAATCTGAATAAACCACTTAACTCTGCTATGATGAGAGAATATGACTGCCCTTAATGTTACGGAAAGAGATGTCTGTCTTTAGTGCCAAATATCCTCATTTGAAGGTTGCTCTCTCCTACTGTGTTTGAATTTTCTGAAGGTCTCGATTTCAACCTCTGGATAAGGATCAAACCTTTCAGAACGTGGTGCCTCATCCCCCATTCTGCGCCACCACATTTCAGGAAGTGCTCAATAATAGTTCATTTTGAAAGCTGTTGCTCTGGGGAAAATGGATCCTGTTAAGACTAAGCAGGGGGAAGACGGTTGAAAGCCTGACCTGCCTTCTGATGAAGTTCATCCTTATTACAGTGCCTGCTGCAAGGGGAGGTGAGAGGCTAAGGTGTCCACAGGTAGCAGGTAAACAGTCCTGAGCTGAGTGACTAAGCCCTGGTAAGAGACCAGAGAGCTCACTGGATCAATCAAAACCAACCAAGCAACCAACCAAAAAACCCCAAAAGGCAAACCCACTACCTTTGCATCTCAATTGTGTTTCAATTGGGAGAATAAAATGTGCTTTTCATAGGAAACTACTTTTGGCATATTTCGTTTTGCTGTGATGCAATTTTCAACAGGGACTTTGATTTTAAATTAATTTTGCATTTTAATGCTGGAAGCTAGATGTCACCATCATGTTCAAAGATGCTCCCAGATATAATATTGGATTTTTTTAAATTGTTCTTGGGACTAACTGAAAATGTTAAAACTGCAGCATTTTTTGATCAAATGTAGCTGGTATTACTCAGCCTTGTACAATCAAAACCCACAGTTTGGCTGCTCAAAAATTCAAGAGGAATAGGTAGTTTATATTCTTTTTGAATACTGGGTTATACCTCCAGAACAATTTGCTTCTGGTGTTCAGACTTATCCCTGTGGTGCTGTCAGCTGGAAATACATCTTCTAAAATTGCAGGTGAAGTTGTAATGTAACCACCTCATTGTGGTGATCTAAAGCTTCAGGAAAAGCGCCAGTTATTGAAAGCTTCCTTCCTGATAAGAATACTGTTAACTGGCAGCCCTACAAATCCAGATTTTTTTTTTTTCCCCATCAGTCCTGTCCAGGGAAGTTTTTACCTGATGAAATATCATGCTTTGCCCAAAATTGCCTCTTCTGTTAAGACGAATGAAGTAGCATTGCCTCCACTTGCCTGAAAACCAGTATGTTTCTAGGAAAACTGTCCTCTAAAATCAGGAATGACAAAATCTTGACAGCCGAGTGACCTTTGTAGTCTGTGTGATGCCCCATAAATACAGAGGCTTTCAGTCTTCAAGTACTGCATTTTCTTTGCAGCCACATGTCTGACTAAATCAAATATTAAAAAAAACCAACCCAACTAACCACAACCTGCTTTTTTTCCTCAAATAAATGCATCCAGATCAAAGTAACATGAGGACTTTTGTCCTCTCTCAGGAAGGGACGCAGCAGGAGAGACAAGTATTCTGGGATGGCATAGTCACTTTCTTGTCTGTCAAGTTGATTTGGCCAGCTTTAATAGTCTCTAGTCTCCAGCTACTCCATACAAGGGTAGCAACACTGTACTGGCACCTAATGTCTTCTGAAGCAATACCCTCCCCCCCCTTTTTTTTTTCTCCTTTGAAGGAAAACAGGTGTCTCATTTGAGTGGTCAAAGTATGGTTAAACCCCAAGATTAATTTCTGTTCCTCATCCCTGCTGCCCTAAAAGGTGACTTTGAATCAGATTCTCAAGTTCTGTGAGTGCAGCTCTCTCCAATTACACCACCTTGGCTCTCAAGTCCCTGTGCTATCCAGATACCCTGAAATTTATTCATTTTTTCAAAAACATTCTTTATGTTGTGGTTTTGAGTACTCTGTAATAGGCAAAACAACAACCTTCCTTTTCTTTTTCTAGAACTACTCAACTGTATCCTTTTGACATTATTTATTGAAGGCAGATACATTAACAGTTAATACTGGCTTTAATTCTGCTCCCCCCTCACAGTAAATGTTGATTCCAGCTCTTCTGATTTTGATGAAGACTGGCTTTGCTGGCAGCCTGTGATCGGCACAACTACAAAGCTGATTTTGGGAACCTCAGAGGTTTATTTAGATTCCTTAAATGTTTTGGCTTGATGGTATCATGGGTATTTTTGAAGACTTTTCAATTCCTAACAGCACCAGGCAGGCAGACATACACACACACAGGAACTAGGAAGCCAGTGCCTTCTGTGCTTTGTTCCTCAGGCTTGTAAGTGGCTCCTTGGGTGGGGGGGAGAAGAGGGGGCCAGGAATAAAAAGGAGTAATAATAACAACTGGTAAATGGGGGCCACGTTCTTCACCTCACTAGGGGAGGATGGAGTAGCAAAGATGATGCTATGTTTGCACTGCTGGAAAGAGATGTGCAGCTGTGAAGTTTGGACCCTGTGTTTAAATGCCGATTCCTGTGCTTTGGTGATCAGTTCCGAGCATGAAGGGTAGTTCCCAGGGATCAGCCTGTTTGTCACCTTCAGGAAGTTTACTGCTTCCCTGTCTCACTGTGCTATGGGCTGTTTGGATTTGTACTCCACAGAAACATGCTGCTTTAACATTGATTTCTCTTTTGTTTGGTTTGGGGTTTCTTGGGGAGGCAGAAGTGGGGAGGGAAATGTATGTGGAGGAAGCATGTGGGAGCATGTTGAGGCAGCAGTCTTGGGCAAAATGTTTTCAACGTGCTACACCTATGTGTTTGGTACTAGAAAATCACATAGAGCTGCTATTTGAGCTGAGGAGGGGGAGCATCTTTGCATAACATCTTTTTTTAATACCTTATGGTATAAAAGTGATCTTCTATGGAATGATTGAGCAGAAATAGCCCAAAATACTTTTGATCCATTTTAGGAATTTGTATGTAGCTCCTGAAAATCATCCAGTGACTTCTTGTTAATTCAGTGAGTCATATTTAAGGCCTAAGATCACGTTGATGCATTTCATTTCTCTTACAGCACTCTGCTTCTCCATTTTCCCTTCTTCTCCCTATTCTTCTACCTTTCTGGACTTCATAGCATTTTCAGCAAATCTCTAAAGGGGTTGATACTCAAAGAGTTAATTAACTATCTTGCAGCCTTAGGCCCACTTGCCTTTCTTGGTGCATGTAAGCATGGAGGAGAAAAAGCTGTGTCCAAGAAATGCAGCAGAATACAGTTTTTTCTTTGTCATCTGGAAGGGTGGTGGACAGTGTTTTATGCAGCCATTAGACTTGTTCCATTTCTTTTGAGAATGTTTTGCAGTATGCAAGCAGGATGAAACCTCTACAAACTTAAATTTTAATTAATTGAAATTAAAGTAATCTAATAATCATTAGATTAGATGAAGGCTACTTCCTTAATCTTTAACTCTGCTCAAGAATTCTGGCAGAAAAATAAAGCTGATTAACTAATTCTGTACAAATGAACTTCTCTTCAGTTAAATGCCATAGGAATTTCCCAAATGGGAGCTAACAGACAAAACAAGTAATCATTGTGCCCTGCACTGTCTATTTGAATTGGTAAGCAGAAGTGAGTACTCCTGTCTTAGAACACATCATGCTTTTCTGATGGGCACTGCAGGCTGGATCTAAGAACCATGTATGTGTGTAATGCCTGGAAAAACTGTGAAATAAGAACTCCTGCTCTGACCTCGAGGTCTCTGCACAGATGAAGCTGCCCCTGATGTGCTGGAAAGGGCCTTTTCTGGCTTTTTTTGGTTTTTTTAGGTAATGTGAGCATTGGACATGCTGCTTTTGAGACTGTGATGGTTGCAGAGTTGAATGGTTGTAGAAAGCTTCCCAAGAGAACAATAGATTATCAATGAGCAACAACAGATTTTCTCTGAATTGATAAATATAATAAAGGAAAAAACTTGTTTTAAGGCATACAGAAAGACTACTAAAATCAGAATTGATTTTCCCTTGCAAGGGTGATTAGAAACACAATATATTATTGTCATAGTTCATAGTAGTTAGGCTTGTCTTCTGCAGCTAAATCAGAACAGTATGGGGACATGGCAGGCCAGAGAAGAGAAGCAGTGGTTATTATATTGAGAACCAAAGTACTCCTTGCCTTGGCCCTTCGCCCCCAAACTCCATGTCTTTTCACCTTTTGTGTCAATTAGCTTCAGCGACCACTGGATGTAGCTGTCGCTTCACAGAAATATGGCCAAGCAGACACATTTTGCCTCTTTCATAGCACAGATGGCCCTTCCCTTCCCTTCCCTTCCCTTCCCTTCCCTTCCCTTCCCTTCCCTTCCCTTCCCTTCCCTTCCCTTCCCTTCCCTTCCCTTCCCTTCCCTTCCCTTCCCTTCCCTTCCCTTCCCTTCCCTTCCCTTCCCTTCCCTTCCCTTCCCTTCCCTTCCCTTCCCTTCCCTTCCCTTCCCGGAACTTTCCTCCTTTCTTCCTTCCCTCCTTCCCAGCCTACCATATGTTTTGCTTTTTTGGATGTTCTTCTGCTTATCCGCATGGAGAGGCCATGAGAGTGCCAAGAATACAAAGAACACCATGGTTACCTGCATATACCTGCACATTCAAGTAAAAATGGACACGGTCCAAACTCTCCATCTCTAAAGTCCTAGTGTTATAGAGGAATGAGTTTATCAAATGCGGGCAGGGGCCAAAAGATCTGCACTTGGCTCTTTTTGTCTGACAAAAATGCCAAGACAGGTTAGATATTACAGCCTTTATTTAGCTTAATATAATCAGAAGCTCCTTCAGCTCTCCAGGGTTGAATATGAGTCCCATATTTCAGAGGTAATATGGAAGAGTACTTAACCTACAAACAGACTTTTTAGAAGGGCAAGTATTCATAGATAAAGGGGAATGGCCTTAAGCTGAAGGAGGGCAAGTTTAGATTAGATATTAGGTAGAAATTTTCTGTGGGTTTGTTGAAGCACTGGCACAGGTTTCTCACAGAGGTATTGTGGATCCCCCATTCCTGGAAGGGTTCAAGGTTGGGTTAGATGGGGCTTCTTGGAGCAAGCTGGTCTATTGGAAGGTGTCCCCACCCATGGAACATGGAGTGAAACCAGGTGATCTTTAAGGTCCCTTCTACCCCAAATCATTCTATGATTTTATGATTTTGTAGGTATTCTCTGGAGAGGCAAGAATTGTAGGAGAACTGGAAGCACACTGAATCATAAAGGAGAAAATCACTACAATACCAAGGAGGCATACTTAAATAGAAGGTGAAAATGAACAATCTATAAAGTTCCCTTTATATTTCACTATGAAATTTTCACATCTTTATTTAAAAATACAAAACTTGGGTATTTCTGAGCCATCTAAAAGTTGACTATAAAAGTTACTATATTGATCCCTTACCATTACTGTTTGCAAAACCATGAGTCAAAAGTAATAGGCTGGAAGTGTTCAGACATATATACTTGTATGTGCTAGTTGTTTACAAGTACTTCAAAGCTTTCCACTTATTTGGTAGGAAGCAAAAGTGATTAAAAAAACCCGAAAACCCAAGACAAAGAAAACCAAGCATGATCCAGCTCCTTTTATTCAGTAAATATGCAGGAACACTGACTCACATCTCATATGTTTAACTTGAATTTAGTCACATCACCTTGGAAGTAGTGCTAGTTTATGGATTTGGTCAGAGTTGCTAGAATTTTTGTTTCCACACACTGGTAAATGTTTTCAGGTAGGTTAGAACGCTCCAGTTTTCATAATTTGTTCTTATGCCCTTTGTTATAACTCTGGTTGAAATTGAAGAGAGTGACAAATACTCTTGTCCTTGCAAAGGAAATTTTCTGAGGGCAGCACCATTTTTTTTACTTTTCTGCTGCAGATGTTGGAGCCTCAATTCTGAACTTGGAGAGAAGTGTCACAACCCAGCATGGTTCACAACCTGCTTGCCCCCTGCCTGCTGCAGGATCAAGGCTCATCTGGACTTCCAGGTCAGGATATGTAGAATAAATTTCTTGTTCCTGTGCTGCTAGATTTGCCTACCTGTTAAGAATTTACAAGACTGCATGTGAAGACACTGAAGCTTTATTTCTTAATTCTATCTAGCTTGCTGATATTAGTACAGCAAGGTGTATCACTGAACCTTAGCAAATGAAGCTAGAAAGGACAATAGGTTATCCAGCCTGGTCTCTTTCCTCAAGGCAGGATCAACTAGACCTAACCCTCCTTGACAGATATGCAGCAAATCTGTTCTTAAAAACCTCCCACAACAGAAATTTGACACCCATCCTCAGGCCATCTTTGCTAAAGGAAAACTCTTCCTACTGCTAGAAAGTCTTTGCTAAGGAGAAGCCTGGATCTCACTTCCTGTAACTTAACCCATTGATTTCTTGCCTTATCCTCAGAGGAGGTAGAAAAGAATATTCTTCTTTGTAGCAGGCTATGGCATATTGCAGGGCAGCCATTGCCTCTCCCCATTATCTATTGTGGCCTACGTATTCTAAGTTTTTTTCTGACTCCTCCGTTCCCCTGGTCTTCTCCCCCCCACTACCCTAGACCAAGTTTTCTGGATCTCTGTTTGCTCTTGATGCCCTCCTGTGGGTTCTCTCAGGCTGATATATTGTGGAATAGCTTTTTTTTTTGTTTGTTTTGCTTTGTGCTGGAATGCCCACAGCTGTCTCTCAGCCAAGGCACATTCGACTTTTAGCAACTAAGCCATAATTTTGGTTTAGAAGGCTTTAGGGAGACAATGCATAAATAGTATCTTGCTACCACTGTGTACTCACTGAATGGGAAAAATTTTGGAGAGTTGCCTGACTGGTTTTAGACAAACAGGATTGCTTGGATGTTTGCTTCCAGGGTACACAATAGGAGAAGAGGGGGGCTATATGAGTAGTGCATTGTGCCCACATGTGAATTTAGGCCCTTATGCAAGAGGAATCTCCAAGCAGTGCAGTGTTTGAGCCAGAGCACAAGCAGAAAATTCCTGGCATCCTGGCAGCTGAACTCCTCATTCAAATTGCTTGCACTGGCAAGAGCAAACACCAAAAACATCCAAGAAACAAGACTAAAAGAGCTCCAACACAGTGGCTCTCTAAGCTTTTTCTTTCTCATTCAGGTTTATTTTCATATGGCTGTTAGTGGGACTATGAGAAGGATCTTGCTTTCCCCCCACTGCTTTCCCTCCCCTTCACCATGCTGCATTTTAAATCAAGCTGTCCTCTGTAGCTCTGCAGCAAATCTGCACATTTCTGGTTTTGCTCTTTCAGAGGATAATTTCTCCTGTTTAATGAGATCTGAAAATGAATTCAGGCATGAGTTGGAGAAAGGTCACAGTATGTGCTCAAAGGTATATTAACTACTGTTGGAGCTGGCATCCATTGACTTCTATGAGGACAAAATTAGGCAGCAAACAGTAAATACTTCCACTAGCACTTTATTACAAGCAGGACCATTTACAATGAATAAGAATTTGAGAAGCTTCAAGGATGAAATGGGGATGCTCACAAATAAAAAGAAAAATCTTACTACTTAGGCTTAGAATATGATTCCAGTCAAGGTTAATGGGGAAACAGTTAATGAGGGGTACAGAATCCAAAGGCTGCATTGATGCCATATTGTGTCTTACACATGTAATTAATGCTACTGACTAGTGCTAAATGGCTCTACCTGAGCACATTTTCTCTACCAGGAACTTTAAATCCCCCACACTGTATACAAGAGAATTCTCCTGATGCTTTATGACTCCCACTAATGCTGAACAGGCTAAATTAGAACCGATTTCTTCCACTCATTTCCAGGATGGTGATTTGCATCCACCACCACGATACATCCATCATTCAGGGCCCAGTGGTGTAATGGCAAGTTTGACATCAGCTTTACAAGGGGCAGGATCAGTCCTTCAATGCATGTAGTGAAAGAAGAATCCCATTTTCCATTTAAGCGGTGTTTCCACAGCAGGAAATGCTCTTGGTGAGTGTTTTCTCTATTATCATCTTCCTCTTGCAATTTTTTTAATTCTATTTTTTTGGGAAAGTTACTTTTCTACAAATTCCGGGAAAATATTGCTGCTCAGTGGCCAGCACAGTGAAAAAAATAAAAGCAGGTGAAGGTAGAGGTGAACCATTAGGCATCTTGTGCCCAGGCAAAGCATAAGGATGCAAAACCCACACAGCCAGTTATAACCAGCTCCCTCCATTCGTATCTGCTCCTGGAAGTTGAACTGTGCTCAGTGCCCAGCATGGGAAGAGGAAGAGCAAGATGAGATTACATTGAAGGAAAGAGAGGGACTGCATAGAGTTTACTCTTACTGTCTGATTCTGTTGTTTAAAAATACTTTGTTTTCCTTGCATAGAGACTTTAAAGTAGGGCATTTGTAAGCACTGTTCTTTCTACCCAGTGCTCATTGTATTGACAAGAATTGCTTCAGCTGAACGGTTTCATCAATGTGCTCAAGCCTGTTTGTAGGTGGCATCCAGAGGGCAGATTCCACTCTCATCTAAGACCTAGGCCTATTCCGTTTCTGTCTTTAAAGCATCTCCCAGGTCCACTTAAGCATTGTTTTCCTTCCCAATCCCCTCTTCCCCCACCTTTCCTCTTCTCTTCTGAATAAAATGGTTTGAAAAACTCAGGCCAGATCCTCAATTTCTTTTGGGTGAGGATTAACAGATTCACAGGATTAACCTCCAGGTTCCACCTGTCCTCAGAGGAGGGACAGTTCCTCCAGAGCCACATAATCACATAGCACTGAGGGCTGCAGAATTGCATCTATTTGTCTTTGTTTAAGAGAGCATTTCATCAGCCTCTAATTGGACCCAAAACAGAATGGAGTCAAATTAGGTTGTGCTGCTGGGTCTAAACAGCCTTACCAAGTAAAGGTAAATGTCTCATAAACAGATCACAATTTATATCCTTTTTGCATTCCTTGTGGTTTGGGATTTATGGCCTTTCTGGAAATCTTGGCCTGAGTTGGAGACACAAAAAAGACGCAAGACTGGTGTATGATTCCAGCCTGTGCACCTTCCCCTGCTTTTATGTGGATTTTTTTTGTTTTAACTTCTGATTGTTGTGGTGGGCTGAATTTGACTGGGTGCTTACCAAGCCCTCCTCATTCAGCAGGATGAGGAGGGAGAAAATAAGGTGGAAAGAAACCCTTGTGGATCAAAATAAAGGCATTTTAAAAAAACAAAAGCAGGGGCCAGGTGTGGAAGCAAAGGAAAACAGATTTATTCTCTACTTTCCATCAGCAGGTGATGTCCATCCATTTCCTGGGAAGAAATGGTTTCTCAGAAAGGCAAATGTCCTACTAATGAGTGCCCCTCCCCTTCTTTTTCATTGTCATATGGTATGGAATATCCCTTTAGTCAGTTTGGGTCAGCTGCCCTGGCTATGTGCCCTCTCAAGGTTTTGGCCCCTCCCAAACTACTGATGACAGAGAGGAATGTTGGAGACACAGCCTTGATGCTGTGGAGAGCAATGCATCAGGAGCCAAAACTCTTGATCTGTTATCAACACCCTTCTAGCTACCACGGCAAAACCCACACTTTGAGGGCTGCTATGGGAAAAATTGACTCCATCTCACCAGACCCTGTACTAATTATCCACTTCAATGAGTGCCAATCTGTGTCCCTACAAAGCTACACCAAGCCAGTACCTTTCTATGTGCCACCCCAGTTAAGCTTGACCCCAGACAAGCTCCCCACTGGATTCTTCTGTTTATGGGATCTTATTGATCTTATTCCGCACAATTTCTGCTCTCTGCAAAGCAGCAACATAATTGGAATCTTCTGCAAACATTGTAGATTTGTCCTCTGGGTGTGAGAGAGAAAACCCCACTTTCTTTGAGAGGCCTGCTCTTGTCCAGCTCTCCAAGAGTTTTGAAGATTGGAGTTCAGTTTATAAATTCCTCCTGTTGCATTCAGAAGAGGCTCTTAGAGTGACGGAATAAATCCAAATTATACTGACTTTTTCTCTTCTCTCCCTTTTCTCCTTTTTAGTGTTGAACTTTGAAAATCCTAGATTAAGTTTGTATTCCCTCAGCTGCATCATTGTTTTCTGGGAGCATGCTTGCATTTTTCAGGAAACTGAGTGGCTTTTTGACTTGGAGAAATCAGAGAGAAGTAGAAGTTCATTTAATTCGTTTCGTAATGTAGTTAATTTTTGTTTGTTTGTTTGGGGTTTTTGTTAATATATCCTTTACAGATCTACTAGTTATATGATACTGGTGGGAAAAGAGGCAGATAAGATGACGATGATGATGAAGATAATAATGATGATGAATAAATTTAGATATGTTGGAAGCATCACATGAAATGAAATTATGATAATCCTCTTGCCTAGATTTTGACCCTGTAAATTTTTAAATAGAAGAGACCTAGGTATTGCCTGTTGAAGCCTAACCCTAGTAGCCTTCTCTAGTGGTTTTCCTAACAGATTTTAAAGCTTATCTGTTGTCAGCAGTATTTAGAAGCTGTTTCAACTGTATGAACTGAAGTCCTCAGAGGATTTAATCAGTCAGTGGAGCACAAGATTTGGCCCCTTCTATTCTAAATGCTGATAATAGCAATCGTATTCTGGCTATACTCACATGAGGTTAAGGTTAATGCAAAACTACATTAATAAATAAAAGGCAACACCATCCCCACCTCCTTCCTCCTGTCCCCCAACTTGTTTGACAAGTGCAGGAGAGAGCCTGGTTTGTGAGCAGGAATGCTTAGGAACACGTTTGTAGGCTCATGTGAAACCCTTTTTTAATCCTGGTGATTTTAACTTGCTTAAATTCCTTTGAAGGTCCCCTTCCTTGATGGGGATTGAGGTTCTATTGCCATGATGCATTTTTATGCTGCATTCCACAGGAGTTAGCACTTGCCATGGAGACCTGCACTTTGTCTTTTAAGCAGATAAAAAGAGAGGTCAGTCAGATGTAATTCCCCAACTCCTCATATAAACAATTTAACCACTGCAGCAACATACTTGTTTGGAATTACTCCCTTAGATTCAATTCCCTTTTCCTGCTCCACTTGTAAAAATGGTTAGTGTCCTCAATAAACTGCTGCTCAGCCAGGTCCAAGGCTTGCTGTGGAGTTGTAGAATAAATGTTAATCTAATACAGGTTACTGGGTCAAATGCAATCACAGGCTTGTGGGAAAAGCTTAATACTGTTCTGCTTCTTCTAACACAGTAAACCTGGATATTATATGATAGGTTAAATACCATTGAACCATGGCAAGAATTTTCTTGAAAGTAGGATTTAGTACAAAGGAAACTACACTGGAAGAGTGACCTAGGATTGACTTTGCTCTCTGAGAGCATTCTAAGAAGCTGAGGTATGCTGTGAAAATTGTCTCCCTGAAAACATTAGGTACAAAAGACCCTAGGTCTGATACAGCAAGGATGATTCAGCTAATAAAAGGCTGCATGGGTTTTTACACTGCTGCCTTCTTTCCATAGGAAAGAGCATTTTGCCTTTTTTCCCCCCATGCAGGGACTGTGAAGCCAGCCTGATATGACTACCTTCAACATCTGATATCTGAGATTGTGTAAATACACACTTAAAAATATATAACTTTAACACTCACATGTGAGTGCTGACAGTTGCTTATTTCCCACAGGCTGGATTGTGTTATCCCTTGCTGTCATGTACCTCTCTGTCCTGCAGTGATGTAGTTTGGTACAATATTTCACCTTCTTTAGTGCAGGTTTTGTTTGTTCTCAGTACTGCTGAGGTCAGATACTCAGTGAAGTCGTTATGGGAAGGCTTGAGATTCCAATCCTGCACGGAGATTTGGCTCAGTGTGTGCTAGTTTGTATTAACCCCGGGCCAGTCTCTTTCCACAGTGTATGCTGTCTGTCTCCTTGTTTATGTAGCTATTTATAGTCCTGGTATTTGATTACAGAATGAGGGCGAATGGACACAAAGATGAGGGGTGTTGTGGACTTAATTTTGTATTTGTTTTATATTTGCTACTTTAATTAACCAAGCTAAGTCTTGTTAGTGAGAGAACTCTGAATGATACACAGGGAGAGAGGACATTTCAGAGTGCCAGGACTGAGAGAGTGGTTGAGGTCAGACGTCCCTTTTATCAGTCAGAGCAGGAAACAGATGAGGTATTTACACTGGGGTGAAAGGTGGCATGTGAACATACAGCTTTGCTAGCTGGTAAAAAACCTACCAAACCCCATTGCATCATAGCACTGAAGTGTCTAAAGGCTGCCCCAGCAATGATAGAGCAGTGTCAAACCTCATTTTAAATGTGGGATGGGAAAGACAGGGTGAAAACAGCCTGTGGCAGATGCAGGAACATAGCGAAAGTTTTTGAGATTGGTTGGTTGGTTTTGTTTGGTTTTAGTTATGTTGTGAAATTTTATACTGAAGAAAAACTTCATATATGAGATTTTGTATTGAGTGCTGCGTACAGCAGGCACTGCATGCATTAGCATGTCTCAAACATTGTTTTTCACATTTTAATTTAGAAATGCCACTTAGCTCTCTTCAGGCTTTGCACACAAGGTGCATTCAAGATGTGAAAAGTCTCTAAAAACTAGTGGGTTGTGGAGTCAAAAACTCACCTCTGCTTTGGAAAAACTAGTGGTCAACTGCAGTCATGCACAGAGAGCTCCTCACTGGGGTATGCTGTCCCTGTTTGGCAGCCAGTTGGATGTTTCCAGCTAATGCCCCACCCCCTGTCAATTTTCCAAAGCCAGTACAGCTTGGACTGCTAAAATACCATGACTGCATGGTGGTCAACTTCTACTGCCATCATTGAGCAAGAACTGAAGGATGGTCCTCATGTGTTAGAGACTGACAGGATTGAGCTCGCAGAGACCAGGAAAAGAAGAGTCACTGCTTACGTGGCTGTTCTGCAGGGAAATGGCGGGGGTGGGGGGGGGCAGAGGGGGAAGATCTTGCGGAGGCTGAGATTCATGAGACCTTTGGAGCCTTTCAAGCAGAGAGTTTGCTTTTTCATCAAGTGGCATCAAAGCTTTTACACAAATGTGCCTTTAAAGTTATTTTTTTTTCCCAAACTCCAAGTAGAACAACTGTGGATTGTATCTTATCTGGGGAAACATAACAGTCTGCTAAAACCTGTGGTGAACAAGAGAAAATGTTTTGTCTATGCTATTTTCTTTTTGTTGGCCATGAGACCCTGTTAATCTCTGGTCCCCAAGCTCTCTTCTTCATTTCATCTTCCATATAATCTCTTGCCAACATTTTGTTACATCAATCTGCTTCTGAATAGCCAGGCCCTCTGCATTCTCTTTCCTCCTCCAGGGTTAGTTGTGGGACAAAAAAACCCCCTTTTTTCTTTTTGTCCCTGTTCCATTCTTCACTAAAGTGTACACTAGTCCATCTTGTATAGTCTTCATGTGACCATGTTTCTGTCTTCTGCCTATTCCTTATGTCTCTTACACAGGTTTCAGCACCTTCTTCATTTCTCTGAGTCTCACTTACCCTGAAAAATCTGATGCATCTACCAGATGTTTCTCCTCTGTGCTCCCAAGGGCTACCCAGGACACACCTACCTCTACGCAGCTGGAAAGCTGAGAGGAGGAGGATGTCTAAAGCCACTGGTCAGTCATTCCTTCCTCTCCACTCTCCTCTTCAGGGCCAACTTTATACCCTGATTTTATTCATTGGCCAGTCAATGAAGAAATATAAGCTGATTCAGAGAAGAAGTCCTGATCCTGCTGAAGGCTAAACTCTTATTGAATTTCACCTCTAATTTCTCTCGTCTTGGTACTGTGTGGTGCTGCTGTGCACTTTCAAATAAATGTATTTATGACTCGTTTGTTTTTTCTTAGAAAAAAAGGTAGGAATGTCTCAAGAGTTGCCAGGTATTCTATAAGACTTTAATATAAAGTAAAATTCTATTTGTTTCCCCAACCCTTCTTATCCTCAACTGCTCAGTGACGCGGACTTTGGTACACTTTCAATTATTGCCACTTAAGCTGGAAATGCTGGCTGGTGTATAAGCGAAAAGTAAACAGTCTGGTTGTTATTCCACCTCCCTAAAAAGACCCCACAAAAAATAATTTTAAAAAAGAGGCTGATTTGATCTGTCATTTCTAATGACATTTCTAATCATTTCACTGATTCACCAGTGCTGTAACTGGTGAATCAGTTCTGTCCAATAAGATTTTTTCATGTTTTACCACAGGACATACTTGTGGCACAGCAAGAGCTTTGTGTCTTGGTGAAGGCTCAGTGTCTCACCAATAGCAAAGTGTGTACAAGGACTGTGTCCTTTGTTGAGTCCTGAACATGTTGCATAAAAGGCAGAAAGAAAGCTTGCGGGGTGTTTTTTTCCCTTAAAGGAATAATTTAAAAAAACCCAAACCTGTGACATTTTAGAAGGCTATTTGCTAAGCTCTGCATGTTCTGTGTATTTTAGTGTGTGAACAAATTAGATTATGAAAGGTAATGTATTAGTGATTCGACAGTAATGTGGAATTTTGGAAGCATTAATCACTAATGCATGTTTCATAATTTCAGCTAAATGATCTCAGTTGAAATGCAAGAGAGGCAATTGAAAAATTCATTGAGACTGCAGTGGAACCTGCAGATTACTTTGATTTACTGCAAAATACTGCAAGGCAGTAGGAAATGTTCACAGCTGCTGTGTTTATAATTACGGTAGAGATGTATATTCATATATGTATTTATCTTGTCAAATGTAAGCCTCATTCTTTATCTTCCTTTTACATACTTAAAAAAAACCCCAAACCAAACTGCAGGTTACAACATAGTATTTTCATTTATTATTTGCATTAGCAAGGTCTTTTGATACCCTAAGTGAGATCAAGGCACTAACTTGCTGAAAGCCAGGGTGGCAGGATTTTTCTTCAAAATTTTACTCTCTCAGTGCTGTAACAATCTGCCTGCAATGGCAACTTGTGCAAATCTTTGTGTCTTTGCTTCCTTGCAGGACTCGATGGGCCAGGAGAGGTGATACAGGTGAGATTTAAATGGATGTAGGTTTCAGAGCTAATGCACCACCAAAATGAATTCATACCTTTCTGCAGCTCCCAGTGGTCTCCACCCCTTCCCTGGTGGTCTATCCTGTCTGCAACATCAGTCAGGGGTGTTCTTAAGCTAAGTGTTTCTTTTTGCAATTGAGGGACCAATTTGTTTTATTTGAAGCGAAAGCTAAGAATTTCTAGGTCTCACTTCTTAGATACTGTGCAGAAAGACATCTGCTTACTGAATCATCACCATGCTGTAGTGTTCGTCTTCCTTTCAGCTGATTAAATTCACTGTGCATGGATTAAATATCTCTTAAAGCCAGTTCTATTGGTTACTGACTCCACTGTCAGGTAGGAATTGATGCTTTCACAGTTGGGTTTTTTTTTCAAGTAATCTACTTTCTGCTGAGTAATCCTGTTGATGCTGAGGACACTTTATTCCCCCCTCTTCTGCCTAGTGTCTAATAAATTTAGTGAGGCTTATTCTGGATAGTAAAGGTGAAAGGATTGGGCTCTTTTCCAATGGCAGTGAAATTGGTTGTGAAATATTAAGATGAAGCTGACTCCTATTTCATCAAAAACCATGGAGGGCTGCTGTTTAATGCATATTAAGTAGTGGAGAATCATAAAGAAGAATTTTCTCCATTGAAATTCTCTATTTGGTATAAGGAAAAGAAAAGTTAGTCCTCATAAAGCCAGAATTCTCTTCAAATGAAGAAAATATTGCACATCATGTGAAAACTACAATGCTTGCCATGTGTCACTTCTTCCTCATTGAGAGCTCTCTTCATGGCCTGTATTTCCCAAGTCAATTATAAAAGTCCAATAAATTAATGGGCAACTTCTGTTTATAAAGAAATTTCAGCAGCAGCAGTATGGACTCTAATTCACAACAATGCAACATAACTGATAAATTATTTGTGTAAATCCTTTAAAAGGTCTTTACATCTGCCCAAAAGAGCTTTTCAAGGCTGTCCATGAAATTATGATTGTCCCAGAGACTTCCATAAATGTCTTTCTGTAACACTCACCCTTTTGACTAGTACTGCTGAGTCCTCAGAAAGTGGCAGAATCTCTCATTCCCCTTTCTAAAGTGGATGGTTTGAGCTAAAGTAGAGATTGAGTCTGCATGGGTACAAAGAGGGAGAGCAGAGATTTGTCTTTCAGAGTAAAATTTTCAATCTCTTTTATATGATTAATTCCTTATTATACTTGATTGGTTTTTGGAGCCAAGGAGGTACCTGGTACTTTTTGGAGTGTATAGAAGGCATCTTCCTTGCCTTGAAGAGTTATTTTCCCACTGGGTGTATCCATAGTCAGTAATGGAAAGCAGCTCAGACTCCTGAGCTAGCAGGCCCTTCCAAGGCAAAAGTAGTGCTGCTGTGAAGGACTGTGGTGGTTATTTTGCTGAGACATATGGCCAAGTCCTGGCCAGGTGCCGCACAAGCATGGCCCTGCTGCTTCTCAGCTTTGAGTGAAGAGCTCCAGTAACTCTACATGGCCATCATTCACTTGGCAGCCATGTGGGCAGCTGGCCCTCTTCCTTCTTCCTAGGTGCTGACATCCTGACATTAGTGGTATTTCTGCCCAGATACAAAGATTTCTTGGACCAGAAGAGGCAGCTCCCTTCCTGCAGTGGAAACAAACCCCTCACTTGTTCCTACTGCTGTTGAGACTTGTTTGTTTTTGTCTTCATTTAAGCATTACTGTTTGTAGGAGGAAAAGTGTACTTCCAGGAAAATGCTTAAAAAGTATCTGAAGTATATAAAAATGTGAAGTGTTTTTTCATATTAGCAATCAGTTTCTAACAGAGAACAAGAAGAGATTAATTTTTGTGAGATGTCAGTTTGAAATGAAAATATAGAAAGTATTTTAGTTTTTGTGGCTTTTGTGAAGAGTAACAGTTGTGGAGAGATGGGCATCATCAAGTCACTTGCATTCTAAAAAAAAGAAACCTAACAGCAATTCTAACTCCCCCACCTAACAGCAATAACACAGCATCCTGTCTTTTCCCACATATATGTTTAGTTTACCTGTTACTCCGTGCTGTTTTCCTGATGCACTGAATCCAGGATTAGATTGAAGACTTCTCTCCTGTTAGCCATATCCCATGGAGTTTAAGTATGTGAGAGGTCACTATAACATGGCCCTACATGTTAGATATATTATAATAATACAGCAAAATTCCTCAAACGGTATTATACAGCTTGTGAATATGATCAGAAACAGTTGCCAACTTTGAAAATAGGATCACGGTTAATTGTCAAGGCAGTTTATACAGTTTACATACATAAAATTAAAAGAGCAATCAGGTTTTCAAATAGCTGTAATGCAAAAAAAAAAAAAAGAACCTGTAAAAAATGTGAAGGCAATATAATGTTTAATGAAAAGTTGGCATTTTAAACAAGCAACAAGCAGTATTAGAAATTAAAACTGAAGTAAAACTTAGTTATGCTGCAGAAAAAAATTATGTTGAAAACTTGAAAATGAGTTTGCCAAAAGCATGTGTAAAATAGAAAATGCATGTGACAATTTTCTTTATTATACAGCCTAATGAGGGTAAGGCCAGGTGAGTAATGATAACAAAACCATCTTGTAGTGTTATTCAGATCTTTTAGTGTTATTGGATTTAATGCTGGAAGCTGTTAGAAAGATGAAAGCATTTACACCATTATTTTAGCAGCTTTTCTGCACCAGAAAATGTGGAGTGGCTGAAAGATTCAGCCCTTCCCATAGGGGGCTTGGCTTTTGTCTGGAAGTGTCAGGTCAGGACATGAAAGGCTATCTAACAAGATTTTGGGAGCTGTGGAAGGAACTTCAGAGGAAATGAAATAATATTTATATATGGACAGGTTGTGGCTAAGCTCTTAAGTAGAACTTGATATTCAATTCAACCCAAAGTAAAGACCTCAACTTCCTAACCTCTTATTTCACCCTTTTATTAAAAGGGGTGCTCCATAGTTTGCACCCAGCTCTCCCTGCTGCTAAACTCTGAGCAGCCTGCAAAAGCTTTCCTGAAAACTGGCTAGAGCAAGACAATACCTAAATATGTTTCTTCCTTTCATGGGAAGCCTCCAAAGTGTGGTTCTCCCAGAAGGATTTTCATGTGTCACCCAATGGATCTGCCTCCTATCTGCCTCTGTAAATGGTGAAGAGATACTGGCAGCCCCCTATGAGAGAAACCAGAACTCCAGCAGTTCCCAAGTGCACGGGTACAGCAGCAAAATCTGGATTTTTATATCCAGGCTGCAGTTAGAGGGCACAATCTTCAGTGCTTTGGTATTCTTCATTTCTTTGTACTTTGTTGAAAAGACTGGCATTTGATACTTTGTACCCAAATCACTTGCTACCTGAAGTGGGCTCAGAAGTGTAGATGATCAGCTGAGGTGAGCCTACATGTGCCTCCAGTTTAATAAAAATTGTGCTGAATTATAACAAACAGTTCTGCACTGTGTTTTCAGGATGCCACCTCATGTGGACAGTTCAAAGAGCACAAACAGTAATGGGTCAAAGAGGCACAAGGTTATATTATTTTTACAGTTAAGAGAAGAATTTTTTAGTCAAACCTGTGAAAGGTGCTGTCACACACATATTAATGAGAAAACTTATCAGACTTTTTTTTCCAAAACAAAAGTCATTGATTTAGGAGAAAACAGCATGACAAGATCCCTGCTGTTTTACACTATTTGGATGTATAAAATAGACAAATTTAGGCTAAAGAAGAGATGTACATGTTTAGCAATAAACATAAATCAGCAGTGGAAGTATTTCACAAGAGATGTGATAGATACAATATTTAAATGAAGACTTTCTGAGTTGTAGAAATCCCTGAAGTGGATTCTTTGCTCTAGATTAGAAGGAAGGTCAAATGATTATTTAGGAGATAAATGGTCCTGCCTGGCTTGAAAATTCATGTATTTATTAAATGTAAACAAAATGGAAGCAGATGCACATTCTCATTTACCCGAGTACTTGAGGGGAGGAAAAGCAATTCAGCACCATGATATATATATTCTCTCTTGGCATAGGAAAGAGCAGAGTTGTCCTTGCCTCTCAAAGAGCAGGATGCTGTGGGAACCAGCTGAATGAGGAACCTTTATTAGAGGTCTGATTAACAAAAAGATTATTGCTGAGTGTTTTTTTAGGGCATCTGATTTAGAGATGGAATGATCCCTGTAACTTTAATCATGGCTTATTGGCAACACAGATAATTTTAAAAAATGTTAAAGATATATATTTTAGGTAGATATGTCTCTGCCTGTCTGTCTGTCTGTCGGAAAACTGAATTTGTGATAATTCTGGCTATTTCAAACTGTTTAATAGGTTGTTTAATAGGTGGTCCTTAAATGAGATTGGTTATGTGATATGTAATGAAATTCTGAGATGCACCTGAATTTACTAGCCACATTTAAAAATGTGGGCACCACCTTTAAGCAAAACTGTAGCATCAAGCAAATTCTTTTATGTCATCCTTATGGGGATAACATCCCAGGAATCCAGTCTGTGGTCTGTTTGATGTGTGGAGAGTACAGGGTCTGCTGAGGCTGCGGAAAACCCATTAATAGCATTGGGATCTGAAACATATTCTAGGCAAAAATTGTTCTGCCTTCCAGTACGCAGTAATTTTCAATGACCAGATTTGGGTTAGAGCACTGTGTATGAGATCCAGGTGTAGACAAATTCAATGTTAAATGGTCATCCTGCTGTGGCTTGATTCGAAATGAAGCAAAGAACAGTGCATCAGCTTGTCCAAAGAAGGTACCCTAGAAATGAAAACACTGCTGAGAGAAACTTTTAAGGCAAGTTCTTTAACTCTACAGAGCTTAATTTTATGAAAGTGCTGTGTATCTGCAAACCATTC
Organism: Agelaius tricolor; assembly: GCF_023055355.1. Lineage (NCBI taxonomy): Eukaryota > Metazoa > Chordata > Aves > Passeriformes > Icteridae > Agelaius > Agelaius tricolor. The sequence goes on along the minus strand of NW_027269261.1, from coordinate 17,033,203 downwards.
AGTTTTTTATTTGATTTCACTCAGATTTTGATTCAAAGTGGATGCTGATTTTGGTTGCCTAATTTGCTGCATTAAGATATCCATGCTCTAATCAGTCTTATCTTCATACAGTGTCAGTGCTGGGTGCTGCATTTAAAATAATGTGTGAGCACAGAAATGAGCTCATTGTTAGATGACAATATGATACTTTTTTTTGAATAATAAATTCTCTTTTTCCTTGGAAAGGAAAGGAATAAAGAAGATGTTTGCCCTCTTTCTTCTTGTCTCCTGAAATTATCATTAAAATAGGATATATTATGGCTTCTCTTTTAAATTGGAGAATTTTTTTTTAATATGCATTAATTATCTTTCTTGCCTAAGAACTGGGTACTTGAGGGCCTGATCCAACATCCATTGCTGTAAATGAAAAGCCTTCTCCAACTGTAAATACTGGATTGTTTGCCTGGTTTTGACAAGATTTTCCCACCAATACAGTGAATTCTGAGGCTGGTTCACAGTCATGCTCAGCATAATTAAGATTCTTATTTTTTGCTCTAAATGTGTCAGTTTTGAGTATCTCCCTTTTAAAAGGAAGTTAGAGATTTTAATTTATTCACAGAACAAATGTTCTTCCCTTAGATCTTCACTTTTCATAAGTCTGTAACACAAATAGTAACAAAACCTCCTGAACCATCCATTCATATACCTAGAAACAGTTTATGGGGACACTGAAAGACATTGATGCTATCTTTTTAATATTGTAAGGAATAATCCTATTAAAGAAGAAACAAGGAAAACTGTTATGCCCACAAGGCAGAATTATCCAAAGTTGATTGGAGAAGCTCAGGTTACTCTACAAAGCCCAACTTGTGTGCTGGGCTATCTTTCCATCAGGGCTTGGTGAATGAACAATCATTTGTGGATTCTGCTCATCTCTCTTTGCGAACTTTGTTCAGTGGAATTAGATACAACTTTGACAAATTAGAAGTGCCCCTTAGCCCCACTGTCCCTGCCACAGCACAGTCTGCCAATTGTGCCTGGTTTTCTGAAGCTGGGCTGCATCAGAGCCATCAATGGCAGGCCTTCCACAAAGCTACACTTTTTAATAAGGAAATCTGTCAGCACTGGCTTCACCAGTCTTGCAACCTTCTCTTAATCCACAGTGTAAAGTACCTTCCCTTTGCCTTCCCTCTGTTGTGACTTGGACTCTGAAATAAATATCCCCTTTGTTTACAATATGCTGACAACAAAATTAACCTTTGGGATTAATTGCAACAGAGAGTGGTCTGGGTTTCATGTTTCCTCATAGTACAGGTTTGGGATTAAGTAAAACTCAGCCACCTGCCTAACCAATGTCTGTTACTTCTGCTCCTGAATCCCTGGTTTTGCTCACAGCTTCTTAAAAGATGGTGCTGGTTACTGAGCTTTTTATATTTTCAGAAAAGTTGATAGAAATTTCAAGCAGTGGCCTTGGGGACCACTATATCTGCAGTTAAGTTGGTGAGGAGAGAGAGTGGGACTAAGCAGTATGTTCCAGCTCTGCATAAAATCTGTTAGTAACTGGTTTGTGGTTCAGCACAGAAAACCAGCACTGCTGGACTAGGTGCTACCTCTGATTTATAATACTCAGTTATATCAAGATAATTGGTCTGGCAAATGATTTTCTACTCTGTAATTCTCCGTATTTTTTTCTTTTTTTCCTTTTTGTATAGAGCATTTGTTAAATCTGTCCTATCGGTAGGACTGGAAATTAGCAGTATATTCTGTCACAGAATTGAAAATTCCAAGTTCTTTACTCTGACCTGTCATTTCTGTTGTGCCCATCCTGCTTGCACTGATCTGGAGGAGCTTGTGGTTTTAAAGGTGTTGGGAAGTTGCTTTATGGCCCTTGTCTGAACCTGTTTGCTGAGATAGGTTCTTGCTCTGTGTGAAGTAATAAAATTTCAGCATCTGCTTACTGGGTCTGTAGAGACTGGTCTGGACAGGTGCTGGTCAGTTCTGTATGGGCAACCAACCCGCAGCTTTATTAGCAAAACAAACTTTTATGCATTGCTTTGACTCATGATATTTCCACAAACTGTCACTGGAGACTATGATGTCCCTTGATCACTTACTAGAGGTCATAAGATGAACTTGTTGCTTTCTTCAGAAAACATCATCACTGAATCCTCTCACTGCCACTGAGAGTAAAACTGCTCCATATAGCCAGCTGTCATTTTAGCTTTGAAGAAAAATCAATATTATCTGCATTCTGTGTATATCTGTGCATGTGCCTCCCCCTAATGTCATATAACAGTTTAGTGTTGTCCGTTCTTAATCCTGTGTGAAATAAGAGTTTTAAATTCAAAAGTAACTAAGTTTCCCCAGTGTAGGGGAAAAGAAGAAACTGGATAGGGAAGTGTCACACTAATAGAGCATTTATTGGATGTATGGTTTCAGTGGCATGGCTTCAGTGCGTGTTCACAAGTTATTTAACACCAGAGAATCCACACAGGAAGGAATCTCATAATACTCTGCTGCCAGAAAACCTTCAGACTCTTCTGTGCTTAGACACAGAAGTCAATCAACCACAAGAACCAAATAAAAAAAAACAACCCAGACTTCACTAGTTTCAATCCTCATGGCACTATTTCTTTCATTTGTGGCTGTTCTAGAAGCAGACATGGCTTTTTAGTGATGCATGTGCTCCACACCTTCATCACCTCAGGGTTAGCACTGATTGCTTGGGGCTGCTCTTGGAAAGGGCTTCAGTGAGCACAGCCTGCAGCAACCTTTCTCTTGAAGGTCATCTACTATTAGCCCATAAATCTTGAGCTTTGTGCTCTGTTCTGGCTACCTGTTTATTTCAGAATATCATTCAAGATGTTGGTTATAATCTTATTAAGCCCTTAAAGGCTTGGGACAAGGTTAGCTAAGAAAATTGCTTCTCCCTCTCACCCCCACTTCATGCCCTATCATAGGAGTTATGATCCTATTGGGATCATAACCCTGTTGGGTTCCTGTGATTACTCTCCCTGCAGTCAACAACATGGCTTTGCTGGGGAAGCAGAGTACGTGTCTCTGAAACATGCCTCCAGCAGCCTGAAAAAATCCAGGTTTACTGAATGCAATATGAGGCAAACAACTTCCATTAACATTTTGAAATTTCCTTGGATATTTTTCTGCAGAAGGGTCTGGGGACTCTGTTCTCTAGTGATGTATATCATAATCTCTGGTATTTGCTGGTTTTGCTGTATTGTTGCTGAGTGCCCCACAGTTGTGGTGTGTGATTTTTCAAAAACATAAGGGATAAAACTCCAGTGTTAATACTTGTTGTTTTGCAATGAAACATGGCAGATGATATCATGCTCTATGACTGCTCATGCTGCAGCTAGGGAAACCTGGAGCAGTGAAGCCTGAGAACTGAGCTCCAGAGACAGCTGGAGTGATATGGGAAAGGTCAGTGGAAAGTGCCGGGGGATTGATGAGCTCCTTGGTGAGGTGCTAGAGGCCAAGAAGGGCATGATAAGAAATTAAAGCAGTGAGACCCTGAGAGGCAAGGAGTGGGTGCAGAGCCTCCTTCAGTATGCCTTCGAGGACCTTGTTAAGAGAAATTTCACTGCAAGACTTAAAGGGGGCAAATACCTTTTTTTTTTAATGGTGCAAACATTTTTTCTGATGTAAAATCTCCAAGGTCCTTTATGTCAACTCTTCTATACTTAAAAAAAAAAAAAAAAAGTGCATAATACTCGTACAAAGTGAACTAAAAGATGCAATACTTGCTAGATTTCTCATTTTGGAGGTTTTTACATATCTTTACCTCCTCACAGTTGATCTGCCTGCATCTGCCTGCCTGCATCTGCCTGCCTGCATCTGATCTGCCTGCATCTGCCTGCCTGTAGTCACCTTCTGTGGCTGTTTCACTGTTAAATTCTTTGTACCACACCAGTTTGATTGGCTTGTGTTGGGCTGCTATTGGAAAGGAAGTGAATAACAATATTTTAAATTTTATAAAATAAAATGCTTTATCCATCCTACTCCCCTTGTGTGTAATCTGATCTTAAAGGTCTTGCAGAAACATTATAGATTCAGACTTCACCTCATTGTGTGATCTTGACTTGCATGCCATCTTGACTTGCACAGCCTTTCAGTGTGTGGCCAGACAGAGAATGACAGTGTTTGCAACAATTTTTGATGTTTTAAAGTACTTTTTTTTTCTTCTTCATTAAGACAGAGGCAATGGCTCTTGAGCATTTCACAGGAGGGAATTTTGTGGAAGAAGTCAGGTTTATGATTTTTTTCCTTCGCGGTGACAAAACAGTCCAGCCTAGGCCTCAGAGATCATCCTTTTGAAAACTTTGCTGAAATAGATATCACAGTGAAATGTTCCTATAAAATCAGCATATTTTGATTAAAAGAAATATTTTGCTAAGAATTGTTCCAGGCAGTTCTCTTCTTGAATGTCTTAATTGTTTTAATTCAAGTCAGTTTTCCATGGCAGCAAGCTGCCTGTGATGCCTCTGCTCCTGCAGCCTTTTTCTTCCTTCAGAGCAACATTGACAGCAATCTCCTATTACACTTACAGGGGAAGAATTTACTGTTCCCTTATTCCATTAAATTATATAAATGAAATAGTAGTGCTAATTCTAGCTCATCAATAAAAATAGGTTTACTCATCATCTATGCCAGACTGAAGATGTAATTAAACTATACAGAGGACCTTGAAGTGATGTTTGCATTTTAATACAGAGAAGTAGAAATATTCATGGAAGGCCAAATCATGATTTGTAATTTTACTGAGGTCATTGCAGAGCTTGTGATGATATTACCTTCACTTAAGGCTATAATAATGAGCCACACTTAAGTTCAGATAAAACCTAGTGGGATGCTGGCAATCAAACCTGCAAGCCCTTGCAAAGAGGCTATTAACAACTAAAACTGAATCAGTGCTTAAGCAAAAACTGCATAGTTACTCCTGCTTTTCTAAATATTCTACTGATGGAGCCTTGATCCACTTTTGATGTTCATTTGATCAGTTTCATAAGCATTGAAGTCACATCAAATTAGAAGATCTGTGTAATATTTTAATGAGAAACTGGTGTGATACTTGACTATGTTGACCAAGAATTTGCTTGGAGAAATGGGCTTTGTTCTGTTGAGAAATGCAAAGTAGAAACTCAAAGGCTGCAAAGTCCTGGTTGATGAGGGAAGGTGCTCCCGGTGAGTTCAAATCAAGAAAAGAAAACCAAAGCCAGAAAAAACGTTGAGACTGAGTTCTGTTATGTATGTCATAGTATTGGCCTAAATTTATATGCAGGTTATGTGCAGCATTGAGGGTCTTTTTATACTGTAGATGTACTCTGTGGGGATTAAGCCTTCTCAATTTACATGATATGAGGGGAAAGCAGTGTTGTTAAGTGCCTTTCATGATGAGACCTTCAGATTGTACTGACTAGGAGCTCCAGAGGAAATTTAACTCAGGTGCTGTATCTGTGAGTGACTCTACACAGTATTTTCCTGGCAGTGGTAACAGTTTGAATTATATTTAACCCATTATAAATTGGTTTTATTTGCATGGTTATTTTTATCCTGCTGAATTTTCTGGCCAGCTCTGTAACAAACATGTGGAAACAAATTATCTCAGACAAGTGCTGCTGCAAAAAATGACTGAATGTCAGGGCACTGCTTCAACCACTAAAAGAAATGCAATGTGCAATGTGCACCTAACTGAAGTGAATGTTTGTGTGTTTGAGATACAGCTCTTTCAGGTTCCCAAACCTGCTGGCATGTCCCTGTTCTCTGCTATCCCTCTCCAGTGACACCTTGTCCTGCATCATCTCAGGAAACTGATACAGCCTTTAAAAACATAATTTTGTAAACTGGAATTCCTCATGAGTGTACAGCATAAGGGAGAGTGGGTTTATGCCTGCCACAGCTTGGAGGTGAGGAGACTCTAGTTGTTGTGCTCTGTCCTGTGTGCAGCTCTTCACATGCCCTTGGGGTACGATTCTCAATCTACAGCTGCTTTTTTTTTTTTTATTTCCTTCCATCTTCTGTTTTTGCAATCCAGACAAACTATTGAAAATGAGTCTTCTCTCCCTAAAACATGTAGTCCCCAGCAATAAGCAACACCCAAGGATTGTGTAAAACTGAGAGCTTTGCTCTGCAGAAGGAAAGAAGAAAAGCATTTCCTTGCAGATGCAACGTCCATCTCACATCTCATAGTCAAGTGTTTGTGCTGCAACTGACTTGTGCGTTAAATCCTTTCCTAGCTCAGATGGTTTACTCTCAGGGAAAAAAGTGCCTCTCTGAGTCAAGGACCAGGCAGTGTGGGATGGGGCAAAGGCAGCAGCCATGAGTGTGCCTCACTGAAAGGATGATGATTAAGGTTGTGTTTACAGGAAAATTTGGGGAAATTCTCAGACCTGATCTCTCTGCCTTTAAACTTTTGATTATTTTTCAGCAAGGAAAAAAAAAGCCCTACTGGTCTATATCTTTCATTTGGGGGTTTTTGTAACTGCCATTTATGATATGCTAAATATGCTAAGTTGGTAATTCGGAGAGTTGTGGCGATAACTGACCAAGGATGGGGTCTTTTCTGTTTTACAGTCTGTGCTTTTGAGGTCTCTGTGTCATGGTTTGACATTGATTAAAAGCTAGGCACCCACAAAAAACCATCCACTCATTTTCTTCTGCTATAGTTGAGCAGAGGAGAGGGAAAGAAAAACTAAAGGGCTTCTGAGTTAAGGATCAGAAAGAAACACTGAGGACAAAACAGGCTAAAATTTAAACAGTATCAAGAAAATTTATTATTAACAGAATTAAAAGTGGGTAATGAGAAATAAAATAAACCTTTAGAACACCATTTCTTCCCCCCTTTTCCACCAACAGCTCAGAGACAAAACATGGGGTCTTTAGTCATTTTGCTACTTCTAAAAATCTTTCTTCAGTTAGCTGAGGAAAAGGAGTATCTTTTTTCTGCTGTGCCATGGGGTCCTTCCCATGGGAGACAGTTCTCTGCAAACTTTCCCAGTGTGGTTTATATTTTCACAAGTAGCAGTCCTGCCCAATCTGCTGCAATGTGAGTTCCTCCCACAGGCAAAAAGTCTCCCCACAATTGTTTTGTATGGGTTATTAGTTCATGGGGTGTAGTCTTTTAAGGATGAGGTGTTCTAGTTTGAAAGCAAGGGTCCTCTTTCTCTCTTTCTGGAAGCAAGGGTCTTCTTTCTCTGTCTGGGACTTCCACTAGGTTACAGCTTTTTAGCTCCACTCACTCCAGTGTGAGCCTCTTTTCTCATGGTCTGCGAGTGGATCTCTTCATCCCCCCATACACTTCATGAATTACAGGGAAATGGCTTGTTGTATTACAGCTCTCACCACAACTTGTAGGAGAATCTCAGCTCCAATGCTTGGAGCACATCCTCCCACTTCTTTAACTGACCTTAGTGTCACCATGTTGTTATCCTCACATGTCTGCGTCTTTTCCTTTTCTGGAAAGGGAGAAAGTTGTTCATAGGTTCCTTTGTTCTCAAGTTCTATCAATTGAAAAGTTCTCATAGAGTTTTGCAGCACTGAAAGGTTGATTTCATCTGGGCTTCATACTGGGGATTGCTCACCATGCCTCTTGCCGGCTACGTGGTCCCTGCTGCTGCGGCGCTGGCTTCATTCAGCTCCTCTCTTCATGCAGGAAAGCAGCTAAGCAGGCAAAGTTCACTGTGAGCTGTGCCAAGATGGCCCTGGCCACATAGCCCTGGCTGCATGGCCCTGGCTGTTGGGTGGCCGCTCGTGGCACTGGGATGGCCCCAGCGCCTCCCCACCCCTCGTAAAAAGAGAGTCTGAAATGTGGTTTATTTCCTTCTTAAATATGTCTTCACAGAGGCGTTACCAACTTCTCTAATGGGGCCAGCAATATGTTTATCATCAGAGCCTTCCGGGACTGGCTCTGCTAGATGTAGTAGAAGCTTTGAGCAGTTTTCTTTTTCCTCAGAAGCTGCCTCTGTCGCTTCTCCCAGCCTCACTAAAAAATCAGGCTGTGTCAAACTAACACACTCTGATTTCCCAGATAAGGTATATTGAAAATTAAACATGATGCCTATTCCGTGTCATCTGTACAGTGTTGCTCTTTCTGTGCCACTGAGCTTCTACCACATCTGTAAGTGTAGGTTAAGCAGCAGGAATAATTGTGTTACTTGGCACAAATACTGATGACAGAATAGTGCATTTCTTTATTCACAATTACTGACTGATGTTGAATAGCTTTGCATGTTGAATTAAAAAAAAAAGTCTCACCATATGGGAAATATGAGTTGAACTACCATGTTGCAGAAAACTCTGGTGAACATATTGGGGAAAACAGAAGCATTTGGTCTTTGAAGATTCTTTTCTGGGGGGAATGGACAAATTTAATCTGAATCTACTGTAATTAATATTTTCCTTGTTCACCCTCTGTAGTTCTGCAGCCTCAGAACAAATATGTGATACTGAGTTTCTAGCCAGGCACCACTGCTCAGATGTAATCTGAGATGGCATATCTGCAGATACCTGGACTTCTGACTTCTGTACAGCTGCTCATCAGGTCAGGATATGCCATATGCCATGGCAGAATTGTCTCATCTCTGTGCTAGAGATGCTAAGTCAATCACATAGTTTTTGCTACGAGTTTTGACTGATGACAGAGCTGTCTTGGAGAGAATGTACCATGCCTGGTACCTGAGTTGACATATTTAGAGTATGTTCCAATATCTCTATGTATCACCATACTGGGCTGTCATTCCCCAAAACCCTACTCTCTCCCCCCTGCCTCCCTCCCTCCCCTTAAAATGATAGATTTGCAGCATCTGGCTGTGCAGTTGCCACTTTAAGTTATTTCCCCAGATGCAAAAAGTGGCAGCAGTCCAAGAAAGAGCCAGTTTACTTTAACATGCTCATGAAATTCTTTTGTACTCTACTTTTCAATAATCACAGGCCATCTTTCAGCTGTTTGTGAGTCCTAGCTTCAAAACACCTGGCGAAGTATAAGCTCTGTTTGTTAAACAGAGAATCGAGACATGGGCCAGAACAACATGAAAGCTGCTGGTAGACACAAACATGTCTGAACTCTCTTTGTCTGTGGTGATGATTAGCTGGTGGGTGTCTGTGCCTTGCTGTACAGCCAAGCTCTAAGAACACAGAAAATATAACATCATGACTCAATTCCTTGTGCCCAGCCAGGGCTCCTATGCCAGACCATACTCCTTGAAGATCTTATCCTACTTTCCTTAAAATTTCATTAAAAACCTGTTCTCCTTCACCAGGAATTAAAGTCCTGTAATTTCTACAGCTTCCATTGCAGTTGTGTTTGTGTTCTCAAACCCCTGTGGAGCATAGTGCAGGATTTCCCACCTTTCCAGTGCTCCCAGTTGTAACTTTTCCTCTGCAGACAGGCTACAAGTGGTCATGGGTGTGGTAACTCCTCCTTCTGAATTGCCTCGGTGGCAGCAAGAACTACCGATGACAGCCTGATTTAAAGTTGTCTGTAATAAAATAACATAACCATAAGTAGGAAGAATTAGCCAATTACTGCTGCTTAGGGATCACTTTGTGAGGTTGTCCCAAATGAATTGTCTGGGAGCTGGATTAGCTTCAGATGCCACCAAGGGACAAGTGGTTAATTGTGATGAGTTTTTGTGTTATGCCACTCTCTAACAACAAGGTTGTTCTTAGGAACAGGGCATGATACATGTCAGGAGAAGGTGTCCATTATAAATAGAGGTTGGAATAAACTCAAGCTCTGGTAGTTTATTATTAGAAGCAGCCTAGAGAGATAACAGGAGAATTTTCTGTATATTTAACAGATGTTTATCAATCACCACCATGAAAAGTGTTATGAAAACTTTTAAAGAAGGGAGGGTGTCCTTTCTCTACACACCCCCCCTTTGAAGGTTCAGTGTGTGTGTACATAAATCCAAAATATATAAAAGTCCCAGCTGACATGCTGTGTTGTGACAAGTCATCTCAGATTGTGTCAATCATAGTGCCTTATGCTATATTAAGTGACATACTATAATGTGATTGATACAACATGAAATGACATATCATTGTACAAAATATCAGCTGGAAAATTTAGGAAACTACCGAGGAGCAGAAGCTGACTGTGGCCTTTCAGGTTTTGAGGCAGGAAAACTAAAGAAGTAAAAGGAGGTCCTTGGAATCATACCTGCTGCTGCCACTGAGAATAAAGTCAAGTGCACTCTACTACCTGAATCATTTCATGGGTAATTAGTGGGTCACTTTTAAAGGGTCAGTTTTAAAAAATGCTCTTGTTTCTTGGGGACTGACACATATCTGTGGGTCTGAATTGAATTTCTCTGAACCACTAGGCACATCATCAATTGTTAGTGTATCTGCACCATACAAACAGGGCTGCAAGCCAAATGCAACCAGATTCAGTTCAGGAGAAAAGAATAAAAGCCCTTTCAAAACCAAATCAAACCAGACTGTTCTCCCTTTCTCTGTCTGGATTCTGCTTTCCTCCCATGTCTTCTCTTTCTTATTTTTCTGTTTTATTTATATAGTGACAACAATCTCAAATACTGAGATGTCTCTAGACCCTATCACAAAGCCACTGGGGTCTGGAGTGTCCTATTGTAGCAGCAATGGCATTGGCCTTCCAAATCTTTGGACTTGGCATGACGCTTGTGGGTGACTGCATTTTGAGAGCATCCTACCCCAAAGCTGCATGGCATGGTCTCTTGCTCTTGCCACCTGTAGGCACCAAAGAAAACTAAGCTTGGTAGTATGCTGATAGTATTGTGTTATACTGACTGCCAGAGCAAGTAAAAATTTCCTGGAAATGATAATTTCTCTGAAATAAGAGCTTTAAAATGAATAGGAGATCTTGAGTTAGGTTTGCTGCAGTAGATGCTTCCTTAATGGGATTCAGAGGTTGCTTTCTTACACTTGTGGGGAAAAACGAGCCAGGTAGAAAAATTTAAACCTAATTCGGGGCTGGAAGCAGATAATAAAATGTAGAATAAAGCCAAAAATTTTGAAGATGGGAAAAACCCCAACAATTGGCTATATATCTTTTTATCATTCTAGAAAATGGTATAAAATGAACAGTACTTAGTTTTTCAGGAACATTTTTAGTTTAACAGCCTCTCATCCTTTCCTTTTAGTGCTGGAGACGAAGTATTTTCTGTAACAGGGAGATAATAGTGATAATTTGTTCTTTCCAGAGACAAAAGGGTTGTGTTAGAGATACTTTTGCTGCTGTCTGAGACTTATTCCCCTCTGCCTTGAGGACAGGACAAGAAAAACACATAAAGAAAGACAATTAAGTCAGGGGAGCTGTTTCTTTATTTGGTGCTGACTTTTACCTGCAACTTCATGCTACATGGAGACACTGGATGGACTGTGGTCTTATTCCAGGCCAGTTTTGATCTTTGGGCTGTTTAACTTTGCCTGTTCTACAATGTGATTTACAGCAACTTTTAGCAAGAACAGCTTTAAGCTGTTCTTAAACAAAAGAGAAAAGCAATAGAAATTAAAATTTAAAAAACAAATAAGTGAAATAAGAAACCCCACAAAAAAAGTATACTACAAAAGACATGAGGAAAGAGAGAACCATAAGGAAGGCCACTGCAGAAGATTTGTTTATGTGCCATTACAGATGTCCAGGGTATAGCCAGTGTCGGGCAAAGTGCTGAAATCATCTCTCTGAGACACAGAAAGCCCAGCAGTGTCACAGGGAAACCTCCCCAGTTCTCAGTGTAGCTATTTGAAGAAATTGTGAAAGGATTAATATTTGTTTTTCTTGTGGTTTGTATTTACTGAGAGAAGCAACTTGGCAGATTGAAATGGGTCTTGTAAATTCCAGTAAAGTAGCTTGCATCTGTCTGGCTTGGGCCAGATTTGGTTTGTGATCATGCCATACAGGCAAGAACTGAGATGTAGAGGGGTCAGAGAAGCAAGGTATTAAAGGTCAGCATTGCTTTAAATGGTCATCTCTAAATCTCCTGATGTGCCTGTAGCCAGCACTAAACACAGAGTAAACTGAGACCTTCCATAAGCTTGTTGCAAGGAGATACAGTCTTTGGATGTAGGTGTATGGACAATATTAAATCTCAGTTGAATCTGTTTGAATGTTTGCAGACTTCTGAGGCAAGTTTATCTCATCAAGTCAGTCCAACATCAGGTACCATGTGTCTGGATACTCCAAAAAATACTTGCAAGCCAAATAGTATCACTCTTCAATTGGAACATCGTTACTAATTCAATACTCAATATTATCAGTCTCTTGTTAAAAGAAAAAAAAAAGAAGAAAAAAAGAAGAAAAAAAAAATCAGTCTTCTGGGGAAGGAGTGAGAAATATGCTGTATAAGCAGTCCTGTGTCTGGAACTGTTACCAGCAATTATGCAAAACCTGGGAAGACTATGTGGATAATTCGTGAACTCGGATACTTAAATATACAGCCAGTTTAGTAAAATAAATCAAATTGCACCAGAGATAATAAAAAAAAAATACCAAAGCAGGATACTTTTTTTCTTCTCTAAAGGAAGGGGATGGGGCAGGGAATAAAGAGGTGCCACATTTGTTTGAATTTGGAAGCAATTGCAATCTTTCTTATTTTATTCAAATCTTTTCTGAATTAGCAGTTTCTCTTCTGTAAATGGCAATGCCGTCATGGTCAAAGCACAGGACAGTGTTTGCATTGATGTTTTGTGTGGTAATGTTGAATGTAGAAAGTCATTAGTTATTTTTAATAAAAGGCAAAAGAGTGAGAGAGGATACAGGGTACCTTATGGAATTTGAACTGCACAGTGCTACAGCCAGTTTCTCAGCTGGTCTAAGCTGGCAAACCCCAACAAGCTGTAAATTGTGCATTTTAGAAATATGGCCTTTGTTTCTTTTTGTTTTGCTCATGCAAAATGTCAGTATTTTGTAGTAGCTGGTCCTGTTTGTCCAGGAATTGGATGACCCTGTGAGCTAATTTAATGTATGGATATTGTCTTTTGGGATTTTTTCTTCTCTGCACATCAGTTCTCTTTTTCTGAATGGAGTTCAATTATTATTATAGCATATATTACTTTGGATCATTTTACTGCTCAATCAATACACATATCTGTACAATAAATATTGACATTGCTTTAATGTTCTACAGTGTTCACTATGTCAAGATTATTTGTCAGAAGCCACCCATTACTGCTTGTTTCTAACATTTCCTGTCCACTCAATTTGAAAAAAATTGCTGCTCAAGCTTCTCTTCTGCCTTGGTTTCAAAAGATAAATGGAGGTAAGCGCAGTGCCTTCAGACTAATGCACTAGGCAGGATGACTCAGACTCCATTCCTCTAACTCTTGTATGTATCATTTTGTGTCTTCTGTACTTTATTTCTCCTTCCAGCCATTTTTTATCTCATCTTTGAGAACTGGTAGGTAGTTGGGATCATGTCTTGAAGTCCATTTCTATAGAGCACAGCACATCAGAGCTCAGGTTTCACTTATGACTCACCTGCCAATGCTAATATATGGGATGCTGTGGAACAGTGAGAAAACCGTATTAGAAGATGCAGCACACACACAGAGGCACATGGAGGAGGGGAGGTGAGAACAGCATGGTTTTGTTATTTCTCTCCTGTAATATCTTCAATAGTGAAGGAACTTGGGGAGAGATGTACCATAAGCCAGTGTTAAATGTTTTACTACCAGCAGCACAAACTATCATTGGTGAGAAAAATACAGCATCTTTTTTAGTAATCAGAGGCAGATTTTCCCATTATTCCCGTGCAAGCATACGGACTTCAGTGGGCGCTGGCAGTGGTGTCTTGCTCGGCACATTCAGTGAAATGCATATGGCTAATCATTGAAATCTGAAAACACTGGATCACGATTCTGTCTGTGTTGTGAAAGGCACAGTAAGAGTTACTTGAAGACTGCATTCAAGTTGAAAAAATTGCCACTTTTAGTGTTTCCCATCTGGGACAATATTGTCTTATTTGCCACCAAGTAATCATAATATCGGTCTGGCATATGTACCATGTTAACACAAACACGTACATGTATCTGCATGTATATATATCTACATTCCATTTTCTTTGCTGTACAGTATGGCATCAGGTCAGTAGCAACTATGAAAAAATCATAATCTGTTTACACATAAATGCATGTGCATTTATGTCCATGAAAGGAAAAAGTCATTCAGATTGCCTGATCTTCTACATTCCTGGCTCCTTCTGCAGCCTGGGAATTGAAGTAATCATGATGATATAAGGGAGGTATCTACAGTAAGAGACTAAACATAGCCCAGAGTCACCAAGTTGAAACTAGACTTGAAAAACAAGTGGTTTAAAACTGCTAGAATGTCACTGGTACCTTGGGAATCCTGTTCCTAGGTGGCTGCAAGAGAAATGCTGTAGTAATGCACTGGCACTCAAAGCCAAAGGGAGACATCTTGCTTAGTTGAGGATTTTGGGGCTAACAGGCCCACAGGCACAGTATCTCAGGTCTTTCTTATCTTCTGGCAATGCTTAAGGTTCAATATTCTGGACATTTGTTGTTCCACCATAGCTTATAGTTGCTTTTTTTGCTCCTAGCTTTGAATTGTCACAGTTTCATATAGGCTGCATTTAGGTGAAGCTAAGGTCTCTGAGTGAACAGTACTTTGTACAATTATCATTCATTTTCCATATACTTCTTGTGTGAAAAATATGAGTGAACTACTAATTAATTGTTACTATTGATGAAAATGATTGCTAATAAGCTTTATAAGGTTGAAAAAAAAGGAGTTATTAGGAATGTCTATATTGTAAGGGACTTGGCACTGGAGACAAGAAACCAAATGTTATGCCACTTTTTTAGAGCCGAAAGCTCTTATTTCACCATGCCATTTATTCATTATCATTTATGATAATTTTAATTGAAGCATTGCATTGGGGAAGGAAGGTACCCAAAACAGTTCTAGTGAGATCTGATGAGTTCAAATGAGTGTGTTTTTCATCTCCATGTCCATTATAAAATCCACACTCTGTTCTTTCATAAGGCTTGGAAGAAGAACTACAAAGGTTTCTGGAGATTGCTAAGTTAGCCAGGAAATACCCCTTAAAGTACCTTGTTGATCTCATGCCTTGATCTGACATTCAGCTCACAGCATCTGTCTCTGGCCTCCACTCTGGTGCTTAGTTATCTTTATATGGCATTTTGACTGCCCTCAGCTTTTGTGATCTCTAGTTCAAAGGCTTCAGAACATCATTACAGCATTTATTGCTGGGACATCATTACCTCTTGCCCAAGCGACAAGCTGATAGGGACCGTATCAAATACAATGTCAGGAAGCACCTTTATTCAGCATGCCACAGAGAAGTCCCAGGTTCCTTTTATTTTCCGTTTAATTTTATGACATTCCACTCCAAAGATGATCAGATTATTCTTTGCTCTCAGAAGCATATTTTGAACTCAGGGTTCTTGAATTGTGGCACTACCTGATTTCTTTTTTGTAGGCAATGCTGATCAAATACTTCCTTTTAACCAAACTTTGCTAACACTGGTGCTCAGAATCTGGGAAGATATGTTTTCCTAAGGCAAATAAAATTCCATGGACTCTTTCTTCCTTCATAAAGCAAAGGCCGTCTGAGTTAATGTCTCTTCTGTGCACCAGAAAAAGTGCTGACCCAGCTGGGGGCACTGGGATTCAGAGCTGGGTCCTCAAGAGCAGATGTTTTAACAGACTAGTTCATTAATCAACTCTGCTTCCCCAAGCATTATGTTGTACTTCCCTCCCCCCCCCCCCTTTTTTTTTAGCAATCAAGTGCTGGATAAGAGAAACGTAGCTTTTTTTCTTTTTCCAAGAGATGGCATCTGATGTGTGTATGTGTGTGTGCCATTATATTTCAGTTATTTACAATTAGTGAGCTAAAATGCAACAGATGTTTATAAGCGTTTACAACTAAATTCTTTGGTAAATATGCTGAATGAATCCCATACATTTTCAAGTGATTTAAATGCTTTTCAATGCAAAAAGAGATTTTGTTTCAGGTAGACAGAATAATCCAGTCCTGGGATTTACTTGTTAGAGGTGAAAAAAGAGTCAGCTAACAAAAATCTTTAACAGTCAGAGAGGTAGAAGAGTCCCAAAGCCTCTTAATGCACATAACATAAAATGAATTACTTTCACTTCTGGTTAAGCCCCTGAATACTTGTATAAATGCTTGAAAAGAAATGAAAAAATATTAAAGGAACAGAACATTTCTGTTGCTCCCTGTGAAAGATCTTTAACTCAAGGGGAATGCATTTCTGCCAGGCAGCCTGTAGAAGTAAGCTTGTGTGTGGTAACTCCTTTACATTCACAGCCAATAGCTTGCAGACCCAAGGGATGAAATGATATTTTAATCTGACTTTGTTCCCTGTAACCCCTCTGCCTACTAGCTCTATGTTTGAATGCCTACAAGTGTTCTGTTCCAGGACAAAGTCGAGTAGTGCTGTGGAAACTTGTATGAGGTGAAAGTGTTAAATGGTACTTCCAAAAAAATTATTGTTATCATTTTATTATTATAGTTTTTCAACATAAGGGTTTAGAGTTGATGAAAGGCAGTGAATCAACTCTATTTTGGAGGCAGAGGCTCCATCAGCTCCTCAGCATCCGCTGTCTGTCCAGTCCAGCAACTTATTGCAGCAGGAATACCTTTCCAAGAATGAAAGTATCAAGGATGTCCACATATTTGCTTTCTCTGCACAGGCAATGCCACATGGAATAGGAAGTGAAGGGATTCCAGCTGGTATTATCTGCTTTTATTTTTACCTGCTCAGGGCAAGCATCAGTTAGCATGTCTTTTAAGTCACTGATAAGGTAGACTGAACTGGTCTCAGTGATTGTACAATACCACATTTATACATTTAATCCATCCCCAACAAAGTTTTTTTGTAGACACACAAATATCACTACTCATTTACTCCATCAAGATGGAAATTCCCCATGTTTCAGATGATGCAATAAACATGATTGGCATTTCCCCTCATTCCAGAGAGCAAGAGGAGGGCAAGAGGAAGAGCTGTGAAAAAGTGTGGACATATGTATCTCCCAGTGTAGAATGAATAAAATTGCTCAGCAATTGAGGCAGAGAAGTGGCTTTTTCCTAAAGTCTGACTGCCTCAGGAGTCATATTTGTCTTTGTTGAATATGTGTGGATCCTCAGCTCCTAACTCAGATCCCTGCATTTGATAGTAACTCTCATGGGTGTAAATTGCACAGAAAGTCCTTGCTGGAGCCAGGTGCTGTACCAAGTCCCCAAGCCTTAGTGCATTAGTAACTGGCTGCTTTTTTATAGCCACCCTTAGACTGAGGTGAGCTGTCATCTGAATGAATAACTGGAGTTCATTTCTCAGAGTAACCCTGTGCCACTGGACATAATTTCTGTCTAATATTTTCAGTCTCCTAGACTAAAGAAGTGCAATGCTTCATATACTACTGTTCATGACAGACTGACTACTTGGGTTGTTGCAGCCAGAATTGCTGCTAGTTAAGTCCAGGGTCAGGAAGCAAAAAGGGCCTTTGCATAATATCCACAGATGTTTAATTCAGCTGCCTAGTAAGATGTTCAGGGTCCCAGGCACACTCCTAGGGAGCTTCCAGCTTTCTCACTGTCCCCAGAGCTAGGGGTTGAACCCTGCTCTCGGGCTGTACAAAGATGATGGCCAATAGGGGAATAGGGAGGGAGTGGCTGACGGACGTAGTAACAGGGGAAGGAGCCAATGGGGTCCCAACAGCCCCTGAGGGAAGGCTCTTGTGTTTCCCCAACCCATGGAATGCCTCCTAGGGTCCCCACACTGGGTCACTTTTTATATTTAAAATAGATGAAAAGTAGCTCAACAGTTTTTGCAGTTTCCTGATCACTGCAAGGCTGGGCTAAAGTACTCTAGGCTTCCGGCGATAAATGATGTCAGGCCAAACAAATTATAAATTATATCATGAGCCAAACTCACCTTGAAGGGGAGGAAGTGAACATGTGACTGACTTCAGTGAAGATGTAGTCCCTGTATCAGACATTAGTTTGGCCCAGAACATATCTGAGATTGCTTTAATCTCTCCTGTTTCATTTTGTGTCCTTTTATTTCTCCATGGTTTTACAGAGCACAGATGAACTGTAGAAAGCTTCTAAACTCAGCAAAGAAAGAGATTAAGTGGATGGGGATTTTTGAAAGATGATGTGGTTAGGAGTGGGTAGGAGACAGTGTCTGGGATCAGAATGTTACCTGATGCATGGGCACTGCTGCTGCTGGAGTTCTAGCCTGTCATTCATTATTGACGTGTTCAGTGACTCAGTGTTTTGTCTGAGTATATGAATAAAATTAAGACAATATTGGATGAGGGACTTGGGGTGGAGATGAATGCCTTAGCATGTGAAGTGCAAGAGGCACACTAGGTAGTTTTAGATTTGGGAGTTCAGCTTGCAGAAGGAACACAATCATCCTGAGATATAATAGATGGAACAAATTGTGACCCCTCTGAATGAGTGTTCTGTAGAATGAGTGGATTTGCATGGGACACTTCACCTCATCAATCCTTGTGGGATATTTCCTTTGTTGCTATGAAAATGAGTCCAAGCCTATATAAAATAATCTTCTCAACTGACCTGCTGAACAAGCACAAGCTCTTGGGTAAGCACATATATAAGCTCTTCCTTGGAGGCTGCTTAGGAAGGGTTCTTGTATGAGTGCCAGAACTGTAATCCAGCTGACAGGAGGTGAGAATCTTAACCTGTATGTCAGGGGGAAAAAATTTCAATATTCATTTTAAAAACCATTGTTTAGTCTTCAAGGGAAAAGGGGGTTTCTCCATTGACTCATATGGCAACAGTCTCTCTCAGTCTTTAGGGAGCTTAAAGCCTTTGCCAAGAATGTCCTGAAATACCAGGGATTTGCAGCACTATGATGCCATGGTGGAGGCTACTTCCTGTCATTGTCTCCTGGAAGCCAAGATTGTGAAGAAACTAGGCAGAAATCTCAATTTGGGTCAAATTGAAATAAATAGGGCAGGAGATCTTTCTCCTTTTTAATGCTTTTATTAAAAATCATCTCAGGTGGGGAAAGACAATGGGTCAAGCACACGCTGCAGCTGCTCCCAGAAGTGGTATGGAAGAGGAGAAGGAGCACAGCTGTATCCAGTGGTCGGCAGGCAGAGCTGAAGCTTCCCACTTTCTCAGGTTGACATTCGAGGTCCTCTTTCTAGCTGACATCTTTGAGGTTAGGGTGAAAGGTAAAAAGGGTCTTAGCAGACATTGGATTCTGTTCTTCACCTCTAGACATTACTTAGATTGCTTAATTCCATGGTGGATCATTGTTTTAGGGGTTTTTCCTGCTACATTTGGTGAGGTGTTTCCTCATTTGCATACCAGCCCCAATGTCACCTCCTCCTCACTGTCCTGGGTGCCATTTTCCAGGAAGCAGCAGGGTGGTACCCAACAAAGAGGGATTTCCAACCGTCAACAACAGGTAATTAAAGAAAAACTATTAACAACAGGTGATTACAACATGAAATTATTAGCAGCGAATAGCTAAAACTCTCAATTAGGAGCACTTGGTTTAACCTGTTAACTCTGCAACCTTTAAAAAAAATGGACAACTTTTCTACTCATAACAAAATGACCTGTGTAATTTTAATATTTACAATAGATGGTAGAAAACCATATACTAATGACTTTATATTTCCTTAACTTGGAGACAGCCAAAGAGTATTTGTATTTGAAATATGGCATGAAATATTCCCAATAGTTGTCCTAAATAAACACAAGTGTTTGCATTACCTTTTCACCTGTAGCAGATTAAAGTGCTCCTTAGTCATTGGCTGTGAGTGAACCAAGCTCAATCTCTATAATTCTACAAACCATTGTGTAAATATATTCTGACTGTTTTTATACATTAATCACAGAACATTATGAGGGACATGCCTTACTGTGCATATTTCTTGCAAGCAAAATAGAACTGTCTGTAATTATCATTTCAAAATTATGGAACAGACTGAAAAATAAAAAACACATAACAGAAAATCTGCTATTTCAGGACAGCTGTTCAGTATTTTTGGACAGCTGACACTTTTCTTTTTTACAAAAATAAAGCATGAGGGTTTTTTTTTTACTAAAAATAGTGAGCCAAATTCATTAAGGGGATAATATCAAGTTGCAAAATACATTATTTCCTTTCTTCCCAAATGTTGCTGAGCAAGCAACATTTCTTATTGCTATTCCCTAGAAGTTTTTTTTGAGTTTCCACATTCAGGCCCAGCAAAAATCCTCATTTTCAGACATAAATGATAAAGAAGAAGAAAACAGCTTGCTGCAGTTGTAGAACCATGTGCTATGACTCTCTCATTTCTCTCAATCCATCACTTCAGACACCACCATGGTGGCTGGACAGCAACCTGTGTAGTGAAGGGAACCTTGCTGCTAACACAAGCAAGTGGTGCACTCTATTCACACAGTGTGTTTAGAAGGTCAGGAGTGGAGAATATGAGTATAAATATTGTGGTTCAGGTTAGAATCTATCCTCTAGCAAGTGAAATTTTAAAAAATAGATTAATCTGTGAAAATTCATGCTCATTAGAATAATTTCTTGAAGGTGTTAGTTTTGTGTTTAGTTAGACATGGTCTTGAGGGATGGAGATCTTAAGGGATGTATTCAGACCCAGTTTGACTGTTTATATTGCTGTTTTGGTGAAGATATTTGGTGTGTTGACTTACCTGTTTTCACCCCATTCTGTGTCACATTTAGAGGGGGTTTTTTTGTTCAGACAAGGCAGAGGGTCTCCTCCATTTGTGTAAAAGGGAGGGAGGATGGCAAATCAATTTCCTGAAGATAGAACTGCTTAGAAATGGGGTTTTTCAGTCTAAGAAGAACCATCAGTTAGGAGGGTCAAAAAATATTCTTGCAGAAATTTTGTCACCTTTGACCTATACAAAAGTGGTGTCAGGTTTTTGCCATGTAATTGTATCTAATGTTACAGGGGTATCATCTCTTGACTGAACTGTGTATCTCTGTGACTATACAAGTCATATTGTGGGGGGAAAAAGGTAAGAAAAGAGAAGAATGTGACCTGAAATGTAGAATTGAAAGGTCTGAGAGCAACAAGGTACAGCAGTTTTCCCCTGTGGGCAGTAGCTTGTGTTGTAGTGCGTTTTTATACTTTGTAATACTTTGAAGTAGCTTTGTTTTGTATTCCCATATTTTTCCCAAATGGTTTATCCCAGACTGTACCCCCCTCCCTTTACCTGTGTTATCCCTCTCCCGGGATGAGATCATCCCCAAACCCCCACCCTGGCTCTCTGTCAATCACTCAGCATCCCATCCCCTCCATCTAGAAGCTTTGGTCCAGGTCATCGAGTGATTAGCCAGAGGCTAAGGGTCAGCCCCCCAAGCCTTGCCCCATACGCTCTCCTAAATGTCTATCCCCCAGTACCCATCCCTTAGGGTCACTTATTGGTTGGTAAAATGTTATTTATTTTAGGTTTCCACCTCCCTTTAAATGTAACCTTGGCACATCTCCCAGGGCTCTCAGCAGGAGGCCCTCTGAGGTGCAGGAGCTCCTTCGGGACTCCTAGAATAAAACCTTGGATTAACCCCTGCTAAGAGTCAGCCCTTTATCTTCTACTGATGTCTCTGGTGTCTCTTGTGCTGCAAAGGCGACCAGCCCAGGTACCCTCAGTACCCTCGGGGCACAGAGAGTGTCTCCCTGCTGTAGGCTGTGTCAGGGCTGCCCCCTCCCCCCCCCGGTGTCTGCCAACTTGGGACTGGCCTAGGGTTCCTGAGAGGCTCACAGAGGGACTGAGACATGTGGTGCCCAACGTGCGGTATAGTCAGGATGCAGAGGAATTTGAAAAAAACAGTCTTTGATGTTTTTTGTGTAAATATATTCTGTATATATAAATATACACAGCTATATAAATATGTAAATTTACATATAAATATGTAAATATATTCTGTATATATAAATATATACAGCTAAAGACCAATTCTGTGGAAGCATGCTTGGTGAGGGCATCCCTGGTTGTCAAGAGCCCATGTCCTCAATAATGTTGTTGATTTGACGGAGACAAAGACAAGCCGCCACTTGTCTTTATTGGGTTTTTTAATGACAAAGACAGGGGAGTTCCATGGTGACGTGGTCTCCACGATGTGACCTTTTCTTAGCTGCTCTTCTATGAGCTCTTCAAGTGCCTTTAATTTGGTTTTATTGAGCGGCCACTGAACTACCCGTATTGGAGTATCAGTTTTTCAAATCAATTTCTGGGCAGAGCGCCATTCAGTGACCACTCCCTGAAAAACCTGCGGGGTTTCTGGGATGTCAGTTGTGGTTCCCCACTGAACCATCAAATCTCTGCCCCAGAGAGGCTCTATATAGTGTAAAACAAATGGGTGAATGGAAGCCACTTTGCCAATTGGTCCTTCAATTTGGACAATGTTTTTTGATTGTCTTGCCAATTGGATGCCCCCTACACCTAGCATGTGTTCTGCCACGTTTTTCAATTCCCAATGTGACGGCCACTCCTTGGACGGAATGATCATAACATCTGCTCTGGTATCTAGAAGTCCTTGTATAGATTTGTACTCACCACTTCGGTGCAACCCACATGATAACTTGGGTTTTTCTCTTCCCAGTACCTGAGTCCAGCAGACATTGGGATGGAGTTTACCTCTGAGGGTGTCTGCCTGCTCTTGGTCCCATGGAGGCTCAGGCACTGGGATGGCTTGGGCTATTATTTGGCCCTTGGGCAAGTACACAGGTGGGTGAGTACAGTGGAGCCAAATGACAAACTGTTTCAGGTCTGATGATATGAGACCTGGAGGAATGTTAATTTCCTGGGGTGTGTGTTTTGTGTCCCCAAGGACAACATACTTACTGTGGCGTTTCTGGCAAAGCTGTGTCCAAGTACCTGGCTGTTCAGGGTTAACAGTTATGAAATGCCAGTTAGTGTTCTTGAGATGGAGAGGCTCTGCAAGTGCCAATCTGTAAGGGTTATGGGGAAAATTGGTAGTTAGAATTGGTCTGGGATTGTCACAGTTAAATTAATGTTCTGTTTTGTCCAATGCCAGTGTCTGACTTGGCACAAGAACATCTCCTAAACTAGGTATTTTGTCCCCCCCCCCCCATGCTGGAATTGAACCCAGCTATTTTTGTCATAGTGCTGAGAAAAAGAACGGTCTTTATTCAGTTTTTTGAAAGGCTGTCTTTTGGGGAATTCTGATCTTTAAGTTTATTGTATTTAAAATCTAAAAACTGCTTTTTCAGAGCAGGATTGGATTCAGGAGTCCAATGCTTCCAATGCTCTAACTTCCCACAAAGATGGCAAGGTCAATTAGAGTTGGAGGTTCTCTCCTGTGGCATTGTGACACGCTGAAACTGGCTGGTGGATGGTGGATCAGGGGTGTCCACAGCTGCAATCTTTCTCTGTGATTTCGGTCTCTCATCCTGGTCAGCAAGGGTGATGGTAACTTTCCTCTCACACACTTCTAGCATTGCTTGTAGTGTTGGTGTTGGATTGAGAGGCAGGCTCAGGATGGCAGCTTTACACTTCTCATTAGCATTTTCTTTAGCAATCTCGGTGAGGATTTCCATCCTGGCTCCTTCATTCTGAACTTGCAATTCGACGGCTTTTCTCAACCTTTCCACAAAACTCAAAAAGGACTCAGATGAAGATTGTGTTATTTTCAAATAGTTTTCAAGCAGAACATCAGGACACAGCCCAAAGAAAGCTTTCGGGCACCAAACTGTCTCAGTCCCTCTGTGAGCCTCTCAGGTACCCTGGGCCAGTCCCGAGTCGGCAGACACCGGGGGGCAGCCCCGACACGGCCGACAGCGGGGCGACACTCTCTGTGCCCCGAGGGTACTGAGGGTACCTGGGCTGGTCGCCTTTGCAGCACAAGAGACACCAGAGACATCAGTAGAAGATAAAGGGCTGACTCTTAGCAGGGGTTAATCCAAGGTTTTATTCTAGGAGTCCCGAAGGAGCTCCTGCACCTCAGAGGGCCTCCTGCTGAGAGCCCTGGGAGATGTGCCAAGGTTACATTTAAAGGGAGGTGGAAACCTAAAATAAATAACATTTTACCAACCAATAAGTGACCCTAAGGGATGGGTACTGGGGGATAGACATTTAGGAGAGCGTATGGGGCAAGGCTTGGGGGGCTGACCCTTAGCCTCTGGCTAATCACTCGATGACCTGGACCAAAGCTTCTAGATGGAGGGGATGGGATGCTGAGTGATTGACAGAGAGCCAGGGTGGGGGTTTGGGGATGATCTCATCCCGGGAGAGGGATAACACAGGTAAAGGGAGGGGGGTACAGTCTGGGATAAACCATTTGGGAAAAATATGGGAATACAAAACAAAGCTACTTCAAAGTATTACAAAGTATAAAAACGCACTACAACAGCTGTTCTCCTCCTCTCCCTCTCCCTCTTTCCCTCTTTCACATGCCACCTGATCATTACCTCAGCCAGCAGAGTTATGCTACATTGCATGACTGTAATGTCAACAGTATGTGGGATATTATGATTACCACAGTGCTTTTAGGAACTAAATCTTGGAAACTGCAGTCTATGTCTGTTACTGGAATGTGCCTCACACAGCTTCTAATCAAACGCTTTCAGAATCAGACAATTAAGCAATATGGAAATGCATGTTTAAAGAGAAAGGCACATGCAAGGTTGTTTTCTCAGTTCCCAGTTCTGGAAGGTAATAAATGTGTCTAAGTACCCCTGCTCACTTCAGGACACGGGAAGTTGAGTGTACTCAGCACCTTTGAACATCTGGTTTTAGCAGCCTGGGTAGCACATTGCATGATTTCTTCACACAGTTGTTCATAATGTTATTGTGGTACTTGGACAGGGACACTTGTACAGAAGTTCATGACAAGTTGTTTTTTTCTTTCCTTTAGGAAAGTCCATTGAAGGTTTGAAGTCTAATTCTTGCTTCCAGGCTGCCTCAATGGCAAAAAAAAAACCCATTCAAACTGTCTTTTAAGTAGTTGGAAGGTGAATCCTACCAAGGGCCTCTGATTATTTGGTTTGGCACTCAATTTTATAATAAAACCCTTGCAGACACTGAGCCCTCCTTTGGTCAGTGCTCTTTTTCATCCCATCAGAGGCCTCCTTGTTCTTGGAAGGATATAAGTACAAAGCAGGAATATGGATAAAGGCTGAGAGAAAAGTCTTGATATTACTAATGACAGACATATGGAGAACAGAAGATTTGAGTGTTATTGCCATAAGAGGATAGAAAGCCTTGTGATTTCATCAGTTTCAGACAAACAGTGTTCTTTTTGCATTGTAGTGTCCCCAGTTAGTTAAGGTATGGCAAATGTTGTAGACCTCTTGAATCTAAGCACTGCAGGAAAAAGGGTGGAAACAACTTAAGCACAATAGGAGAAAGCCGTGTCTGGTGTGGGTGATAATGTTTGAGGAACACTCAAGATAAAATTGCAGAGTGTAAATCTTGACTAAATCTTACACAAAGCAGGGATGAAAAAGAAAATTATAGAGGGGTGAGAATAATATAGGACAGTTTCAGTGCACTCTTCAGGGCCTGGAAGGAAAATAAAAATAACCCTTGCTAGACAGCAGTATTTCTCATAGAAAAGGTGGGTGCAGGTGCCTCTCTTCACCCTTTTGTTCTATCATTTACTGCTTTCTCCAGAGCAAAACCATGCCCTGGTGATGCTGAATGTGGCTTTGCAGATGTCTTTGGTTGACTTTCCTTGTTCATGAAACAGTATCAAGATCAGACAAAAACTACAGAAACAGGAGAAAGAAATTGCATGAATCAAACTAATGTCTGGTTTAAATAATGGCCTTGCCTGAAGGGGACTTTGTGGCCTTGGCGTTGGTCCTGGCCATAATGTTGTATCATACTGTAGTTTCCTTGCCTTTGTACTAAGGTCCTGTTTCTATGTGACTCAAAAGATGTAAATCTCTTTGAAAGGTGTCCAAGCACATCTGTATCCAAAGAACACTACATTGATGAGCAATTCCTTGACTACCTGTTGAACTACTATTAGGTAGAATTATTAGAATTTACTGCCTATTACTACATGGGTAAATCACAGCCCCTAGCCATTATAAATTATTTAGGTATAGATTCTTAATAGCAACCATAAGCAAAAAGTACTGTCTGATACTTGTTTCTTAAACTGTTCATTTGAAAATAATAATAACTTATTTTACTAACTGTAAGCTCCACTCACAACCAGCCATTTGGTTTGGTTAAAACACTTTGCTGGAGCATATGAAGTTGCTTTGCCTCAGAGGGATTTTATTAGAAGATGTCTTTCTGGCATGGATTATATTTAGCATCAATTAATTATCTGCCATATTCCCATCAGAAGGGTAGGAGGAGTGGAAGGACCCCACTAATCCATCTAAACCAATAATACTTTTTTGACCTTAAAATCTAATGATCTAATTCAGTGCTTTGTTCTTATGATCTGAACACTTCTGCAAGGATGTTTTCCTCTTGTAAAACTGTTTATTTCCCACCTGTATGTCCTTGTGTAAGGTTTTAAAACCTAGGGCTGTCACACCAGATGAGAGCTGCAGATTTTTCTGCAGAAAGTTCTGAAGAAAAGAAAGAAGTTTTGCACAATAAAGATTCACAATCCTAGTTTGGAGTCTCTAACTGGGTCTCAAAGTAGTCTTGTTTGAAACCATCGTTTATGGTCCAAGACTTGAATCAATTAATAGAGGAGCTAAAAATTAGATTATATTGAGAGACTGCCTTGTATCATTCTGCCTTAAAAATATATCTCACACATGCAGAAAACTTAAGCAGAGCTCTGTACTTAGAGCAATTGGCCCAGTCAGAGAACCAGTGGATCAAAACCACTTCCATCCAAAGCGTTCTGTTCTGACCAGAAAGCAGAGGATGCTGCTCTGTGGATTTTGGCTTTATCTCAGAATACAGTTTACTGTCTAATCAGATACATACCTTGGCCAGTCCTGGATGCCCTTTGTGTCTGACTCTTGACTTGTCCTGAGCAAGACACCCATCAGGTTGCAGAGGACTCCTGGCCTCAGCAGGTGGATAGTGCCAGTTATAATTATAGTCAGTGAGGTCCACACCAAAGGGGTTAAAAGGAGATGCTGTTCATTTGGACAACCTCACTACTTTTTCCAAGGCCTAGATTTATTCCCTGGACTACTTCAGTCTCCCTCCAGAGAGTTCAATGTGTAAGTCAGTATGACAGATTTATCCATGCTCACAGAGAGGATGGCTGTTTTCTCACTAGGCAGGTGGAAGGAGAAAGCAGCATAAAGACAGCTGCCAGCTGAGAGGTCACAGTTGAACTCATGCCATGAAATGGTCATAAATTATAAATCGTCCAAAGAGTTACAGCTTCTGCTCTTATTTTTGTCTTCTCCTAAATTTCTCAGTTGCACTTCTGTTTATTTTTGGCATGTTATTATTGTCTGCAAAGGTTGCCAAGTGACAGCTGGGCAGAATTTCACCCAAAGAGCACAGGCCCTGGCCAGTGATCATGACGTTTCACTGAATCCTCACTGGTGTACTCCCCACAACTGCAGCCTGCATATCTGATGTGTGCAATTCCACTTGGTACCAGCTCATTTTACTTTCATGGCCTTAGTTTGTGCTCTGATTGGGTGTACTATCAAAGCCATCGCTGGGCAAGTACAGCCAGTTACTCAGGGGTAATTTGGGAAGTGCTGTAGATGACGAGACTGAATGTGTCCATTAGAAGTCCATACCAACCCTTGGAGCTGTTCAAAGGTCTGCCCTTGATGTCACTGAGGTTAGGCCCTGGGGCCATAATCTTACACAGTGAAAAAATGTTTCTGCATGATTCAGAGTTCTGAAATCATGTAGCTAGATGTAGAAGGAAGCATGTAGAGGCTAGATTTCAACTGGTAAAGATCAGTGGAGCTCCTTTGAGGAACTGGCACTCAGCATCTTGCCTGATCATGCTGATCAATCAGCAATTTTTTTTTCCTGGGAGCATCTGTGCATATCCTTCAGTACTGACCCCTTTTGAATACTTGCAGACTAAGTTTAGAAGAACCATTCTAAATTTCTATGAATAGCAGCTGCCCCATTGCTTCTCCAAGTACTGTCTATTCTTAGTGTAGCCAAATTCCCCACAAATTCTTTCAGGGCCTGACTTCTTAGCTTAAGTGAGTGTCATTGACACCATCTCCCTCCAACATTAGTCGTTATGCTGTTGTTTGCTATTTTCATTTGTATGATACACATGCTGTAGGCCTAGTTTAATTACTGCTTCTTGACTGGAGCAGAAATGTGTACTTGGCTGTTTGAGAGCAATTCCAGTAGCATTGATGGAAGAGTCACGTGCTTAAAGCTGAGCTGGTGTGTGTGGGACCAAGACCTTCAGGATCTGTCACTTTTATGGACCAAGGTCACTGATTTTTCAATTCAGGATTCTCCAAGCCTTTGCTAAGGCTTCTGTTTTCTAGACCTGCTCAAAAGGTAGTTCAAAGGTAGAAACCACACTGGAAGCAGTACCAAGTACTGTACTGCAGTACAGGGGATTTGAGATACGTTGTGGGGAAGTGTGGTGGCCGCACTCCTCAAAAGTGTTCCTCAGGAACATTCCTTCACAGACACCCCTTCTGTCACAGGCTGACTTGGCAAAAAGCAGGTGGTGGAAAGGAAACCAGGCATCTAAGAAGGAAGCAAAGAAGACTGGCCTTTTTATTGCTAGTACAATTTCCTTTACTGCCAAAAGGTCTTTGAAGCAAAAATACCAGCTTGCTGGGTGGCATCTACAACATGATTTTAGCTTTAACCATATGGCAGCACAGTGTCAGATTTCTCCCAGCACATACAGCTTCCCACCAAGCACTTTCCAGGTTCTAAGTGTCTGCAGTATTTCTTCCTCTCTCCCTTGGATTTTGGGATACAACATGTTTGTTCTTGCAAATTTTTTTCCCCCCAACATTCCACTTTCTTGATCACCAGCACTAGTATGATCTTGATTTCCTTAAGCACTTCTCTTTCTCCTCTGGGAAATTTATGTCTCTTTCTGGCATCTGTCCCCTCTTCTCTCTGCACACTCAGGCGAAGAATTCATTTAATTTTTTTCCCCTTAAACAATGCCCTTACTACTTGTGTCAATAAATTACTCTTGCCATTTTTAAGAGGCCCTTCTGTCTCCTTCACTTCCCTCTTCTTCTGCATGTACTTTAAAAATTTATTATTTATCTTAACCCCTGCTGTGATCTTCCCCTGTTCAATTCTCCATTTTCACCTTTCTTAACATTTTTTAAGCCAACTGTACCATCTGCTCTTTATACTCCACTGCTGGACCCCACATTTTATAGAGAAAATTTTTACAAAACTTATAATTAATTAAGTTCCATTATATATATAATTAATTATAATTAATTCCACTGAATCATGGGATTCACTGTAAGCACCTTTTTTTAGTAGTACCCCTACTTACTTGAGATTAGCTATGTATGTTGTGTTTTCCTATTTGCCATTCTCCCTGTCTTTTTTCATACTTGGTAAAACAAAATTGAGATAATCCATCTATTATTTTTTATAATTTTTAGGGTTAGTGTTTCTCTTCAGTCATTATTGTAAATCTCACTGCATTACACATGCAGTTATTTTGTGTTTTTTCCATTCAGACCTCAATCTGCCAGTCATTTGTATGATGCTTTAATGTGTAAAGGATGGAGTGTGATAATAGATCATCTTCTTCTATGCCTCAGATACTGAGAAAGTCTTCTTAAGATAAAAAATTTCCCTTTTTTTCTGTATGCAGTACTAGGAAGAGTAGGACTGACCCCACAAGAAAAACTGAAGATGCAACTGGAGTGAAAAGACCAGTCAGGGATACTGTCTTAGTCTCCACATAAGACAGTCAATAACTTTAAAACTGAATGCTTATGATAATTCACCCTTGTGGACTTATACTTTCAAGGGAAGTATATCCAAGAGAGAAGAGAGGGGCAGGAAAAAACTGATCTGTCCAAGGTTGCTGAGGTCTGGCACCATGATGTAACTCTGTGGAGTGCCAGTATAGTGACTCAGCCTTTCAACTGGGGCAGTAAAGGACAAGTTTCTGCAGCCAGTTTTTCAATTCTCTCCTTGGTTAAGCTTGCCACTTCTCCCTGTATGCCACGCAAGCATCTCTGGCTGTGCTCCCCAAGTGCACCTAGATGATTTGGGTTTGCACATGACCCTGTAATATTCCCCAAAGCCAATGTCACCTGCCTGCCAAGCCTTTAAGTACAATGTTATTCCATGTGAGGTCCTGGTGACATACTTTTGCAGATATAATTTTGATTTTGAGTGTTTCCCCAGAAAGTCCTGCTGCCGCAGACAAACATTCACACATTACCTTCTACGACGTCAAATGGATTTTCTTCAAAGACCTAGATTTGGTAGGTAGTTATCTTTTGCCTTACTTCACAGACTCATCCTACTTTCTACTCTGATTCACTTTTAAAACTGTGGTATATGTCTCAGCTTAGAGGAGGTACAAATGATTGAGAGGCTTAGATCTTGAATTAAGGCAGAGCAGGTTAAAATGCTTTTCCCAAGCTTTTTCAAATTTTCCAAATTGCTTGTGAAATACCATCATGCTGTGTAACAGATTCACTGGTTAGCTCTGATGGCAGTGGAATCCATGGGCATTTTATCAAGGTTTTAAGTGTAGCAGTCCTCTCACAAAAAGATGTATATATGTTCAATCCCTTTATTTACATTAAAGGCATCCAGAATAAACACACATGGCTTTGCCCTTTGCATTTGAAGAAAACAGGAAAATTTTACAGTGTAATTTTAGCTAGGCTGGGTTTCAGCTAGACTTGGTTTCAGCCTGGCCCTTCCCTGATGTCTTCCAGCCATGAATCCCTCTGTAATGTAACATCTCTTATGCTGCAGCTCTTGGGTCCAGACCCAAAGCTTGGACATGGAGTGATGCCACACTAGACAACAAGCAGCTGCTATTCTCAAAAGCTATACCAGGCATCTCAAAGCACTGTGGAGCAGAAAAGGCCAATAATAGTTCATCCATGAGAATTTTTCTTCAGTGTCTGCTTCATTGTCTAAAGGAGACTTCTCATATGTGTCTGATCAGGTATAAAAATTTCAGAATTCATTTGGGTCATTGCTGATAGAGTTTAGGCACCCACCCTGATCTGACAGGAGTGCTCTTGTCTTGTGTATAAAAAGTTGGTTGTCTGGTTATTTTCTTTGCTTTGTTTGTTTGGTTGGTTGGTTTTTTGTTTGCTTGTTTTTTTATTTTAGTCTCCTGACAGTAGCAAGGGAAACTTCCCCCCTTTGTCCTGTGCATCCTGTCCTAGAACATTTTTAACATCCCTTCAAATTCCATATGGTTGAAGAGATGCCAAAATTGAATTCAATCTCTCAGAAACCTTTTTTATTATCTTTTTTTAGCTGCTCTGTATTTTTCCCCAGCCCATTTCCCCCTCCTCCACATTAGGCACTAGGTGATTGTAGAGCAAACTTCATGGTGGGCATCCAGAGGCTCATTTTACATAAAATATATAATAATTCCCACACCCAAGAGAATTTTAAAAAATATTAGACAAATACAAATCTACAAAGAGCTTGTTTTCCTTCCACAAAATAGAATTATTTACCTCTTCAATTTGCAATCAACTGGCTAGTGTGACTATGCAGCTAAGCTGGAAGTAGCTGCAGTTGCTATTTTGTTGGAATAATATCAAATTTCCTTCTATGCTTTGCATAGCTGTCACCCAGTGATCTGATAGGTCCATGATTTATTGACCTACTAAAAGCACTTTCACTGACTTGTCATAATAAACTTTACTTAAGACAGTAAAACATAGAACATCAACCAGCAGTTTAAACAGAGATGCGATACAAATGCTTTCAAATTTAGTTAAGCTCTGGTGCAAATCCTGGAAATGAAGACCCCGGCATAGTTTTCTAGGAGTTGTCATGCTAGAATCTGTTGTGTTAAGTAGCAGGAATTATAAATACAAATGCCTTGAGGTATGAAGCGCTGACAAGAAGCTTTGCTCTGTCTCAAAGCCTCATCAATTTTGAAGGTTTTGCTGAGACCATGGAGCTGAACCCAGCTGCAGCAACCACAATAGTTTGGGTTGACAAAAGTTGCTGGAACATTCTCTCATACAAGCTGGTCTTGTATGACACATCCTGACTTGTGTCTATGTGACTTTTTGGTTTAGGACCTGTTTTTGTAAAGCCAGGGAAGCTGGCAATGATTGTGACCATGGCCCAGACCTTACATCAGTGTTACTATTCCCTGCTTGAAGATGAGTACCTTCAGCTATTTGGCTGGATTAATTTGTGGTCTAGTCAGCTGGGTTGTGTAGTGAGAAATAGTTCCTTTAATCTGAAATTGACATCAGTGATGACCAAGAGGAATTCTCTTTCTAGTTGAATGCATGTATTTTTCCAGGATCTCTGAGTTCAGATGGGAAGATCCACATTTGTTCCAGTTCTCTTCAGGGTCAGAGTCCTGTGCAGCAGTGGCAGGGATTCACAGCATCACCGCACAGCAGCAGTGGTGGTGTGCTGGAGCTGTTCAGTGTTAGCTGGTTTCCCATCATGTGATGTGGGCTGCACTGATCATGCAGTGCTGCTTGGCTTTCTCATCAGCTTTCCTGGAGGTTTACCTGAGCATCACTTGCCAAGCTGAAGAACTTAGAAGTCCTTGCTTAATGACTCTCTTTTGTTTCTAATTGGTGAGCAGTATTCTTTATTTTGAAAGCCATTAAACTATGTTGAAATTGAAGGTTGTTTCTCTCTAAGAACTACTTGCTTTACTAAATCCTCATTACTGTCTTGAAAAATATTAAATAAGGGGTTGGCAAGGCATACTCTGTGTTTCCGTCTCACCTTTAGAATTGTGTTCTGTAATTTCTTTCTTAATAATTTTAGTTTGATCATGCCATAACTGTCTTCAAGACTGAATATGCAGCTTTATGAATGATCCAGAAGATGCCTAGGGATTACTTTTTAGTCATAGTAGTTCACAATTCAACATATGTCAGGTTTACAGACCCTTTCATGTTATCTGATCCATGGAATCCCATGGAGATTTCCTGAGACACTTTAAAACTGGTGAGGAAATACATCAAGGAAAGTATGCAGGTAACAAATCAGGGATCCACAAATACTTTTGTCATCGTGAGACTGCTTGAGGCTGGGCATACATGTGTAAAACACTGGTGATGAAAAAATGACAGATGAGTAGTCACTAAGCTGGAAATCTCAGGAAATACTTTCAGTTTTCTCTGCCAGGAGGAAGGGGTGTTAAGATCAAATGGTTTCCATGAGAGGAAAAAGAAGAATGCAGCTAAACTGTATTAGCTCTCTACCATATGCAAGTTCATAATGAAGTATCAATAATTTTCTGTATCTGCAGCTCTTTTATAGAAGTTAAATAGGAAATAAATGATCTGCTGGAAGTATGTTTGCAATATTTTAGATTCAGGTGCTACAAACCAAACTAGTCATTCATGGTTAAATTTTGTAAGACTGTCATTATCCTTCATAATTTACAGGCAATGATGATCAATCACCTCTTGCAATGGGATGTTATGGCTAAAACCAATTTGCAACCCTGAATGAAATTAATGACATTTCTGGCTACTTCTGGCATTCTGGACAGATGTCCAAACAGATGCTGGGGAGAAGGTGATAGGGATAAGTGTGTGCAAAGCCTGATGGTAGGAAATACTACCCATGATCTGCTAAAACACATTTTCTCCTTCAATCAGATATGCACACACACTTAACGTATCCTTGGAAAGTGAGCTCTGTGTGCTGCTGGTGTGCACCTTCCTCAGGTAGCCTATTTGGCAACCAAAGCTCCTGCATCGTCTCTGGACAGAAAGAACTTCCCTGGAGATGGGTAAAGGGCTCAACACCCACAGTTAGATACCCACAGTTAGGTGGTGCAGGTCTCTGACCTGGTAGTCCACCTTCAAACATCTATCACAATATTAAATATTCTCCATCCTAAAACTATCATCTTAATTAAGGAGGGTCATCAGAAAGACTCCATTTGCCTGTTCTTATCTTGTGTCTCTTCATTCAGTCTCTTTCACAGAGCTCAGGTCAGCAGCAATGTTTTTATAAGAAAGGAATCATTTCATTCTGGGCATGGAGCCTAATTAATGGGAAATCTAAAATTCCCACCTGGGAACTTCCTGTATTGAGATCCTTATGCTTCAGGCTTTCCATGGGCAGGGCATGTGCTGACTTCTGCGGGAAGGGAAGTTCCAGGAAGGGAAGTTCCGGGAAGTTCCGGGAAGGGAAGGGAAGTTCCGGGAAGAGAAGGGAAGGGAAGGGAAGGGAAGGGAAGGGAAGGGAAGGGAAGGGAAGGGAAGGGAAGGGAAGGGAAGGGAAGGGAAGGGGAAAAGATGGGAGGATGAACATGTTATCAATTCTTATACCAAATAACTGGAAGCATTATTTGATTTTTGAAAATGCCTAAATTCACTTTTGGTCAACAGGAAATAATTTTCAGATGGGTAAACAACACAGTCAGTTTTAACATCCAGGCTTTTTTGTGCTCTAAATTCAGGTGGAAAGGTAAAATATAACTCACAAGTTCTCTTACCTGGGCAGAGGTAATCTTATAGTTTGATTTAATGTCATACATCACACTGGTATTTCTATTGTGGGAGGAAGAAAAAAAGAAGGCTGAGCAGCTTAAATTAAAAAAATATTACTAGAAAGATTACATTTTTCTCTTTGTGGGTGAAAATTAGCTTACTTGTACATGATCAGAGGGACAACCAGGTAAAATCTTGTCCATCAGACCAAAGATTTTTACATGGTACTGGCTCCTTTGCCAGGGTTTCCAGATCTTACACACTGTTCTGCTCCTTGTTTACCTGTGTTTGGTGAAACTGTAATTGTCATATGCTGCTAGAGAGGGGGATGTTCATTAATTTCCTTCCTTTCTTGGTTTTCATAGTAGAAGGATACTTGATTTTATAAAATGTAATTGCATTGACTGCTCTTGTTACCAGGATTGATTGTATTGATTTGAGTTGCATGTTGTTATGTTTTCACACTCTTGATTTGAAATATAGTTTTGCTTTTGTATTTTTTTCCCCTGCATTTCGAGATTATTTACAGTACATTTTGAGTTAAGGTTCTTCTGCATTTGGTTTATCAACCACTAGAATTGCTCTGAAATGCTGTCAAAAGTGTTCTGACTACGTGACAGTAACCACCAGAACTGATTGCTGTTGACCTCAGTCATGTCAACCATCATAACCTTCCCTCAGGTTAGAAAGTTGAAGCTGGGAAATACATTTCAGCTTCTTATTCCTGTGTGTCACGTCCTTATTACAATCCATTTCAATTGTTCATTAGGGAATTGGGATAGCTGAGAATACCACAGTGAATAAATAATAGCAACTAGATGTGTGTGGAGAATGATGCTGGTAGCAAAATGCAGGGGATGTGCCACTAAGCCCTAGAGGTGAAGGAAATTATGAAGATTTCATTTTAGATGTGGTGGTGATGCATAAATTATTTGTGAAAGTGTGTATTTACTTGGATACCATGAGAAGTGCATGTGAGGGTAGAGGCTGACATTTTTCATACTTTGACACTTAGGTACTTAACCCTGTATATAGGTATGTGAAAGGAGGTAGCATGATTTTAACACCTGATGAATAGTGAAATTATTGAAACCTGGGACTACTTGTTATCTCTTAAAATTAGGCTACCTCTATTTAGCTGCTCAAACATTGTTTTGCAAATAATTTTCGAAGACATTTTAGAGAATGAGTAAATGCCATGGCCTCTTTTAAAAACCTTTGCCTGAAGTGTCTGCTTTTTAGATACTTAGGTGGAATTGGAAAAATTATACACATGGTTGTAACTTTTATTCAGGTCAGTGGGAGAATTACCACTTATTTCTGTGGGAGCTGGATTCAGCTGACGAATGCATAAAACCTGTCTTTGAAATTGGACTTAAATCTTTGAAGTCACAATGTCTCTTTCTTTGTGAACACAGCTGATGCTGGATTTCAGGAACATTTACCCAGATTCCTCACAAAGAGATTATATAAAAGCCATTTATGTGGTTCCTCAGCAAAATTAAAATGCTTTAGCAACAATAATTGAGAAATTCGCTTTTGTACGGTTTCTGCTTTTCTTTCATACTGTTTTTAGCCTTTTCTCCCACTTTGTATTCTGTGACATTTGGAACTCCTTCTCTAAGTTGATGTGTTTGCAAAGACTTTGAGAAGAGATGTGAAATGCCTCAGAAGGAGATGCTAATAGCCTCAAAGACCAGATTAGAGGACATATACATACCGTTTGTGTCTGTGTCGTATTAGGTCTCAAGTAAAGTCTTGTTTAAAGTAAAATACCAACTGTCTTTTGAAATGCCATCATTCCCTAATGTCCTGTTACAGAGCCCTAAATCTCGAATTCAGTATCTCTACATCTACAGGCAAAGGACAAAGGGTCAAAGACATAGTTTCTCCTTATTTAAGATTCCTCTTTCATTTTATTACAGGACCCTGGGGTAGACTCTCTCTTCAAGTCCAGTCTTCACCAATCACATGCTAATAACTTCAGCTGAAAGAGGGCTCTACCCTAATGTCATTATACTTCCAAGCAATGATTGATTGTGTTATAGTATGTTTTTGAAACCTAATTACTGTCTCAGTTTGTATTTGAGCTCATTAATCTTCTAGCCTGTAAATAAGTAAAATTGACTAAATAACTGAATTTCTTTAATGATGGGTTCAAGTTATCTTTATGCCTACTGTTTCTATTAACCTTTTTCTTGCCAGAAGAATTTTTTTGGTTTTTTGTTTTTTTTTTTTTTTTTTTTTTTTGCTTATTGGGTGTTTTTTTTTTTTTAGTTTTTATAAGCTTACATGGCTGGCAAGGCACCTGTTTCAAGCACTCACCTCACTGAATGCATGGCTGATACTGAACAGATGGACCCAGCCTGCCTGCTGCCTCCCCATCCTCCTCAAGCCAGAAGGCTGATTTTAGGGTTCTATAAGAAGTATTTTAGGGTCCTATAAGAAGTTCTACCTACAGCTCCAGTCTTGCAAAAATAAAAATTATCTGGGGAAGCTGGTAGGAAGGTACATAGCCAGCTGTATATTTCTCTTAAGACTTAGATAAAAGATGAGAGGAATTATTCAGATACCTGTTTATTCAGTTTATTTCTGTATTGAAAGCACTGGTCTTTGGACTGAGCAGCAGTCTCTAACCTGGGCACCTCTGTGGTGCTGATGCCTGTAGCTGTGACTGACTAAGAGGGAGCAAGACCCCAGCAGCAAGACCCCAGCAGCTTGTTTGAGCATCCATGCCTAGACATGGGTCTAGGACCATGTGTTCTTCAAAAAAGCGTCAAGTTCTTAAGGCAATATCGCCTTGTACAGTTTGGAGTGGCTCCTCAGTGTGTGGCTTTTGGATGGACGCTTTCTTTGAGAGTTCAACCCTTTGGTATGTTTGAACCTAATAACTTGAGAGGCCAGTGCTCCCTGCAGTCCTTTTATCTTGCAAGAGCCTCATCTACTGGATCCTTGCCACTGCTGACAAATAAATGAAGGCTCTGGCAGTATCCAGACTAAGCTTGTGGAACAAATTTCCAGGAAGAACAAGCATGACCACTAGCTTCAGCACAAGCAGAAACATATGGCAACTTCATTTCCTTGTTTTGGTTCCCTCTAGTAAACTGATTTAATCTACAGATACACATACCTATTTAAATTTTCTTCCTCCATGCCAGTCAGGAAGCAAGGAAATGGTGATTGATTATTTTCATTTATTGGGAAACATTTAGATAGCCTGGACAATGGGGACTTTATAAGCGCCCAGGTGGAGAGGAGACCCCAAGTGCTTGTCATGCTTGAGAGAAGTGTTAGCTGTGACTCCGAGCCCAAAAGAGAGACTTCAATTTGATCTGTGTCTTGCCAAAGCACTTAAGCACATGCTTATCTCTAGATATATGAATAGTCCCTTGAGAATGCCCATGTGCTTAAAGTTCAGCATGCTTTACTGGAGCAGGCTCCTGAGTCTTTCTGGGGATAATTAAGTCATGCCAAAAGCTATTTTACTGCCACATTTTCTTTCTGGTTCACAGGATGAGAAAATCCATTTTCATCAAAATACCAAGTGGATCATTTTTAATCTGATTATTTGTTAAAGGATTCATGTCATTAAAAAGAACTATGCTCCTTCCTTCCATTCAATGGTGCCTATGTTTTTAATACCTCCTCTTCTATTACTTAGCAGTAGCTATGCTGTAATTGAGCCAAACTCTGCTTATATACCTGGCAGTGTTAATGATGACCTTTGGCCACTCCTTCAGTAATGAACCTTTCTACAGTAGGACCAGATGGTGCTTTCACTTCCAAAGGTGCAACATTACTGAGGTTATGCAGGTGCAAGTGTATTTCTGGAAAGATTTCCTGTGTGGGGGAGTGGTGCAGTGGGAGTGGTAGAGAAAATGAAAAAACAAATCAGAGGGAGAAAATGGCCTTAGGAGGATAAATGTAAGAGAAGCCAACTCAGAAAATGGAAAATGTTTTTTGTGCAGTTGGTATTATGTGGCAGAGACTAAATGGTTACAGCCATAAAGCTCTTCTGTGCTGTACATAGGAGCTTGTACACCTTTATGGTTTGTGGGCAATGGAGTTTGATTCTTCATTGCTTAGCAATGTAAGAATAAAAAAAAAACAAACTCAGCAAGTCAGTATGGCCATGAATGTAATAACTTAGAATTTTCTATGCAACTCCAGTGAAGGGAAGGATTAAGGGGAGGAACAGGGAAAAAACTTGGGTCAAGAACCTGAAAAGGAGAATTGGTCCATGCTTGGACTGAGCAACCTGCTTTCCCAGAGATGTGGCCCAAGGTGTTAGAATCAATGTCCAAAGCCTGAAGTGAGGTGAAAGGAGAAGGGGTGCAGCCTGTCTGACTGCATCCTCGGTGTCTTCCAGGTTGGGATGGTTCAGCCTCCAGTCTCCTGATAAAAACAGACATGTTCCCCTTCATTTCCTGTTTTGGAAAATGTGGGTTGAATGCTAAAAGGCTAATTGCACATTATTTTTAAAAATTTGTTTGATAATTCATCATATTGTAATTAAACTAATTAGAACACTATTCATTTCCAACCGCCTTAATTAGGCCTCAACTTGGCAGGGGGCCCGTGAGACCAAAATGTTGCAATTTGTTAAACAATTGAAAGACTTTGATAACAAATGACTGTATTCAGCTACATTTTAGTTAATAAGATTTATATATTAATCTAGTTATACTTTGTTCCCTCAGAATCTGGCAGGGCTTGCAGGTCTTCTGATCCCCCTATGAAATTCCTGACACCTGAGTTAAAATAACTGGAAAATTTTCCCTATCTAACAGACCCTCCTGATTTTTGCGCTGTAGCAGGCATTTGTGAGACTGAAATTATTTTTTAAAAAATATTTTAAATTTTTTTTCTATTTTTTCCCTTCTTCTAATGGAGTAAGCAGCTTTCAAAATGAAATAGCAAGTTTGTGGAGCAGGTGCAAGCTGGGTCTGTAGGCTGGGAGGGTGTTTGTGTGTCCAGCTCTCTGGGTTTGCTTTTGGGGGCGCTGTTGGATCAGGCTGCATTTAGTCAGTTGCACAGCACAGGAGATTCTCTTTGTACCCTTTTTGGACTTCTGGCCCTTGTCATATCACTGTGACAAA
Source organism: Agelaius tricolor (assembly GCF_023055355.1). Taxonomy (NCBI): domain Eukaryota; kingdom Metazoa; phylum Chordata; class Aves; order Passeriformes; family Icteridae; genus Agelaius; species Agelaius tricolor. Next base: position 16,993,570 of record NW_027269261.1, on the reverse strand, counting down.
TGCTTGGCAAGGGCATGAGCTGGCACCCCAAACTCATATGAGGGGTGGAGGACTTCCGTGGTGGTTGGTTCATCAGTGGTGAATTTCCCTGCATGCTCTCTTTGACAGCATAATGAAGTGATAATTACCTAAATGAATAAATGTTGATGGCTGAGATAAATATTCACATTCCCTTAATCTATTTTCCTCTGAAATTGCTAAAGGAAATTTGGCTTTAATGGGAGGTATATGTCAATTTTTACAAATTATTGTAAATCTGTTTAGAGAGAACTTAGATGAGTCAGTCTCTGTTTCAGCAGTAAAAGTTATTGATGTATGAAGGCATAAGATGAACCAAAAAAATTAAACAAGATACTGTAATAATTATGTTTCTCAGTGTCACTACCTTATGCAACATCTGGTTTGTTTCTGTTCATTCCACATCCTGCAGATGTTGCTGAACACATGAAAAACACTGATGAGAGAATATTTTAGTGAAGGAGCAATTTCAGTGAATATTATAAAAGGGTATCCTCTTAACTCTCCAGAAGTTGAGTAAGTAAAGAATTCTAGTTTCATTGCTAGTAAAGATCAGATCAATAAGTAAATGGGCCAGGGGCCCTCTAAAAGTGTCAGGAATAATCTGTTGTGGATGCAGTAGAAAAGTATCTGGAAACAGTATATATTATTTAATATATAAAACTATATTAATAACAGGAGGTATTAAAAACATCTGGAGTCTTATTCTGACACCCTTCCTGAGCTTTACTCCTCAAATAGTCTTACTGATATTAGAGGCTTGTGTTCAAGCTGCTGATGTGGAATTTCCTTCATTGTCCATCTCTAGTTCACATGGCAGAGGAAAAATATAATTAGGAAATGCAAAAAGCCTACATGCAAACAATTTTCCCACTGTGTTTCTGGGTTGTGTATCTTACTGATGGGCCACGTTTTAAATTCTGTCTGTCCATTGACATGGCCAGCATCAGTGCCAGTCTGGCAGACAGAGGGTTGTCTGGACAGCAGGGCACAGGACAGTGTACAGGACGGCTGAGGGACCCAGTCTTTTCTTGCTGTAGAGTGAGGAAGGGTAGCCTGTTTTTTGCTTTGACTTTACCACAGCAAATATCTTTGCTGAAGCTGCCCTTAGCTCTTAAATAGTCCTAAAATGGCTGCTGACTGGTTTTCCATCCTGTTTCACCTGTTGATCATGTTTCCATGGGTCTAGGCACTTTAGGTACTTTTCTGAGCCCTGGGGAATCTTCTGGAAAAGGCTGGAAGGCAGGGAAATTACAAACCATCATCCAGCAACAGCATGGATGGTTTAGAACCATGCCATGGCCTTGATTAGAGCAGCTCCCAGGGTTCAAGAGGCAGGAGTGCAGCCACTCCTCCTTCCCCCAGTCATTCTGAAGGGTTCTGTGTGTACTCCTGCAGTGCCTCTGTACTGCACAAGCAGGCCTGCACAGAAGCCTGGAATTCTCAGAGGTAACTCATTATCTTCTATCATTGATGTCAGAGGTGGGGCAGAATTCCTTCCTCTTGCTACCTCCTCAAAATATAGATGGCAAAGGAGAAATGTTGAGTGCATGGAAGTTAATGGCAAATTTCTGCTGGTTTCTCAGTTTGGGCTTCGCTTGCATGCTGAAATGAGAAAGAGTAATGAAAACGGTGACTTTGAAGCAGTCTAAGTTGGGAATCTGGAAAAGGCTGAGGAAAGAAAGGGCTACTATATGTAATAGCTCTTTGTCAGGGAAAAACAGAACATTATAAAAGAGATACTAGAAGAGTTCTGCTGGGACTAAGTAAGTGACAGGACAGGAGTGGGCAGGCTGCAGAAAATGTATATTGACGTACCTTGGCCCTTGGCATGGTACCTCCAAGTGGACACAATATAATTCAGAGGTGAATTTAAAAATGGGTACCTGGAAGATAGGCTGAGTGCCTGAAATGGACTTCAGCTGCCTATGCTGCCAGAAAAAAATCTTCTTCAAAGTCTTTTTCTTTTATGCAGATGAACGTAAATTAATTGTTATTTTTCAGCAAAGAAACAGCAGTTGATGGGAAGGTGCATAAACAGGTGCATCATTTCTCTCCTCCCCTCTTGAGCAGCTCATTTTAATATACACTAGTTATTGCTGTGCATAATAATGAACATCTGTCAAAGGCTTTTCAGAGTGTGAAAATCCACCTACAGAGCTAAAAAGCAGGCGAGCTGCTTAGTAGCTCTGCTGCTGTCCATATTGCCAGAGAAACTTCTCCAAGCTGAAATCTCTCCAGTTCACACTCTACTTCAGACTTCTATTTTCTGGTCAAATACATTATTTCTCTGCACGAAACATAAGAAGACTCCAGTGGCCACCAGTGTCCCTAATGTAATTTCATAGAAGTCTCTGGCTTCTCTTTAGTCAAAAGCCCTGGAGACCCCCAGTTCCTGAGGTGATGGCGTCCAGCCAGGAAAGAATGAGGTTCCCTAGGTCAAATTCTCCCTCCCAGATAGAGCCATTGCAACCCTAATAAGGGAAATGAGGTTGCCAGGGTGTGGTTGGAGACAGAATCTGGCCATATTTGAAGTCTGTGGAGTGACTCCAGGATGAGATCAAGAATTGGCCTCTCCCTTTAGCCTCCCCTTCAATATTAGTTCTTTATAAAGCAGCATACATTGCTTCATGCTTGCATTCCTGTAGCCAAGGCTGGGTCCAAAGCTCTCTAAAGATGTTTAGAGATTTTCTTTTTGGAGACTAGATCAGTTTACCAGACAAGGCATACCATCCAACTGCAATAAACTTGTTCCTTAGATGTATTTTTGTTCAGACAAATCTCAGACTTAATAATCACAGTTGAATTTGAAAATTCATTTTTCCTTTTTACTTTGCACCACTGAGAAGTAAAAAGGAGAAAAAAAATACCCTCAAAAGAAAATCCAGCACTTAGCTGTGAGAGCCTCTGTTTAGTTGGTGATGCTTTGTGGAGGTCAAAGGGATTAATGAAAAACATGATTAGAACAACATCAAGCTCGGGGCCCCAGTTTGGCACTGAAGCATCCATTTGGGTATATCATATTGCATTATGTGATGTAAGAATGTCGGCTAGTGTAATCAAAATGTAACTGCAATCCTTACCAAAACCACCTGTTTAACCTCAGCTAACCTGGGAAGAGAACGTCAGATTTTTTATTTCCTTACTTGAGCATCAGAGGTGTAGTGGTGAGAGCATAATAATGAAGCTTCTGTTTGTAGGTCCTGGAAATTGAAGTATATGCAGCTTGTGCCCAGTCTATCCCAAAATATATTTTATATTCCTCAGTTATGTGATTACTTAACTTAGTTATGTGCTTGGGAAGGCTGCCGAAGTGAGGGAAATGGAGTCAGAGGATGGAAATATTTAATCTGTGATTTGATAAACTGTGGCTAGTGACAATATGAGCTGCTTCTGGCCCAAGAACAGAGGTCTGTAAAATACCAAGGAAGCAGCGAGGTCTTTTGGCACCTTTTGAGGAAAAGCTGGTTTGAAAAAAGAGTGATGAATTATGATCAGGGCTCAGAACCTAGATCTGAGTTGAAATTGCCAAATTTATCACTTTGCCCAGAGAGCCCTTGGAATTGTTCCCTTGGTGATAAATGCTGAGTAGATGCCAAAGCAGGATGGCAGCACAGCAAAGAATAAATGTTGTGATGGTTCACATATCAATGTGAGATTGAAGCAAAAAATCCTTGCCTTCTATCCTTCTATACTGCTGCAAGCTTTCTCTCTTTTTTTTTTTTTTTTTTTTTTTTTTTTTTTGTGATTAGGAAAATTATTCTTTCTTTTGATTTTACCTGTCAAGAGATTAATTTTTAGTTTAAGTCAGTCACTGAAATTCCTTCTTTCTTTGGTGATTTATCCTCTTAATGCAGTCCCTTGTATATAGGATGATTTATGTTCTGAAGAAATTTCTCTAACAGTTGGAGCACATATAACTACCTGAGATGAGATGATATGCTGTGAACTTTTAGTTAGCTAAGATGAGGTGGGATGACTCATGGCACCCCAGCTGATTGCTTCTGTAGAGCAAGGATATCCACACTTCCATGTTTCATCAGTGTAACTACTTGTAAAAAGAAATGTTCAATTTTATAAGAAACACCTTTCAAAGAGCCTACATAAGACTAAGATTTTCAGAAGTTAGTGGGAAGCACTCTTGCTTTTTTATAATTCCCAAAGAAGGCTGAAAAGCCACCATAGGTTTGGGTGGTTTCAGAGGCTTGTTTTTTTTTCATTTCTGTATAGGCCAATGCCTTCACTTGCAGTGACATTGGTGTTGAATTGCTCTTTGTACCTTGGGTACCCTAACCCACTTTTGCTAGGCTGTGCTGGGAAACTTCTCACTGCTTTGTATAAGATCAGGAGTCCTCAAGGAGATTTTGGGTATTAGGGTGTTGACCTAAGAGCTCCAGTGCAGGATGCAGGTGGTTCAGTGAAGACACATGCAGCTGAGGCTACATCTTGAACAGGTGATAAGTCAACAAGGTTTATTTACTCCAGCAGAGCTATTGCCTTCTTTCCAGTCCAAAGTGTCTGGTGTATATATGGTACTTTTACACTTCCAGAATCTGAGTGAAGTCAGAGCTGTCAGAAGGTAAAGGGGTAGTTTTGGAGGGGTAATCAGTGACTGAAAGCAAAAAAGGGATTTCTGAAACAATGTCAGACAAATGAGAGACTTCGTGTTTTAAAGATTTGGAGAAGCTGTTCTGGCAAAAGGGCTCAGAGTTGAAACAACAGACACAAATCTGTCATGAGGGGCAGCAAACGCCAGTGTGCTCAGATTGCTGGTTTGTCATACTCCACTTCTGATGGATGACCTACTGCGGCATTTTCTGCTGAAATACATAATGAAATTTTGTACAGGGCTGGATAGAAAATAAAAAGAACATTGGCATAAACCAAATGAACAAAATAGTGGTACTCCCATGCCACCAGCAGACCACAGTGTAAGGTGTGATGTACAGTGTGTTCCAGCTGTGGTACAGCAGCACTTACAGGGCCCAGAGTCATTGTATGGAGTCAGTGTATTGCCTGTCTGTGCTGTGACTGATTTAACCAGCATTATATAAATCACTCATTCTCATTAAATTGTGAATTTTTTGAGCAATTGTATTTCTGTCTATTTTTTTTTAATCAAAGCAAGGTGAAACAAGATCCTGTCCTTTGCTGATGTCATGTTTCAGGGAATAGTTTATCTTGAGACAGACAAGGGTGCAGTGAGTTCTTCACAGGTTTGTCAAGGCAAATACTTGTCAGTGGCTTAAATATTTTCATCAATATTAGGGAAAAATCTTGCAGGAAGGATAAGAGCATAAGTTCCAGCTGACCCCCCCCACCCCCTGAGCCCACAAAACCTGGAGAGATTAGTTACATTTGGAAACAGATGCCCCTACAATTAGGAAGAAACATGACTGACTGTTTGCAGCTTTGGGCAACATATCAGCAGCTCACAGATTGATTACAAAAATGCAATCTGAAAAAACAACTAAAGTTCTCAACTCGCTGCTCCTCTTCCATGAAGGCAGTTTATATCAATGAAGATGTCTCATAGGTCTTCAGCCTAGAATGGTTCAGATATGGGAGGGCCTACAGAAATTTACAGCAGCCAAAAATCCCAGTACTGGAATTTCTTTAATCTGATCAGACTTGTTCTTAACCCTGAGACATGAATATCCAGCACATTACACCTTTGATTTACCATTATGCATGTATCAGAGCAACAGTGGTCCTTTTGAATTATGCATTCTCTTAACAGAACATTAAACCTTATGGGGAGATGGAGTGGCCCAACACACTGCTATTATCCTGACAGAGGGGAGGGTGAGATCAAGACTAATGCTCTCAAGCTATAGAAACTCTGTGTTTTTGTTGGATTGCTTGAATGAGCATTATAAATAGCACTTTGTTCCTTCTCATTAATAAATCGTGTTTAGATTGTTCACAAGAAACCTGATAGATGGCTCATCAAGAGGAACAGGAGGGATTATTATTTGACATAGAAGAAGAACAACTGAAACTTGCCTTGAAACTGCTAAACACATGCAGCAGAACTGTGCCTTGGCTTTTGAGAACAAAGCATATCTTTTAATGACTTGAAAATTCATTTGTTATTGGTTCTTCATATGAAGACATGGCCAAAAGTTACTACAGTACTGTAGGAAATCAAGTTTGATTTTGTAATATAGTCAAATGAGTACTTTGGAGTGCTATGTCTAAGATCAATAAGGAAGCGGTAACTACATTTGCTGTCATATGATGATATTGATGTAAAAATGTAGTGGTCAAAATGATAAAATCGATTTCATAATTTAATCAGAAATGTTTATTAATACTATTAAAGCTGAATTCAATAGCTCCTGATATCCAGGTAGTTTCTTATCTGTCAGAAAAACATATTGAAATGTTCTTTCTTTTAAATGCTTGGAGTTAAATCATTGAGAAAAACCAGCAGCAACCTGTGGCTGGAGTAGGCAGAGGATGGTCGATGGGGAGGTGGGTGGAGCTTTTCTAGTGCTTTATACAAAATGCTTTAAGCTTTGCAGAGCTCTTGTATTTCATGTATACATACATGAAATGATGGGTCCAGGCTATGCTATCTTCTTGTCCTGTGTAACCCTGGGATTCTGTAGCTGCTCCTCTGTGGTGAGGATGGGAATGAATGTGGATTTAAAGAACAAAACCCATTTATTGGGTTTGTCTCTGTTCCTGTGCCCCAATCTAGCCAATGTTTGGACTAAATCCTAGAATATGCTGCAAAGGCAATGAAGCAGGCAGGGATGGCCTCAGAGCAGGTCGGCAGTGTGTGGGGTCAGAATTCACAGGTGAGAGGAGCCTGTGCAGGTGGAAGAGAGGAAAAGGCAGGTTGGAAGTTGCTAGGTATGGATTATATCTACTGTGTGGGTATGAAAAGTTTCGTTCTGGCTGTTCTCTTCATGATGCTCTCATGAAGGTATCTCTGAGCACACAGGGTATCACAAGGGCTGGGAAAGATGCAACCCCACTGTAGGAATCAGGGGGTCACCACTGACATAGTTCTTTGGGAACAAGAAAAAAAATTAAAAAAAAAATCATAAATAAATAAATAAGAATGGAGATTTTTATGTGATTAGAATTGACTGACTTAGAGAAGATTTCATGGACCAAATGGGTCTAAAAGCTAGAGAAATGACAGTTAAGACTGCCTGATTCTCTCTCTGAAGGCTGTATGCATAATAGAATAAATCCATTAATCTTGGGCAGCAATAATGAATACGTACTTCATTACAGAGCTGAAACTGAGGTCATCCCTGCATGGGTTATTTTAATGTTTTTATTCATATAGTACTTCTGTTTTTAAAATATTTCATTTTAAAAGGAGCCCTCTGGTGAGAAATATTCTGTTTTATCAGAGCATTTTTGCGCTCTAAAAGAATTAGTTTCTGTGTAAAAGGTGAAACTTTTTAGCTCCTCTTTCTCGCTTGAGGTATGTAAGATTATAGGTCTTGCATTTGAGTATATATTTGAAATTGATCAATATAAATTATTTATGGAGTAATTTATTTTTATTTTTATTTTTACATAGCTAGTCAAAGATGAGTACTTCTTCCAGGGCAGAATAAGAAAAAATTTACTGTGATGGAAAGGTATATTTTCGCTCCTTGAAGTAAATGTGAGTAATGTGTATTCACACCAGGAACAGCTTTAGATATGCACAAATTCATTTATACTGAGATTCATGTTTGTCGCTACTTTAAATCCTGTAGGATTTTGTATAGGCCAGAAACCAGTTCATTCCGTGTCTCTAGGCTGACTGCAAACAAAGATTCTAAACATTCTTTACTATGTCTTTCGAGGCACTTTGCAAGGATGGAAACTAGGTACTATAACTGCCACAACTCAGTGTTCAGTACCAAAATCATTTCCAGGAGCCCATTTTTTGGTGGATAAAATATAGTTCAGATTACTCTTACATTCATTCTGAACTCTTAATTCTGCTACAAGATTTCTGTAGGCCCTAAACTGCAGAAGGTAACCTGAACTTACAGAGTAGGTTCAGACTGGGTATTCAGAAGAAATTCTTCCCTCTGAGGGTGGTGAGGCCCTCGCATGAGTTGCTCAGAGAAGCTGTGGATCCCCCATCCCTTGAAATGTTCAAGGCCCGTCTGGATGGGGGTCTGAGCAACCTGGGATGGTGGAAGGTGTCCCTGCCTCGGGGGTGTCAGGGGTTGGAACTAGATGGGCTTTAAGGTCCGTTCCTACCCAAACCATTCTGTGATTCTATGAAACTGCCATTCCTTCTGGTATAAATTTCTGTGGGAACTCAGCACATCACTCCGGATGTCCAGAGTTACCGAGAGAACCCTTGGGGGGGCTCGGAAATCCTGGAATGTTGCCAAGGAGTGTCTGGTGGCTTGATTTCGATCCATCTAAGGAAGTGACACCTGTTTGAGGACGTGAGAATCACTTGGGAGTGAGTGGTGCAGGAAAAACACATTTATAGGGTGAAATATAGATTTTAGGGTTTTTGGTACAGGGGGGTTATGGAGACAAGATGGAGGGATCAGGGCGTGTCTCATCCTTCTTTCTTCTTCTTGTCATCCATTTTCTGTGGTGATGTTGGCACTTGGAGATTGGTTCATGGTGAAGGTGCACTTGCTAATATGGGTGAAAAGTATTGGGAAATAAAGGTAAATATGATATACGTAGATTTTAGTATAAAAAGACATGACCGCTCTGTGGGTGGTCAGAGTGCCCTTGGCTGCCTTGCAGGTCAGACCTCTGTTGGGCAGAAAGAAAATTTTGTAAATAAGAAATAATAAACAATCTGAAGATCGAAAAACTGAAGAGTCCAGTCTCGTCCTTTGAAGTGCGGGCCACCCAAGAACCACCCTGTCCGGGCAGAGACAGACAGCCGAACCAGACAAATTTCAACACAGATACTCTGCACAGTGGTAGTGAGAGGGCCTTACAACACATTTAAGTCTTCCTTTTCTTTTTTTTTTTTTTTTTTGTAAAATAGCAGGAACCATTTGGGAAGCCAACAATGAAATTCTCTGCAGTCATCTCTTCTTTCATTATATTTGTCGGTATGGAATCATGGGATCAAATAATCTTTTCTCCTTCCTACTCCAGACACTGGTAATAGCAAACCTGAGCGACCCACCCATTTCAAGATTTGTGGAGTAAGGGATTTTTAATATGACAGGCAAGAAGATAGATGAGGCATTTTTCAAAGTGGAAACAAATTTAAGTCACTAAATCACACACACAGAGCAAGTGTTCCTTTCTCTAGTATTTGAGAAATTCCTCATTGTCCTTGAAATGTGACCCTTGAATCTGATATCATGATTTCTTTTTCTTTGCAGAATTACACAAAGGATTTATATTCAGCTTGGTGAGTGACACCATTTCTTGAGAACGTGGGCTCATTCTCCTAGATTTGCTCAGGCTTGTTTTACTGGACTTGAGCCTTTTAAAACTGTGTGTCCAAGTCTGCTCTATGGAAGTGCCTGTTCACTCCTCAGCTAATGGAAAAAAAATAAGAACTGCCAGAAGGTGCATTACTCCTTCAACACTTATTGTAGGATGGAAAGCTCTCACTTTCTATTATGGAAAGTGTGTAGAGAATGAGTAGAGACAAGTCTGACTTTTGAGAGTTTATAGGAGAACGAAGTGACCATAGATTTTGGATGTACGCAAATCCAAAAATCTTGTCAGCTGGCAATAAATGAACTACAAAGTTCAGAAGATTTTGTTACCTATTAAAATGGGATTGCCTGCCTCAGTGTTTAAAGCTTTTCTATGAGATTTAACTGAAGGAGTGCAACCAATTAGCTGAAGATTAGACTATGGACTAGACAGGGCTTAGGTCTTTTCCTTGCTTCAGTGTTATTTGTCTCAGCACTAATTGCTTGTCCATATTTTAATTTTCTTCAGCATAAATAACAATGATAATGTATAAATCAAAATGGTCTTCTGTAACATAATTAAGGAAGAATTATTGATTGCTAGACTATTTTTGAACTACTTTTGAGAAATGGGAATGAAAAGACTTGCTTTCATAAGACAAGTAGCTGAGCTTTGATATCTGATTTGAAATATTTGTCTATATAACACATATCAGTAAAGCAATTTGTATCCAGTTTGTAGCTGAGAAACCAGCATATTTTATGGCTGATATAATTGATTTAGGAACTGACCTACCAGATTGTCCTGTGCACAGTTGTGAGGAATGGGGCTGATGTAGTGTGCCAGGGTGGGGGAGAATGGAGACTTATTCTTGGAAATGTTCCAGTGTTTTGGAGAAGCATTTAGAGAAGCCACAGGAATGCCAGGATTAAGAGCCTGAATGCAGAATAAAAGCTTAAGGAGATGGTGATGGATTCCTTAGTTCTTTTTTTAAGATCACATACTGAGCTATATTTGGTACAGGTTACCATCATTTCCAAAAGTTGCAGTCATATCTGAGAAGGGACTGCATGAAAAGGGCTATGAAATGAAACTAATTCTAAAAGGAATATGAAGATTGGCTAAAAATTTTGGTCTTATGAAAGAATAATATATGTTTGTTTATAAGCTATATAAGATCTTAAATCCTATACCAAAATCTACATTTCTATCGTGGTGTCATAAAGCCCATAAAAATTTTTGGTTGTCTACCATGAAAATGCAGTGCTGATGCATTTTGTTGTGAAATGTGGTAGACTGAGGTAATGGAGACATTACCAGATCTTTCATCACCCTGCATCCAGGCAAATAAAATGCAAAAATCAGTTTTCAAAGCCTAAATCTCTAAAATGTCATAAGGGTTTCAGAGTTTTAAGGCTTGAAATAGTACCTCTTGGCAAAATGCCTTGTGCTGCATTGTTAACATTTTTTAGATGGCAGCAAAATGGCTACCTAGAGCAATGAGGATACCTTTGTGTTTTCTTCCATCAGTCTGACAAAGTATGAAATTTGCCACTTAACCATAACTACCCCTTTAGATCTGTTGTTTCTTCCTGCAATTTTTGTGGAATTCTGAATTCAGAGATGTCCATTGAGATGAAAATTCTTGGCCTAAACCAGATGATACAAATGTACCACAGGAAAGCACACATGTTACTAGAAAATAAAAGCACAGTGGGTTTGGTGATGTAAAAATATTATACTGAATGTGCTGTCTGAAAAAATAAGACAAACTGGAAAAGAAAAGTGCCAAAGCCTAAGCAACTAAATAGACTCTTTGTAAAAAAAAAAAAAAAAAAATCACTTCAAAACTTTATAATGGAGGAAAGGAAGGATATGTAAATAGATAGAGGCAGGTTTAGTGTTACAATATTACTTGGAAGCAGTGCTAAATCTTAATTATCCACAGCTAATTTGGTGGTCAAGTCTAAAACAGCTCACGAGTTGTTCAAGATAAATTTGTGGATACTTATGTAGCTCATGTATCCCTTTGTAAAACTAGGAAACAATCAAAATAGAAATTTTTCAGAGGTGTCCTGCAACTTTTTTGGAAGAGCTGAAAAAAATGACAAAAATATTTTGGTTGGCTGTTCAGTTTTTGGACCTGTAACATAAAAAAAAAAAAAAAAAAGAGATCCTGTTCAAAAAATGTAATTTAATTTGAGGTTGACTTTTGAGTTTCTAGGGACATTTTCCTCATTTAATATAAATTAAACACCTAGGAATTAGTTAGCTTTAGTTGTATATCTGTAGCTGGTGGGAGAAAAATTATCACTTCCATAGAATGATAAACCTGTATTGTCCTTGACAGTTATTTTAGGATGGGCTGAATCATACACTAAAGATAGTTATCCTTGTCTGCTGGCTATAGGCAGCTCTGGTAATAGCCTAGACTTAACAACCTGGAGTTTTCGGTAGCTCATGTGGATGATGTCCTGCAGTGACTCTAAGTCCATCTCTGATCCAATACATCTCATTTTAATAATCCAAAATAAAAAACTCTCCCTTTCTTAAGTGTTCGTATTAATTAGGTGTGAAAAATTAGTTTTTGGATCAGTTCACTAGCACTTCAAGGTCGTTTAACCACCTCTAAATGACCTAAGACATACTACCCATGATAGAGCAAGTGGGAAGAAGGAAACAGAAGAACCACTTTTTGAAGTATGAAAGAACAGCATTAAAATAGTTCCTTTTCTTTTGGTTTAATATTTGCTTTTGTTCATCTCTTTAACTTGAAGCTTTCATCAATCTGTCAGCACTTTTGTGGTGAACAGAGCCCTTCAGCAGGAACAGTAAAAGGAAGCCACCAGTAGCTGGTCCTGCTTGTGGTTTAAAGCATACCATTCAATCCACTCACATGGGCAGGACTTCTCTCCATAGAGAGTTCTCACTGAATATGTGTGTATCTGTGAAAGGGCCTTTACCTCTGAAATTATGTGGATGTGAGTGACCCAGGAGAAAGCAGCCATATGCAGCTGGCCTGGATTTGAGCTGTGTCTCTTTTGCCTGGTCAGCGCAGAGAGCCTCAAAAAACAGCTCAGGTCCATGTAAGGTCCTAGGAAGGAAGCTGCCTAGATCTAATTAATGGGAAACACTAGGTAAAATAGTGAATTACAAGTGATTTCAAGTAATTTCCAGCAGTAAAGAGTTCTGACCAGGGACACATTGAGAACAGTGTTTCAGAAATAAATTGTGAAAGGAAGAGGTGCTGGAGGTGTTAACCTACACTCAGTACTTTCTGGGATCCCACAAAAGGAGGGTTTAGTCCTGATACTTAATTCAAAGGAGTGACACCAGCATCACAATGTGGAAAATCCTACTAATACCCCATATGTCTTCAAGTACTTCAGGTACTGAAAATATGTTCTGCAAATGCTTTGTAAACCTGTGACAGTGTGGATCCATTTTAGTGACGTATTTCTAAGGCATCATTGCAGAAAATAATAGTACTTAATAACCAAATCACTGAGGATGGGAGGAAGGTTGTGTGCTGGTCCTTTTCATGGTGTTCCCTGTGTCTGAATACCATAAATCATAAAACATTTCATCAAGATGGCTAAATGATTTTGCTTAACTTAAAGTTTGCTAAGCACTTCTGTTTGCTGGGGAGTCCTTAACATGACATTCTATTTCTCTTACTTGGCAATTTAGCAGTGATTTGTTCTTTAAAGGGTGTTAAAACCTTCTGGTAATGCTACATTCCTTCTGTTGTAATCCTAAGATACTAATTATCTGGAAAAGGGTTTGCAATTGCCACAGAACCAGGAGGTACGGACAAAACAAATGTTTTGATTCAACATAGAATTTAGGATCTTTGGGGTAAAAGTCACCCAAATGACTAGATCAACTCATCTAGTCCTTGGCCCAGAGTAGGATTGATTTCATCATGATCTAAACAATCTTTCTGTACAGATGCTTGTTGAACTTGTTCCTAAAAATGCCCGATGCTGAAAATTTTATTATGTGCTGCTTTTTCCCAGGCAATTTAATTCAATTCTGCACTCTTAGAGTTAGAAACTTTTTGCAAATGTCTGACCTGAATCTCTCAGATGTTGGTTTATCCCTACAGTTTATCCCACCTGGACATAAATAAACCAGATTATGCTCTTTGTTTGTTTGTTTGTTTGTTTTAACCTTTACAAGTTCTTTGTTTCACAAGATTGCCTTAATTCCCTTTTTTTTTGCATGAGGCTACTTGACTCCTCTTTGTCCAAAGTCAGAGCACCCTTCCTATGAAAACAGACAGAGAGCTGGGGTTGTCCAGCCTGGAGAAGGCTCCAGGGAGACCCTAGAGCCCCTTCCAGTGCCTTAAGGGGCTATGAGAGTTCTGTAAAGGGGCTTTTGACAAGGGCATGGAGTGACTGACAGGACAAGGGAGAGTGGCTTTAAACTGAAAAAGGGCAAGTTTAGATTTGATATTAGAAAGAAAGTCTTGACTGTGAGGATGGTGAGGTACTAGAACATATTTTCCAGAGAAGCTGTGAATGTCTCATCCCTGGAAAAGTTCAAGGCCAGGTTGGATGTAGCTTTGAACAACCTGGCCATGGCAGGGGATTGGGATGAAATGAACTTTTATGTCCTTATCAGTCCAAACCATTCTACAGTACTATTAATTCAATATTAGATACTCAGTGTCAAGGCTGATACCTCATTCATCCATGGATATCACGTAATAAAAGAGTTCCTGTCTCCTTATTTGTTTTTGTAAATTTAGTATTCTCCAGGAACAGAGAGATGCCAGAAGCTGGTTTTTTTTTTTTTTTTGCTGGTTGGAAGAAAATGCAGTACTTTTTTACAGGTCCAAAAAGAGGTCTGCAAGGATTTATTGCTGCTAAGACCTGCCTGCTTGCCTATGCAGCAATTTGAAGAATGAGTCTTCTGCTCTTGAAAAAGTGATCCTTTATGAGAAAGAGAAAACTGTGATCTGGTGGTCTGGTTTGGAGCTCTTTTTTTCAGGTTCTTTTGATTGGCAAGAAACGAGTGCAGATTTTAATTACATCTGGCCTTTTTACAACATGACTAAGCTGTCCAACAGATGTCTGCTTTGGGTCCAAACAGCATGAACATATGACAGGGAGGCAAACAATAATCCCAAGGAGTTTCATCCCTCTTGCTTTTCACACAGATTTGGTCACACTTTATCAAACGCCTGTGCGAATTCCTTATTCTTTGGAAAGAGTAACATTGCCAACAAGTACGTTCTCTGAATCTGGTCTCCTCTCATGGCTTCCAAAGAATAAAGCCCTCTTCAGGAAGGTATCTTCAGATTGCATCTAATTGCCACTCATGACCTGTTGATGTGCACCAGAGTGGAAGCTTTATAGGCAACAGTCCAGCAGAAATCCTTAAGGAGAACTAGGAAATGGATACCATCAGGCAAGATTTGGAGGACTGGAAATAATTTACCCATAACTCTTGATTTAATCTATCTGTCTGTTCAAATTCATCTCTCATCTAATCAACCTGAACAAGAGGACTGAAATCCTGGAAATAGTGTGTGTTTATTAGTCTCTAAAAAAAAAAAAAAGCCTTGGAAATGTGTGTTTTAACAACTTGTTGAGTTAGCAATTCTTTCTTACTCTACACCCCAGCCCTGCCACACATACTGTAACTTTCATCTCCAGCCAGAAAACTTCAAAGTCCTTCTGAGGTCAAGGGCAGTGTGGCAACATATATTAAATCAAGAGTTCCCAGATTAGTGTACATTCTCAGATGTGGACAGGGACTGCAATATATGATGGTATTGTAGAAACTAGGCTGGGCACTTGGAGAGATTAAGGATTTGGTGATGTATCAGCCTGCAGCATGGAGAAGATTAGATTTTGTTTAGTTTTGTTTGTTTTAATTGCTACGATATAAGGAGTAAAAGGCTCCATGACTGCAGTGTATTGTCCTGCAGCTTTTTGTGTTAGATCTGCTCATTGGTGAAATTCATGTGAGGGTGCTGCACAACCCAAGTGGTAAACAATATCCTCTCAAAGGGCAAGGAAACAGTCCTTTTCCAAATGTACCTTTATCAGAAACATAATGAAAACATGGTTTATAAGGTGAAAGAGTCATCTGTAGTAATAGTAACCTTGCAGCAAAGCTCTGAATTGGCTGCTTTGCAACCACGTCTTGTTTTTGTTCTGTTTGATACAATCTCATTTTCAGTTCACAACCATCGTGTTCTTTCTGTCCCGAGAATGAAATGCAAGCTAGTCCCTGCCTGATGTATTTCTACTCAGAGCAGGCACTTAACTTTATTAGGCAGCAGTAACAGTTGTGACTTCTCCTTCAAGCACATTGGAAAGAAACATAATGAAAAATTTACCTGGTTTTGCTACAGAAAGAAAAACAAAGCCTTGTAGTAACTGGCAAGAGTTTACCCACTATCAGATTAACTAATATTTTGAAATTTTTAGAATGCACAAAAATTCATGGCAGTAGGAGTTTTTGCCAAAACAGATTTGCATTTAAATCAACAAAATAATATGCATGTAAAGCCGGGTTTCATTCCTTGATAGTACAAGGATTTAAATAAGGTTTTAAGTAAGATTTTAATTTCTGTAGCCTCCCTCTAGGATCAGTAGAGATAAACAGAGGGAGGCAGCTTGACTTTTGGCTACAATGAATTGTTTCTTGGAATTGCTCATCTGATTTAGGCGCTTTAGTGAAGTGCATACAGTTCAGCATGGTTTATTAAGTTAAAAAGGCACAATGCCATATGTGCAGGGTATGTGGAATATCTGACTGCTCTGAGTGTACAACTACACACTTTTTTGTCATAAAACTGCAGAAAGGATAGAGAAGAAAAATCTTCAAACTGTTTAAATGAATCTGCATGCAGTATACTTCCAGTCTTCCTACAAATGTAATACGATGGTGTATCCTTATACTATACATAACTAATATTTTCTTTGAAAAGTTATTTTTAAATCCCACTTCCAAATTTCCTTAGAAACTTTGATTGTCAGGGTGAGCTTAGTTAACTAAATAGAGAGTAATAAAATTAATTAATGTGACTGGTAACATGGCTGCAATTTCAAATACCCAATCTAATGGCCCCAAACTGCCAGGTAACTAAGCTGGAATGTTGATTTCCTCATAAAACATCTCCTGCCAAATTAATCACCCTCTTTGCTTCATGTCTACACTGTTCTTCCTGTTCTTCAAGCTTCCCATCCACCTCTTGGCTGGTCCTAATTTAGTATGGATGCCAATCTGTCATTATGAGAGTGGGATATGAAAACACAGTTCAAGTGAACTTACCTAATATTTCTGAACTTCGGCTAAAAGCATGGGTTAGATTTTCAGCTGGGATTCAGGTAGTCTCTATTTTTGCCAAGTAAATTACCTCACTGCTGAATAAAATTGCTCTCTTGCTTCATCAGCATTGCTCTGTGAATAAAAGAAATTAATCAGATTTCCTGCTTTTCCATTACCCTTTTTTTTGTTTGTTTTGTTTTGTTTCATTTAATATTTCTGCTGCCTCCAGGATAATTTTTTTTATACCAAAAGGGCTTAGTCAATTTTCAGGACTAACTACTTGCAAAATGTCAGTTTAATAAAGCAGGTTCATTGTGGAACTTGGCACAAACAGAAAAGCTGAAGCAATGCAAAAATTTATTTTGATGAGCTTAAAAAAAAAGGAGGGGAGGAAGGGATGGGAGTCCTGGTTGTTTCTGAATGCCCTTGATTTCTGTAACATGAGTCAACTGAGGCTACTCAGCATTTTTCGTGTTCACATTCTTCATGGACAGAAATCAGGAGGAACTTTGGTGTACCTGAAATGATAGACTGAGCAGTCAGTCCTCAGACAGCCCATAAAAACATTTCATTCTGCAGACAGATTCTAGTCACAGTGTGCTAAAAGTCCATGACAACCATTGTCAGCTGAGGCATCTTTGATTAGCATCTTCACAATATTATCCAGCTGCACTTTAAATTTCTATGCTTTAAATCTACCCATTGGATAAAGGTTCGGATATAAAGTTTGACACAGGTTCTCTCACACATTTCATGCTGGTAGAGAGTGGACTACAGCTGAAATAGTTGAAAAGAAATAAAAATTTTCAAAAACTGCTGTAAAAACCCAGTCTTTCCAATTTCTTATTATGAAATAAAGTGTCAAGTCCAAGATACATATAAATGTAGCATATTAAATATATAAAAGGCCAAAATAGACTCAAAAAGAGGAAAACAGACATGGAGAGAAACACTAATGTTTTAATTACTCCCTTCAACTGATTTTGATTTTTTACTTTATGAAGAAAACCTATTTTTTTCTGGGTCAGCTCCAGAAGATATTTCTTGTTATCTGTTTGCTCAGGTACCCTTCTGGCCTGTGTTAGCCTTGCTAGAGTGCTGTGTAGGACAGGAATATGTTGATGCCAAGCCAAAGGACAGACAGGCCCTTCCCATAGCTCTTTCCCTCTTTTCTTCTGCCCCCTTGTAAAGTCTGCCTGTGTAAGGTGAGCACTTAACTTTCCCAAACTGCCTTGTCTTAGGCTTCTTTAACGCTGCTAAATGAAGGAAATGAGGATGGAGAATTCAGTTTTGCGTGCATATTTTTTAGCATGAAAAACTCTCTCACCTGCCACTCATCAGAAATAGTCGCCAGCTGCTCCTAGGCTAAAGTTACAGCATCAGTGGGAGGTCTTTAGCACGAGAGGGAGAAAAAAGTTCTTTGCCAAGATGTTAAAAAATGGACTGCAGTGAAACTGAAAACTTCCCTTGATAGTGAGCATGTTATCTAAGTGTCTTATTATGGAGAGCCTTTTTAGCAATTTTTTTTAATGTCTTAAGGGGATTTAACTAATTAGGCACAAAGTCTTATGCTTGGGATTTATTCAATCATATTTTTTCACTTAAGGTATGGCAATTCCTCTGTTTTTTTCATGTTCTGGTGGTCATTTGTAGATGAGGCAGATTTAGCTGAGCAGAACCCAGCTGCAATTACTAATAATGTTCAGGAGTGCTAACTTTCTGTGCCTGCTGAGCACAAATTCCTGTTGGAGTCAGCTGAAGACTTCTGTTCTTGTTAGTGTGTGGCCTTTCTACTTGGACTGGCACTCATTTGACATTGGTATAGGGTTGGGTCACCAATGCTGATGTTGCTCCCTTTGCTCAGAGAACAGGAGCCGCTGCTTGTCTGATAGCACAGACTTGGTAGACCTGAAAAACTTCAGCTTGAAGTGGAGAAGAAGCAGCAGCTCAAGGACTTGAAGGCAACATGGTTGTAGGTACTTTTATGAGACAGTCTGGAGTATCTCAGTCAAGGATCTTTGCTCTGCCTGGTGCTTAGGCATTCCAAGTGGGCAGTGTGGGTAGCTTGGTTTGGAGCTGGATCGATACACGTTTGGAGAGCACTTGGCCTCTCCTACTGGTACCAAACAAATGCAGAGAAACAGTGACTGCTCCCAGACTCCTGCACTGAGTCCACAAGCACTCTTAGACCATGTAAGTGATCTATGAAGGGTCACTAAGAATTGGAGACCTGATGTCTATGGATTTTCATTACAAATTTTGAATGTATAGAGTTCTGCGGATAGATGGAAAACCAGTTTTAATCTGAGAGTTCCTGCTGTTTTCATTGAGGCCTCTGTGACCTCACATGCATTTCCACTGCACCTAGTAGCAAAGTCATGGAGATCTTTGTTTTTGAGGTAGAATCATGCAGCAACAGAGCATAAAGGATGCACTGGAGAGTACTGTGTGCCTTCAGCATCTTGGGCCTGCTACGAGGTGGGAGAAGAGCTTTGCAGACTAATATCCAAAGTCACAAAAACTGATCTGTCCTTGCTCACATATCTGTCTGTAAAAATCCACACTGTTTTCAGGGGTGCAAAAAATGCAGAAACGTATGTGTTGTATGAAACTGGTATTAGCTTGTTGCCATCAGGTCTTGCATCTAAAAGCTCCTGGAGAAGCATTTGTTCTTAAAGAGTCAGGTAGAGGTTGCTGTGCTTCCATTTCAGGGTAAGCTAGTTTAAATAACTGAAAAAATTATTGATGCCCAAATCCTTAAGTTTTTCCACACTGATATGTGGTGAATTTTGCAGTTGTTTTTTTGATGAAGCATAGACTCCTCTACTTGACAGAGATCTTTGTAAGTCTTCCTGTGGTTTCTGCTCAGTGGTTAACTCAGAAATCCAACTGTGTTCACTTAAATGTTGCCTTGTATCCTTTCAGCGGAGTTTCATCCCCTCATTTATTGAACCTGGCTTTCTACAGAGCTTCGCTTTGCGTTAGGTACAAGGAGACATTGCTGGCACATTTATTTAACTCTGGGTTTTGGTTAATTTAATTCAGAAAACCAAGCTGCAAAAGCACTAAAATCCCACTACTCTTGACTTTTACAGAACACATTGCATGATATCTCAACAAACCAGAATCATCTGGCACCAGCTATGTTTGACTTACTGTCCTGCTAAAAGGTGTATAGGAAAAATCAATATCTGTTTTGTTTCACGGTAGAAGATCTCAGCATTTTGCAGCCTAACGTATATTTTAGTGGTTTCATTGCACCACTAAAGGTCAAGTACCATATCTGTGCCTGTGATTTCCTGTACTGCTTTAAAGCACAGCCAGGGCCTGTAGCTCTTTAAGATCACAATCCTGTTCTACTGAAACAAATGAAGGTGATTTTAGATGACCAAAAATGAATTGTAAAAAAAAATTAGTGCAGTATATTTGGAGCTTCTAATAATTTTTTAAAATTTTATTTTCACATGTAATATCTAGCAATGATTCTATAAACTATGTGTTTAATTGCAAGCTCAAGGCAAAGGTCATTCTATAGCTCACAGGGGCAGGGGCCTGTGCAGCAGGAATGAGATCTGAGTGGTGGCAAACTGTCTTTGTATTAGATATTTCTTGATTATGAATATTACAGTGGTTTTTAAGGAGTTTCAGGTCTTACATATTTTCTTAGTGCTGTTTCCTGACTCAATTTGTAAGCAGGACTGTAAGTATATGAAAATACTGGTTCGAAGTATTTGCATTTCCCACCTCTTCCATTTGTCTGTTACCTGATATGTTGTATTTTCTTGTGAGATATTTGACACTACAATAATCCATACAGTGAATTCCAGAAAAATTTATAAAAATCAGATAAACTCCACACTTGCTTACCAACCACTTTTGCATTTTATTGGCATTTCTGATTCTGTCTGTTCTCATTCTTATTTGCCATAGTGAAGGTTTTATGCTCCTTGATTTATTTGGTGTAGAGAGCCATTATGCATATGAAAGGTACAATATAAATCAATCAATAATAATAATAAATATAGCAAAGTTAACATTTTGCTTTATGACCTTTTAAGCATCAAAACACTAAGTCTCTGTTGACTGGCAGACACTAAATAAACACAGCATCCCATACTGCTTGTTACTTGATGCAATTAAACTGCAGGCTTATGGGTGGCATGATAAGGATTTGACCTGTCTCTTGTCATCCTGTGGAAGGGGCTAACAGCGGGCCTGTTAGCTAAAGGAGCGAGAAGAAGCTGAGAAGTAAGAAGAAACTGATAAGGAGCTCTCTCCAAGGCTGTAGCCAAGGAGACCGAGGGAAGAAAGATAGAAGAACTTTGCAGCTGGATGAAACATTTTTAGAAAGTTAATTAAGTCACCATAACTTTTCACCAATAGTATTATGTTGATTTATTGTGGCCAATAGTAAGGATAGAAGAAGGATAAACAATTGGAAAGTGTATAAAAATCAGCCATATTCAATAATAAAGTGTTGCCAACTGAGACTGCTTGTGGTCTCTGCTTTATGTCGTGACCGCCTCGACAGCGACATCATCCTATCTTTTACTTTTAAAATGCATCTTGTAAATCAATTTCTCTTATAATTCTCATGAAAGAACTATTTTGTTCAATACAGTTTATGCTGTGTCAATATCAGATAGCAATGCCCAGTTCCCCTTAGCTTGTTTGAGCTGTGTAGGACATGCATATCTCACAAATTGCTCTCTCTGTTTGATGATGCATCTATGGCTGCTTGAAGGAACCTATATTTCTATTGAGAAGCCTGTAATTCTTTGAGTGATCCCTGTACCTTACTTAATGCTGCAAAACACTACAGGAAAGGGAGCTGAACTTTAATGTCTGCAAGGGAGAAAGTAATAACTTTCCCCATCTTCTATAAGTGACTTGGGCTATGTAATGAATACAGAACTTTCACTCACAAGGTTTTCTTGATATTATACACTTGTAACAAATAAGGTTAGAACCTTTAAAATATAGCATTTAGTAATGTACAGGAAATAGCTTCTTCTCAATTCCTTTAAAGGTCACCGCATTTGCTTTTCAGTTGTAATTTTAGTTTGGGTCTCTACAGAGTAGAACTGAGATCAGGCTTGGCAATGTTCACTCAATTTCCACACGACCGAAAATAAAATGGCATGGGCTATTCATATACAGTGAATGAGTGTATTTCATGTGCGTGTGTGTTGGTATGTTTGCATACAGAACATTTTCAAGTTTGGGAGTAAGTTACTTGGCCAAATAATCAGGCATAAAGGCAAAACAAAGAGAAGTTAACAGTTTATTATCCACCGTTCCCCTCAAACCTTTCTTAACATGACCTCAATTCCTTCCAACACTATGAGCTCACAGATCTCCAGCCTCCTCAGCCACAAAACATTACTGTTTCTGATCTTTGCTTAATAATATTGCCTCCCTATATAAATATTTATGTTTATAAAATATGTGCATTTCTGTAATTATTTTGTTTAGACATCTAAAATGAGGAAAGAAATTAAAGAGCAGTGAGTGGCTGTAAGACACAGTGTCCCTCTTACATTTAGGAAATACTCTATGACTAGGAGAGCAGTGGGTTTTTTAGTTGGCCTGAATTTGCCAGCAATGCAATTAGTTAGGAATTGGAGATTATTCATTAAAGACAGGTGTGGAATATTTGGTGTTACATGTTAGAAGATGGATGTTGGGAGCATCTATGAAATACAGGCTGGGGAAGTATTGTTTCACCTAAAGTGACATAGATGAGAAGCAGCAAAGAAGTGGGAAGGCTTTAGATTCTTTTTTACTGGCTGTAGAAAAGTCACACAGGCTCAGATCCTACCAATACTGAGGCCCTGATTTTTAATTCAGTGCAAAGATTAGGAGCCATAGTAGCAGCCTGAAAAGGGGTTATGGCGGTAGATGTCATTGTTTCAATACTCAAGTTTAACAGATTCCTCTGAGCCCATGTCATGACCCTGAGTTCACATGCCTTTGCTCTCAGCATGGGGAATGGTTGGAAGCTGAGAAGAGGATGTAATTTTTTTTTTCTGAAACAGGTCCTGAGCCATAATATTTTTTACACATGAACTTATATTTTAAGGCCCACCCTAGGCTTATAAAACACATGCTTCTTTTAAAGCACATAAATCAAGTTGGATGCCAGCTGGATTTTCCCAGGAGAATATTCATATTCAGTGATTGAGAGGATTTATTCTCTGTTTACATTTATGAGACTTGGCAACAGTTAGTGGAAATAGAAAAGTCAGCTATCTTCCTTTAAAGCAGGTATATCCCTTTGGCTGATAAAGATTTACAAACATCTTTCCAGTTGATTTATTCATGTTAACTTTGCTGCTGATCTATTTTGAAAGTCATAAGAATTATGGCAATTTAAATTTTTCAAAATGAAGCAGGAGAATTGGTTTTGTCAGCTACCACCTAGTAACTGTCCAAATAATATGTTTGAGTGGGGCGGGGAAGGGGGGGGGGTGTTATCTGGTCCATTTTGAAGATGATTTGTCCTGTTTCATATTAACTAAAGGACTCAGAGCTACATTTTCTGAAGTGACTGCTGAGAATACCCTGATAGTTTTTCAGCTCTCACATGCTTAGGATGTGGAAATCTCCCCTCTTTTGAGCTTTGAGCTTCAAACTGAAATACTCTGATCATTAGTTATGCTTTTTGTTAAATCCTTTCTCTCCTCAGATATTCTCTTTGCTCTAAAAGCATCTGCACTTGGAAGTTGTGCTGGACATTCTGCAACAGGGTGCTTACAGTAGCTGAGGTTTTGGATTAGTCCTTGAGCTAACGTGGAAGGTAATAGACTGGATTAGGTTGTGTTTCAAAACCCATCAGTGTGGCAGATGACTGTCAGCAAGAGTGGACAAACAAACCACACCTCAGCATCACAGGGAGAAAACCTCACTCTGAGTGTCGTGTCACTCCATTTAAGGCTTTTATTTTTCTCTAGCTTGAGGTGATACAGGAAGACAGTGATTCCCCAACATGTTGGATCACTGTCAAATCCTCAAAGGCCTTGAGGAATGACAGGCACTGTCATTTCTGTGAAAACACCATACAGCACTGTCTGATATGTCTTTATGAATGTGATGCAGAGTATTGAAGGAGGTCTTATAGACATCCAGCTGTTCAGGCCCACACTGTGAGAGATCACAGATTACATCTGCTCTGCTTTCCTGGCTGGTTTACTCTATTAAGCTCTTTTTGGTTTATGTGCTCTGCATGCAAACCTAACTTAGGAATATACCTGATTAATTACCTTAGTGCATTTGCTGGATGAGGCATTTCACAAATACGCTAAAGATACAATCACCACTTTAAAAAGGTCATGAGCTGTTGATCCTGTCCTTCTAAAAAACACTGTGCCACAGCCAGATCACAAGCCACATTAGAGATGAAATACCATCCGTATCCTCCTTTGCATCTGTGGAGACCTGGCAACCTGAAGACAAATTTCTTTGCCAGCTTCTCAACTGGAAGAGCTCACCCTGTTTACCATCCCTCACCATGCTGAGTGCTATCTGCCTCCCAGCACAGAGGGCCCATAGAATATATTATTCCATTAACACTTGTCTGTGTCCTGTACCCCACATATTAGAGCAACTGAGGAGATTAATTATCTTCATCTGGGGATACTGAGCTTTACTATGTCTTTTTTTTTTTAATGTTTATCCAGAGTGTTGTGAACTTTCATTCTCCAAAGGTAGCAATCAACAAAGATAAATTGAGTGGCAGAAAACAGCTACTTAACTAACTGCTTTCTGTACTCTGCACAGGGGCCTGAATGCAGCAAAGGTGAGGTTCTAAAATGAAAGCTAAGGGAGGGTTTGGGGGGCAAAAACCAGCCAGCTGAGATCACAGAGAAAGAGATGTTAATGGAAAAGATCACACGCAACAAAACCAAATAAAATGAAGCAGCTAAAGACAGTGATTATATAGATCTGAACAGACTGTTGACTATGTGGAATTGCAATTATCTTGCAGGCTCCTGGGACCTTGCTCAGGGAATCATTACTACAAAACTAAGAAGATTGTTCTCAGGTGCAGAACATATTGATTTTGCTGTTCTCTAGCATCTTGCAAAGCAACTGACCATGTCATTTAAGTGTTCGTTAACCAAACACATCAATAAACATAAAACTTTCAAAAAAGCAAAAATAACCTCATAAATAATTATAAAGGAGTGAATTATTACTTAGGAGCAAGTGTAATTGATGTCATTATAAATAAACCACAAAATATATCCTGTACTAACCTTAAAAATGTATGAAGTCATCCATCTACCTTGTTAAAAAATGATAGTTTATCTTGCCAGGAGGACAGCTTTCATAGATGCCTGAGTGGAAGAGGTGTGTGCAGAGAAGAGATTGCATTGTAAATATATTTTATTTATTTTATTTTTCTTTTTTTCCCTCATCCTTTTTATGTGAATTCAAAGCTTATAAAGAAGAAACACAGATAACATTTATTACAGCCAAGCTGCAGGGAGGGCAGGAAGAGTTTCTCTGTATGGTTTGCATCAGCCTTGACCTGCAGCGTTCCAACTATTGCAATCCTTGACCTTTGAAGAGCAGCTGTCAGTAACAACAGGCTTTTTTTCCCCCTCTCAAGGACTGCAGGGACAAGCAAATTTGTTTTGAATGTGTGATGTGAGGTAGTCAGTAATGGCAAAACACTCACATCCTCTATTCTCCAGTATTGCCTCTTCACCCGTAACTGCAATTAACACCAGCAAGATATTAATGCAGAAAGAAATGAGACCCTTGGCTCTATGTTGACTGATGGCCCAACAGATCTCTTAATCGGGTCCCTTCTTCTCCAAATACTGAGACACAGACAAACCCACAGGCTGTGTCAAAGGGATAAAGAGGAAGGCTTTAGATTTTTACTGACTAGTAAGTGGAAGGGACAGATGAATCCATATGGTAATGGTAGTCTTTTACCTTGTATTTCATACATGAAAGAAAACAGTTGAATACTTTCTTTGTGTGTGCTCTCATTTAAATAAGCACAAATCTGGGGTTGACCAACTCCCAGAGAAGTCAGTCAAAGACTGTCACTTGGATGTGAGGTATGCCTTACATGTTCCTTTGGAGGAGAGCCTTTAATAAAAAAACCTGTAAACTCATTTTGCTAGACGAAGTTGATGGCAGAGTGTCTTCATCCCACTTCCCCTGGCTCCTGCATGGCTCTTTGCAACAACATGCTCTCCACCAGCCCCCTGGATTTGGGGAAGCTGTTTATAAATAGTACATAAACTAGAGATGGGACCTCACATTGTAGGATTTTGTGGAATCTGTATCTAGTTGGCTGATGAATTACATTTTCTGTTTTAAAAGTCTCAGTGAAGAATCTGAAGGAAAACTGATTTGGTTTAATTTTGTACATGTCCAGAGATACGTTTCTCTCCAGATCAGATTTACTTGAATGCTTACACATGATGAGAGATTTTGGACTCAAAACAGGCTGCTGCTTGTTTTGACTTCCCAGCAGTTGTTGCTGTCAGTTATTCATGTTTCTTTTCTCTCCTGCCTTGCATCACCCTGGCTTCTGTGGGGCTTTTTTTCTTTTTGCAACTGTACTTTCACAGACAGTTTTGAGACTCCTGTTCATGCAATAAAACCTGAATTTGCTTCAAGTAAATACTCTTTCATTTTTTCACCCTGATTCAAGAGTAAAGCTAATGTCAATATATCAGACTTTCTCATTGGGATTTCAGAAGTCTTTGCTTCCAAACACCTTCCATAAATTTGGACTCCCAATTTTCTGTTTGTTTTGGGCAAGCTTAGGAGTCACTGCATTGGAGAGATGGGAACATGAAAAAACAGCAATGAAGGCAGAGTGAGGGACTAGAACAAAAAGTCACATGAAAACATTCCTATTGTAATTCCATGGGACTTCTTAATACATTGGTCTGGGCAAAGTGATATATTTGGAGAGGTCCAAGCAATTTGTCATGTAGCTTATTAGTTTTGTTTTCTTTTCTCTCTCAGACTCTCTGTTTATTAATTTACTTTATTCATACAAGAATTTCTTCAAACATTCTCAGAACATCTGGATTATTTTGGTTTTGACAAAAAAAATTCAGACATGGTATTCAAGCAGGGGATAATTATTGGCAAGGGAAGACTGGATATGATCTGAGCAACATGGTCTAGTCGAAGGTATCCTGCCCATTGAAAGGGGTTTGGAGTCAGATGAGCTTTTCAAGTCCTTTTCAACCTAAACCATTCCATGCCTCCATATTAATGGGGAGCAGAGGAGAAAGGAAGAAGGTAGAGTATTGTAGAAGGAGAATTGGAAAAGAGAAATAAATAAAAAACAGAGGGAGAACAACATTAGGAAAAGTTGGTGAGCTTATCTTATGGTCTTATGAAAAAGAAGGAATATCACAAGTTGTTATCACAAAGTTAACCCTGCCTATGTGCTTGTATCCTGATTGTTTCCATGTCTGAGACTGGGTTTCCAGATAATGCTCACTACTCACCCTAGTGACATTTCCTGAGGAGCAGCAGAGTTAAAAAAAGTAAATAACAGTAATAGCAAGTAATAATACTAACAACAATAACAATAAAAACAATGACAACAACCTGGCATGACCTGGTGGGACACCTGCTTATCTTAGACATGTACATTTTTCTTTGGTTGTGTCTTTTCTGTGTCCATAGACTGTCCTGTAATTCAGATTACCACCTTGGCTTGCCTTATTTTTAGATAGCTAATTTTTAGTGTCCACAGTCAAAACTACTCCAAAAGTCATGTTCTTTTCACAGAGATCACAACTTTGACAAGCTTTAAGTTTTCACTGCATGGCACCATATAGCTTAATTAATTAATATAGTTGGCTGATGCAGGGTCTCAGGGGTCTCACTCATCCTAGATTTTCCTTTTAGTAACAGTAATAATTTAAGGATATGTGCAATCTACAAAAGAGGGGAGGGGATGGAGCGCAGTTGTCAAAATGTAAATACCATTACTTTAATAAAAAAGAAATTATCTGATGATTTGACTGATTTTTCATCAGCTGACATGAAACAAAAGACATGGCAAGATTACAACTAACTTAAAATAGGAAAAAAGGGTTAGGAACTGGTGCTACAGGAAAGCAAATACAGAACTGAATATTTTCATATTACAGGCCTGAAGTTAAGCAGTACATTGTGCCATTGAAAAAACAGGGAGTTGACTTGGATGTGAAGAGCTTTAGTTTTGAATTTGGAGATTTTTCCTTTGCTTTTCTAGACTGTCCAGCTCCCACATTTCTGGCACTGTATCCATAACCCTGGTTGGAGGAGCTTATCTCAACCTCTCCACTGGGGAATGGAAACAGAACATATAGTGCAAGTTCCTTGGCTCATCATCCACTCTGACAACAACCACAGCAACAACAAGAAGCTGGACTTATTTTTACTACTTGGCAGTGGAACAGCTTTGGGAAGAAAAGGTTTCTGAAGTTACATTTTCATTAAAATTTGGGAAAATATTTGAGGGGGAGCACAAGGACGTATATTTAATGGTACATTGAAAGACTTATATTCACTTAAGCTGAGGCATGCATGGGAACAACATTTTCTCCTGGACAAATACAGAATGCAAGAAGCTGAAACTGAACCTGCAATTGAATCCATATCCAGAAAAACTGTTAGGAAAACAGACCAACAGAGAGGGGAGGGCAACCTTTGAATTAGGAATCGGGATTAATCTCTTCTTCAGCTATCATGTCTTAGTAAATAAGTCATAGTTTTTTTTGCTTTCTGGTCAAGCAAAAAAACTTTATATCAGTTTTATGACAATTTGTATCTTTTATATAATGATGGGAGATTCTGTATTGAGGAGTGTTAGTGTACTGACTCACAAGTAAGACATGTTTGATATTTTTGATGGACTGATTATCTAGATGTTAAGAATATTTTCCATACTTTGGAATAATAAGGGAAAAAATGACAAAATTAACATTTATTGTGTTTGAAAAATAATTGTTATTCATCACTTCTTGCAATTAGCACTGTGTTAATTATCTCTGCCTAGTTCATTTCCTCAGTTGCATCTGATGAAAACAGCAGTTTCTGGAAACAAAACTATGTCTATTGAAGAGATTAAAAGTATTGCAGGAAATCTGCAATTCATTTATTTGATTCTGCTACTAAAAAGTCTTTGTTAAGCTACAGATTTAAATCCTTTTTTTACTCCAGATTTGCAGAACTTTAAATAATAAACTCCTATAAATAGGTTTTCAGGAGTTCTTTTATGTGGAACATCTTGGTTCTGCACAATTCAGAAGTTGGCTGGTTCTCACATTCCTAATGATGATGTGCAGAAAGGAGTTCAGCATGTTGGCTGTTGATTTGTCAATAGCTTAATTCTCCATGACAACCTCCCCAGAGGAGTGAGAAAAGTCAATAGCACAAAGTTCACATCACCTTGGATAGCCGATGGGAGGCAAAACACAATAAGGAAGATAGAGGCCATAAACTGTGATAGGCAATGATTAACCCATCAAAATGGAGAAATATAAAGAAATATATTTTTTCATTTTGTCATTAAAATGACAAAATACTGTGAGTCATTTGACGCTGATCTAATTAAAGAATGTTCCAATGTAAATCACAGAGTTATATAATCTGAAAACCAGGGGAAAAAGGCATTTGGCCTAACCAGTGATTTCTGAAAAGTCCCTATAATTATATTCCTCCACTTGACATCTTTGTCTTCTACTTGTAGTTCATTTTTGTAAATTTGGTCAGGGCAAGCTCAAGCTAAACCCAGTCAGAGATAGAAGAGGAGCTCTGACTAGTTTCTGTATGTTTTTTTGGCGCAGCCAAAAATGGATTGGTCAATCAATTTGGCAGAATGGATTTTTTTTCCAGTTGGGGAAAATGATTTTTTTTTTTCTCAGAGTTTGTAATTGGGTCTCATTGTCATTTGATAATTTTCTTTTCTTCTTTATTTCTAATGGTATTTCTGGTGACTGTTTCAAAAGGTTTGCCTTTGGGAGAAATTGAGAAGAGAGATATGGATTTCAGATCTATTTTACCCAGGCCCTGGGGCTCTGAAATTCCTTTCTTTAACAGGAAAACCAGTAATGACTTGTTTTTGCCAGAACTTCATTAGTAGTAATTTGGTTTCATAACATAAAACCAGACTGGGTTGGTTCAGGTTTAGTTCCCTTTTTTACTGCATGCGCCAAGTCTGAAGATGAAATTACTTGGGCATTTTAAAACTTTCTGAATTTTGAAGCAAAAGTTAAAGTTTGTGAGCTTAGTTCTTTTGAAGAAGTTCAAAATATGTGGTGACAGGGACTTCTTAGCTTCTGCTTCGTGTTTAGATGTTGTTACTCTTGCTGGTATGCACCTTCCATCACAGATACCCCCTAATCTGTATTTGCTCTGATGCATGAGGCTGCCATATTTACTCACAGAAAGTTTAGCAGCTGATGAACAACAGTACAGAAATTGATTCTTCTAGTTTCTTCATGGCAAGAGGCAGCATTTCTGATTTTGCTGGTTTCATCATCTGTATCCAGGCCAGATATTAGGTATATGTGAAACAGGATCAAGAAGACTGATGACCAGCTCTTAAGTATGCTTTTTAGAATGTCCTGCTTTAATGCAGTTGGCCATATTGTCCACAGTGTGTGGTATAATTTCACATGAGTTCATGTCACTATGTTGCTCTCACCAATTTATTATTCATCTGCCATGTCTAAAATATTTATAGGCTGTAAGGTTTGTTTCTTCCCCAGCACCTGTAGTGTTTATGCCCAACAGTAACTTGGGCATCTGTCACAGCAGGCAGATTTGGTGGTTTTGGCTGCTGTTCCATCATCAGTGACCCAAAAGGCTCCCAAAATGACCTAATTATGAAATGTTGCTGACCAATAGCACATTTACATCTCTCTGTTAACAACATTAATTTTAGTGTAACTCTTTCACTTACTATCCTTCTGATCAATTAACAATGCCAGCATCTGCTATAGTGAATGTCAGGTCGCCATCAAATAAACCTCTCTTATCCATTAGTAATTATTGGCTGTGGTCTTCATCAAAAGAGTGAGCTTGAAGTGAATGTTCAGATGATATTTGACTAATGTACCATTTGAATTTGACCTCTTCTTCATTGTGCAGTGTAGGCTGATAAGAGACTTTGTTCCTTTCTAGTGAAACATAATCTTGTTCATTAAAACCTGAGGTATTTAATCACAGCCTTTTCAATGAGGCCAGAGTTTCTCACAGTAGAGGAAAAGACTGACATTGTCAGGGGCTGCTTCAAATCCTTCAAACCCTTGTCTTCTTTCTTCCTAGTTCAGTCTCCATACAAAGTCCTTGCAGGTTTTTGAGGTGTTTTTTCTGTTTTCAAGCTATTTCTATGTTCAGTAAAGCTTTCCCTTGTTGCACCTTCCTTGTCAGCTATAGTCACTCTTTCTGGTGATGATGAGTTTCAGTCTGGTGATGATGAGTTTCAGACTTGATAAGACAGGTGGGTGTTTTGCAGGCAGTTGAAGAAAATCGGAAAAGTTCTGTTGTTCCATGGATGAAAGTGGCTTAAGGCTCTCTTCAGAGGCATCAAGTCTCTTACTTCTCTAGCTGTGTAACAATTTTTATTTTAGAGTTAGGACTGTTACTGTTTGCTGGAAGATTAGGCTGTTGCTTTTACATTATGTTTAATGGAACAAGGTTGCCATTAAAAACACTGAGAAGGTGCAAGTATCTGCAAGTGGTCCCAAGCTTTATCTACTATTACACGTATTTTAAATTTTGAAATTGCTGTTTTTCTTTGAAGTGGTCTGTTTTCACTGAAAGAATCTCACTTCTAGCTGCAAAGTTCTTGAATTCTCCACATCAGCTCTCCATTCTCCTCAATTTTTATAATTTTTTTGGCCCCTCTAATTGGGCTGGTTTCTACTTTGCAGTGATTCTGGAAAACATCATGAAAGTCTTCAGGGCTATGGCTGTTTTCCAATACCTGCTTGATTCTCCATCCCCGCTGCTGTTTCCCAGTACAGATGTTTTTCCTATATCTAGTTGCACATTAGAAATAGAAAACCTCTTTCACTTGATACAGTGAAGTTAAATATCTTCTAAAGCCTACTTCCCAAGGTGAACAAGCTTGATTAGTTTGAAATTGGATGAACTTAGGTCTAATGAGCTGATTCTGCTAGTTGATTTTGTGAGGTAGAACTTACTGTTCATGAGTTTATTTATTTCTACTGGATGTTATTCCTTTAGGAAACTCCACAGATCTCTCTCATTACTTCTTACCCTGAGGATTACACACAGACAAAGACCCCAGCCTCTTTGTTGAATCTCACCTCCTTGAGAAGATTGCTACTACTTTCTTATTTCAAGGTACTATTTTGATGTTTCCATTTTGCCTCCAACATAAGAGGAAAGGAAAAACTGGAGTGTGATCATGGCCTCAAGCTCGCCCAAGCCCTTATGCTGTGGCTCATTACAACTCTTATAAATGGGCTGAACTTAAAATGAACTACAAATAGGACAGTTTCCCATGCATCAATTCAGGTGTGTGCTTTAGTGGTATTGTTAAATGAACACCTAGGCATTACGACTTTGCTTTGTGAGGGAAGAAAGATTGTATGTGCCATGTACATTTGCCACCAATCAAGGTGTATTGGAAAAGAGTTCCAGAAAAGAGGGCCTTATGGTGAGCTAGAAATGAATTCCCAACCTTAAAATTGCAATGACCAGCATCCAAACTCAAGTTTTCTCCTTTTTCCAAACTGGATGGCCAATGGCAAGACCAAAGGACTGTTAGAGACCCGAAACCAGTAAAAATTTGTAGCAGTGGTTTCATGCAGCAGGGCTGCTTGTGCTGCTGTGTTATCTAATTTCAACCTAGACAACTTTCTTCTCAGTAATGGATAAGAGTTGATAAGCAGTGATTTAGGGCTAGTGGGAGGGACAGATGCAGGAGAATAGCAGTTCTGGCTCTAACATTGTGCAGCCTGTTGTGTAAGATTAACGACTGTGGACTACTCTCTATTTTTCTCTCTCTACAACTGTGATCAATCGCCTCCAAGATCAGCCCACTGCTGGCTAGCCAGCAAATAGATAATAAGATCCCTGTGTGTTAAATATGCACAGCTGCATGTCTGACATTGCTGATCCATCTGCACTCCCAGATACCAAGGGCCAGCTGCCTTGCTGGGGTGAAGGAAGAAGAGATCCATTAAAGAAAGAAAGCTTGCAGTATAATCTCAGACCTTGTAGCTGCTCTGGATTCCTGCAGTCTCTCTCCCCTCCCCATCCTTTTTGGCTACAAAGGTTTGAAAGCACCAGACACTTTTACTTTACCATTTAAAAAGTGAGCTGGGTTGTCAGCTGAGTTTTCCCTGAGCTCCTGCAGTGCTAATTTTCACTTCCTCAAGGTGGTTATTCAGAGGACCTTGGCCAGTCAAATGAGTCACAGTACTTTCCTACAACACTCTTTTATTGCCTGACACTTTCATTCAGCAAGAAAATGAAGCAGTCATTACCTTTACTTCCTTCTCTATCTCCTGCTCTCCATCCTCTCCCCCTCCAAGTACTTTTGTTTCTGGCACACTCTTTGGCAGCTCTGAGAGAAGAAAAACACTATACTCATAACCTTCTGTGTGCTGATGGCTGAACTGGTCTTTAGGAGTCTGACAGCAGCTCAGTGAAGGAAGTGGCGTCAGCTCTTGCCAAGAGTTTAAAAACCAAGAGCCTTCAGCATTTCTCCTGGTCCATGGTCAGGCACTGGAGTCAGTGTGGGTGTTCTTATATATGCATTCTTTGAAAATAAAGATTCCTTGATAGTGGTGCCAAGGTAGAGATTAATTGTGTCTTCCTGTGTTTCTGTCACCTGCCTCTTACACCCTTGGGCAGCAAATTTTGGCCATCAAGGGCTGAAGAGAGAAAATGGGGGAAGGACATCTGTATGGAGGCCAGTGACTGCACCAAGGAGTGTTTTGCAGTGCCAGTGCTATGGTAAACACAGCTCTAAGGCTGCTGTTTCTGGGTGAACCAGCTCACATCTCGCCATGCTGGATGACAAGAGCACACTGATGTCTGTATTCAGAAGGCCACATAGAAGATGGGTTCCCAGAAAAGTCCTTCAGGAACTTACTACACAGACTCTTATTTGGTCTTATCCTTAATATTTTACTTGCAGCTGAAGCTGTGTGACATACTTGTAAAGGAGGAATGTCATCTCTGTTTTACTGACAGATGTAAAGATTCTTTAAACCTTTAAACTTTGATTTTATTATGTAAACTTCCTTGTCACTGATGTTCTGTCAGTACTCTAGTGGGAGGGCTTTCCTCCCCAGGTATAACAGTGCAAATGTTATGGTTATGGCACAAGGTTCAACTTGGTCAGATTCTGTCACATAAATATACATCAAGTTAAATCAAATACAGCTTTCACCCTGTTGGGAAAGCCCATTCATAAGAAGTTGTTTAAGGTTCACAATATAACCCAGTGTGTAAAGATAGCCAGTTCCTCTAAAGCCTTGTTCCTGGGAAGATGTGAAGTGTAAGTGAAGTGCAAGTGAAGCGCAAGTGGAGACCAGTAATTAGGTTAAAACTAATAGATGACCTATGTCCTTGGAATTTATATGCTTGGATTTCCAGTACTCACCTTTTTTTTTTTTCCCTTTGTTTTTGTGGTGAGAAACAGTGAAGGAATACCCAGAATCTGGGAGGGAGCCCTTCCAGAACAGCATGTTACAGACAGTCACTGTCTGGGAAAAAAGGAAGTGATAATACTTTGGAACATAATGACATTTTGTATATAAAATAATGGAATTGGCAAAAGTTTCATACAAGAGCACATGCTTGGTTATTGCTAACTGAATGTGAGAAAGAATCCCCTCCTCCCATCCTGTCCATCCTGTGTTTTAAAGTGCAAAAACATTAGCAGTATCTAAACCCCAAATGGTACAGAAAAGTTTAGCAGAATAAGCTAAAATTGATATAAACAATTGATAGAGGAGAAGATATGTTTCTCACAGTCTTTTGGAGAATTGGGTTTGCTGTGACTACAGATAGGATACTGCCCCAAAATATAGCAAAAATAGCAAACTCTATAACCCCTTTTGTGCTTGAAATATTGTGGAATCTGTTGTAAGCAGGAAATTTCCCTTGATAATTGAGACAGCCAAATAATGTATCAAATATACTTTCAAGGATGTATCATCATTGTTAATATTTTTCTTCATGCTTTTCAGTGTATTTTGTTAGCTAAGTGCTTGTTCCAGACTTCAGCCTGGTTTTAAAAGGGCATGAGCATATGAACTCCTGATAGGGATCTCTATAAGTGAGACTGGAGCCAAGGCAGTATCTAACATGAGTTTGAACCAAACTCTGGCATCAATATGATATTTTTTTCCTTGTTAAAACCCTTTGGAAAAGTATCACCCTCTTTGTGAGCAGAACAAGGCCCTGGATGCAAATGGATTTGAAGATTTTTAGGACTACATTTCTAAAGAAGACTTGATGAAGCAATAGGCATCTCAAATCCTTACACTTATTTATCCCAGTAAATTACATTTTGCAATCACCTGCATGTACATCTCACTTTTTACATTTAAATGGTGTACTTTAATCTCAGCTACCTCTTTGGTGCATTTTGATTAAACAATTGGAAGAATAAGGGGTCCTAACTTGAATAAATCACCAAAATGGAAAAAGCCATGACACTTCATTGGTTGTAAAGGTGGTCTAAGGTGATTTAGGCTACAGATGTGGGTACTGTAGTTAACTGCCCAAAGTTGGGTGGACCTGTGACCTTTTCTGAAGGACTTTGAACCCTGGTCTGCCTGGTTCCCATCACATGTTCACATTGCCTAGCGACTCAATCAGATCTAAGAGCCTTTCTTAGATAGGAATATTTGGCCTCTGCTTGCACAAGTCAGCAGGAGACACAGTTCAGAGTGGAAATCACAATTATTGTAATTTTATGTATCAAGATTTGTCATCTATCTATATACACAAGGTACTGAAGAGTGTGTACATAAATTATGTTGTTGAAACCAAACAGGGATAAGTAGATATCTAGTGGGTTATCTGACAGCATAACCCAGAGCTGATTTATGCCTGCAGTCATTCTAATGGAATGTGCAGTTTTTTGGAGGCCAGAAAAATTGGAGACTTTCTTTTTGACTTCTGTAAATTTTAGGCTAAGCCCCCTGTAACTAGTGCATTTCTTCATTCCCAATGGAAAAGGATTGACTTCCCCCTTCTTTACCAGAATTTCCATTAAGATAAAGATGAAGAGGCTATAAGATGTCTCAGCCTTCAGTGTTAAGGAAAATGGAAGCACCAGAAACAGGAAAATACCATTCGGAGTTATGAAACCATAATATGTCCAGAAAAAGCCAGAGAACCTCTGAAAGTTGTCTGATATGGGGGTTTTGTTAAAGAAATGTAACCAATTGAATCAGCCAAGATTCATTCAAACAGTTACAGGGTGAACAAGGCAAGTTGCAAAAGCAAAAGTGCAATTATCCACAGGAAATTTTTGCTTGTCTGTGGTACCTGTTCTCCTAAGACTTTCAGAGGTGTTCTAAAATCCAAACAGTAAATGTATCTGCATCCTTTGCAAAGCCAGAAGTGAGACTTCACTACAGCTCTAAATTTTGCCCTTTTTGGTAGATTTACTCTTCTTTGCTGGACCCACTACCTGAAATCCAGGACCAGGCTGTGTGCTTGCGTCAGTCTGTGTAGATCTAAAGTACTATCTTTTGACACAGTGAGGTTTTAATGGGATAAAAGAAATTTAAATCTGGCCTTAGAAGCATCACATTCTGGAAAGCTATGAGAAAGGTTAAATCTACATGTTGATATGCCAGTGTACCACATAAAATCTATATTCTCAATGTATTTCTATGGGGCCTGAAATTCTCATCAGGGTTCTTGTCCAGTTTTATAGGCTTGTGAAGGCAGATCATAAAAATCTGAAATTAGTGGGTTACCTCAAAAGTAGTTGGCTGCATATTTGAAATATATTTTAAGAAGTGTGTCCCATCAATGGTAATGACAAAATCAACTCTGTGTATATTGGTACATAAAGGAAAATGTACATCTCAAGGAAAAATACTTTGGGCTCTTTTCACCTTTGTGCATTTATAAAAATCTTTCCCACATACCAAAATGATTTCTCCTATATGTTTAGAGCACAAAAAAAAAAAAAAAAAAAAAAAAAAAAAAAAAAAAAAAGACAGCCACTAAATCTAGTAAGTTGATGAAAGTTGATGAAGTAGAGTAAATAGTAGAGTAAATCCTGCCTGCTGTCTGCTTTTTGGGAGAAAAAAATCTACTTTTTTTGAGTCTTCTGTAATAAATGATGACATTTTGCCCTCAAGGAGCAAGTGTGACTTTTCCTGCTGGCCACCACTCTCTTGCTTTCTCTTTCTTCTCTTTGGGTGCATATAACACAACCTCACTAAGGAGGAAAACAGTCTTAAATGAATTGCAAAGCTATCGATCTTTTTTTACAAGTGTTGTAACTGCATGATGTAGTCATAAATTAAAAGCCAAAATAATATAGAGAACTGAATGGTGGAGTCAGTTCTCTCTGTGCAATGGAGTCAATTCCCTCGAGCTGCAGCTGTGCAGGGAGGAAAACTGCAAACCCAGGAGAAGCAGCATTTCTTTTCTGGCTTTCCGGATTTTTCCTGGTAATCTTCTGAACCAAAGGTCTGCAGGTAGAGTGGTTTGCATGAAATGGAAATCTTGCAGGCAGAACAGGGCCAGGGGGAAGATTTTTAACCACTCTGAGTCTTATTGCAGGACTGATGACCACAGGCTTTCAGTATTTCTCTCCTCTTCTTTCCCTTGTGAGGCACCGCTTTGACTTTGGTGACAGAGACAACTGTGCAGGGCTTGGAGAAAGATCCTGAGTCAGGGTGGAGAGCAGAAGTGGTGTCCTCCTGCCATCCCCTCCTTCCATTCTGCTTTCCATTAGGGATCTGGGTAGATTTGAAGCAGTCCCTTCACATACTGATGGAAGATGCATTTGCATGTTTGGTTTCAATGGGGGAAACAGGCTCTGGGACTTCACACCTTCACTAAAATGCCAGAGTTCTCACTGCTTCTAAAGTGGAAATGCCAAAATAAAAAGTGACATATTTTAATTATGAAGTCGGGTGGAAGTGGGAAGGAGGGAATAGAAAGCAATCCAACAAGCCAAGATTTAGGGTGACATCATTTTCTATATAATCGCAATTCCAGCAGACACTCAATAAACATATCAGCATTGTTAAAATGATTTATGACCCAAATAGTTGAATATAAAATATTATCAATAGATGTGTCATCATTGATCTTTCCTGGGGCTAGTAGTTGAAGGATGGAAGAGGGAGGTGGTTTTAACAAACAATCCTTGACAGGAATCCAAAGGAAACAATGTGCAGGGACAGACAGCTGACAAATTCAGTATGGGGCTATTAAAACATGTGATGAATTTGCTGGGAAAGTATATATTTGTGGAAGAGGTGAGCTCATATCTACCATAAATTTGTCAGCTGTGACACAGTGTTCTCAGGCCTGGCATGAATAATGCCTAGCTATTTACAGGCTTTGTCTGGCAAAAGCTCTATCACTCACTCCAGGGTTATTTACAAAGAAAAGTGTCTTTCAGTTGCAAGGACATGACTTTGCCAGTAAAAGATAACAGAACAAGTCAGCCAGTGGCCTCTCCATGCAAGATGAGTCTTCTCCAGAGAAGCTCTGGGGCTGGAATGAATCAGATGGACTGCAGGAGGACCTCCTGGCAGAGTGCCTGGCATAGGCTGCAACAGTACATTTATCCACACTGATTAGATTAGAATTATTAATAGAGGTCTATGGAGTGGAGCAAAGGGTCATTTAGAGTTTAATTCTGTTCTCAGATAACTTCATTTCAGCTGATGGGATTGTTATTGTTGGGGTTTTATATGTTTATAGGAAACAATATACTCAATAATGAAGTCATGCATCCTTCTGGAAGATCAGGAGAGCTATTGTGTAGCTGGAGTGAAGTCTTCACAATTGTGTTAATTAAGTAATAGTGATTTGACTTTGTCTCCTCATAAAATGCATTTAAGAAGTGACTAAAAGCTGCTGAGAAAGTGTTCCCTCAATAGAAATATATAGCAAAACAAGCAAGAAATGAAAGCAGCCTTGGATTGAGTAAATAGAATTGCTGATGCAATGCTTTTACTTAAGATAGACAACAACTTGGTTTGGATTTTCTGCTTCCTGCTATGTTAATATAAATGGATCTCAGTTTACTATTGAGTATATTAGGGTTTTTTTCCTTGATAGAAGTGGAAGGCATGACATATAGATACCACAGTATATTCTGTGATATTTGTGGCATGTTTACATTTATCAGTTGCTTGTTTCAAGCTTCAAACCATGAAGTTTGAGATTGTGTCCAACTTCTACACAGTGGGCACCAAAAGTTAGACATTGAAATCTGCATTTGAGATGATAGATTGAAATGGGCTGGTGATGTCTAGGGCAGAATTTGTAAGTGTTTATGAGCAGTGCCAATTAAGCTACTTTCTGAAGAAAATTTAGACATATAAATCTCATATCAAACACTACAGACCAAAAATATTGCCTGTGTTCTTTTCTGAAATGCTGTTGTTTGGATTTCATACAGCATGTCATGGTGTTCTAATAGCTCAGTTGTGGTTTTGTGACTGTGTGCATTATCTTCAAGGCCTTAAGTATGTTGATAAAATTTTTCTGAGAAGTTTGATTTTACCTATTATTCAGTGGCAGGGAGCCAGCTTCTTGCATGGTGTAAATTGGACTCTTTCCATCCTCTTCAGTGGAACTGTAGTAACATCCACCATTTGAAATCAAATTAGTCAGTAAGCATGGAATGTGAAAAAGCAGCATATTAATTGTTTCGGGATAGGATTTCAAATGCAAGTGAAGGAAGTCTCTCATTCGTGACCCCAAGATTTGACCATAGAATAAATAATAAATCCTGACAATGCAAAATACTTCCTTAGCCTTCTAAAGGTAGTATTCTCAGTTAAAAAGAATGGTAATCCCACCTTTTTCAGCCAGAATGGTGCAGCTAGATGGTCATTGAGCAGATGCTTAACAGGATGGCAATTAATGAGGAGAAAGGAAGTCACAGCATTTCCAAAATGGCCATGAGCTTCTGCACTAAAGGATTTTAAAAACACAGGTGTTTATCTCACAGGCTTTGCAAGCATGTCTGACAACCCCATTGGTATGATAAACTGTAAGTGCTCCAAAGGAGCTATCATGGTCAATTGTGTCAGTGATATGTTGGCTTCAAGTGATTTAGTGTGTGTGGTATATGAAATAACTCAAAGGAGTTTATATGGCCCGTTGATCAACTCTATTCTGAAAGAACCCCTGGAAGCAGCAAGACCTATTGCTCAAAGTCAATCTAGATATGGCAGGTTTAATTCCCACCATGGTTAAAGCAGCACTATGTTCTTATATTTTTAAGTGGATGAAAAAAATATTAGGGGCTGGCCTGAATACTTTTATCCATTTTGTCTTTAGTTTATTGTGTTACAAATAGAAAATCAGTGATTTCCAGCCAGGGCATGGAAAATGGAGCAAATACACCTGCCATCATACTTCTACTTTGTCTCTTTCTCCACAGAAAAGTGTGCTGGTTCAGAAAAGAAAGAGACAGCTATTAAAGATTAAGCATATTTGAAGGGAATCTAGTTCTCTGTAAGCCTGGTGTTCATTTTCACTGGGGGAGGAGTGTTCTGAGTGTTTGGGAACTTTTGTTGTGAGGACTTGCGTCATCCATTCACTCTGGGAGTGAACAGACTGGAGATCTGATTTGGCCCTGTCCTGAGTCTGCTGGGAGAGTTTTGACAACTCTGGTACCCATTTGAATTTTGGCCATTCTATCTGTGTGTCCAAGGATTTATGCCTTTTCCTGGCTGTGTGTCCCATGACTTCAGGAATTTGCCAGCCAGAATGAAGATTATTTTAATGAAAAACAAAGTTTGGTTTCTACTACAGGAACCCCAACTCCAGCCCTGTGGATTCCCATTGAATCCAGCAGAAGTCAGAGGGAATACAAGTTTAACAAACAGTTCAAAGCCTATAAAGACAAAAAACAAATAATCTTTCTTCAATGAACTTTATGTCAGTTTCAGAAAGGTGTAATACTGCATATTGACTTGGTAGGAAAAATATTCCTGTGCTGGCCTGGAAACTTTGTGTATGCCTCGTTTTTATTGGACTTTATATCCAGCCAGCTGTTCCACTGAGTTTCTTTTTTTCTTCTGAGGATCTTATTGGCTGTGTTTTGCTAGATTTTATTTGGGCTTTTGTATTAAGAAGGGAATGGTAATAGACCAGCAGACTAGGGAGTTTTGAGGTGGAATTTAAGGTGCTTTATCTGCTTTGGAAAGGTCAGTGCCAGGCTACAGATCCCAAGGCTCTTGTGTGAAGCCTGGTGCCTTGATTCTTGCATTGCATGAAGGGAACTAAACTGCACATGGCAAAATATTTAGCTTGGAAAAGGGACATAAAGTCACCTCCTGAGCCTAGGGCTGTATCTGTGGGGGCGGGTGGGCTCTGGAGATTTGCAAGCACCTGACAGAAACTTTGAGAGATGTGGGAGGGGAGAAGTGGATGTGGGCCGGCCAGGTTTGCCTCTAGCACATGCCAGTCATGGACATGGGGAGCTCATGGAGCTGTTGGTGCAGCTCAGGTGGCACGAGTGGGAGACAGAGGTGGCAGAGGGGGCTGGAGGTGACAGGTCTGCCTGCTCACACTCTCATCCTGGATGGGATGCCTGGGCCTGGATGCCGTGCTGGCAGCTCACAAGGCAGGCCTGCATTCTGAAACCTGCTTGGTGCTGCGTTTTTTTGGGATTTTTTTGACTAAATATAATTTGACTATAAAGAAAAAAAAAACCCTTAAAAGCTCCAAAGTGTCCAGAAGGATGAATTTCTCTGACAAGTAACTTTAAAAACATGTATTCAATTGAGTCCATGTGTCTGCTTTCAGACAATTTGTACTGAAAATGCCTCCACAAGTAGAGACATTGCTGTAAATAATCAGATTTCAAACGCTACAACTCCTAATCAGTTTGAATATGGTTCTGGATTTGGAATAACAGACATAAAAACTGGCTATTCTAATACAAAAAAAAAGGAATTGTAAGGCCATCAGCAAAATCCAGCCCAGGAAACGCTGCCAACTTAAGACAAAGTAAACTGAGAGCAGTAAATCAAACTGAAACACATATTTTTATTGTGGACCAAACAATACAGGGACTAACATTTCCACAGGCAAGGCACAAATGTCCTTTTACTATCAAAACCAAAAGCTTTTAAACCTTCAAAAGGAGCTGCAGGCAAAGAGGCAAATAATAAATGACAGGCAGAGCTGGTCTGATGGGGGTTAGGCAGGTTGTGTTACAGGGGTCTTGAATGATTCACAAATGTCAGCTTGCCCTCCCAGCATCACTGCTGACCATGTCATCCCCAGCTGCTAACACTCGCAGCATTTTGGGGCAGGTGAGCTAAAACAGCTTAACAAGTGACCGCCCTTCAGCTGAGCATATCTGTCCTCACTGGCAGCTGCCTCTGTTGCAAGGCAAAGTACATCCACTGGTATTTCTTCTGCTGAAGATGCCAAAAATCAACATTCTGATAAGACAACCAACAGTTTGAGCTTGCAGTGGGGACTGCTGGCAGGGCCAGCTCAGCTGACAGGAGGTACCTCCTCGAGCTCTTCTGGCTGGGTCATAGTCCACTGTGAGCTTGTGCCCACGCTGTCACTGTGAGGTCTCATTCTGCAGCCACTGAAAAAGCAAGCATGCAACTTAACCCAGTGGATGCAGTTTGATTTGGCTTTTAACTTAAAATTGTCACTCAGGGTGTCAATTCTTCTGAAATCTTGTACATGGAGGAAATGTGCCTTGACTGCTACAGAGCCTGAGTTTCCCCAGCCAAAGGCAGGAAGTTTTTCAGAAAAGGGAAAGCTGCATCTCTTCTGTGTGGAAGAAATGCAGAGAGGCGCTACAGGGTGTTCCATCCACATCTGAGCAGATGAGACACCTTGTCATCCTTTTGAAATGTACTTCAGGGCCCCTTCATCAGGGTACTCTAGTCTTAACAGTTCTCTTTGCAGCCCTGTTTTCTGGCCTATGGCTGCCTTTCCAGTGCCTTGTCTCCATAGGGCTTATCCTCACACTGCTGTGGGTGACATTTGGCCCACACAGGAAGATAAGAATTAAGATTGAAAGGAACTTCCAAAGTCATCAAGTCCTGTCCCCTGCTGCTGAAGGCAACCACATCATATGATATCTTTCAAACACTTGTCTAGTTCCATCTTGAAACCATTTAGGTTTCTTGCCCTCACTACTCCTACTGAGAGGCTGTCTTTCTTCTCATGAATTATAAACCTTCTTCTAATTTCCAGCCTTAATATGTCCAGGGCAGTCTGAGCTGTGTTT
This sequence comes from Agelaius tricolor, assembly GCF_023055355.1. Taxonomy (NCBI): domain Eukaryota; kingdom Metazoa; phylum Chordata; class Aves; order Passeriformes; family Icteridae; genus Agelaius; species Agelaius tricolor. The sequence goes on along the minus strand of NW_027269261.1, from coordinate 16,950,450 downwards.
AATAGATACAGAGAAAATAAATTAGTCATCAACTTGCTTTAATTTATGTGCATCAAGCTTTTGATATATGTCTAGGGCCCTACTGCTTCTGTATGTATTTTTTGCTCATGGGAAGGTGTCTGGGTGAGGGGAAAGTGGGGCAGCCCTGCTAGGTGCCTGCTGCATACTCCAGTTTGGGGTGGGGTGGGTGGCCTGGGCACTAAAGGAAAAAGCAGGGGGCAAGGGGACAAACAGAGAAGGAAAGTGAGGAGTGGGGAACAAGAAGATAGCTGAGCTGGGGCAAGGGCCAGGAACAACATATTAGGAGCAATTAGGCCTGGTAATGAGCAATAGAGAACTTGGGAAACAATGTGGGGCAAAAGGCACTTTTAAGAAAAATAGATAGTGATGTAGGTAAAACATAAGCAAACAAATAGTATTTATGCAACAGGCAAGCATATGAGAAGTAATCTAGCATGAATGAGAAGGATATACAAAGATTTTAGAGCAGGGGGAAAAAGAAATCAATTCAGCAATAAAAACCAAAATGGTTTCAAGGGTGAGGGTGTCTGGCTTGTGGAGGCACACTCCAGTTCTGCTCCACAAGCTGCCTGGAGATAAGCTCTTCTCTCAGCTGTAGATCTCAAAATTGAGAAATGAAGGCCTAGTCTTTATTAAAAAAAAGAATCTTTAGAATGCAAAAATGTATTTTCTGAGAATATTTTAACATTATTTCTGTGGAGAGCATGAACTTGAAGAGTGAATGAATGGTAAAAAAATTGTTTTCTGGTTCTCAACAAAGCTCCTTGCTCTGCTGGAGCACTTCTCAGTGAGAAGTTGATTTTTACTATGGAAAATATGAATACTAAAGGAGAAGCCATCCTTTTCATCAAAACAGGCTTCACATAATGAAAAAATTTCTAACAAATCAGATAATTTTGAAAAAAAGTGGGGCTTTTCCCCATCCCCAAGGCTAGCACCCTATGCAAGCATTATGTGTGGAAATGCATGGATGGAGTAAGAAAAATGTGCGGCAACAGAAATACAAGTAGGTGATATCACAGGTCTTTGTACTGAGCCAGCATTAGAAGTCCTGCAAAGAGAAGTATTTACTTGTGGTTCTTACCAAGCATTAAATTCTAAGTTGTATAAAGCCATGTCGGGTGGAAGAGTGAGGGAGCTGTAAGGTGACCTGTAATGCTGCATTTATGGCCACTGAGGATCTTGTATTGCAATGACTTTACACAGAGCAAACACTTGCACAGGGGCCTGCAAGCTCTACTGGGTAGGGATGGAGGCAGCATGGGAGGTACAGATACCAGCCACATCTGAGCCTCTAAATGTTTTAGCATGTCCTTGGCTTTGAGAAGTCCTGGGGATGAGGCAGGTCGTTCTGCACAACACTCGTGTGATCCTGCTTTGCAGGATCAGGATCTGCTGTGTGCATTCTGCATGTGGTGCCGATGTGATGTTCTGTCATGAGAATTTTGCCAGGGGCCAGGGAGAGCTCTAGCTTTGTACTTGCTGATGGTGATTATAAGCAATAAAGGGAAATAGAATTTCAGTTGTCAATGGGTAATCAGATGGTGATAACTTTGGCTATCCTATCTATTCTCCTGCTTTCCTTAACATACAATTTAGAAGATTCTTTTTGCTTACTTCACCTGGAACTCAGTGGGAAGGAATGTACCAATTCCTGTATTTCAAAACCATTCCTCTCAAGCTAAAGATAATTTATATCTTCATGTCTGTTATATGAGCCTGGTGCTGCCAGCACTAATTCTGGCTAATCTTGCAAATTAGCCAGAATTCATCCAAGAGCATTAGTCTTGCACTACTCTATTTTATTCAGAGATCTTTAGGTTTTTCCTTTATTTGATTTTTTTTCTCCTTGGATGCACAGGAGAAATGGATGGTTTCTGTCCTTTTAGAGAGAGAGCTAGTTTCCATCAGGCCAGTTAATGAACTGAATGGGATCTTTGGTGTTAGCACCAGGGGTTGCCAGCTGATCAGTGAGCTGAGGGCATTGCCTGCACCTTAGTACAAGTCATCAGGTGGCAAATTCACCAAGGAGTCTGCCAGCTGTTTAACTTCATTACAGTTTGTCATTATGTCTGCCTCCTTTTTTTTATTTCTATGTTTAATCACCTAATATAATTTTATCAGCTTGTCAGGGTGTGGGAGAGAGCAGTGGGGAATTAGTTTTACTTTCTCGTATTACATATCTATTTTGGTAAAATATTATGGCAAGTTCACATCTCTCCTACTTTGAAACAATAAGATTCAAGTGAACTAACTAAGCCTGTGAGTACCAAAGCATCTAATTTACTAATTAGATGCTTTACTAGTATTAACTCTTAGCTGTAAAACCAAAATAGGTGTCTACACTGCAAGATACATATCTGTGTGGTTTAAAATCCATAATGAACTAGGAATGGGCATCCAGACAGTTGCTTATAGATAGCACTTTCCCAGCTCAAAGAAGGCATTGGCTTTTGATTGAATTGTGTTATTGTCAGTATGTAGAAGCTATCACATACAATTAGAGAACTGAGCACCATTTCCAAAGGAATCCTCAGCTGCAGTTTGATGAGGCATCAACCAAGTCATTCTTCATCCCTTACAGCTTGGCCACAAAAAGGAAAACAACTTACTTTGTGCCATATATGTATTCAAGATGTGAAAAAGTATTGCAGGTTTGGTGGAGATCTAAGAATTGGTTGACTGGTACAAGATTTTCAGAGGGCAATTTATAGTGAGATTGGAAATTGAAATTCTAGCTATTCAACATTTGCTGTATGTGCCGTGCCTGGTTTCAGATGCTGTAATTGCAGTAGAAGTACATTCTTGCACGGACATCAACCCAAAAATAGTTGTTGTTAAAAAAAAAAAAAGTTTAAAAAACCCAGTAGGCGTCTGAGGTATCCTTGCAGCCAGATATATTGTAATGTTATGAATTTGGGCTGATGTAATGCATGCAGTGGTGTTCATCTTTTGATTCAGAAAAAAGCTAGTTTGACACATATCAAGGTGATTCTAAACATTCATCACCTCTCCTTCAAGAAACTGCTTCACAATAGTGATCCAAATTTCACTGGAAATTCCCCTTTGTGAATACACTGTATAAATCACACTTTCCCCAGCTCCTCCTCTGCCAGCTCTTCTGTCTACTGGCTGCATTCAGAAAATTACCTCTATCCCAGAAGGTCAGAACAAGTGCTACCAGTGGTGAGATCCCCTTCTATGGAATCTCCTGTCAGATTCCCTGGGGGTTTGGAGCTCTGCTGATTGTTCTCCAAATTACTGCATCTCTCTAACAGGCTTTAGTGTCTCAAAATTTACTCTATTCCTGACCTTCTCAGACCTCTCAGCTGGAAGTTTTCCACAATGCCATCAAACTGCACGGTGTAACCTTTTAAAAATGTTGTTAATGTAGGTTAAAATCACAAATGCATTTTAGGTTTGATTTCTCTTTTTGAAATTCCAAATTACGCTGCATATTGGAAAGGCCTGCTTTGGCTCGGAGCCATTCTGATAGATGTCACATTGCTAAACAAGATGGGCTTAGAAATATGCCTCAGTGTTTCCTTTTTTATTTCAAACAAATACAAGCAGTAGATTAACATTTGGCTGACCCTGGCAACAATTGCTAAATTTAATGTTTAGAACAACCTAACACTCTGATACTCTGTAGTCCTCCACAGTGGAATGTTGTTTTCAGACAGCTTTCCAAGCTGTACAAATTGTGGGCATTTCTACATCAGGAGCCAAAGGTACTGACCAGCAGATCTGATGGCATCCAAACCATGTGAGTGATAGGGGTTTTTTCTTGACCTGGTTATGCAAGCAACAGCAAGGTGTTCCTGCAAGCTGGCTATTTGCTTCAAAGGGTTGATTAAAAATCATACTTTTGTATCTGTTATAAAGTTTGTGTGATATACTGCCCAGAAAATCTTTCACTGTACACATGCCAAAAAGTGTGTAAGCAAGTGATAGAGTCAAATCATGTGGGAGAAAATTAAATTTTCATATCTTGTAAATGAAATATACATTAGGGAGTCTCTCCAGTGACCTCTAGACTTGGTAATTTTTGGATTGGATCTGAAGATCTAAATCATACAGCCACAATGGCCAGTAATGTGTAAGTGGTGGGTACTGCCTTGCTATGGGCCTGTGTCGGTAAACAAATAGAACCAGTTTTGGAGAACTGCTATTGACAGTAAAATTCTAATTTTGCTCCAGCTCCCAGAACAGATGTACCTCAGAGTCCATAGACTGCAATACTTAACTGCAGCTACTCAGCTGTGACCTTCAGCCTCAGGCTCACTGCAATAAAATTTTCATGCAACCATATGGAAGAATATTTTAATAGAGATTTACTGTCAGTAACTGTCCCAAAGGAGCAAATAAGGAAGCTGTAACATATTGCGTACAGTAAATCAAGGGGACTTCAATGGAAAAATGAAACCTCCCTGAGGCAAGCATCTTTAAAATTACAGGCAACACTTTGTACAAATATGTGTACAAAGGACTAGTTATGCACTCAGTTAAACAACACAAAATGGTTTTGATTTTAAGATATATTTATTAGAATTTATTTATTGTGTTTTGTATGTGCTAATGGGGGAGGGGGCCATCTAGCTGGGTTCACCAGCAACTGCTGTGCAAGTTTGATTTCATCAGATGTGATGCAAAATGGGCAAAAGCAGAGGGAGGGAGAAGGATTGCCAAGTTGATGAGTTCACACAGCAAATTGCATCTCCCAGCAAACACAACTGCAATGGTACTCTCTCAGCCTCCCTGACCACGTTGGAGGGTTTTAGTTAAAAGCAATTAACCTCTGCTATTGCACACTGCTTCCTGAAGCCTGGTGCAACCAGCAGGGAATGAAGGGGAAAGTCCTGCTGGAGTGCTCAGAAGCAACCAGGAAACACAAATGCCATAGCTTTGGGAGCATGTCAGAGCTGTTCCCTGCTGGCACTCCTCTGGGAACCCTCTTGCAGGCAGGCAGATCTGAGAAGCACGAATCAGCAGGGGCCTGTCTATTTGTAGGTCTTCAGGGAGTTCATAATTCCCTTTATAGAGCTTCAATCTCTTACTCTTTCCTTTGACAGTACTTTTTTGGGAATTTCTGCAAATGGATAAAGGAAAACAGGAATGTCAATTTCCCCTCTAGTCTCACACAGCACATACACTTGTTTTGTTCTTCTAACAAAACGAGTAACATGACAAGGCAATAAATCAGGTTCAAGTAGATTAAATGCTGATGGAAGTAAGACCGAGTTATCCTTTGAAATGTTCAGTACAGTCACGTAAAAACCAGCCTACCTGAAAACATACAGGTGTCTGCTAAGTACACTGACTTAGGAAGTATGAGATGAAAAAAAGAAGACATAGCAAAGCCCAGGGAAAAGAAATAGCCAAGTGACAGGAAACAAATCTGTCTTTTTGAAAGAAAAGTGGAGTATGGCATATGAGGGTCTCACCCAGCCACAAAAATGAGGCAATTGTTAAATTTCATTAAAGTAAAAGAAAATGATATAGTTATTCTTTTAGGTAAATCTTTGAGGGCAGAAGGCTTAAGGAGTGTTCTCTGCTTAGGAGGGCTGTGGTGATACAGATCTCAGGGCTGGGGTGCATTAATGCTTATTGCTTTGAATGGATTGTATAAAGCTTATTGCTTTGAAGGAGAAGTAGCAGGGGTGTATCTCAATAAAAAACTGTGAAGAAAGGAGTTACAACCATGCCACAAACCTGTGCATTTGGTGGGTAGGAAAATATCACAGGAGAGAATGAGAAAAAACAAATATTCTCCATTTTTGCAAATAAACACACTGTATAAAAGGAGCTGCACTTCATCTGCCATATTTTCTTAGAGTGTTCAGTGAGACCCTGCATTTTTACTAATTAAATGGTGCAAAGAGACCCCTAGAAAGTAAAAAGCACTTTTAAGTAGTCCTTTAAGTCCGGCCTCTGAGGGGCTGCTGTTGTATCAGTGACCTAATTCCAGAAGAACTTTATGATTTTCAACTGCTATTTCAAAGGAAGGACAGATTTTAACTTTAGAACATCTCATGCCTATTCTGGATAGCAATTAGAGGTGTTTTAAAGGAAAAAAATAATCTTAAGAAGAAATACTTTTCAGTTATAATTTTCAGCCATCTCTTCCTTTGCACTTTGCAAATCATTCATTTCTCTGCTCTAAAATAGGATGGGAAATCATGGGTGGCAGCTGTGTGATCCCCTTTGCTCCTCACATGTGCCTTCTTATCTGTAAGAAGTCCTTAGCTGCCATGAGTCTGAGCACTTCCATTTCTCCAAAATCTTGCTGTGCTGTGAAATAACAGCTACAGGCACATTTCAAAAGGCAGGCAGAAAGAAGCTTTTAATGACTTAAAGTTATGTCTCCCCCAGAGAAAAATGTGCCACTATGTATTTGTTTTGATTTTTATATCATTTTTGGTGGGGGTTTTGGTACTATCCCTAGTGCTGGATTCTGACATAAGGTTTTTTCCTTTTTGTTTCTATGCTCCTATTTCCATCTTGAAATGCTCTGTTCAAAGAATACCAAAATGAAAGGATTCTACAAGTTTTGTTTTGCTGTTGACAGAGGCTTTTGAGGAGAGACAAATCACTGAGTCTCAGAGCATCAGAGAGATTGTCGCTTCTTAGCTCAGTATCATTTAATCACCTGCAGGCATCCCAATTACCATAAGCAGAATTACTATCCCAATTAAGCAGCAGTCCTTGCCACTTGGTGTCATTAGGCTTAATTTGGTTCCTTGGGAAGTGTCCTGATTAAGTTGATTACCTGATTAAGTGGGTGTACTCTATATGATGGGCCTGATGCATCAGTGCTTTATGTCAGTTCTGCTTGTTGATTAAAGTGCTATTATGGCAGCGTAGAAATAGAGCAATGCCAAGGTGAATCTGGACCATTGGTTTTAGCAGTCATTGTCCAAGCTTGCAAAACACTTTGCATTTTTAGCAGGAAGTCACTGAACACAAACTACCCCTGGGTTTGTAATTCTGTAGTGTTGGAGAAAACCAAATTGTGGTGAAATTGGACAGGCATTTTGGTTTTTTCTTCTAAGAACAAGAAAGTGAAATTTGCTCTCTGCAAAGGAGATGGCTGATGTGGTGGAAATGGTCTTGAGAAATGCAAGATAGGAACATTTGGAATTTAAAGAGGGTGAAAAAAAAAAACAACCCAACCCCTTAACAGCTCAGATTACTCCTATTTTGCCCTGGTTTTCCATGCTTGAAAATATTGGTGTAGCATATCACCCCATTTCAACCCTGAGCTAGAAAACTGCTGTCTGAGAATACAGCCAGAATTATTTTTTTAAATTCTTTTAATCTCTGTTTGTGGTTCTTGACTATCTCTGGGTCTAACGTGGAATATCAGAATATTAGGAGCTACATTCATCCACTGATTGACACCATTAAATTGAGTGATATCATAGGAGAGGTTAATTAGACATAAAAAAAAATCACATATTTTCTATCCCACCCAGAAGTAAGAGGGAACAAAAGCAAAACTAGTGAAGCAAAGTCTAGGAAAACTTTCTTTTTCATTTCTACTGAAGGAATAAATCATGTGGGATACTGCTTAAGTGTTCTATCTTTTTGATATAATGACAGTACTCAAAATCTGCAGGTTAATCTTTGAGAATTTACTCCATATCTAAATCATACCTGTAATAGCATTCATCTCAGCTGCCTCTGGGCACATTTGTTGTAGGAGTCTATATTGGGATGTGTCTGGACTTCTTTCACAGGCGGGGAAGCAACAAAGGAACTTTTGGTGTCGACCCAACCTGGAATAGATATCTACATTAGGATGGGTTGCCCTGTTGGTGTAGAGTCTCTTCAGCTCACTCAGAGGTTAATATTGGTGCTGTAGGCACCTGGACTTGGCAAGGTGAATCAAAACTCCACTTTTCACTGAGGTGGTGCTACTGGGTTGCAGATGTGCCCACTACTTTCAGCAGAACACATTGAGAAAAGAATCTGCCCATCTGGCGTGAGATGGAGGGGTGGTATCTCACCTTACTTTTATCTCTTGTCTCTTTCTTCCGGAACATATTGCTGCAACTGGAGTTAATACAGCTATTGGCAATGATATGAACATATTTGATTTTTTCCTCCCATTAGGTTTTCATGGTGGACAGGAAGCAATTTTCCCTCCTGTCATGCCATTTATCTAAGGATAAAGGAGGAGGGATGCAAACCTGCATTAGACTGTCTTTGCTAAAAGAAATCAGTTGTCCAGCCATATCTGTTTGATCTGTCCAGTTGATGGAAGAGATACAGCACTGACTAAGCTGACACTGTATTGTCTGGACTGTTAGCCAGCTTTTTTTGGTGGCCCTGTACAGTTAAAGAGCAGAAAGAAAGCAGCTTGCCCAAAGGGCTAATCAGAGCAACCCCCTAGTTTAGGTGCTTTGAAAGCCTAAATATGATGGATATGGTAGCAGGGGAGGTTCTCCATTTAAAAGATTCTTAAAATATCACACAGCTGTTGTAATATTTGTGTCTTTCCTTCTTAGCCATTCCTCTCTAAAAGTCATTCATCCCTAAACACTCCTGCATGAAGACTACTTAGCGAATGGCGAGGTTTCATTTGGTAGACTGTATCCAGGGAGCATCCTTGTAGAAGTCTAGCTAACTTTTCAGATTGATCTAATCTGTACTGGGAAGTGGCTTTCCTAGGAAAATAACCTTTTCCTAGATATTTTATCTTGCATTTACAATAGCTTCTTCAAAGCAGTTGTTCTAGCCCAGACCACATGAATGAAAATGCTGGTTTGGACAGTAGTATCCAAAGATGCCTTTTGAAGTACATGAACCTGTGAGATAGAAGTGTGCATCATGAACGGAACTTTTAAATCTCCTTTTCCTTTGGAAAGCTCAGCCTAGCTTTAATTGCCATCAGGATGGTTAACAGTCTGTGCTGAGGAAATGATTCTGAACCTTGTTTGTAAGCACTCATGGGTCAGATTGAAAATAGGGATCCCCGTTATGAAATTGGGCTGATAGACAGCAGCTGGAGTGTCTGGCCCTTTGTACCGGCATCTCCTACGTGTGTACATTCAGCTGTTGGGACCTGAGCATGTGCAGCTCAGTATTTTCTCTATCTTTGTAATCTGGCAAGAAACTATAGTGCCCTGAAAGGTTACAGATGTGGCTATAAAGTTTGCATGAATACTTGCTCAGCTGCATGCATCACAGCTACTTGAGCCTGACTCCTCCTCAGAGTCAAGTAAAGGAGGAGCAGGGATTTCTGTAGAGAGTGCGCCTTTAAAATAAGAACATAAACACCCACTGCAGCATAGGATTCCCCAGGCTAGCTATCATTTGGGCTAGTAGGCCATATTCTGTAGCAAAAAATCCATATGGGAGTGTTTCCTGCTTGCATATCCAGCTGCCTTTGGCTGCTTAACCTGACTGATTTTCAGAAGCATCAGCATTCAGCCCAAGCCTATAAGGAAGCTCAGCCTCTTGTAGATTTTGCTATGCATGCCTCAGCTTGGCTTTTGCTAAATATTAGGCACAAACTCTTTATTTGCACTGCCTCTTTGTTTCATGCTCCTGAAGATATGATCCCTTTCCACAGATGTCAGCAATGATACCCACATTTGCATCAGTGTGGTGTGGCTGGGATGGGCAGAAGTGCCCCTATGGCTGTTCCAAGTGCATCTGCTCCCTGGGTTGAGTGATCTGTTCCTTGTTCCCTGCATATGCCACACGTTCAAGGTCTGTTCTTTCATTTTGACTGGCCAAACAGCCTATGAAGTGTCACTTCTTTGTGCCTGGATAAACACAGCACTTAGGATCAGGCATCTAGTTGGAATATTCACAGCAAATGTACTTAAAATGCTTTCTAAGACAGTTCTTCAATACATCATTTGGGGTCACTCCCTCTGGAAACTCTTGCCAGCAAACTTGTTCACTGGAACACTGACAGGAAGAAAACACAGAAAAGGTAAAAACATAATTGAATCCAATTCCTTTGAATGGAATGAATGAATGAACGAATATTGCTGTAAAATATTTGCAGCAATCGCGCAGATGTCTTGGATTTTGGATGAACTTGGCTCAGAAGTACCTTTTTTTCCCCTAAGTTTTTGAACAACATTTTACAACCCATAATAAGTAAGGAATATTAAATCTCATACAGTCTTTCCAAGATGATGAAGAAAAAAGGGCACTGTATCCTACTAATATATCATTGTCTCCAAGAAAGCTTTGGTACCTAAGAACTGGGAATGGACCTGGCTCCCCCAAATTGAGTACTTCCCTCCATTTCTGGGCTACAAGTTTTAGATTTGTAAATGTGTATTCCTGCAGCTTTCAGTGAGACAACCAGGATGCTCTGTGCTTTGTCATGTGTCTGTAAGATGAGATAAATCATCAGGATGTGTCTTGAGAGATTTCCACAATTACAGACCTTGGAAACTTCATGAAAGGAGATCATACCCCAGAGTTTGTGTCTTGCTGAGGTCAAAACCTTGTAAGAACACAGCTATTCTAAAGAATTAAATGTGAACCTGATGTTAGCACTGATTAATCTTGCTCATAAACTTCCAACTTGAGCCAAAATCTCTCTACATGCGGATAGCAGAGATGACAGCTTGATGGATCTGAAACTTAAAGCATTGTGTACAGTTGGGGTTGCTAAGTAGGACGAGGGATACGCAGAACCTTGGCTAGTCCTGTCAGGATGTATAAGCCCTTCACAGTTTTTTCAGATGAAGAGCAAAGATGGATTTATGTGTTATGATGAAGGGAACAGGAACCTTCCTACCAATGAATGCTAGGAAAACTCTTACATTTTCTCCTAAAGATTGCATGCCTGCATAAGCCAAGGAGATTAAAATTGATGGTACTGCATGCCAGGGGCCATAACCTTCAGAGAGTACAAGTGGCTTTTGAAGATCCCTGAAAAAGAATGAGACCTTCAGGTAATAGAGGGTATTTTTAGGGATTTTGGTTGAGTGGTTGGCTTGTTTTTACAGTTAAAGGAAATGAAATGAAAGCCCTAACTTGATTTCTCCTTGTAAATTAATCTGTGCTAATGATTGCTATTCATAGAACGGTGTACCCTCAAGGTCCCAAATGTGCAGAGACTTGTACAGCTATTTTATGTAGCTATTGAACCCAGAACTGACAAACAACTGCCTACAAAGTTAAAGGTACATGTCATTGCAGGAGTTGGGCAGGAGGAGGGGTTTGGAATCACTGTTATTTTAAGAGCTCAAACAAAACAAGGGTGGGTATAAAACATAAAATTAATTCTCTTTATTCAAACACAGTTTGTGATCAATTGCTTTCTTTGAGGCTCTCTAGCTAAGCCTTGTGCAGAAGAAAGTAGCAAGGAATCGCAAGTGAATGACAAAAATCAATCAAAGGCAGGAAAGAAAAACAGCCTCTTTGGTTTTGATAAGTATCAGTTCTGTTTCCTATGTGTTGGCTTCACCCACAGCCAGCTGTAATCAATAATATCTCTCCTTTGACTCCAGAGCACTTTGGGTGAAAGCCTGCTGCTGCACGTTTGTTTTCCACTGTGAGTCTCTGAGCAGCTGTACAAAATACTGGGCTGTGGTACAATAGTCCTGGGCCTTGTGCTGTGCATGGTGTCCTGCAATAATCCCAACCCAGGGCTGTGGCTGGCACAGCTGCCTGGTCACAGTGTGCTGCTGCAGTTGCACCATCCTACAGGAACATCCCATGCCATTCCCCTTGCAACAGCTTGTGGCTCAAGGAGAAATGTATCGTGAAGTGTATACTGGGTGCCTTCAACATCAGCTGCCTCCTAACAAGCTACTGCTCATGGGAGAGTTACTGTGAAGAAGTGAGTGCATGGCTTTACATTGTGGTTTTTTTCTAGCCAAACTAATTGGGAAGTGATTTGTTTCCTCACTTCTTTTTTAAAAAATTCCCTATCACCCCACCATACACAAACACACACAAATGGTCATGATAGTGTTTTGACCCTTCTCTAGGAAAGACAAAGAAATTGTGCTTAATTTTGGTAGATTTTTGTTTTCCAGTTTCATATGGAGATGATGCAGTTTTAAATTACTGCAGAAAAGAGACTCTTTTAAAAAGGGATGGAGAATCTAAAATATGAATAAAAATAGAAGCATTTTTCAAAAGGAAATGTAAACCTTTATTGGAAAAATTTCAACTGCGTTTTCTTGCTGTATTTTGTTTTATCTCTATGATTTGGAAGAAGAGGAAGGCAACTGCACAGTGCTTCATCCAGCTGACTTCATATTTGTAGGTGTGGAACAGATCTGTTTTAAGTTGCTGGATAGTCTTGGAAAACACATGACATTTCGGAAGCAAACTGGTGCGACAAACATTACACCCATGCAGAGGATAAAGCAGATGTTAAGGCTTCTAATAAACAAAATTTTAGACCTCCTAAACATTTAGATTAAATACAAAACTGAGATAATTAAGCTCTTATACCGGAGATTAATCATCTTGTGTGTTTCATAACCAAACTAGGCTGGGTTTTCCAGAGAAGTCCAGGTTTACTAGGTGTCCAACCTCAAAGAAAATTCCTTTTGAGAACTAAGGGAGTGTGATAATGAGGGTCAAAGCAGCACTGTATCTGTGTCTCTAGTGACAGCACAATTAAAGGTAGCTGTGATATATTGAAGTATTACACAAACCAAAAATTTCAGCAGCAAGCTGTTGGTGGAAGGATGTGGAAGTGAACCCCCAAAGTGTGAACAAGGTGTCTCTTGGTTCATGTTTTCTTGAGGTCTAATATTTGAGAGATCAGTTTTAAGCACAGAGGCCACAGTTGTAGTCCCATCCTGTCTGTCATCTGCTGGATCAGGTAGAAAGAAGATAAGGGAATTTTTGAAAGGGGTAGAAGACTGATCTCAGAGATTTAAAATTTTTTGTCTAGAACTGAAAGCGGTTTCCATGAAGTTTAAAAAGTGTATTTTGTGATATATTTAGATGTTCAGGCATTAAATCAGGTTCAGCTTTTGAATACAACCATCACACCCTGTTGCTATTTGTGTAAGACTGGGCCACCCTCATTCAAAGAGTGATACTGTTAAGCATTAAGAATAAGAACAGTGACTTGTAAAGAATATTGAGGCTGAATCACAAAGCTGTACTTCTGAAACATAAGTTTTCATTAAAAAAATAGAATGTCTTCTTAGCAAGAAACTGCAGAGTGCTTTAAAAGGCTAATGATGTTATTGGTAGGTGATATATTTTGAAAATGGAAGACAAGGAAGAGAAAACATAATTTCCTCTAAATTTAGCATAAATTCTATTACCTCTGTCATTGTTCCATAGGCCAATGGCACAGCTTTCCTAGAGCATCTGCTTCCTAAATTATATGCTATGGTTTGTTCTTTCAGAGCACTGTATTGTTTCTATGGAGATCAGAGCAAACACTTAGCTCTTCATGCCTATATAGGGTTTATGAGTTAAAGAATAAAAAGAGAGTAAGTTGGGCATCTATATATGTACTTAGGTACCAGTAGCTTGGAATACACTGGCAGTTCAGCAACTGTAAAAATTCGCTTCATGTTTAGATTCAGGGAGCTGAGTGCAGGGTCTCTTATAGTCAGAGACCCCCTGGCCATAGTCTGCAAGTTATTTACTGATCAGTCGTATTTTATCTTGATTCATCATCCTTTTTCCTTTTAGTTGACTCTTGCAATTAAGCACAACAACATTTTTAGACCCCTGTGATGAGGATTTAACTTTAACATTGCTGGGCAGTTAATACAAAGCATTTTTCCCATGTTGCTACATAGATACCATAAAAAGCAGGTTAGGATTTACTAAGTGGTGATACTCTTCCATTGTATATAGGAGGTGGAAGTAGATTATATGCTGTTTTGCCCAAAGCCTCTGTCAGAAGTGAAAAGTGAACTCCAACCCTATTTTCTTGTTTGGATGTCTATAATCCCAGAACAGACTTTCTATCTTATCTTGCTCACAAACTTTATTAGTGTGGGGCTGGACCTTGGTGTCCCAGCCACTCAGTGTAGTTATCCAGCAGTGTCTTGCAGGACTTGGGTGCTGGAAGTATTAGATCTATTTTACATAATTTATATCATTTACTCTTGAATGTCAGAAGGGAAAAGGAACCCCTAAGTTTGATTAGACACTAAATTCATTATTTCACATTAGAATTGCCTTCTCCAGAGGACCAAGGATACTTATTTGATTCAGTAACGAGAGCTGCAAAGGGTACTAATTTAGTAAGACTATTGACTGTTCATTACTCTGATGTTGCTCAAATAGCTGAGAGCATGTGTGGTGTTTAATGTGATCTTAAACATTACTATCTACGGTAAATCAGAAACAGGGCACAAGTGCTATAGCTGCTGTTTAATGATGTATGAAAATGCTGCCTGGTAAAGTGCACCATTAAGAAAATCTAAAACCAGTGCTGAACAAAGACCTGATGAAATATTGATACCTTTGAAGCCAGTACGATTTCTTCTTACTTGGAAGGCAAAGTCTGGGTTTCTGAAATATCAAACTTAACTTGAGCAAAGTAATGCAATCAGATGGATGGGAGCAAACTATCTATTAGGGGAAAAACAAACCACAAAACAACAAGGAAAAATAATATAGTTAGTCTTCAACATGTCAGTGTTTATTTTATAACTGGGAAGACTTCCAGTTCAACCATTACTCTCTTTCCCTTGAAATACTGAACTTTTCCCACCCCATCCTTAACTCTTTCCTCTTTCTTAGAGAAAGAATCAAATAAAAAACCTCCAACTTAGCAAGACATTCCAGTTCAAAAGATGGACTACAGGATGTAAGATTCATCCCATCTTTAAAACTGTAAAAAGTATAAAATGCTTGTGGAAGCTTTCTCAGGTCAGATGCCATCATTGCTACCTACACATTCTCTCAGAGATTCTTGGGAAAATCATCGCTCCACCTGCAATGGACTTGCATGTGCTAATCAGGGACAATGGTTCTCCTCTCCACACGGGTATCTGAGATAATGGCTCTGTTCAGCGCTGTCATGAACACTGTTACTTAACTCCAGACCAATAAAGTGCCCTCACTTTTGCCAATATTTTGCCATAAAGCTGGTGTTTGTGCTTGTAGACCTGACTCCAGGACAGGATTTTTTAAGCTAGGAAAGCACCTCTTTGACTCTTTGTGAATCAAGGCTCAAACATCTGTGAAAATTAGGTTATTGTTATTTTACTTTCAACTGCTTTGTTTTTTTTTTTCCCTCTTCCACAAAACTCAGGCTTTTCTGTAACTAGGGCTGTGGTAGGTCAGTGCTGTTGTCTATTTTTCCTGCTGCAAGGATCTTGTGTCCAGACATGTGATGGAAGTTCTCATAATTTAGGGTTGTATCATAGTTGTGGAAGCTGGCAGGGATGGCAGTATCCGTGCTGGGTGGTGAGAGTGACTCCCTCACAATAACAGCTCTGTAGTTTGTGTTGTGGGAGACATGAAGTTTGTCCTCCCCAGCTGCTGTAAGAGTGTTTTGTGGGTCCCATAGAGCCCTCACTCAGCCTGGAAAGAAATAAATGTGAAACAGAGAGGGTACCCAGAAATGGTTGAAGCAGGGAGTTTAATAAAACAAAACCTAAAGGAAGTGCTTCTTCACATAGCATGTAATGAAATTATGCTACTCGTGAACACAGGATGTTGAAGAGACCTGAAGAATAAACTCAATTCAAAACAAATAAAATAATAGGATTAGGCAACTTTATTAGAAGAGGTCCATTGCTGGTTATTAATGAAATAGGTAGAATGTCCAGGTCAAGAAATCCTGGAGCCATTGATTTTAGGAAACAGGAAACTGTAACCAGGATAGAATCATGCTTCACTGGCCCCATTTTTATATGGAGCTTCTATTACTGAGGTGTGCCAGGGACCTCAGGTTAAAGCAGAGCAGCCTTTCTGCTTAAAATATCCTGAAACTAGGGACTTGATTCAGTCCAGGTGAAACCCACAGGTCTCTGCTCTAAGAGGGATGGTGCCATCTACATGGATGTGAAAACAGGAGATCATATTTTGGGATTTGGCAAATATCTGGAGAGAGCCTTTTCTCTTAGCAAAGTCCCAGTGGTCAGTCTAAACTTGGGAGAAGCTCCAAATTGACAGGATAAAAGCCAGGCACATGGTTACTAATGTGAGGCTTTGAATAGCTCTGCCTACTGCAATATACACAATAAATGTACAGGATGTGTACACATGCATGTATGTTTCTGACTCTGCAAGAGGAGCAAAATGAAAGAGGATCAAGAATTATGTGCTCAATCTTTGGTCCAGCAGCATTTCAAGTTTTTTGGGGCTGCAGCATAACTTTTTTCATAGTGGGTATTTTAAAACCAAATAATAAAAGAGATTTCAGAGATAATTGATGTAGATCTGTGGTATTGTGCAAGAAAGTGCCCTGAGAAAGACCTTGAGATAGGCAGCTCATTCAGGTTGTAATTAGCTCACAAAGAATAGGTGAGGGGAGGGAGAAACCTCCAGCCTTTCTATTCTTCTCCTTAAACAAAGACCACCTTTACAAATATGTGTATTAGAGCCTTTGGTCTGCAAATATCTCTCTTGCTCACACCATCATAAAAGATTTAGAGTGCTGTATCTTTTTGATTACTAATTTATGCTGTTTACAGGCTGGGTAAGGGGAAAAGAAGAAAAGCTCTAAAAACTCCAGGAGCTGTGCCTTGTTATTAGGAGAAACCAGCATTCATCATTGTGCAGCCTGATACAGGATTTTATTTATTTGGAGAGGATGTAGAGTCCAGTTTAACAATATGGGTTCTGAGGAAAGTAACACAGAGTGGGAGCAGTAATGATGCCAGGTTTGGAGAATATTTGCTGAATGAGACCTGACATGAGTCTGAAGCCAGGCTCTTGGAGATGCAGTTCCACTAAGTTGTGGGAAAGGCTTGTGTGCTTAGCTTCATATGCCTCCTTCCCACCTCCTTCCCTGCATCAACCTGAGGCTGGCCATACACAAAGTGATCCCCTTTCCTGAAAGAAATTAGAGCCATAATGTCCCACTCGTATTTCCTAGAGGTCACAAGATGTTTCATCTACCTCAGGTGTGTGTCTACCTGGGAGCAGGGTAGCATTTTGCTCTTGCTCTGTCATGAGGCTGAAGGACCACTCTTACCATCTGTACTGCACTGCCATAGTCCCCCATTTCATTTCTCTCAATACCAAGCCTTGATTTTCATCAGATGGGTCAAGATATGCAAGGAAAGTAGGTCTAAGCCCTTCCAGAGACCCCTATAGGGTCCCTGAAACTTAATTTTTTTATTTCTCTTTTTCTTTTCCATTATTCAAGCAGAAATATGACTCTCCTCCTCCACAGCAGTGCAATTAGCACATTGAGGATCTACATATTGTAATCCCTTTGCATCTTTTCCCAGGATTTCTTAAACTCATTTCTTCATCTAAATATGTGACCAAAGCTTTTCCTCCCTTGCCTTGAATGAATTCAGATACTCCTTAAGTTAAAAGAAAAAATGACATTGGGGTGCTATCTCAACTTGAGAGAAGCCAGAGGAATCAAATTAAGGCCATCACCATCATGTGTCCTTAATTCACACATTTGTGGGAAGGAAAATTGAAAGTTCTGCAGCATGACTGAAAGATGGAATCCTGGTTTGTCATCTTCTTTTCTTAAAACATACACTTCAGTGATTTGATGGATCACAAGGATCCCTGTCTCTGAAACAAGGAAGTAAGATGATGCTCTTTTGCTGGTGATGTAAAATAGAAGACACAGAAAGGCTGTGAGGATGCATCCTCTGTTAGGCATGTAAATAGTTGCACTTGCTTGAAGTTAAGTACAAATTATGGCTAAACTATTTCTCAGCTAGTGAATTACAGGCATGGATAGTGTTTCCATTAGAACATGAAAGGATGAAAAAGAATCAGTCACACTTGAAAATATCAGTACCCATGTGACAGATGTGATTTGGGGTGTAGAATGTAGGCTTGTCTTTGCATATAAGTGGGCTCAGCTACTCTTTGTGTCTGTAGTTTTGTTCACTTGTACACACAGTCTGCAGATGATTTACTTTGATAATGTATTCCCAGTTCTGTTCTCTTTAACCTGCAAGGAGTTTCATCTGATGATGACTGGACTTCTTAAAAAATTCACTTGTACTTTTCAAAATCAAAAGAGCTTAGAGAAACATTTTATTAATAGGAAAAGCTGGCTTTGACATCTGTAGAAGAAAGGGGAAAGTAGGTGTCATAAATAGATCATGTATTTGCTTTTCTAAAAGTTCAACAGGGCTCAGTGGTCCGGCCTGAATATTTGCAATGTGCCTCCAAAATCTGCGAGTACCCAGACACCAGCATGCACAAAAATCTACCCATGGTGGCAACACATGCTTCTGTAGTTCAGAATAACCTCCTTCCCTGAAGGGCCACGTGCACAAAGTGCCAGTACATAATAGCTCTTGTAACTGAATTTTAAACTGAAAATAGCATCTCAGAATGGAAGTGCTGACATAGGCTTAGTGACAGCAGTGCCAATTTAACAGTTGTATGCACTATGGAGTGTTTTTCCAACATTTCTCATCTGAAAAACAATCTGTGCACGGTATAGATTAGTCTGGTTGGGAAAAAAAAATAAAAATTGTGGGGAAAGAAAACCCCAACTGTGGTCTTGGCTGCCAAACTCTGTCAACCAATGCAATCTGTGCTCCTGATGTTTACTGCTTGAAGCTAAATAGGATATTTAGCCAAATTTCAAGTTGTGCTACAAATAAGGCTCAATTTGTGTGTGTGCATACGTATGTGTGAGAGAGATGATTGCTCATTTAAATGACAACTTTATATATGATAATTACAGTCATTAATGAAGACAGAGTTACTTTACCATAGATTACAAGGATAAAAGAAGATCGCCCAAGAATCATGTTCTGGTATAGAGTAGAGTCAATAAGAAAATTAGTCCAAATATTATCCGGAAAATTGTTCTCAAATAATGCCCTAAAGGTTAAAGGAACAATGGGTGTAAATTCAGTGGAAGAAATTTGAAAAACACACTAGAGGTCACTGTTGCTACTTGAGCAAAAGCTTTTTCTGATTCCTTTTCATTTAAGACATTAAAGATCAAATATTTCAGCAGGGAAAAAAAGTACTTCTGTTTCTATATATTTCAAAGCATGTATGTTTTGATATTCTAAAAAATAAACAATATATTTATACAGAATAGATGTTTGTGCAATGACTGTGGAAATCGTATATACTTATGAAGAACTTGGAGTCATAGGACAATGCAGGTCTATTTTGTGCAGCATCTTTCATACAAATGACATTCCCCAATACTTTATAGCTTGTAGCATTAAATAATATAGCTTTAAATTGCAGAGATAAATAATCAGTGGGAAAGAAATTAAATGTTATGGGCAAGGGACAAAAGAAATGTTAGATATTTGAAAGCTGTGAGAAGGCATAAATTGCAAATCTGAGCCAAAGATAAATGAGGAAGCCAAACAAATAACTTTTGTGATGCAGGAGAAAATACTTCAGTCTTTGCAAATTATTCATGAGCTGGGTATTAAAGGGGAAGCAATAGTTTTATATCATAAATACAGTCCTATGCCTGGTTATATTTATAAAGATGTGTGTGTGTGTGTGTGTGTGTGTGTGTGTGTGTGTTTGAGCAAAGTGTGTGTCTGCGTGTATATAAATATATATTTAGATCGGCAGAAGAAATCCGTCTGAATGCCCAAGGGTGTAGACACTCACTATAAATGCAGGACTAGACCATGGCATGTTGCATTTGTTACAGCCTTCAGCAATTAAAAAGGACTGGATTTAGCGTAACATTTTTACTCATTGATATGGAGAATAAAATCATACACTTCATATAATAGGAATATTATCATAGACTTCAAAAGCAGAAGGTGAAATATTCCTGAAAATGCAGTTTTTTTCCTCTGGGGTTTTGGTTGTCTCATGAATGCCATTAAATTTCAGGAGACAACCAGTTTCTCTAACAGCTCAAGGAGTTAAGCTTGATAGTAAGGAGTGCAAGTGACTGAGAAGGCGGGTACATTGAATATTTTCAGAGAACACTGTTCTGTGTTTGGTCTTCAAGCTCTAATTATCACCTCATCTTTCAGAGCTGCCACTGCATTGGATATGGGTTTAGGGGGTTGCCCAGTGATGGTTGCTGTTTCTGACAACTCCTCACTTGCTAACACCATTGGGATCAGAATTTCCAGCTCCTTGGGAGCATTGATACTTTTCTAGCTTTCCCTCAGTCTTTTTGAAACGTGGATTTTTCCTCTGTACATCCATTGCCCCCTGTAAATAAGAAACTCAAGGGTTATTATCCCATACCTGTCAATATCACCATTTTTAGTTATAAAGCATATCCTTTACAATTTATCTGTGGTCTTATTGTCCCTTTTTTTCTGTGTGCCTGGGATTGTCAGGAATCTGGCAGCCCAATCAGCTGCTGCACTGACTGGCTGTGGGCTGTCTGGACAGTGGGCCTCTGCCACAGGCACACAGATTGTTTCTGTAGCTCTTGTCTGTTGGTGGTCTGGCATCATTCGATTCTAGGGGTCTTCAAACATCAGCAGCTCAAGATTATCCTGAAATACAGTACTGAATTACAGAACTGGGAAAGTAGCAGCAAGATTTTATCTACATATATTCTGTATGTATACAATATGAATTTATATATTTAATACAAGTCAGGGCCATGCTAAAGCCCTAGAGTTTTTCCCCCCAGAGTTGTAGTGTATTTTTTTTTTCTGAGCTATTTTCTTCTTATAGCATTAGGCATGGCCCTATCTTTACATATGACACTACCCACTACCTGTAATGTTTTCTATTTAAACATCCAGAGCATTCCTGATACCCAGGTAGCTTTATTAAAAAGTGGAAGTGGGGGAGGATTGGCAGCTGCTGAGGGATGATGGACCAACATGGTCAGTTTTCAACAATGATATTTTTATGTCTATAATTTTCCTCTTGGCCATCTTTGGACTGAGAAACTCTCTCCCTTATAAATGAAGCAATAATAATGAGGTCGACAGGTGGAAAACTGGTGTCTACATACAAACCTGTATGTAAGGGCTGAGACGTTCAAACTCAGATGCACAGTCTGAGTAATCTTTGAGAAATCTTATTTTGAGAGAGCTGCACAATCATTTTGTGGAAACTTAGCTCCAGCAGCTTCTTGCAACTGTGAGTTTAAACTGGATGTGGCCTGCGAGCAGTGTACAAGGAGAGGAGAGAATGAATAACTTTAAAAGACTGGCAGAAAAGTTCAGTTGTCTCCGTCTGGTTTTCCTGTTTGTATTGTTTTAGCATTGGTCTTTGACTATGTAACACCTGGCTTTGGGTCTTTTATTAAGTCTTCTTTTGAACAAAGCTCTTGTCAAAGTCAGAAAAGAAAAGAGGATACTAAAGCAGGAAAAACCCCATGTTACCCTTCCCAGTTTAGGGTAAGTGTGAGGGATTGTGTGGTGTATGAAAGGCTCAATGGATGATTCTGATCTTTTTCTATAGGAGAAAATACAGCCCAAAGGATAAGATGTTTTCCTATTGGCTCTCATGACTAGTATATCTTCTCCAAATTTGTCAGCAAACCCCTGTCCCTCATTCCTTTCAAGCCCCCCATCCAATTCCATCCCTAACATGCTCTCTTCAGTGACTATTACAGCCAGAGATGGAAAATCCTACATGTGCTTTTCCTTCTGTCATTCACCTTGCATCTCAGTGTATCCACTGAAGATGTTTGCTGTGCATACATCTCCTCTTATGTGTCAAAACCAAGACCAAGGTTTTGTGGTTGCCAGTGAGTTACACTTGGGTGGCCCAGCAGCTTGGATTGGAAATCATAAGTGAGCTGGTGAATTCCCAGGCTGCTACCAAGCTGGGCAGGTAATTGCCTCTTTCTGTTTTCTCTCCCATCTTATTTTTGTACTATAATTCTTTAGAACAGGGGATATCTGTTACTATGTGAATACACATAGGTATTCACAGGTGTAGTGTAATACCTGCTAGACATTACTGGAATGACTATTATAAATAGCTGGAAGATGATTTAGCAATTTTAAGGACTACAGTATTTATTTCCGTGCCAGCCTTTTTTTCCATGGTTATTTTCCTCTTTGTCTCTTCAGTGATTGTTTTTTCTGAACAAAAGCAGAATCTTACTTCCTTTATGAAACACGCAATGAAAATGTGAAAACTCTAGGTACTGCCTCAATATTATTGAGAAACAATAAAAACATGTCCCAGTATCTAGCAATCACTGCATGGGAGAGAAAGAGGCAGGAAATAAAAGAATCATGTTGCATGCCCTTACTGAACGAATATTAGCTCTTCAGGGTACTGTATTATCACAATGCACTCAAGAAATCCAAATTATTGTAACAGTCTGAATCAAACTTGCTCAGTTCCTTCCCTGTCACACAGGCTCAGCTGCTGATGTTATTTTAATCAAAGATTTGATCAACAATATTAGGAAGAGAGATAGCAGGGAAAATTAACACATACTTCTCACTAGGGAAGGGATTATTATTTTTAAATCTGCATTTAGTTTCCCAGTACCCAGAGTGATTTCTTTGGAGATAAGCACAGCAGCCAAATTGCTGTGTGCTGTATCTCAAAGACAGTAGAAATAGTCACAGTGCCCAGAAATTTACGTCATCTTTTTGAGGCTTTTTGAGGTTTTTGAAAGAAAACAATTCCTATCAGTTTTAGTATGAGGTGAAGGATCTTTCCACTTTGCAGTTTCATGTCTCATGTGAACACTGTTGGATGAAAGCTATTTTTCTTGCAGTTGGATTCATAGTATTAGCCTTTTAATTAAACCTGGGTGCTGGAAAATTAGATCAGCCCCTATGGGGGAAAGAAACATTTTCTGCATTTACCCTGTTATCCTCTCACAACAGGGTAACTCAAGTGAATATTCGTGTTTCCTGTAACTGTAAGGAAGGCAAGAAGCTCAGGACTGGCAGGTTTATGTGCAGAAACTTGTCCAGGTACTGGAAGCAGCCCTTTTCATTTTTGCCTGTCATTCCTCCTTTCCCAGCTGACTTGGGCAGACAGCACAGCGGAACGGTGAAGAGCGGCTGCCCATCCCACTTGGAAAGAACTTCCATTACCCTGTGCCACTCTCTTGGCCAAATGAGCCAGCTTTGGAGCAGGATATGGAATTTCAGTTCCTCTGAATAGCCAGGGGAGAAGCCTTAAAATGAGCCCAGTGCATTCATATCCAAGTAGGTAGCATGGTCCAGAATCCACATAACAGAGCTGAAACATGATGGCACAAGACATTTAACTGATGTCAAATTTAAATCCCTATTAAAAAGAAGTGTTCTCTAGTCTGCACCAGGCCATCCATTCTGGTAATCTCATTCCATATTTCTTTTTTCATTGAAAGAAGATGTAGATTAATGACAGAATGAATCTCAGCAGAAGGAACGCACTCCTTATAAGGCAGGCTTGGGGTAGAGATGGTGGAAATTGTAACATAGGATGACTTTATTGGCAGAGAAAGTTGCATTTGTACCATTTATATTTGAAAATCCTTCACCCAGGGCAGCATAGTTCAGCCAAATTAACTCCATCTGGATAGATGGAGCTGAGGATTTCCTGTCAGAAAAGGACCTAGAATGGCATATTGTAACTTAGGGAGACATTTTAAACACCTCTTAGTGACCGTAGTGGATCCATTCAGACAAAGGTGGTGGATGGGAGAGATACAGTGGGGACTCCTCAAAGGGATTAAAATCTGAAAAATGCCTGTTTGTTCAGCTGTCTCCACCCCGACTTGCTGTTGGCTTTTAGAGAAATATGGTTGTGGCTCTTGATGGTCTTGAATTAATATACAATCTCACCAGACAAGTGAATGTTCACTATTTGCTCTGCTGTCAGCACATGATGTTTAGTGAGATTCCTGTGATGATTTCTAAAGCCTTGGGTTCTGTAGTCACATGAACATAGAGTCATCTCTAGCTTCTTGTAAACAAAAAATCCAATCCCAGCCATAAAATAGAACTTTGATCCTCATGAATGTAGAAGAATAGGACAAAAGCATGTTGCCAATTTGCATGTTAAAAACAATGAATAGCAAATGAAAACAGTGTACTTTTGACAATGTCACAACCTTGAAACTTGCTTCATGATGGAGAGAAGATGCTGGTGTGAAGATTCAAAGCAGCACAAAGCCATATCATGGTGTAGGAAGGCTTGTGGTACCTAAGTATAAACTGGTCAGGTCACCTGTGGTTATTTAAACTCGGGTTTATGTGCAGGACCACAAATTTTCATGCAAAATGGCAGATCTTCCAAAACAGGCATTCTTCCCCTGCCACTCATTGGCAAAGCCTGGGTTTGTTCAAGGCCACCCATAACATCAGCAGAGAAAGGAAGTGGCACTTTTCCCTTCCCATTACCTGTCTGCTAGAGCAGTTTCTCCTCCCTCTCCTGTGCTCCTGTGGCCTTTTTGTCCCATAACTGCCTTCATGGGAAGGTCAAGACATACTCTCACATACAAGTCTGTGTTGTCAAAGCTGGTGGAGATGGAAGGTTTTGCTAAATATGCATTGGCCTGTGGAGAGAATTGATATGGCCATAATCCAGAGTAGACTAAGGGCATGTACTCTAGTACTTCAGGTCTCAGGAGCAAAATCTTAAAGTCCACATTTTAAGTAAAGGCTTCTCCAAGTAATGCACTCCCTTGGCCATAGAAAACCAGTGAGAGTGCCTGTGAATGGACCAGATTTTCCTATAGTCCCTGGTAGCCTAGTATTAAAAGCATCCCCAATTCATTATATATTGAAGGATTCTAAAGAAAGTGGGGTTTAAACTGCAAGATATGTGTCCTCAGAGCGTGACATGTGGGGGAAACAGGAAGGGAAGAACATGATCATGTCCTTCTCTCTTTGTGTACAGTGTGTGCAATGTAGTGCTTTTTTAAATGTATATTTTCATCTTATATTTTTTGACCCTTAAATGGAGATATTTTTTATGTATTACTCCTATGGGAAAATGTTTTTGAGTTTTCATGGGGGAGAGGAGGAAGAAAAAATGTTCTATATCAGCTGAAACAGATTTGATTTTTCTATTTTAGCCATTGAAGTGAAAAAAAAATCAATTATTAGTACAGCCCCAATCTGGGGATGTGTATTTCAGAAATCACATTATGCTGAATATGTGTATTCCAAACACAAAGTAAAAATCCATGGGAAAAGCTATTTATAAAAGAAATGCTTGCTCCCAGGTTGAAACCACGTGTCAGCATGCAGCAATCTGTTAAACTTGAGTTAGGAACCCCTGGAAAAAAAATAGTTGTTTGCAATGCCATTGCTGAGTATCATAATTCAAGCAGAGAAGTTTCATGCTGACGTTCTGCATAGGGAATGTTCACTACATGCCTTTGGTGGGAGAATTTTGTTTCTCTTCTCTCAGTAACATTTATTAGTTATCTATTTTAGCTGTCTCTTTCTAAATTAAAAAAAAATACATTACAAAAAACTTTTGCATATACAAATGATCAAGATGAATTTTCTGTAATTTCAAAAAATCATGGTCAACGTATCTTTCCAGAATTTGAGGCTACCTCCAGTTCACCTGAAGGGCTATTAATTTCTCCTCAGTGTGAATTTATGCAGCAGGGTTATTCTTAGAGAGTTAAGGCATAGGTAAGTCAACTCAAAACTTTTTTGCGGAGCTCAAACACAAGATGTTGTTCATAACCAGAGAAAATTATTTAGGATTGTCTTGCAAATGTGCTTTTGATTGGATTGGTTAGTAAGTTATCCAGGTTGGC
This sequence comes from Agelaius tricolor, assembly GCF_023055355.1. Taxonomy (NCBI): domain Eukaryota; kingdom Metazoa; phylum Chordata; class Aves; order Passeriformes; family Icteridae; genus Agelaius; species Agelaius tricolor. The sequence continues at coordinate 16,924,673 of NW_027269261.1, read as the reverse complement.
CTGGCAGGAAATTGTTACAGATACTGTTGTCCCTTGGGGATTTTTCCTCCACCCACACCTTGTCCGTGCAGTGTAAAAGTATGATGCCTTTGAAGTCAAATTCTCAAGGTAGATGGTTGTGCTAAAATCAGTTGGGTTCCACTGTTGGGGTAAGTCATAGCTCTATTTTTCTATCTGCCATTAATTTTTCTGTGGGCTATGAGCCAACATCTGTTTTTTCTGCAGCAGGGTTTGATTCTCATTAATGCTTAGGCTTCTTAACACCTTTGTGACTGTAAAAATATGGCCTTGCAAAAGAACTTTATTTACACATATTTGGTGGTCCCCTTTTTAAACTTCTGACACACTTTTCTGCCTTTTCAGTGTGTTGCCCTGAAGAATTCACAAGTGTTTTGCTCTTGAATCAGAGTTTTCATTACTCTGTTGTCTGCCCTCATGTATAGTCTTTATTTATAAATTATAAGTAAAGATCTGCTAACTGCCCAACTGAGGATACTTGCTCATCTGCACACTTCAGTCCAAGTGCAATAAATACAGATCAAATGTTCACCATCCATATAGAAACAAGAATCTGATCCAAAGCACATTTTTATTTCTACAGGGTTACCTTCCATCACGTGTTTTGCTGTGTTATATATGGGTGCATCATTATTTAAATAAAACTAAGAGAAGGTGCTGAAAACAATTTTAATTGCAAGCTAGAACTCTTGGGACACTCTGAAAAGTAGCGCCTTAGCCCATATCTATTAATACATTTTGTCTGTGCAATTTACAGTGCCATTTATTTTACATCTTCCCTTCCCTTCCCTTCCCTTCCCTTCCCTTCCCTTCCCTTCCCTTCCCTTCCCTTCCCTTCCCTTCCCTTCCCTTCCCCTGTTGTGCCCATTTTTTAAAGGATCTGAGTATCAAAAATCATTGGAAATTTTACCTTCAGAAGTAGCCCTGGCAGTATGTTTGTCCCAAATTCACATACATGGATTTAGACAATTTAAAGCACAAAAATTTCCTCTTGCTAGCATTTATTTGGTACAGGAAAGTTGATACCTCTGAGAAAAAGTAAAATCAATCAATAATTAGGGGGCTAAGCTGACTCTTTGGCATATGCTGCTGGAGGCATCTCTGTCTCCCCCTGTAATCCTAGGGTTGTAAGGGACATTTGAAGACAAGACTACAACAAAGTCACAAAGAAACAAACCACCTAAACATCTGCCAAGACATTTTCTCAGGTAATTAGCTAGGCTAGTAGCAAATATTACTGTCCCAAGATGTTCTTCATCGCTCATGTCCTGGAGATTATTGTACTCGGTGCCACGGATGCAGGTGTGCTCTAACTGCGCTCACTGCTGGTCTGCCTTGGAGCTTTGAACCACATTGAAGGCAGCCCATGTCAAAGAATCATGGAACCATAAAATGTTAAGGCCTTGGAAGGTACTTTAAAGATCATGATCATCTCAACCTCCCCGCCATAGGCAGCGATACCTTCCACTAGACAAGGTTGCTCAAGGCTTTATCCAACCTGGCTTTGAACACTGCCAGGGTTGGGGCATCCACAACCTTCGTGAGATACCTGTTCTGATGTCTCATCACTCTCACAGTGAATAACTTCTTCCTAATACGCAACCTAAATTTCCCCTCTTTCAGTTTGTACCCGTTCTCCCTTGTCTTGGTGCGAGAGTTCTTGATGATTAGTCCTTCTCTGGCTTTCCTGTAGGTCTCCTTCAGATACTGGAAGGTGCTGTGAGGTGTCCACACATAATTTCCTATTGTATTTGCATTCCCTCCAGATGAAGGAAGGAATGATGAATCTGACTCCATGTTTTCAGAAGGCTAATTTATTATTTTATGATACTATATTATATTAAAATAATACTAACTATACTAAAGAATACAGAAAGCATACTTACAGAATGCTGAAAAGATAATAATAATGAAAACTTTGACTCTCTCCAGAGTCCTGACACAGCTTGGCACTGATTGGCCAATGAGTGAAAACACTCACACCAGAAACCAATTGAACAATCACCTGTTGGATAAACAATCTCCAAACACATTCCATGCGAGCAAAACAGAGGACAAGGAAATGAGATAATTATTGTTTTCATTTTTCTCTGAGGCTTTGCAGCTTCCCAGGAGAAAAATCCTGGGTGAAGGGATTTTTCAGAAAATGTGAATGTGACAATTTCCTTCTCCAGGCAGAAAAGTCCCAGCTTTCTCAGCCTGTTTTCATAGGGGCAGGTGCTCCAGTTTGTAAGGGAAGTGTTCCATGTCCTGTTAAATGACAAGACTCCATCACATCCACACTCCATACATCACTCCACCTACAAATAGAGGTCTTTCCCTCTGGACAAACCTTTCCCTGACTTCACAAGCCACGCTGCAGCATCCTCAGACCAGATGCAAATATGAGGCAGAGGCAGAGAATCCTTCAAACACTATTTAATTTAAATAAAGTAAATAACTTGAAGTAAATAACTCTCCCGCTTCATCTGTTTCCTGCCTGAAAAGTGATAAAGCAGGATTTACAGGAGTTAAAAAGAAAAAAATAAAGATCTGTAGACTTGTACTGTCTCCATCCTGGGACATGATTAAGATTTCTCTAGAAATTTTTGGTTGTTTTGGATGGGATGTGTCTCATGTAATTTTAGATGGCAGTTAAGTAGATGCTTGTGTCTAAGCCAGTTGTGGAATTTTCTTCTTCTTGATGTTGGGGTGTATCTGTCATATTTTTAGGCCCCTGCTCAACAGAGCACCAGGGCACGTGTTTTACTTTAAAGTGTTGGTTCCAGTCTTTGCTGTGGAGAGGTGGCTTTGAGCACTGCCCTGAGTGCCAGGCTGAAGTAGCTTCTTAGTGCTCTTTTAATGGGATGCTTACAAAGAATAGCAAAAATTATTCCACTACCACCAGGTTTATGCTAGATAGCAAAAAACTCAGTGAAGATCTATCAACGAAGCCAGAATTACAGAAGCAGGAATAAAAAATTTAGTTTTCAATGTCCTGTTTGAACTCGTGCATAGAGGTCCTCATCTCCAAAGCAAGATGTTGCTGTTTCTGTTATAGCTGCTGTATTTTATGTGTATCTATGACAAGCTTTAAAAACCTTTTTTGCATTATTGACTTTAAAAATATTACAGAAATGTACTTCTTTCACCTTTAGGGGTATTTCTTGGAAAACTTCTGTTCTGTCATCTATTCCCACCAGTGGTGGCCCACATAAGTGAAGGCCCAGAGACAAGAAGCGTGGAGCTTTTTATATAATGAGGTGGCAAGGAAGGCTGCTCCTGCTGTCTTTAGCTAAACTGGACAATGTTTTTTCTGGAACAAAACTTCTATGTTTCATCTAGAATGGGGGGAAAAAGCCTTAGCTTTATATATTTAGCGTAAAAAAGCCTTAGCTTTTGTATATTTTGTATAAATATTTGTACCGTGTTTATTCTCAAGTTTGTGTGTGGTCATCTTTAATTGTTTTAAATAATCATAATAAAGAAAAGAACCACTGTTTTTTTACAAGATAGTCAGAATGCAATTATGTAGGGAGGTTGAAGTAGTGGCCTAAATTTACACAGTTCAGTGAAATATGGAAGGAATGGATTTGTCTCAGAAAGTCTGAGACAAAACAGAGCTCTTTCAGGAAAGCCATTGCAAGTATCAGCCTGGATATTGGCAATCTCTGCACCTGCTAAAGATTCACATTAACACCAGTTTCCACTGCACCATCTTTTGGCTGTATGAATAAGAACAGCAGAAATTTGGATTTCAGAAGACCTTATTAATGGCATTGTGGAAGAGGGTGAAGCTAAAATGACTTCAAGAAGGAAAAAAAGGATAGAGCAGCTGAAAAAGGGTCTACTGTATGTTCAGGTGGTTTTGAAAGCTGGGCTGATGTTAAATCAAGCTTGTGGATGTGAAAATTAAGTCTGTCTCCTTGAAGCTTCTGGCAGCTGCCCTGAGAGCCCCGGTTGCTATAGAACAGTTGCATCAACACAGAAAGTGACACCCTTAGTTACGGGGATGAGATATTATACCTGGGTTTTGCTCTGCTTACTCTCCTTGCTTTGGGTTATTTAAGGCTGTTTATTTGCATGGACTAGGCTGAGTGTTTTCTAGGCTTTGACTGTTTACCTTTGCCAAAATAAAATTACCACTTTCTACTTCTCCACCCAAATACCAAAGGAGAAATGTCCAAACCTTAGCCCTTGATCTGAAGGGAGCACTGAATTTTGGAAGTGTCCCTCTGCTAATAATGAGCTGACTTGAAATCCTGTGTCTGACCAGCTCCAGACTTTCTGGGATTTGAAAACAACTTCAGATTTGATATTTGGCCTAGTTTCTTAATGAAAATGGAAAATTGCATTTCCTCAGCCTTCCTGAAGAAGAGCCCATGAACCTGATGAACTTGAGTTAAAAACAAGGACTAGCAGGATGCTATGTCTCCTCTCAGATGGAGGTCAGCAGGAGTTTTGAGCAACGTGGGACCGGCCCCTCTAGCTGGAAACTTCTTTATTTGCCTCTGAACTCCACAGCCACTGGGGTTTGAGACCTACACAGGTGTGCAGTGCTGAGTGAGCCATTTCTTTTGCTCAGAAGAGGATATTTGTGATGAGGAAAATGACAGATTTTATGTGCTCACATTTTTGACCCTCCTTAAGCAAAAAGGAAACATTTAGAATGCCAAAATCTTGTCTTAATATTTCACGGAGGTAAGTCTTTTATAAACGCGTTGTTGTAAATGGCACTATAAATTCTCCACTATGGAAAATTGCTATCTGGTTTGAAACAAGGCAGGATAAATAGAACTATAAAAGGTTACCTGGAGTAAACAGATAGGGTTTCCAAAATGTACCACATGAGATAGATTTGAGCTCATAGTAATCTGTTTTCCATGCTTAACATATGATCAGCATCAGCTGAACTCTGTAACTGAGCTGCCATCTGTATCAATCCTGTTCCTAGATGTCTTGGCCCTGCTAATGAAATCTGGAAGTGGAATTGTAAATGGATTCAGTGAATGGTAGATGTCAGCCCATTGCGTGATGGGCAATCATCAATCATCCACTGTCAGTTATTTCTGTCTCAGTGAGTAAGCCTTTATTTAAAGCATAAAGTAAGAATGTTGCCAGACCACAGGAACAAGCCCTGAGCTGTTTGCAGGTGCTGCTATTCACAGCTGCCAATTAAACCCCTGACATTTCCATAATGGCCAAGAGGCAAGGCATATGCACTTGATACAAACATTTTTGTAAAAATTAATCTCAGTTTATCAATACTTCACTTTTTTTCTTTTTTTTTTTCCCCAGAGCGACGTACAACATCCTACTTTGGGCCTATTGTTTGTTTGCTGTAGAAAGAGAGAAATATGAGTTGGAAAGCAGCCAGGGCATTCATTTCCCCAGGATATACAGAAGATTCCAGTGGCTCATTTCAACCCTTAATTGGGGAGGGAAAGCACAGTAGTGAGGAATTCCACCTTCAGAAAATGGTGTGTGTGCCCTTTGCCTCCCAGCCATGTGCACATGTTCAATTCCAGCATTTCTTATCACATGCTGGCCCCTACCTTGGTAAAAATGTAATGTTTGGTTTGGCAAATGCTGTTCCTGAAGTTACCTAGCCCACTGTGGTTTGTTGCTACTATAACAAAATGTTACCTTATCTGGATTTTTATACAGATGTCTGGACATACTTTTCTATCTGGTCCTTCTCATTACCCCTCCACTATCTGAAAAAAAAAAAGAGAAAATCCAAACCACAAAAACCTAGAAATGTGAGCATGTTTTAATATGCTCATTCTTTTCTTTTGGGCGGGAGAAAAAAAAGAATTGTCATCTTAACTTATCAAAGACATTCCTCAATATTTCTGCAAGTTTATATAAATTTCATAAAATTGCCAGTGATGAGCTAGGGTGTTGTTTTTTTGGTTTTTTTTCCTTGAGAAAATATTTTCATGGGAAAAAAATTATATATTTCTGCAGAAAAATAAACTGCCTAGTATTGCCACCTGACATTTATAGTTTGGAGGACATAAAACTTTTCAGAGGTCCTTTTATTTCTTGCTCTCAGCTGTTTATAGTTCTTCAGGGGTACCCTGATCTGTAAGTAAATACAGAAAAAGAAAGAACTACATTCACATTTTGGAGGAGATTTCATTACATGCTGATTGCTCTGCCCTTTTTTGCTGCAAAGACTAGAAAAGGCAGAACACTGAGTGGGAAACTGGATAGCACTGGGGCATTTTAAACTTGTCTTCTTCAGTCTTCATGGTACTGAGGGAGATCACATAAGTCACCCAGAAATTTGGAGTGGATTCTCATGTTTCGTTCTGTCTGGTTATAAAATGCTGCACTATTGGATGAAATTAATTTCTGAAACCTATAGAATTCTGTTAACGTGGCATATTTAGAATTGTTGTTAGAGAGCTTGCTGGCATGTGGGTTTTAAACTGGGTGTAATTGTTTGCCCAACAGCTGTGCCAGTGTGCTTGTTGTCAGATGCAGAAGTGCCAGTGCAGTTTTATCAGCATAACTTATTTTGCTTCACCAGACTGAAACAAGCTGTCCTGCCTTAAGCATTTAATGTCAATGGAAGTAGATAAGTGTACCTATGCTGAGTAATTTCCTATCTATCTTGGATCTGAAATTTTAAGTATAGAGTGAATTTTGCTTAACATTCCGCTTCTTTTGTCCATGTAGGTGCTTTGTGAAGTTCCACATTGCTTTTCAGGCATAGATGTTGCTTCAGGACTAGTTTTGAAATCAGCTAATTTGGCTTATTTTCTAACAAGTTTCTTAATTTTTAAAATTTTCTTTTTCATTCAAAACCACTCCAAATGTTTGAGATCTGTGAAAACATTGCCTTTAGATGTTAAATAAGAATGTTAAAAGCTGATTAATGTTTTAATTAGGTCTCTTCAGAGCTTGAAGGACCAAACTATCTGAGTTATCCAGTGTAGATCAATTAATCCCACATATATTGCTGTTTTGTTTTAAAATAAAGAAAAAAGAAAGCACTAACTTAAAACTAGCTGACTTAAAAAAGTCAAAAATCAAAAATTCTCCCAAGTCTCAGCATCAAGTGCTTCTCTGTAGCATATCTTTGTGGCTGCAAGGTAATTTCCTGTGTTCAGGATGACTCGGCTTTCATTATCACCCAACATAATCATCTTCTTTGGGTGCTTCCATGTAAGCAGAAATCACTGAGGTCATGCTGCTGTGCTGTCCTCGCTGACTTGGCCCCCCGCTCTGAGCTAAAAGGCAAAGGCAAAAGGTAACTAATCCCTGTTGGACTCAGTTCCTCTGATCTTGTAGATGTTAAGGAAATAATAACAATATTGCTCTGAGTATGTCCACATTTAGAAATGCAGAAATGTCCAAGCTGGATGTAAATGAACCATTGTGGATACTGGACACAGTCAAGATGAGCCAGCAGAGAATACCAAGAGGACTAATTTACCCTGCTTTTTGACAGTGGTAGCTCCATATAGGCAAATTTATCCTACCAGAAAGCAGGCTCATTTATGATTAGCTCATTTACAGCTAGTCTGACTACTGGAATTTGCAATGTAGACATACATTCTATTAAGATGACTATGTGATTGTTTTAAATAACAGTATGGAGGTTGAGATTTTGGAGGTATCTGAGGGCCTCCATTGAAGTTGGTTTAAGAAATTACTACCTCCAGTGATCTCTTTTGCAACTTCTGCTGAAGATGATATGCCCCATGAATCAGCACATGAGATCACATGCCTGCCTAAGAGCCTCAGGTGTTTACAACACAATATTTCAGCTTAAACCACTGAAGATGTGCCTGCATTTAGAGTCCTACTCTAAATGATGAACTGAATTAGAGCAATTGCATCTCTTGATGTGGCAGAAGCAGGCAGACAGTTTGGTGATAATGCTCTGTATCTCTCCTTTTAAAGAGCCCAAAGAGACCTGGGTGCCAGGACCCATGGAAATGTCCTTCTGCTCCACTGTGTATCAGTGGTTGAGCACCTCATTCTCCTCACATCCTGTCAAAAATCTTTGTCCTTTTAGGGTTGTGGCACTATCTAGTCTCCTACTGTAATGTTTGATCCTGGTACAGAAGGCAAAGCACAAACGCAGATTTCCAGCCTGATGACAGTGAGATTTCTCAGGGGCTTAAATCAAAACATAAAATTCCCTTATTCAAGTTATATTGCCTTTAACTTCAGAGAAGTTTATACATATGAACATTCCTGGTACAAAGGGATACTGGTATGTAGAGGAGGATTTGACATTATGAAAGCTAACAAGTACCAGTAGCCATTCTTCCTTCTATTGTTGCACTCATGCATGATGAACTCCAGGTCTGTTTCTTGCTTCTCTACTCCTGACACTGCCCAGCTATGATCTACTGTACTAACCTTACTAGCCAAGTAATGGCTTTCATGCGACCAAATCCCATCAGGAACTTCATGTCTCTTGTGGTAGTCTTCATCTATTGCTAACTTGTATTATCATTGGCACACTTAAAATTGTGATGTTATGTTTCAAAAGTTTTTAAAGCTGAAACACACAAGCTCTTTTATTTCTCTTCTGCCTCGTAGGATTATTTTAGCTCTACACATGCAAAACCTCATATTAAGCAAGAAATTAATCATATCAGGGTAAAGTAGCTACTGAAAAATTGCCAAGCACCGTAAACATTGGTCAAAATGCAGGCCAACCATTTGCACAGCAAGTAATTGAAGCTAGAGATTCACTGGAGCGGCGCGTAACTTTGGAGCGATGCGTAACTTTTCATTTTGAATTAGAAAGCTTTTCAAACATAAAATGATATCTGAGAAGACTGCACTACCTAAAAGGTTTCAGTAAACACTGAAAAAAAAAAAGTGTTAAAATATGCTGGAGAGATCAATCATGCTTTGTGGTTACTTGCTTCATGTAGTTTCACACACATTCTCTGATAAACAATGTCCTGCACACTCTGCCCAGACCCATTATTTTCTTCAGCACCAAAGCGTCAAGGGCCAGATCCTCATTTGGTTTAAGTCAGCAGAGCTCTGCTGAGGTTGACTGCTTGCCACTGATTTATGCCAGCTGAAGATCTGGCCTGAAGAGTGACAAAAATATAATTTTATGTTTTATTTATGGGTGTAAAACAATAGTCCTAAAGGGAGCAGATGTTCCATGTCAAGGGAGGAGGTTTATTAAATGCAATTCCAGACACCAAAGCTAATCTTTGTGGTCAGGGAAGGCATGAGGCCTGTTTTACATGATGAACTTTAATTGAAATCTTGCTCTTTTGTGTTCATTTATTTCTTCTATTTGGTAGCTGACAAGCGTCATTTAAATTACTTAACAGCTGCCAGACACCTTAAAAAACAATAAATAGTTGTCTTAGACACCTGGAGAAGGTTAGACAGTCTTCATTTGTCTTCCAAGTACCTGCTGAAATGGTATTAATTTGGTATCACATATTTTTAATTAAGTGGTCACTTCATTAACAAAATTTCCATCTGTTTCAGATGGAGCTGTGGGGAGAAAGATCACTCAGCTTATGGAGGGTTTTGCAATTGCAAAATGTCTTTTTTTTCCAGCTTGGATTTAAACCCAAAGGATTTTGAAATCATCTCGAAAAGAGAAGGGAGTGTCTGCCTCTAAGTCTCAGGCCTCAAACCTCTTAATGTCCACAGCACCAAAACTATTCCCTTTGTGGATGATCTTCCCTCTCTAGGTCCTAGAGCAGGAGTTCCTTGGCTGCCAAAAACTGAAGTTAGGGAACTGAAAGAAAATCAGTGGCAAAAGCCTGCTTGCAGGAATGTCACAGTTTTTTTGAAGCTCTCCTCATCATGTTTTCTTTCAGTGAGCCAGCATTTTTGACTCCCATGTCACTGCACCACCCTAAAAAGCAGAGAGCATTCAGTGATGTGCCTGTTCCTTGGGTTTAAATGGCCCAGAAATGTACCATGGTGAGATCTGAGCTCTTTAGAGGCACACAGCAATAGTCAGCAAAGCAGTGCTGATTCACATCAGATAAATTTTGGACTGAAATGCACAAGGATGACATTTACTCCCTGACCTTCTGTGCTCCTTCCCACACCCTCACATGGATCGCTAGAGAACAAGCTGTACTTATCAGAGGTCAACAGTGACATGTAAACTGGAGCTTCAGAAAGGACAGCAAATAGAAGAAAATTGGAGTGAATATTCCTGTATTCTATTAAAAGAGAGGAACAAAAGTAAAGATTGAAGAAGGCTGTGTATGGAAAAAGAAATGGAGAGGGAGCAGACTCCAGTGTGTCAGCTTGGATGGAAATCCCACATTTAATGTGAGATTTTGTTCTGAGTCAGGCTGAGCATAACAAGTTTGAAATTGTCTATGAACCAAAATTAGAAAAAAGAAACCTGAGGCTAAGCTGACAGTGGGATGCAGAGAATGCTGAAACATTTCATTCATGTTTCAGCATAATTTTTTGTTAATTTATGTTAGAAATCTGGTATATCTTCATTGGAACACTTTTCAACACAAACATCAGCAGCAACCACAACCTTCCATTCTATAAATATCAAAGGAGAAACTTCCAAGATTATAAAAAAGCCTAATACTTGTTATCCTCCCTGAATAAGAAGTTAACGGAATAAGTTTTTCACAACAGATGTATTTTGTTTGACATAACATTTGTTTCCTTTCAAAGCCACTCTGAATAACATTTTCAGTTGCACATTTCCAAAGGCATGACTCACTTCATGGGGTGGAATATGTCTATGGTAAATGTATTCTACAGCCACACTGGGCCTTCTAGACTCCTTTATAAGCTTCCTAGTAGAGAACCCCTTCACGACATAGTCTCACCTGTTTTAAACCTCTCCTTTAGGATGATGTGAATTAGAGCCTGAATCCATCTTTTTCCCCTTATCACCAAAAAGTAGTGTAGGGTGAGTAAGGATCAATCTAACTTCACCCAAATATTCTTGTCCTTGGGGACAGTTGCTGTAGGATATTGTGGTAAAGACTTCACATCTACAGATACCATATGCAAGACAAAGGTTTAGGCATTGGAGTGAAGTCACAGAAGAATAATAAAATGCTCCAAAAATACAAAGGGCTTAGTTAGAAAGAAGTATGAAAAGGCCTAAATGTACACGAATGCAAAGTGCAGGATGAATATGTTATATGCATAATGATCACTTCAAATGTGAAAACAAACTGAGGGGCAGTAAAAATTAGGATTTTCCAGGGAAAGAAAATAGAGGATGGGTTGTGATAACAGGGCAAACAATTTTCTTATCAGATGATCTGTTTTGTCTGGGGGCCAGTTTTCAGGAGAAGCAGTAGCCCCAGAATTTGAGTAATTTCATACCAGAGCTTGGAAATGCACAATAGAGATTATTCCTGTCTGGGAAGAGAATGAAAAGAGGGTCTACTGATCTCATCCAGCCCTCACTTCATTCAGCAGGAGTCTTTTCCTCTGACCGAAGCAGGATTTGGATCAGACCCTTTTTTACCTACCATGTTGATGTCTGTCTAAAAAAAAGACTTAGGAAGAGACATGAACGAGAGCCCAAGTATGACACTAAGAATGGCTTTTTTGGGCTGCTGTAAGGAAAAAGGCAAGTCTCAGAAAATTATGAAGCAGGCAGTTGGCAAATCAGAGGGACTGTTTTACAGCTGCAAGCTGAGTCAATCTCTAAAATGTCTTTACGGAATTAAATGACATTAAGCTTGGTGTCAGTAATTCCCTTAAAACTGTGAGCAAACACTATTTGAACAGCAGATTTAAGGGCAGCATCATCACTTGGCAACTTTTGCTACAGCAGGTCTTTGCTCTCTAGCTTACTCTATTTTTACACACAATATTTGAAAGATGTTTTGCTATGGTTAACAAAACATAGCTACGTTTTATATCTGATTCAAGAGACACCAATAATAATAGAAGTGGGGTAACATTTTTGTATATGCCCGACTGATTCCCTTTGTCTGTTTTGAACCTACCCAACGGCAAACCTCACTTCATTCTACACTGCTCTAATTAATTTGACAGGACTGGAAACTTGCTCTTCCTGTTCACACTTATTATTCATCTCTTCAGAATGCCATGTAGGGAGTATGAAGCACAATAAAGCAGTATTTACCAAATCCCTCAATGCTAAATACACCTTTTAAGCTGACTCTGCACAATACCAGCAGTGAGGAGATCTGACTAAAAGGGCAGCCAAAGAAAAACAACATTTTCCAGAGCATCGTCTCTTTACATATGGCTAGCAGGTCTTAGGCAAGGAAACTATGTCTTTATACCCCACTTCAAATTCTATAGTAGGCTCTGGGGATCCCAGCTTAGTCCTACTGTATCTGAAAGCTTTGCTGTAGCCAAAGCAAATGACAGAGTGATCATACTCAATGAGCTCTGATGTTAGTTCACAGGAGCCACTGAGTAATTTCATACAGGTGTATCTTTTAACCTTTCATCACCCAAATTAGAAACATCATAACACAACATAAAACACATCTGAAAAATCCATCGGAGACAGGAACTCAGAAAAATGCGAGTAGAAATAAGTGTTTTGAGATTTAGGTGTTTTGAGAAAACACTGACATTGAATGTTTGATTTCCTTTTTTAAAATTCTCAATGCAGAAAGGGATCTTTTACAAACACACAAAGTGATCAAGGAGTTTAAAAAGTGAAACATGTTTATTTGCACACACTAGGGAAGTAACTCAGACATTTCATATTTTAAAAGTGGAAGATCAGTGAAAGAGATTTTCAGCAGCAAGTTACCAGTTGGGTCCTTGAATCTAATCATGAGGTCCCTTTGCACTTTTATGCCTCTATAAATCTCACTTTACATGAAGCTAAAGTGAAGTTTTCAGAGTACCTGAGAAAATTTCTACATGGCATAGGGCAGCACTGTGCACAAATACCCACATCAGCTCTAAATGAACTAACTCAATTACCAAATGGGACAGAATCACTGTAGCAGAGCAGTTTTTCCAGCTTTCTGCTCTTAACCTCCAAATATTTCTTTGTGTGGCATCCACCAGAGTTAGTTGCCAGAGTGTGCAAGTCACTGTTTTTAATGAGGACTTTCAAAGAGGTGTGGAGAAGCAGATGGGCATTCAATGGGACTTTTCAAGGCACATGTTAAAATGGAAACTAAAGTAACTACACTTAGATGCTTCTGAAAATTAAACACTTTAAACTCCTGAAAAAAATCAGATAACTAAATACCTGCCCTGCTTCTGAAAAGTTTATGTTGAGTAATTTTTCCTAGCACCTGAATTTTCATATTCATATTTTTGGAAAAACATGGACACAATCACACACAGGCTTCCTTATTCCCTTTAGTCTTTGCTTTTTGTCATTTATTGACTTGTTCACCTATGGAAAATTTAAACACTATTCTTTTCACAGTCATGGAGCTCTTACACTGATGTTACACTGTTCATCTTTAGGCAAAACTTAATGAAGACAAACAGGAGACTCCCATCAGTTCAGCTTGGTTTTGGATCAGATCCTAATAGAGAGGAGTTGGGTTTGTTGAATTGTAGATAGAGTAACGGCATAACTCCTCTCTGAATTGTTGTAGAGGAAAACCCACTCTAAACAGATTGAATCTGGGAAAAAAACTTGTATAATTGGGAGAAGAATGGGTCCATTGACTTCAAGAAGAGCTACTGCATGAAAAAAAGGTGGTCTGGCACTGGCTTTTGCCATGCTACATGTGAAAGATGGTTCTTGAAACTAATTAATCCTTGAAAAGATCAGCTGACCCATCTCATTGTTAGCAATACATTTTTAATTATTCGTTTTAGTCAAGCATCATTTGAACACAAGTCAATTTGCAATTTCATTAGAGTACAGAAAAGGCCTGGGGTCTATTCCCACTAAAAAGGAAAAAATCTCTGGCAAAATTTCATAAAAGATGTTAATCCTCTAATTAATTTTATGTATCAAGCAAGAATTAATGTGTCCTGATATTTAAGCAGAAGTCATCTTGCCAAGAAATGCATTTTGTCATACCTTCCCCTCCAGGAAAACCTCTTTACAAGCTTTGTGGCAAAACACCCTGGCAACTAATGACTAGCTTTGAAGCAACATTCACAGACCATTTGCTTTGATGACATTTGGAGCTTTTATTCTCCCCCCCACACTACTCATTCCAAAGTCTATTGTAAGTGTAGAGCTCTCACCCCACTGCTTTTGAAGACTAATCAATAAAGTAAGATTTGTCAGGTTGCATCTGAGGAGTATCACATCTTTTAACTCCCTTCTTGGTTAAGCTGCTGTACACATTTTTAAACTAAACCTTACAAACAGATTTGAGTATGTTATATGTACTATATTCACAGGCATACAAGGGCCACGCCTTTCTTTTTTCTCTTATATTAACTTCAAAAGCTTAAAACTTCTGCCAGTTAACCTTCCATAAAACTGACATTATATGGTCATCATACATAATCAAGTGATGGATTGCATGCCAAGAAGACCCAAAAAGCAAATGTTTACACTTGTTATAACTATGACAATTACAGTATTCAAAAATGGAAAAAGAATACTTCACTCCATGCTAAAGAACTCCAAAGAAAACATATCCATTTTAGCAAATACTGAAACGAATTTTGAATACCTCACTAGCATCAGCGTAAATCCTTGAGTGAGGCAATCTATACTCACAGAAAAGAATCGAGATCAAAATATGGGCCAGAGAGTTTCATCTTTATTCTAACTTTTGACTTTTCTCAATCAATGCTAAAATCCTTAGGTCTGATTTCTCATTTTAATGGCTTTGTGTTGTGTGTCTCAACCATACCTCATCTAATTTAGTAAGATGTAAGCTAAGGAAGTACTTAAGTTACTTATCAAGGGTTTCAGATGACACGTTATTATTGTACTCAAAAGTCAATATTTGCTAATCATGTTAGTAGAGGAACTGATCCAGAGCTACAATTCATGAATTGCTAAGGCATTTAAGATTAATTAAACCTGTCTTCTCCTCACTTGTCATATACACACATAGCACAACACCCGCAACCCCCACCCCTACCTCTCTTCTGAATTGGACAAGTCAGTTTCTCCATATGGAAAACCTGTCTAGTCCACAGCTATAGGATGAAAATCTCTTAATTTTCTCAGTTTTCTTCCTCCAGTGTTGGGATGGCCATTCAGAACCTGACTTCAGGTACCAGGGCAGGTCATGTTCAGCACTTTGGGGTTGTGCCCTTTCTCTTTGACACTGGTACATCAAAGCAGGCCGTTGTATTCTACCTGTGATCTTTGCACAAGACTGTGGTTGAAATCAGGAGAGAGCTGCATGCTAGCAAAAGCAGAGCCAATCTGGCAGTGTGACAAGGTTGAAAAAGCCTGATTGCTCATCTTATTTCAACTGGGATTGTTCATCCCATGGTCTCACACGTTAAAGGTACTGAAATGCTGAGCAGGTCTTATTCCACATAGTGGCAGAAGAGAAGAAGAGAAGTGAGTTTACACCTTACTATCTATCCTAATTTTCATTTTTATCACGCATAATGGGAACAGTTAAAAACTGATCTATGTCTTTCTTTCTCTCTTTCTAAGCTGCTGTTGAATTTGGTGTGTACAACGTGAAAAGATTAGTGTATTTCCTAGGGCTAAGTGCAGTGTAAGCAAGTAATGTGCAAGCTTCCACATGCAGACTTGCCAGTGCAAGTTGATCAGGCTAGATTTCCAACCCTTCTGCTGCAACAGCCTCAGTCTCCTCTGAGTGTACCATCAGCTGCTCAGAGGCCATGTCAGTGTCTGGACCTGTGCATTTGATTAGCAATGTGATGGCTTCCTGATAGGATCATATATTTATTCAGAACCTGGCTTAGAAGGAGGTACAGATCTGCCTTGAAGCAGGAATCTCTTAGTGGCTTACTTGCTACCCAGAATATGTTACTGTAGTTTGTGTCTTATTGTGGTTTTCTCTTGCTTGACTTTAAGCAATTATTATACTGGTCTAAACAGAGTGGATTGAATGTTTATATGAGAATAATAGAGCAGAGTGGAGATTTGCAATCAGACACATTGGGAAAGTTTCTGATCTACATAAAACTTATGCAAACCAGGAGGATGGTTTAGATTAGCCCAGATTTACGCTCATAAATGGGACAGTAGTGTTGGAAGACACAGGTATGAATCAACAGAGTCACTTGTAAAATTGGTGTTTTGCAAAGACTTATAAAGGGGGAGGTGTTCACTGTTATCAGGAGATTGAATTGATATTGTGTATTAAATTGTACAGTGACTGCATGGGGTTTGATAAAGACATATAGAGCATCTATACGCACATTAAAAAAGTAACTGTTTTGAGTACTGTGGTATCCAGCCTGCAAATGTTTCAGATCAGCACATTATTAAGTATAATACTCAGATGGACATTTTGACAAATCAAAATGACACATTCTGTTTAATATTCCAACTAGTGTTAAACTATTAATTTAAATGTGCTAATAGTGGCTGTCATGTAAGTTGAGCATCTGAAAGCCTCCCAACAGTCATGCCTTATCCTCAAGTAATTTATTTTTTATATTAATTCAGTAAAAAAATAAGATAATTTACTCTTTAAAGTGGTTCCCCTCCCCCCTTTTTTAAATTAAACATTATTTTATGCATGCCTTTTAACTTACTGATTTATTAATTTAGCCCTGCCACACATAGGTTGAGTTACTATTTTTTTTCTTTATTTATTTGTCTTTAGATCAATGATGGTGTTATTTTTAGCATGCTTTTGACATATGCAAGATCTCAGGTTTTTCTCTGTATGTGTATCTATTTGCCTCGGTAAATTGTTAGTGAATATCACACTTACGCTTTACTGGTCTATGCAAACTCAGTTTGATAATCTTAGCTCATCTTCCAGTAGAGCACATATCTGTATCACAGATATCATCTTTGAAACTGGCACTAATTGGCATTTATGTTGGAATTCTCAATGGAATGGCCACAGACACAACGTGAAAATTTGGCTCTGTTGAAGGCAACAGGAGTTTTGTCATTGACTTTAATAGGGTCAGGACTTCTTCCAGAGGCTGAGCTGCCTCTCATACAGATGTTCAGACTGAGATGGGAGATTCAAATCCTCTGTGTCTGTTCATGACTAACAAAATGTCATTTTCTGCTAACCTTTGTCCCCCTTCTGCCAGATCTAGTCTTTTTTTTTTTAAAGGAGAAAGTGAATAAGTAAGGCCCCCAGCTTCGTATTGCATTGTCTTCCTCAAATTCCAGTTCCCTTCCCTCTCTTTATACTTGATATAATATCTCTCCAGGTACAGTGCAAGTTCTCTGTCTACTGTTATCTCTTGATTCTTCAGTTCTTGTTTATTTTTAACCACTCTGTTTTCATAGCAACTCTGCTTTCACGGATGCTCTTGCTCTTGAAAAAATGAAATTCTGTAATTCAGTCTATCTTTCTAACAACCCACTGTTTTCCTTGTGTCTGCCTCTATTTTCTCAGAAGCTGTTGTTTCTTGCCATTTCTAAGAAGTTTCTCACTCTCTGGTAAGAGAATCTACACTTCTCCAGGTTCTGTACTTGGCTTCATCTAAAGAGAATCTTTGTCCTTTTCTTTACTGATCCTTCCCTCCCAACACCTGGCTTCTGTAATCTGCTCTCATTTCAGTTTGCTTTGGATATGCACCTTCACTGACAGCTCCTTTATTTTTTTTCTGTCTCTCTTTGCCACTTGCTCTCCCCATCGCCTCACAGAGATGTCCATGTCAGAATCCTTGAGGAACTTGCCTTTCTCTGACAGTTATTCTCCTCTGTACATCACAGTTATTTGCCTCTGTGCATCCTGCTGTAACTCACATAATGGCTTGACTTCCTAAGGTTAGTTATTTACCACTTCTTGCTGATTTTCAGATCCACATCTCCTTTATCAATCCTGTTACACTTGCTGTTCCTCAGTTGTCTCCTAGACCATCTTTTACTCTTATCTTGCTGCCCCTTCTGCCACTGATTGTCTTCTCTATCGCAGTGGCAATCATGATTTTTTTCATCAGCACAAACTAAAAATGTTATGATAATCTCTGTTATTGATGGATGATGTCAGCAAGATCTCCCCACTTCCTCTCCTTCCATCTAAAGTACTGCTTGCTAATTCTGCCTTGTCTCCACCAACCATCATCTTCCTTGATTTTCTACTGCCTGCTATAAGAAATGCAAGACATTAAAAATTCTGTGAAATCTACTGCTTGAGGTTCTACTGCCATTTATCTTCCACTCAATTTATCTGACTGCTTCTCCCTTTCTTTTCTTTTACAGACTTCCTCTGTCCCCTTTTTCCTTTCTGTGTTTTCTTCTGTGTTGCTTGCTCCATAGAGTCGGAAGCATTTTTTTTGGTCATCCCTCAGCAATTTTTTTCTTTTGCTTCCTGAAATCTTTCATTAGAACTCATCTCTCAGCTTTGAACTGCGCCTTTCAGTCAAGCAGAGGCTTTAATGCGCTGGAAGACAAAAACTGTGATGCTGGCCAGAGGCCTGTTACTGTAATGTCCCCTCATGCCCAGGTACAGCCCCAGTGAAGTCACTGTTCCCAACATCACCTGGAGATGGTAGAGAGCACAGATTGGCACTCATGTTTGAAATGCATGAACTACATGTTCAGTACTACCTCAGTGTGCTACAATACATTGCTGTTAAGAACACAGAATAGTCAGCATGCTCAGAAATGAAATAACTGCATTTCTCATGTAGTAAAAAAAAAAAAAAAAAAAAAAAAAAAAGCAAATGGGGAATGCCTTGAAGCCTAGAGTAAAGCCGAAAGCTGCAAATTCTACAACTGCTCTTATCTTGCATTGAAACACACTGGCTACTCTTTTGAAAGTTTTGCATTAAAACTTAGGACAGGAGTTCTTGCTACACCCAATTACTTGCTGGGACATGGAAAGCCTTGCTACACAGAATTTTTACTGGGTGAGTTTTTAAAACTAAGGCCATGTAGGAATTAGCATGAGGTTATCTTGGTTTTACAGAGCAGGGTGATTTTTTTGCATAGGTTTTTATTTTATTCTGCAAAGTTTCCCCTGGCAACACAAAAGGAGTGCCGGATGAGTGCAACAATTGAACTCCCTATGACAGAAGTAACAAAATACTGCAGTGTGTGGACTATTAAGTGAGATATCAGAAATATTCCCTCTGACACAGGAAGAGAATGATGCCACGTAGTATGATGCAAAGTATTTAATTCTTTAGAGTCATGAACTAGAAGCTCTGTAGGCCTTGACTCAAGAGTCCAGATGTACTTGCGGACAAGTGAGTCATTTTCCAGTTCATACGGGGCTACCCTTGATGTTATGAACTTCAGACCAGTATATTCTGTGTTCTGCAAATTACTCTCTTTTTGTGTAAGGACCACGATACAGTTTGGACAAAGTCTAGAGCGGAAGGTTTTAAGTGGTGAGTTCCAGAAAAATGAATGGAAGAATCCAGAATTCAGTCTCCAGATCCATGTCACAACCTTTGTCATCGTTAAAACTCCTCCAGTACAGGAAATCAGATTAGATTAAATGTTTTGAGCCACTGCATGACCTCTGTATTCCACCTTCCTTGTTGTGCAGTCCATATATTATGCTGAACCATTTTTCTTTACAGAGTGATAGGAAAGGTTTTCTTTTGAGAATACTTCAGTTCTGAGCCAGCTTTGACCTCTGACTCAGAGATCAATGCTTCTCCACAGTCTTGAAATTTGGAAGGTGACCACCATCCCTTCACTGTGTCCCTGTGGCACAAAATCTTGTCCTCTCCCACACCTGTCTGTGTGCTAGCAGCAGGACCAGCTGGCTGTCCCTCGGCAGTCAGGCCTAGGCCTGCCCTCTCCATCACAAAATTGATTTGAATACATTTACATGATTTACATGATTCAGTTCTAGTGCCCAGGATTACCTCAGTTGGTCAGAGCATGGTGTTAATAATGCCAGGGTTGTGGGTTTGATCCCTGTATGGGCCATTCATTTAAGAGTAGGACGTGATGATCCTTGTGGGTCCCTTTAAACTCACAATATTCAGTGATTCTGTGAAGGTAATTACTGCAAATTCCTGGCCTCTGAGCCAGTCAGGGCTAATCAAGCCTCATGACCCCTTCAGCATAGTGCTGGTTGGCCATGCAGTACTATGCTTGCCTAGGAATACTGAAAATCTGTGTGGGCTACCAAGTGCTGTGTGAGTTGTCCAGCTGCAAGTAAATTTTCCCAGGCATTTAGAATACACCTTAGAAAAAGGAACTTAAAAAGGCATCTCTGTGATGTTTTCCAGCTGCAAGTAAATTTTCCCAGGCATTTAGAATACACCTTAGAAAAAGGAACTTAAAAAGGCATCTCTGTTACCAAGTGGACCATTGCAAACAACTATCTCGGCCAGCAAAAGGTGAAGCACACCTGTGGGGCTGGAGTAAGAAACCACAAATTTACCACTGAGCTAAAAAAAAAATTTTCATGTTTCTGTAGTAAAAGGACATTTTATGTATCAGAGGTTGACTTTCTGTGCACAAATCTTCTGGTTGTGCAAAGTGCCCCCGGCTCCACGGAGGAGCTGTGACAATTTATACCAGCTGAGGTGCTGCTCAGCATTTTTGGTTATGGACCTTATTTACTCATGGCTAGTTAGAGTTCCTCTGGAGCTGTTAACAGCACTGTGTGCATGTAAATCTTGCTTTAGATTACTTTGAAACAGTTAGGAGACAGCCTGCCTGTCTATAAAGTAGAAGCATCCTCAAGCATATGCCTGGCATAAGGTTAAAATGGAATAGTGCCCCAGCAATATGAAATATAGCTATTATCACCTAAGTGAATACCTACAAATTATGTCCACTAAAAAGTTGCCACACAGGATAATTAGGTGGTAAAAAAAATCCCCTTGTGTTTTGGCATAGCCTATTTCATTTGTGTCTGTGGTTTTAAGCAGCTTCATCCCAGAACACACCTAGCTCCTCATTCACTTCAGGGTGTTGTGCTAACTTACTGACATTTTCTTCTATGGCATCAGGGAGTGGCATCAGCCATTTTATTGAATTAAGTTTGCTAAACGGTCAAACAGCAGCCTAAGGTAGGCAAGGCCTGAAGTACTGACAGGCAGCAGCAGTTACTACTCTTTGCAGTAAAATAGGTCAGTGTAAATGAGAATTTAGTTGTCTGGCTAGCTACTTTCTGTGTATTCACACAGGTAATTCACATGTCCCTGTGGTGGGATGCAGCTATGCTGCAAAGGTCAGGTGGCATTTTCACAGCAAGGCCCTGAAACACAGACATTCAGAACCCATTCCTCTCCCTGTAACACTGTGAGTGGTACCAGCAGAAAACCAAGGTAACAGTGAACAGGGAAACCATTAGTTTGTAAACCTCCCTGAGATCAGTATGCACAAAGTCAGCAGTGAGCAGGAAGAAGGAAAAAGCTCAGTCTTGTGTATCCTTATCAGCTGTCCACTTCTTGGGCAAGCTGGTTCTGCAGAGCACATGACATTTCAATGTTCCCTGATGTTGTGTGTGAATATAGGGATATAAAGCACATATTTCTAGGTAGCAATAAAGGGGAAAAGTAGGTCCCCTGAAAAAATATTTCTGTAGAATTTTTTCGCTTATGATACTAAATTAGAGCAAAACTTCTCAAGACTGTTCTTGCAAGTCATTTATACCATAACACAAAAAATTACAGTAAGTCTCCATTAGTACTGTAGCTACTATTGTAATCAGTTTTGAAGAATATGCTCTATTAGTGGAGATATTTTGATTTAAGATCCTGTTGAGGACCAGTCTAAAACATATACTTTAAATTACTCTTTAAAATAAGTCCCATGGTACCTCCCTACAATGTATATAGTACACTGGCTCAGTGTAATAAATTCTTGTCCAATGTTGTCATTAAGTTGCAGTAAATATTGAAACTACCTTCATTTTAAAATAATTTACTTCTTGATTTTAACTGATATTCTTGTATAGAAAATTAATAAAAATATGTACACATATATAAAACAGAGCAGGACTTCTGCTTTCAGCTGTTACTATCAAGTATCCTGGCTTCTATCAGCAGTATGGCTGTTGACTGACAACAACATGGAGAAAACAGTCATACAGAGGACTTCTCAGGGTGAAAATGAAAGGAATGAAAGTCCCAGGCCCTCTCCTATCTTCTGTCATTTCTAGCACCAAATTAAATATTAATTAATTGAAATACTTCCTGTGAATAACAAAAAATCAGATCTGAAGGTTAGAAGCAACCATTTCTCATATGTGGTCAGGCCATCATGGGCACAACACTACCATGAAATGGAAAGGACGGAGAAATTCCACTGAGTAGACTGGGTGAGAAAAATGTCAGCTCTTTAGAGTCTAAAAAATAATAGTATTTTTCAGAAGTTTGATGAAACTGAGTGAGATGAGGGAGGAGAAAGTCTCAAAAAATCCTTGAATCTGCCAAAGAACTCATGGAGGCAATCATTGTTGCTAGAGAATCCATGGTAGATTCTCATAATATGGGACTCAACCAGAAAAGGTTCAATTTGAACTTACATCTTTTAGAAACTCCATTAATTAGTCTGTAGGAAATCAGGCTCAATTGCTTTCAGTGCTCACAAAACTACTTGTGTTTTTTCTGGAACACAGGCAAATTACTGAGATGACCAATATATGTCTTCCAAGAATATCTCTCTCCCTTTCATGAATGTCTGAATATTTTCATTTCCCAAATGTATACTTGTTTGACAGTTTTATACCTAACAGATGTTTTATGTAGATTTATTGGTCCCTCGGACTTTTCAAGAACATGAAAAAGGGTCTGTCTTTACCTGGACTACACTGATCGACATTATCTTAAACCATTGTCAAATTTCTTTCCATTCACCTCCATAAGTCTTTCCACAGGCTGCCCTCCAAGTTTTCTTTATATCTCTCTGGTTATCTATTACAGAACTGCCATTTGGTCAGACCCTTTTTAATGTGTTACACTATCAAGATTTGACACTGTGGTGGAGTGTATTCAAAGTTTGCTTTGATTTCTACAATTTTTTCATCTGTGATGAGGAGTCTTTAAAAAATTTCAGGTCTGCAGATTTCTATCAATCATATATGAACTTGTTGTTCTGACTCCACACACATCCTTTAGAAGCAGTCCAACTGCTCCTCCACTCCATACCCAGAGATTACAGACTGCTCAGTTTTAGCACATCAAACTTGGGATCCTGAAATGTTAGGAGTGCATGATTTACAAAGAAGAAAATATCTGAGGTAGAGATCTAACTAAAAATAAATGTAAATTTGAAATAGTAGATTGTTCCAGTCTCCCACAAAGGAGCAGGAGTCTGGTTGTTGTGGAAGCTTTAATAGGACAAGATTCCTAGTTAGAACTACACAGCACATCACATCAGACATTTTGGCATTACAGTTACAAAAGGGAAAGAGAAGAAAAGAGCCCTGAGGAGTTTCAAAAATGTCCATATGATATATGGATAGCAGGCTTCTCTAAGAGGTTGGCCTAGAAAAAGAATTGTACCAAAAATAGGTCTGTGAGACTCCACTCCCAGCCCATAAACAGGCACAGTTTTCCTTACTATTGGTTGGCAATCTGGCATTCCAAAAAAGGAGAAAATCTTGAAAGCTTTTGACACTGTATGTTGGATATTGAGGTCTTTGTTGATTTGACTGTCACTTCTGATATGTGGTGTACATTGAAGTCACAGGACAAGTGAACATGCTACAATTTCAGCAAGGTGGAAAATAGAGTAAAATCGTTCAATAAAGAAGTAGCTATTCCAGTTAATGTGGTCTTCTTTTGCAGCATTAGAGTTTACAAAAACATCTATCCCTAATGTCCCTATCCAGGTACAGTATAGCCTAAAAGAAGCAACCAAAAAGTCAGGAATTCAAATTTCTGAATTTCTAAGCATATTTCAGGATTTTGATATAGAACATGAGAGAGAACTTTTTCTAAGAATGATCCTTTGCAAGTCATTATTGGTGAAGGAAGTTGTGCTGATTTTGGCTGGCACAAATTTTCTTTGTTAATTTTCTTCACAGTGGCAGATGTGAGGCTGAGTTTTGGATTTATGCTAAACACATGGCTGGTAATACAGAAATGTTTTTGTTTATGCTGAGAAGGGCTTACCCAGAGCCAAGGCCTTTTCTGCTTCTTGTACTGCCATGCTGGCAAGGAATTTGGGGGTGCATGAGGAGACACAGCCAGGACAGGTAACCACAACTGACCAAAGGGATATTCCAGACAATATTGACATCATGCTCAGTATATAAAGCTGGGGGAAGAAGGAGGAAGTGGTGGAGCATTTGCAGTGATAGCATTTGTCTTTATAAGTCACTGTTAGGCGGAATGGGAGCCTGCTCTCCTGGGGATGCTGAACACCTGCCTACCCATGGGAAGTAGTGAATTAATTCCTTGTTTTGCTTTGCTTTCCCTATTAAACTGTCTTTATCCCAACCCAGGAGTTTTCCAGCTTTTACCTTTGTGATTCTCTCCCTAACCCTGCTGGTGGGGCAGTGAGGGAGTGGCTGTCTGGGCCCTGGCTGCTGGCTGGGGTGAAACCATGACAGAAGAGTTAACACTTCATTTACTGTTTCTGAACGCTTACTCGTGGCTTGGAGAACACATTTTTCTGTCCCTCATTATGTCCATTTTTTTTGCTGTCACGCTTCAGCTTTCTGAAGGCCTCTAACACCCATAGGTGCAGCTAAGTAGGTATAGTGAATATCTACTGGGATACTCAAAACCAACTGTTCATTGGGCTCTTTATCATACCCCTCTGAACCACCAATGTGACTCCCCATGAGTAACTTCCTAAGGTGCTTAAATATCCTTTGATACTTGGCCCTAGAGCTACAAAACTTGCCTGATGTACGCTCAGCTTGAGGCATGTAAGCAATCCCCCCTGCTCAGCCAAAAGAAAGTACAACACCTCAAACCTAACTTGCCATGATCAGTTAGAATATGATATTTATTTGGATCTCTTCTGTCCATGGAGTGTGGCAGTGTATGCAAAACTTCATTTCCATGTCTACACAGATCCTAATTTCCCAGGGTTAAAACTTAAGTTTTTCCTTTAGGGAGTACAAGCTGCAAAGAGCAGACAACCTTCATTTAAATATAGATCTATAAATCCTTTAGTCTTCACCTCTTTTAACCACATTGTTTGAGGTGAAAGCTGTTAATTGTGGTCTTTAGAAGTTATGTGGAAATGCAACCTTTTCCCCACAAAACTTTGAAACTTTGAAAATCAATAATATTTTTGATAAATGCTAGTGCTAAAGAAAAGAACTACTTGTAATAGTGAAATGCATGGGCTTGATTCTTTATTCAACTGAGTCACCCCCTTACCTCCACTGCTTTAAGGAATTCACTGCAAGAGCAGGATCAGGCCCTTAATGGTCTGCCAGCTCCATACTGACATTATACCCAGACAACTGTCACTGAAATTTATATTTAGTTCCATAAGAACAGTACATTAGATATCCTTAAATGTTTTAGGAGGCAGGACTTTTCTGGCAAAACCACCAGTACATGTCGAAACCAGAGCTGTGAACAAATACTGCAGTTATGATTTACAGCACAATTGCCAGAGTCTTCCCAGCTTCCTCTCTGATGGCTACTTACTCAGGCTGTCATTTTTAGCTCCACAGATTATATCTGCCTTGGCCTCTTCCACAAACACTGGATTCACTGGAGTGTGTTGCAGACAATACAGCTCTCAAACAATGAAGCATTTGTGTTCATTTTCTTCTATTTTATCTTAGGAATTCTACTATTTAGGTCACTATCTTCTGCTTCCAGCTATTCTTTACTGAAAAATTGTAGCTCTTTTTAGGCTTAAGAAGATAAAATCAATGAATTCATCTATGTTATTCCTCTGGGTATAAAGGTCTAGATGTAATAAGTGGTACACATAGTATAAGATTACATTGCTGTTCCTGAACTGCAGCCCCAAGATTAATTGTGCCTTATAGGCCAAAATTTGAAGAGCTGCTGGATGCTGGCCTCTCTGAAAATCTGATACAACTAACACAATAAAACCCCAGTATTACCAAATTTCTCAAATGCTTTAAATGTGATCCCTTCCTAGCATGAAGAGGAAAGGTGTGAATGTATGTCTGAGTAGAATTTTAGATAGAGATATGGAGAATAATGGTGAATGGATCCTCTTCCTGATTGTATCTGCCTTTCCTAAAAGAAACAAAAAAATCCACTACAGGTTTTACTTGAGAAAGATAATGCTTGGATTTTAGCAAGCAACATCACTCATTGTGAAATCCATCAATATCTGTGGAATAAAAATTATACTTACATATGGTGACATACAGGAATTCCATTTACATTACATTTAAGCTCACTTATAATTCTACTGACATAAAAAATTGGTATGCTCTGAATGAGAAGATGGGTTTTTAAGAAAACAGTCATAATTTAATTTAGAATGGATTTAAGATTGTTGTTACTATTTGTATAGGACTTTTTTGCCTGGAGGAAGATGTGGCTTCATAATGAAATGCCAGCTATTGAAATACTAAACTTCTTAAGTGTACATATGTATTAATTAAAATTATGTAGATACTTTCCTAATGAAGATCTATTGTCTACCACAATCAGTCAAAAGACTCCATGATTGAGGCATACTAGTGGGCCATCAGAACTCACCAGGAAGCACAAAGGATGCTGAGCACAACCTGTAAAATCCGTGGGGTCATGAGCCTGCTGCTCAACGTTCTTTCTCAGTGGTGAGGGGACAAAGCAAGTCAAGTGACAAAAAGAAGTAATTCTATTCAGTTTGTTAACTGAGAGATGGTATAGCAGGGCATTTGGGGATAGTCAGGCCATGACCAAAAAACCATGGCAGTTTGTCTCACTATCAAAAAATAGGCACTTATTAAAAGTAAAATAAATAACAAATAAATAACAAAGTCTCTCCATCATGATTAGTTTAAAAGCAGAGAGCAATAAATTGCATTTACCTCACTATCAAAATTGGTATGTGTCACACTGACCAGCAGATTCTTTAAATATGGTTTAAATAAGCACCAC
This sequence comes from Agelaius tricolor, assembly GCF_023055355.1. Lineage (NCBI taxonomy): Eukaryota > Metazoa > Chordata > Aves > Passeriformes > Icteridae > Agelaius > Agelaius tricolor. The sequence goes on along the minus strand of NW_027269261.1, from coordinate 16,897,685 downwards.
ATAGGAAGTACTTGAATGGGTAAGAAGTGACAATTAGTAAAAATGGAGTTTTTGGAGTCTCACTGCATTGGAAAGTTTGCAAGGGGTTCTTTCCACACATTCCATGGAAAGAGCATTCCCCTTGTCATACACTGAACTCTTATTTTACAGCACTGACACTCATGATAAAGGATGAGCCAGTATATTTTGGCCAGTATATTCAAGGACAGAGCAGTGGTGGCATTTTAGGTGGGCAGCTCCAGGACCCTTCTATTGTGGATGCTGAGAAAATCAGCAGTTAGCTGGTTTTAAACTTTCTGAGTTTGCTCAACAACACACAGTGTTCAGGCTGTGTCATTTCCATGCAGAGCTTGGGGAACTATAATGTGGTTAGCCTGTATTATTTATCCATTATTTACCCCCATTTCAAACCTGATTAAAAGTCAGTCCTTTCACATCACAGAATGAAACCTTCCTAAAAAAAATACTCAACATGTACAGCTCCTTCCTTTCATCTTCTCAAATTGTAATTAACAAAATTATTCCTGAAAACAAAATTTACCCTGGTTTCTTTACAGAATTGTATCTGGGGAAACATACTGGGAAGGGAATGATGGTTAAGCTGAACACTGTTGTAGCAAAAGCCTCTCTTTTATCTTTCTCAATTTAACATTCTCGTGCATCAGTACCTTAAAAGCCACTTTTGTAACTCTCATATTTAATACTGATGGTAGTAGCCTTTTCTCATTGCCTTTTGCTTGGCATCTGGCCTGTTACCTGATTGTGTTCTAGGAGAGTCTAAACTAAGAAAAGCATACCTCAGATACACAGAGCAAATTATATTGTCTGGATAAATCAAATTTCTCCAATAGCTGCTGTTTGGGGTTTACATATTTTGGCGTTTATTTGGCATATGAACATGCAAATCTTTTAAACACAAAACTGCCAGCAGAGGCTTGATGATGCAACAAAATCTTGCTATTTCATGGTATGTTAGCTGTGGAGGGTATTATGATGAACTTCTTTGAAAAGCTGAAAAATGTTTTTTCTGGGTTAATTTTCAGTCAGATCAGTAAATGAATCCAACTTATCATATATTGCTCAACAGTAGCAGGGGAGGGAGCTGCAGCCACAGACTATAATGCTTACTGGGCACCTGCACGGGCTTTGGTGGCCTTAATCAACTGACACTGATCCCACAGTGGTTAATACAAGCAAAAAGACCCCAGGTAAATACTTCAGGACTGCACTGCAGCTGGTTGTATGTTGAAACAGTTTGTCCATCAAGGACTGTTAGCTTAAATGGATCAAAGGAAGCACTTTGTCACCACTATGGGTAGAAAACTGAGGTATCGAGTAATTAGGGAAATTACCAAGTGAGGGCTTCAGGTAAAGCCCATATGGAATCCCCATTTCACTCCCTTTTACCAGTTTCTGTAGTAGAGTATTTTCAAAAACAGACTAGAAAAATGTGAAAAAAAGTTTAATGATGACTTACAAATATACAATACTTACATTTTCAAGAGTTACAAAAACGGCATACTACAGAAACCAAAAGCTTCCCCCAACCTTTGGAGGAACATTTCCTAGTTACTTATTTACAAAGAAAAATTACAGTCACTTTTCATAGTGTCACATGTTTACATATAAATATTTCTCAGTTGAAAAATATCTTGCAGCTTACCCAGAAGCAGTTTTTGCAGTCTGAGCCTTACATCATCTATCAGATCAAAAATTCTATCACACCCTTAAGCTGACATGACACAGCATTCTTATAATTTAACCTTTGTTAATTTAGCCTTTGTTTGAAAATACGTACAACCCAGATGGCTAAAATGAGGCATAGTTGAGATTTCACCTAATGTATTATGTATTGCTCATGATTTGGTAAAATGGCATAGGCTACCTTTTTTAATTAGGTTGGTGATGTGACTTTAGAAAAAGGTGGTCTAATTTCCTTAAGGTATTTATAAGTTCTTCCTGAAAGGAATTTAAAAGAATATAACATGTCCTCTGCAGGACACTTTTTCACATAATGAAACTTTGTTAATAAATTCTTCCTTCTCTATGTACAGTTCTTACTCCTAGTAAGAGACAAACTGAGCACATTTTCCAAAGTCTGTTCATTTCCATCATTTTTTTGATGTTGTATGTTTCTTAGATTGTAGTTTATTTAACCCAACATTTTAAAACTTTCTTCTACCTGAGAGCAAACATTAGTATTTCTTAGTCTGTGTGTACTTGAGAGTCTTGTTATAGATTAGAATACTTGCGGTAATACAGCCAAAACACATCCAGTCTGTTTTTGACACTTTCATTATGTGAGTATACCAATACTTTCATGATTTTCAGGCCATATAATTTCAACATGTGACCTCAACAGAATTTTCATCTAGCTGAATGTAGTTTGGGACTACACATTTATAACTGATAGCTTTTAATTAAAACTAAGTAGCTCCAGAGTATTAGTTATAGTTCAGTTCCAGATCTTTTTATATTCAAAACCAGAAAATACATGCCATCAATAGCTGTGAACAGAGTTCAAAAAGTGTCTTCCAGCATTACAGTATTTCCCTACCAAAAGCTTACTCCACAGACAAAATACACTCCAAGTTCAAGCATCTTTAAAGAATGCCTGTGTTCTGGACTTTCTTCGTGCAAGAGCTTCTTGTTTTTTTCTTTCAATCTCCTCTTGAGAACATTTTCTATTTTTTTGTTCTACCACAGACACTGTAAATAAAAAAAACATGTATTAGGAGCTTCAGGTTTGTTCAATAAGTATTTTAACTTAGCCATTTCCAGTGTTTGAAGATCTATGGCAGGAGCACACTATTCTGATACACTAGGCACCCAAGTTAAAAAAGGCTCATCTATCCTGTCCCCTAGGCAGGAAGGGGGCAAGATGCATGACCTTTGTAGTGCTACTGATTACTACCTCCCAATGAAAACACTGGGATGCACACATTTGCTTCAAGGAAATTTTACTTGGGTGCCCTTCAAGTGAACCTTATGACATCAGAGTCAACATAGGAGATGGTGATGGATTAAGAAAATTAAGGCTATCAGAGTGAAAAGGGCTCTACAATTTAGTGAGTTAGGCAGAGATATGAACATGGAGATATTATAGATACAGGGGTCAGATACAGTACAGGTGTCACACAAATAAAACAAGATAGGTTGAAAAAAGGTCAAAAGTAGCAATAAAAATTGGCAAAGGAGACAAGAACATGATAGCTAAGCATAGCATTTTATATGGTGTGTTACAGAACTATAAATTCCCATACTATAAAATCCTGACCTCACTGGAACAAACAGGAACACTCCTTGAACATATCAATAATTTTACCATTTTTTATACACCAATTTCCAATTAATGTATTTTTCATAAGTATTCGAAGTGAATAAATAGAACAAAGAGTATATTTGTTTCTCACAAAAAAGTGTCCATGAAAAATTAAATAGCAATTTTCAAAAGGACCACTTAATATCAATTTTTTGGTTAACGCCCTTTCCCTTAAAATTTAAGATGAAGCAAGCTATGGTTTATCTGTACAGAAAATCTATGCTATTTTCATTCATTCCCTTACTCTCTAGAACATTCCACAGAATAACTAGTTATCTCTCTGCTTTTTTCCCCTTATAATCCAAAATTGCTACTTTCCATTTATATGCTTCTCTGCTGGGGAAGAAACATAAAATATTCATTCTTCAATAATTGATTGTTTTGTTGCTTTTGCAACACTGCTTCTTTATAATGGAGGTTAATACAGGACACTTTTAAAGGCATGTTTTATCAGAAAAAATATTGATTAAAACCTTGCCAAGCTGTGAGATCAAGTAAAAATAAGACTGACTGGTACTTGACTGGTTCTCCATTTCCCCAGTAAGTAACACTGAGCATGGAATATTACTGATGGTCTCTTGGGAATAAAGAAGTGACTGACCTCTCTTCTGGATGAAAGGGCATCTTAGTATTTGGACTGATAACACAACAATATTTCACTGGCAATTTCAGCCACAGAGCAAACAACAGAGGCTGAGCTCTGAAAAGTATCAAGTGATTTGAGGTTCCAAATTCCAGGTGTACAGTAGTATAAAGAAACTGGCATTCCATATCACCTGGTGTCTTCTTCCCCTGTCCCATCATTAACTAGGGTTTTACTATGCATCAAAATACCAGTATTTTTAAGTAATGGTTTAAGAAAATGGTATGCTGAGTGCTGCATCAGCCTATAATTGATCCTAGGGAACCTGAGTGTCTATGGAGAGAGGGTGTGAGGTATTTAGAGAAGTGGAAGGGAAACAGGTGTCCTGAAGGACAGGAATTCAAGATATGCATCAAGACAATTTAATTTTTGAGAAAATGAAGTCCAGATTCTCCTTAGAACATCTGCTAACACCTTAACTGAATAGATGAATACTGAAGCCTGTTTTAAGCTGCAGTACAGTATGAATTTCTCTGACATTCTGACTACAGAAAGGGAACAAACAGTCTAACAGTGATACAATAAAGACAAATACCTGATGTAGTCTGTGCAAATGACTCTGAAAGATGCCTCTTGAAAGGTGATTTCTTATTGTCAAGCTTGCGGTGCAAAGTGACATTCACCTGATTCTTGCTTCCTTCCAAATCCTGCAGAGTAATTCCAATGCCAGAATGATTCCCTGAACTCTCAGACCCTACATGATGACCACCCTGAGAATTGTTAATCTTTTGGAACTTAAACTTTGAAGGCACAAGTGAAGTTTTGTTACCAGAGGTGCTACTTGGAATCTTTCCCGCATTATACAAGAAATGTGAACTGTCGAGTGCTTTTCTACTAAAAATATCTACTGCATTAACAGGACTTACTTCAGAACCTGTCTCTCCTGCTGGCACAGAATTTGACCTGTACCATTTCCCTGAAACAGTCTTTGCAGTATCTTCAGAAGTATCTTGATTACAGTTTTTAGGGAGTGTGTATTTACACTCCACAGAAGGACCCGAGATTGCAGTCAGAGGATTTGAGATGTTCTTACAGTTCATGACATGACCTGTTGTAGCCAGCCCATGCACTGTCTTTGATGAATTCCTACAGGCATCATTTAGTGAGAGAGCCTCTTGTTTTGCATTAGTTTTTTGCACCAAGAGGAGATTGGGTAGTCCTTGTTTAGATGCTGGGAAACTGTTATCAGCATTTGATCTGGAATTAATACTACCTCCTTGAATAGTTTTAATTTTTTCATTTCCTTGTTTAACATCCTGGCTTTGAGTTTGCTTTTCTATATCATCACACACCTGATATAACAATTCATCATCCTCACAGTTTGCATCCCAAAGACTATCGGATCCACAAAACATACCTAGTATCTCATCAGAGAATTTCGGTTCATTCCAGTCATCAAATGACAGAGGACATTTCTTTGGTATTTCAACTTGATTTGAGTGACCTGTATTACCTTGGTTAACCACTTTGGTTAGACCATTAGGTTTCATGTTGGTAGAAACACTAGATGACTGACAGGAAATAGTATGAGTGTTATTCCCAGGTTTTCCTGCTGATTGTCTATGAGGATTAAATCTTGAAGGAAAAAGAAGAAGAGCATCGCTTTTAGGCTTAGTAGATTCATTTCCAGTCTCCATTTCAGATTGCACTGAAACAGGAATATGGTTCAAATCACTGTTTTGGGTACTCTTCCAAACAGATTTAGTTTTATCTGGTTTAACATCACATTTACCATGCAAGGCCTTGGTCTCTGTCTTGGCGTTTTCTGTCTTACATGGCTTTTGTAAAGACCATGATTTTACATGTTGTGAGTTTTTACTAGAATGTTTCAAAGGTGAATACTGCAAACTGTTAGATTTGCTCATAGTCCCCAAAAGAGTTACTGAATTGCCACTACTTCTTTGCTTTGCTCTGCTAGCATCACTGAAATCACGCACAAATGGATTTGCAGGAATTTGTGGTGGTTCTTCAGTACTTAGCAGTTCAGGATTTTGGGTTATTTGCATCACAAAAGAGTCATCTGCCAAAAGATCTGTATCCCAGTCATCAAAGCCATCATTAACTACTCCAGCAAGCTTAGCAGAGGCCACCAATTGTGTCTTCAAAGTAGGAGGATTTTTTTTGGTCAGGGTGTCAGTATCAGCTTTTGGTACATTCTGGTCCATGCTTCCTACTGCAAACAGAGTATCTTTTTGATATGCCTCGGAATTACCATGCTGTGTCTCTTCAACTTTCTCAGGAAGATTCTCCTCCTCCAACGTACTTTTAATTTTATGAAAACTATTATTTAAAGAAATATCTGACAGTCCTTGGCTCAACTGTCCGCTGCACTTCTGGGTAGAAGAGTCAAAAAGAGCATGAAGGGCTACTTCAGCCTCAAGGTCTACAGACTTTTGACTGCTGGACTGACAGGGCTCTGCCACAGGGATGCCAATGCCCTGTCCAACTGGTTTCAGGGACGCAGTAGGATCTGCTTCAGATCCTTCACCAAGGAGTGATTTCTGGTTCTTCGTATTCATTTCATCTTTAGAATTACTTGAAGACTCTGAGGTGCTCTGGATGAAGTTGTGACCAAGCTTCTCCTGTTCCTGAACAGCATCTAACTCTACTAGATTTTTATCAAACTCCTTAGCCAATTTCATGAGTTCCTCTTCAGGATTTTTTATTTTAAGATCTCTGGATTAAAAAGAAAATACAGAAAATAAAGTCAGAGCTACTGAGAAAGTTTGGCCAAGTTCAGTTACATGACCCTATGAGCTGCTCATTCTATAGTTTAACAACTACAAAGGTATGACTAAATCCCACTGCTTCCAATATGCAGTCAATATACACCCCCTGCAAGAAGACATAACAAGCCCACAGTTAAAAGCATTCTATATGCTAATGTACAATTATATGGTTCATTATACATAGAAGACCACATAATCTTCTTCATGAAAGTCCAGCTATGATGAGCAAGAAAAAACTGTAACTTACCTTGTACAACTTAACTTTGTCCTAGCTCGCCCTTTTACTACTATAGGTGTACAGGGGATAGCATCCTCACCAATCCATGTTCCTAAAAGGGAGTCTTCATTACAGCCTGCTTTTTCATCCTGAATAATTAGATTTATTCAGGAAATTAGAAATTAGATTATTAATTTATTTAGAAATTTATTTCAGATAAAGACTGGATTAGACACACATCTTACATTAGTTAAAAGTTGCTAAACTAAATAAACTGGATAAAGCCTGTTGAAAAGCACAGATAAGAGCAAAAACAAGTTAAGTGAGATTACTGCAACATTGTCCACTGATAGTTGCATCACTTTAAGTATATCAATTTAAAGCAGAACTTCAATTAAAATAACTGAATTATACTTTTGGCACGCAAGTCTAGTAGTCTAATTCAGGTTTACACACATTCATGTTACAAGCAGTCATCTAGTTTACTTTAGTATACTACTAAGGAGCTTGCTGAGGCCAGCAGCACAAACAAATTAGAGACCTTAAAATAAATTACATTCTGTATGCTTACAGAAAAAAATCTGACTTCTTCCACTACAACTAATTTACAAAAAGAGCCTTTAAACAGAATTAAGTGACATTTAGAAACTAAATGAAATTGTTTCAGAGCTTCAAAGTTCAGGCTTGAATTTGAATTCTGAAATGAAGGAGATACAATACTGTGATGAATTGTTTAGAGGGGCAGAGCAATGGGATGTAGGAAATTACTGTGTGTAAGCCAGCAAAAGTAATTTGAACTTTACTAACTAGGGTAGTTTTAAATAGGTTATCTTATTCTTAGTAAATTTAACATTTTTTAAAATTTATTTTTGTTTAAAAAAGAATATAAGCAGCAGATTACATTTATGGCAGAACTGTAATTATTTAAAAGGCATGCAGTGGCACTCCTTATCAATGACTTTCCAATTCTTTTAGTAAAATTTATCACAAATACGCTAAACAGTAAATATATTTTAAACAGCAAATATATTTTAAACAGCCCTGTCAAAAAAGCAGGCATGTTTTGCAAGCTAAATACTACAGATCTATTTTAGGAATTAAATGTTTTGTTCTTGTACTTCAAATGCAACAGAACTTTGGTTTTGACTTTCTGGGCTGTGGACATCAGGTTCATGGCAAGAGGGAAAGGGCAAGAGATACTGGGGTAAAGAGGAAAATTATTTATAGTATTGAAGCAAGGTTACTATGTTTATATTACTGCAAAATATCTCTCATCTTGGTCATCAAAAATCAGCAGTCAATCAAGACTCTTCAAAATGCTTAAAAACAACTGCCAAGTCAATCTAGTATTTGAAAAAACTCTTACCTTTTAACAGATGAGTAATTAAGGGTAAATAAACAGTATTCTTAAGACCAAGGGCAGCAATTTGCATTCTGAAAGTAAAGCTTTCCAAAATAGAGCTGCTGCAAGTCTCTTCATGTGCCCTTTTCTACAGCATCTGTGACTCACACAACAATCAGTAAATGCTATGCTTACTATTTTAATTCAATCCTGTTCTATAAACTAGTTTTCTATATGCCCAACTCTTACCATGACACTACTGTAACTAAAACAAGGCTAAGGCTGAAACACTACTCTCTTTTGATTAGTGCACATGCACAGCATTGTTTTAGAAAGTTACGATTACCTGAGGAGCAATACGATTAACAATTTCCGAAATTTCTACCGCGCATCTACTCGTAGTCTGCTTGCTTTTTCCATTGCCTATGAAAACAAACAAACTTCTTGAAATTTTGAATAATCTATCCAGTTTATGAAGTGCAGTACATCTCAAATAATTCAAATAAACCTATAGACATGGGAGCTTGATTCAGTGCTGTATTGAAGAATTTATGGGTTTTTAATGAAAGTAAAATCAAACAACCATTATAAGAGAAAATAACCTTTTAACAAGAAATCGTTTATAACTTTTGCTACACTCCCACTGCATGCCTCAAACAGATGTCCTGAAGTCTGGATTTTAGTATTACCTAATCTGTGTGCAACTGGTGAATGAGAATCCCAAAAGATTTCTTGCTGTGTCTCAGTGTCATTAATAGGAGAGCTGAAAGTAGGTATTCGGGATTTTCTACTCAATGATCTCTTTGGTGTTTTATGTAAACATGGTTCTGTGTAAAAAGAAAGAGGATCTTTATTAGAAAACAACAAATAAGAGACAAAAATCACTTAAAACACAGAACAGGTCAAGGCAAAAGAAAATGCATTAGGAACGTCAAGAATAAAAATCAAGTTCACACTCACCAGGATTCCTTTACTCACAACAGGAATACTGTACAAAACTAGATATGAAATACAGGACTCTTAGCTTTGCCAATCATATCTCCACAGAGATAAGAGAAAATTACATGATACTGACACCTTTCCACCCAAGATCCGATTGTAAGGATGTCAGTTCTTACATTGACTTAATCTTATATTAAGAGAAAAATTATGTATACCTCTATAAGAGAATATTTTGTATTCTTGCTTGCTTTGTGTCTTTCACCCGGACTCTGAGCTGAACTACTATTTTAATGGGCATCCAAACTATTCTGGGTCATAACCTACATTTGTCTATATTTCCTCCCCTGGGCCCTTCCAGCTAGGACTATTAAAAGCAGGAATGTAGGTATACAAAACCTGCTTGCAACTGCCTTTGATCAATAAGTGAACTAAACACCCTAAGTGAAACTCAGCTAGTCACCCCTACCCTTTAGAAATGATGCTGTAGATGTGAAAGCCTAGAGAAATAATTTAGAAGATGCTATTACTATGGGAGGAATATCTTAGAGGATGTTTTGCCCTGAAGTGCCTAGCATGGCCATAAAGGTTTTATCCTCTCCTCAGTTAGTTCTCAGTATTTGCTGTGGGAATCACAGAATACGTCAGGGTGGAAGGCACCACAGTGGGTCACCTTGTCCAACCTCCCCCTCAAACAGGGTCATCCCAGAGCACACACCACAGGATTGTGACCAGGTAGTTCTGGAATATCTCTCCACACTACCTGTGACCAGGTAGTTCTGGAATATCCACACTCTCTCTGGGCAACCCGTTCCAGTGCATGGTCACCATACAGTACAGATCTTCCTTATATTTAGGTGGAACTTCTTGTGCATCATTTTCTGCCTGTTTCTTATGCTAGTGCTCAGCACCACTGAGAATAGCCTGGTCCATCCTCTTTGCACCCTGCCTTTAGATATTTACACAGATTGATGATGTGCCCTGTTTTCTCTTTGCAAGGCTAAACAGATCCAACTCCCTCAGCTTTTCCTCATAAAAGACATTCTCCAAGCCACTAACCAACTTTGTAGCTCTCTGATGGACCTGTTCCAGGAACTCCATGTCTTTTGTCCTGAAGAGCTCAGAACTGGTCACAGTATTCCAAACGTGGCCTCACCAGGGCTGAACAGAGGAGCAGGCACACCTGCCTTGCCCTGCTGGCAATGCTCTTCTTAACGCACACCAGGTACCATTGGCTTGCCTGGCCCCCGGGGCACACTGGCTCAGCCTGCCCTTGACAGTAACAGCCCCTTCCCAGGGCACGCGAGCCGGGCGAGCTGAGATTTACACCGCACCAACCCCTCCTCACGGCTCAGCCGCGCCTCCCCCGCGGATTCGAGAGACGGCGGGCAGGGCCGGAGCCCCCAGGCCGTACCTGCAGCGCGGGGCGAGCACACCGCCGCCTCCCCGGCGGGCAGGCCTCGGCCCGCACCACGTTCCACCGGCCCCTCCTCCGCGGGGAGCTCCGCCCGCCGCCGCGTCAGCTGCTCCTCGCCCCCGCTGCGCCTCCTCAGGGCGGCGGGCCCGAGGGACAGCCCCCTCCGCCGGCTACTGGGCATGGCGGCCGGTAAGGCGGCACCGCACCGGTCCCGCTACCGACGGCACCGCCATTTTGCCGGGCTAGCGAGACTACCGCCAATTGGCCGCCGCCGTGCCGCCTCAAGCGGCTATTGGCCCCGCGCTGTGGAGGCGGGCGGATGGACGGGCTTTCGGACGCGGCGGAGAACTGAGGCCCCGCCCCGCCGGCCGTGAGGCTCTGCCGGGTCCTCCTGCCCCGCGCTGCCGCCACCGTAGAGTGGTGACACCCGGCTGTCCCTACAGCTGGGGGAGGAAAAGCTCAGCCATGGGCAGAGAGGCAGGATGTGCCCTCCTGCGGACTCTTGCTGTCGGCTTGGCCTGAGGTGCCTCGAATATACCGTTAGGAAATTCTGGCCTGATACCTTGGTGGGTGGAAATGCTACTGTGCGGGAGGGCAGGAAGGCTCTACAGAAGGATCTGAGACAGACTGGATTGATGCGCCAAGACCAATAGTTTGAGGTTCGACAAGGCCAATTGGGGGGTTCTACACTTTGGCCAGAACAGCCCCATTCAATGATAGAAGATGGGGGATGAGTGGCTGGAAACGGGATCCAGCAAAAGGACCTGGGGGTGGTGGTCACTGGCAGCTGGACATGAGCCAGCATGTGCAGAGGTGGCCAAGGAGGCCTGTGGCATCCTGGCCTGTATCAGGAACAGTGTGGCCAGCAGGAGCACAGGGGAAGGGCACCAGGGGAAGTGATTCTTCCCCCATTGATGAAGCGGCACCCCAACTGCTGTGTCAAGTTCTGGACCCCCCAATTCAGGAAGGACATGGAGGTGCTGCAGCGAGCCCAGTGTAGGGCAATGAAACTGGTGAGGAAACAATGAAACTGAGTCAAAGAAACAATTCTTACAAGGAGCAGCTGATGGAGCTGGGGGTGTTTAGCCTGGAGAAGAGTATGCTCAGGGGTGACCTACTTACTCTTTACAGCTCCCTGAAAGGACCTTGTAGCCCAGTGGTGGTCAGTCTCTTCTTCCAGCCAACCAGCAGCAATATGAGAGAAAATTTCATGAATCTTTGCCAGGGGAGGTTTGGGTTGGACATCGGGAGGAATTTCGTCACAGGAAGAGTGGTTGCATTAGAATGGGCTGCCCAGGGAGTCACAGTCCCTGTAGATGTTTAAGGAAAGTCTGGTTGTGGCACTTAGTGCTGTGGTCTAGTTGACATGTCAGTCATAAGTTGGACTCAATGATCTCAGAGGAATTTTCCAATCTAATTGAGTCTGTGATTCTGTGAAACCCATCAGGCATAAATCATTTAATCCCAGTGAGGCAGGTGATGCTGGTGAAGAGAGGCTTACAGAACCTAAATTTGGTAGATAAGAAATTAGCTTGGGGTTCCTGAGGGACTGTGATACTACATCATTATTTTAAGCAATATAAATGCAAACATATGTATATGTTATGTAACAATGCAAATATTTCCTCTCTGAGCCTCTAAAAATAAATATAAAAACATATCTATTAAGCATATAGGGTCAAGGAGTGAACTACTCTGTCTTTTTTTTTTCCCTGGTTTTCATTTAATTTAATGGGAATACTTTGGGATAATTCTTAATTTGTAACATGTAAGCAGTGGGTTTCAGGGTGGATCAGGAGTAAGAAGTTTTGAAGTCACTAAAGACTGATTTCCTGAGCCATGAAACCTTTTCTTTTCACCTGAGGCCTCAGGCAAACAATATTCTTTTTCACTTCTCCATTCTCATGTGTAATTAAAGCCAAGAGAGCACATTTTAACAAGAAAAAAATAGGTACTATGTATTAAATAGAGAAACAATATCACATATGTAGCAAATTTATAGCAAGCACAGAAAGTTGTGACATTTGAGTAGTTAACTTGTTTATGCCAGACCTGTAAAGTATTGAGCAGACTGTAAAATATAAAGAGGACTGAAAAAGCAAGTCAAGATTTTGGCTTCAAAATCCATCATAGATATCTGAACATTGCTACTGTCTTGTAATCATACCAATGTGGGTAGGTCTGTACATCAGCATGAAGTGTGGCAAAGCTGTGCAGGATATTTTCATTGCCAGTTTGCACTATAGTTATTAAAAAATGGCTTCCCTGGACTTCATGCAATAGGCACTATGTAAGGTACCTGCTGCTTATTTATGGTTGGAATAGATACTGAGAAGAAATTTTGTACAGTAGCAGCAGATACATCTTAAGGGAATGCAAAACACTGAAACTGACACACTTACTAGAAAGTACTACTAGATCTTGATGTCTCCTACCACTTTCTGGCAGCCTTTTAGCAGCTGGGTACTGTACAGTGGTCTACCTTGTATTTCTTTCTGTTAACAAGCATAAATCTACCTTGTATTTCTTTCTGTTAACAAGCATAATCTGAAATACTGTCATCAGTAATGAAAATTAAGTAACATCTGTCATATTCACTGAATGTTACAAATTTTGCAGTGCCTTCTTTGATTTCTTCCTTTCTCTGAGCTCATTGTTCACTAACCCCATTCATAAAATGTGAATATTTGCCACAGGTCTTTCACACATTTGTGAGGTTTTACTCATGCAGTAAAAGCATTTTGGAGAAAAAATAGAAGCATATTTAACATGTGTTTCATTCTGCATGGGAGATCTTTTTGCATCAATTTAAGCCTGTGTAACGTTGTGTTACCAAAAGATGGCAAAACCCAAAATAATCTCTACGTATAGATAAGATAAACAGATTTATAATGGGAAAGAAATCCCACTTTCCTAATGAATAAAAGTGTGTGTATGTTACTGCAGCTTAAGAACTCAACTCTGAGCTGATACTGTTTATTAAGTTTAGGAATGTAGTGTTAGAAGTCTGTGATGTTGGAGGGTTTCTCTGTGGAGCTGTAGCCTCAAGGAGGGAGTTTGCATTCCCTTGGTGTGGCATGAGCAGCTGGATCAATGGCTAATTGTGGTGAGGCTGTGTTCCAGGGACTTGCAGCAAACTCCTAGTGTGCAGTTGTGAGTCCTACTTTCAAATCAAAAGGGATAAATAATGCAGGAGATTGAATGAATAATAAAGTTAGTTCAGTTTTTAATAGTAGTATAAACTGCCTGAGAACTTTTCACTGTATTTTATGAGACAAAATCTAAAATTAAATTAAATGAATGTGGCAGATCTGAGAAGTTTCCTAAGAATTTCCCACTGGTGTAATGAATTCATTGAAAAAAGGACTGAGAAAGTCTCATTTTTAAAGTCCTTTGAACCCAGAACTTTTAAGTGAGGATTTTTATCTTGGACGGAATATGTCTCATTAGTGAGTTTTTCAAAATATCTAATGTATTGCATAAATATAACAAAGAAAGGGAAGTGACTATGTTAATCTTTCATTCTTGTTAGGGCTGGGGAAAAGGGAAAATCAATAATAATGATTTCAATGAAAATATCAAGAATGAGTATGGAAGTTATTATAAACAATGAAATTAATTTGAAAAATACTGCTTTTTTTCTAGTATGTTTTTAAATGCTCTGTGATGTTTTCAAAGTGAGCAGTCTTTCATTTTGAAATTAATTTCTTTTCAACCACTGGAAATGAAAGAAGCAAAACACACACATGTTCATAATTTATCTCCAATGAAAACATGTGTCTATGCATTTTGATCACCTGAGACCAGGTGAAGAAGCAAATTCTCCAAGCCATATTTTCTGTGGTTAATTTGTTTTTAAAATGGTGTGGGTACAAACTCTAAAACTCAGGACAATTATATGGTACTTTAAAACATGTTTTCTCCTAAGGAAGGAGCAGTTAAGTAATGTCTATGTACCTATATGTCTCATGTGTTTCTACAGAGGGAGACTCAGCAAAGCTCAGGGATTGCAGATGGGCACTGAGAGATGTAACTCAGGGAACCTGATCTCTTCTAGCCAGCTCTTCCCCTTCAGAGCCAGCTTGGGTGTTTCTCTGCTGCACTGCCTCACCTGCTATGTCTGGTTTCATAGGAGATAATAGTACTTACTGTAGCATGGATTGTCCTGGGGAAAACTAAGGAGTCATGGTACAGCAGTGAGGGGAACTATATGAACAGAGGAGAGAATTTAGATGCTTAATGTAAGATGCATTTATAAATACATCTTTGTCCCTGTGACCCCAAACAAAAATTAACCAAGATACCTTTATAACATTTAACTATGAAAGTACAATATTTTCCACCTTTTCTCATCCCAGAAATCCTGCTTATCCACGTGTTATCTTAAGAAGCCTTGGAATGTTTGCTAAAATTGAGCACTGTGTGATTACATGAGTTAACAAGAAGAGATTTGTGTTTCCTTGCTGGTTTTGGGACCTTAGGAAAAACTGAGAGAATATCTGAAATGTCACCTTAATGGATAATATTTTTTTCCATCCATAGAGGAAGGCAGGCATCATGTGTGTATTTTTGCTTTTATTAATAGCATTTTGATAGTACAGTTATAAAAGCTTGTCCTTGGCTTGCCTTGAAATATCATACTGACTTTACTTATTATAGAATGTTACTTTAATTTTCCAAGGTGAAGTGCTCGCAGAGCAGAAACTGGTGAGGAAAAAAATATGGCCATAACAGTTACATATACCTTTAATTTTAAAGTGCTGTCCAGAAAGGTTTGCAGCAATTTTTGCTGATGCATAAATTGACCTAGACAGTAAATGATACATGACCTTAAAAATACCTGAAGTAGCCTTGCTTGGGAATTTTTAGTAGAGAGCTATTATATGTCAGAGTAATTTACACAAGCCTAGTTTATACTTTTGCATTCTCTTTTCCTCCCTCTCTCTCTGCCATGCCATCCAAGAACCATAGAAGCATTAAAAATATTTTACATCTATTTCTTTCTTTTTTTCCCCTCTTCTTATCATAGAGCTTCATCTTAATTTATTAATCACACTCAGAACATCTCATCAAATGTGGGACTAAAATGTGGCTCACAAAGACCTGATCCAGCAGAGCACTTAAGTACCTGCATAACTTCATTGCAATGACATTTTCCATTGCTCATTAACTGGAATTTAAAGAAAGTTTTCCGTTGCTTGGTGTCTGGGCATTTAGAGGTAATTGTCAGCCAAAATGGCTGAGCTATTTAGAAGAATTAGGTCAGGCAATGAACAGACTACAAGTTGCAGAGATCTGTAGGGAGCACTGGAGGTTCAGACCCCTGGCAGAAAACTGGAGATAGTCGTTGGGAGGGCCTTTCAGGTATTTATTGTAATGTAGACTTAATTCCACAGCTCTTGTCCAGGGATCAGAGTGAACTGCATTGAGGAGAAGAGTCAGGGTTGTGCAAGACAGAGGAGACTTATGCCTTAAACCTTAGCTGGGCCAGTCAGTTTCAGTGCACTGCTGCCTAGATACAGCTCAACAGCTTCGTCTGGAACAGGTATGATCACTTGGGCACATCAGTGTTATGCTGGCTTGCACTGAGGAATTATCAGGAGGAGTCTTGAGGCAGTCATCACCCATCCACTCAGTTATTTGCTGTGTCTCTCCTTATGCCAAGGAGCTTTCAGAGTGTCTCGCAGTTTTTTACTCATGTCCATACTATTATTGTTTGCTGTGGCATGGAGGATGTGCTCTCCCAGCTGAGATGCATCCTCTGCTACCTTATTATTAATATATGAAGAGAAGATATAAACAAGGATCAAAAACTGTTAATAGAAATTATGGCAGCAAGATTTTCTTTTGTTTTGTTTTGCTTAAATCTGTTGATCCTGCTATATTATAGCTCCGGGCTATCAAGTGGTGACAAATAGGTTTTCTGTTCTCTTCTCTTAGTTTCTGGAATTTTTTTATTCCTTATAGGAAAACAAGTTAGAGAGTTCTTTAAAGAACAAGAAAGAATGATTTCCAGTTTGTTTGGAAAGCCTGGCAAATGTGGCTCTACTATATATCCTGTAGATTTTTTTTTTCATCAGTGACAAAAACTAAGCTGTATTTCAGACCTCAACTTGCTAAAACTCTCACACGCTACAGTGTAAATTAGTGAAGCATTTTGTCAGCTACCAAACACAAAGCAGTGGATGGTGAGAGAGGAGAGCTTTTTGATCATGAATTCTGGTGAAGAAAATACGCACTGCTTATTTATTTAAAGCAGGTTTAGCTTTTGATGATACATCTGTTCCAGGAGAATGTTTAGCCTAAATAGCTTACTAAAAAATCAATGATCAAACTAGTATGAAGTTCTCCAAATGCAGTCATTCTCTCTGTTTCTCCAATATACTCAGCAATTTCTGGATAGATTATTTTTGTGTCGAGGGAACATTGCTTGCAATTGAAAAAACAATTTCTGTTACCAAAGTGCCTTTTTTGAGGCTTTCATTTTATAAATTCTATGCATTATCCTTTGAGCCTGTATTCCATTAACTATAAGTCAAGTTTACATGGAAATGCTTAACAGTGAAGTCTCCCTATTCCATGTGTGTGTGTTACTCTTATTATGCAACATAAACTTCTGCTGATTTTAATGTTGGAGTGATTAGAAGTTACCATCTCCCAACAGTGGTTTTGTAATCACTGTATAATGATTTGAAGTCTAGGACTAGTTCCTCATGGCCCTACAGGTGCCCTAACTGCCATTGTTAGTTGTTTTGGTGACAAGATTCAAGCTAGTACTGGATATGGAGGTTTGACTTGGAATTTTAGAGCCCTGGTTTCAGGAATGAAGCAAGAGAAAAATTTATGTTTCTGATGCCTGACTTGTTTTCTGGTGGAAGAATTTCTTTCTCTGGAATGATTGCTTCATCAAGCATTCCTTGGGGAATGACACCTTCCTTAAAGCAGGATTGAGTTCTGGGCCCAGTGTCCCTTCCAGCTTTATATGCCATGGCTTGGTCATCTGAATTCATAGAGTGAGCAAACAAGTGCCCAGATAAGAATTAGACACCCTTTTGATTATTATTTTTTTCATTTATTTTCAGATGGCTTTTCCTTTTGTCGTGTTGTTCACACATAATGCCTCTGACTCTTCCTATGTCACACTACATCTTTGCAGTAATTTTCTGTGCTGTTCTGTCCCTCTGGATTTTACAGCCATGGATCAGAAAGGAAGTGCAAGCCCTAGCAGAAATAATAAATCCACTGCAGGTCTTGAAGGTACTAACTTCTGCAAAACAAAATACTGCCTCAATTTTGTTACAGGCTAGAAGGGGTAATCAAAGTGAAATACATTCATTGCGGAATTGGTTTGCAAAGCCTGTTTCTAAACCATTACACACACTTTCTAGATTTCTTTCCCCCACCCAAAAGAGTAAATAACACAACTGTGTCTTGCCTGGCCTGTAACACTGCACCCCATGCAGCTCTTGTGCAAGGATTGTTCCCAAACCAGGCCTATCTCATGAGATGGACAGGAAGTTATGTTTGCTTGGAAAGGGGTCACTGGATATTATGAATCTGGATAACACATTAACATCTGTGAAGGGCTGCACAATGCTCTACTTGTGGGTAAGGCAGGGAACCATCCACAGGTTTGCTGCACTGGATTGCTGGGAATCATGGTCATCTCCCAGCTGCCAAATTGCCCAGAAGTCTGTGGCATATGTCCAGAAGGTTGAGATGGTTGGTCTTTGCTGGAGTAATATGACATTTGAAAAAATATTTTAGGAACTGTCTTATAATAGCAGGTATTTTTAATCTGTGCAATCTATCTAATTAGGTTCAACCATGCCCCATTCCTTGTCTGATTGCCTGAGCATTTCCGCTTAACCAGAGAGGTTTATTCAATAAGGTGTCCTATAATGCTATTTCCTTCCCTGAGAGTATATGTTATCATCCCCAACACAGACTTAAGAATCCCTCTACTTTTTCTCTTATTTTGACATCCTCTGTCTCCATGGTAAAGCCCTGTGCTTTAGTTAGGAGTCATCTAGCTAAGGAGAAACCTAGGTGAGACTTTTGATCACATTAGTTTTATTTTTAAGAACCTCGAAGATTCTTAACAGACACAGCAAGTATAGAGCAAGCACAATATAGGTAGAATCCCCATAAATTTAATACAATCTGGTTAAATTATGGATTCAAATAGCTAACAAGACTAGAAATAATAAGAAATTAATACAGTTGCACAGGCAGTTGACTCACTCTTACTGTCATTTCCTTTTGGCTTTGGTCATGGGGATAACAAGGTAAGAAATAAGTGTTTCCTTTTATTGATTGGTTTGATAGTTGGAATAAAGACAATTTTTTTATATATGAAAAGGTCTTTTCTAACTTAATATTATGTTAATTAGAATGAATGTCTTTCTGAGCCTTATTTTCTTGTTCATTTGATCTAATTTGCTGATTGATTTTTAATTGCCTACCGAGAGATCTTTACCATGTTGTGATTTGGGTTTTACGTTTACATTTGGAAAATAATGGCATGCCTAAAACGACTCAGAAGTATTGTACTAAGGAATTTCTGCAAGGGATAATTACAAATTATGATTTCTTCCTGCTTCCTAATTTTAGTGCAATCCGTTTTGAATTAGTACTCTTTAATCAAAAAGGTTTGCACAGTGTGGAGTAGTGACAAGGTGTATCAGTTAGGGAAGCTTCATGGTAGAGAGTCTGTCAGTTGGTGGTCAAATGGAAAATAAATCTCTTGGCTGTTTATGAATTGCAGTGAGCACTTCCCAACTTACAACATGTGTTCCTTTTCTCCATAGTAATGTTCTGAGATTCTTAGAATTAATGTATTAATAAGCTTAGAAATAGAAGTATAAAGTTCTAATAAGGCCAAGTGTTGATTAAAACTTATTTTCTGGTGACAGAAAATAAAAAAATCATAGTTCTTCTCAAGTTATTCAAGTTATTCCCTAAATGTTTAAAATTTACACCTTAGTTTTATACTGAATTAGTCCTGCTATAACTTCTAGCCCTTCGATCTTGTTCTTTCTCTGCCTGCTAGGTTGAAGAGCCCTCTATTATCAATTTTTTCTTCCCTGTGGGAGGCACTTGTAGCCTGTGATCAAATAATCCTTTAACTTTTACTCTTATAAGTTAATTGATTGAGTGTCTCGAGTCTCTTGTAGTAAGACATGTTTCCTAATACCATAATTGTTCCCCTGGCTTCCTCATAATCTATGGAAATTTTCACAGTCTTTCTTAAAACAACAGCAGGAACACAGTGAAACTACTAGTCAGTTCACTGATGCAAAATAAGATAATACAACCTCCCTATTCCTATTTATTATTATTCATACATCTGATGAGTATGGTAGCTTTTTGTTACTCTAAAAATTCAGTACTCTTAGAAGTACTCTAGCAGTTCTCTAAAAATTCATAGTAATCTGGTTACTTGTCATGGCCTGTGGTCCCAAAACCTTGCCTCCTCTGTGGGATCTCTTTTTTCCAGAGTTGAGTCTTTCCTCATTAAATCTGTCTCATTGTACTAATTCCTTGATCCATGGCCTTCCTGTTAGCTATACTGAGGTACATAATATCTGGTTACGGTCACCTAATCCAACTGTCTTCTCCATTATTTTCCATTTTTTAGTCATCTTCCCATATTGTGAATTTTTTTTTTTTAAAAGTGAAAAGTAGTCTAGGAGGCAAGAGCCAATTCCAATACTAGTGCCTTGTTCCCCAATCACATAATGATTGGTTAGATATATCTGCTACATAGTTTATAAGTAGTTTAGGATGCTATTCTGATTCACTGTATCTCATTTTAGCCATCCAAAAATTAGTTTCTAATGATTGCTAGTTTTCTAAGCTCTTAATAGTCAATGGAGAGAGATGGAGACCTTCGCAGAAAGATGGACTTATCTGAAAAACCATAAATCACTTTTTGACAGTGTCTTTTTCTTTTCATAGACTATAATGGGAATATAGAGAAGTTAAGACAAGCTGGCAAACTTTTAGACAGCTATAATTAGTGTGGATGAATCCCATCTCTTATGCTTTTTAGCTTTTCAGTCAAACTGTGGTGTGATGCAAAGCCAGTTCTCTTACAGGCATCTATCAAAATGGTTGCCTTTAGCAGTCCCATTTGTAATCACATCAGAAAATAGTATCAATTTAGCTTGACAAAATCTGCTTTCCAGAAACCCATGTGGATCAACTTTAATTTGATTATCCCTTTTAGTTCTCTATCAGGTTAGTTATCCCTTATATGCCTCTTTTGCTTTTTTATCAGATCCTTTTATCAAATCCCTATTTTTTTAATATTGACACACATCCAAACTGTGAAAAATCTGAGGCTCTGATGTCTTAGATTTTTCTATTTGTTTCCACTCCATCTATATCAGATGGACTTTTCTCTGGGGTACTCCTTCAATCCTTGACCAGACACCAGGAGGTCTCTGGATGACTTAGAGCCATTTCTGATAAGATGTCCTTTCCATGCAGCTTGTCCGTATGGTCAAGTCCTGCAACCTGCACAATGGAGGTAATGGTTTTGGGGTTTTTTTTAGCTATTTTTTGTTTTGGTTTGGTGGGGTTTTTTTGTTTGTTTTCAGGGTTTTTTGGTTTTGTATTTTAGGACTTAAAGTAAAACATTTCATAAATATATTAGATTGTGTGTTTCTCTTTCCAAACATGCATGACTTTAAACTTTTTGTGTTTTTATATCTGAGGAAAAGTTGCCACGTTTTTGATTTTTCTTCATCTTTCTCATTTCTTTTTCTTTGTAAAATAGAGATGTCTGATAGAAAACAGACAGACCAAGGTAGTCTGTTGCCTTCTGACTGCAGAAAGGCTTACAGGGCTGAAGGGAAGGCTGTGACCTTGTACTACTTGCTCGGTAAGTACCTGATATTTTTTAATTAATATTGTTGCATAAGCAGAATGCTCTGGAATAAGATGTTTTGCCTTCAAATTAAAAGAATGCTCGCAGAACAAAAGCAATAGGAGAAAATATACACAATGGTGTTTTCCTGAAGTGGAGACTCCCCAAAACTCAAAACTACCTGACAGAGAAGAAATACTCTTGTAAGACTGTTCAAGTCAATGTCATCTTAGAAACTACTGGTGGCAATTGAAATACCAAAATGCTAATTTACCTGGTATCAAAGTGATGAGCTGTGAAGGCAAGTCATTACCATCCTGTCCTGCCTGATCCCTCTGTCAGATTTTGAGCAGCACCTCAAAGGACAGAGGGTCTTATATTTCATTCCAACCACTCCTGTTCATCTGTTGGAGGGATGTGTTGCCATTGTAGAAGTATATCCTATCACAAGATGCATCAGGATTTCTTGAATTTAACAAATGGTGGACTGCAATGTCTACAATTAGAGGAATAATTTATTTTCTGTAAAGATGGATTAGAGAAATAGTTCAATGATATGTCCTTTTTTTGGATAAGGATTTTGATGGGAGGGCAAGATGGTATCACCTGGCAATGATATTTCACACTGCCTAATTCTAAACCTTCTGATAAGTATCAGGGATCAAGTTAATGTCTAGTAAAACCATCCACTGTTGGAAGTTAATTCACCTCAATAGGAGGTGTCTGGAATTTTATTTCTTCTCTTTCCTTAGTCTTACAACTTCCTTCATTTTTTGCTATTGTCTGCTATTTCTTCCACTGCATCAGAAGTAAAGGTAATAGTTTTGCAGGGGCCAGACTACCAAATGGGCTAGTTGGAGAGTTTCAGTTCATTAGGGTTCTGAGGGTGTTGTTTTTTTTAAAATTCCTACTTTGCCAGACTAGTGTCATGTAGGACATTTTGAGAGAATATTTCCAAAATGCAGTTTTGTAGTCTAGAACTAATATCTTGCAACACAGCAAGTGTTTCACAGCACTACATAGTTACCTTTCCAACATCTACATCATATTAAAAGAATATTTGCACTGAAGCAATTTCAGATCTTTGGGACAGATCACACTTAGGCTCGTTATAGGAGTTATCTAACCAGGAATGAGTTGCATTTCATCGTGAAGGTATTTACATGATTATTTCTTGGGAGGTGTTCATCCAAGTGTAAATTACTCTGCCTCAGAACAGATTTTAGCTGGTGCTGACAGCTTGGATGACTGGCACATTGTCATTTTCATAACACACCTAAAAGGAAGGTGCCAAAAGAACCTAAGTGGCGTTGATGCAGCAAAAAATTTCCAGTAAAAATTTGTCTCAAGGTATATGGCTGGTTTCAGGTAATATCTGGGATACAACAGATTAAAAACTATTATTTTTCTTTCACACTATTTAGGGAGGAGGGATCTCCATTCATGTGAAAGCAGTGTATGGTGATAATGCCATGGTAACACAAAATTATGTGGTTTATGCTTCTAATGCATACTCATCCTCTTTTCAGGTGTCCCTGAACTACTCCAGTTGCGTTAATGTCATGAAAACAGTTTATTTTCTCTCCTAGCCATTTTGTCAGAGGTCTTGTGGGGTGAAACTTCTGTGGTCTTGTGAATGTTTTGCCCTGATTTCCCAAAGAATAGAAGGGATACGCAGTCACTCCATGTGCCAGACAGTCAGTTGTGTTCCTCTCTCTGTTGACCAGTTACAACAAAATTCGATGTAAAAAATTATTTCTGAAATTAAATTCCTACTAGTATTAGGAAAAGTGGTGGTTAAAAAGAGCAGACAGACTCAATTTACTACCCCCATTCCTTTGGACAAGAGAATCGCCTCACTAGAGTGATGCTACATGTGCTCCAGGGTTCACACATTACTAAGCACCTCACATGCACTTTATTAGACAGAGTATAATCCAGACATGGAATGCAAATCAAAGTGAACCACACTTTGTGAGTTTACAGCTCAGGAAATGGAGAGAAGCTGCTTTCCTTCTGCTCACTGCAACAGAAGTCCTTTTGAAAAGAACCCTAGTTCCAACCTCTGCTTTGGAAGTGTGCTGCATGTGATTTCATCCCATTAGCTGTGATGGTCACCATTTGGTCCTGTAAGTGATGACGTGATATAATGGGGGAATGGGTTGTTGTCAGTGTTATCAGTATAAATCTTCCTGTGAACACTTGACCAAAAACACACGTTTTGCAATTATGTCAGTTTAAAGAAAGCAGCTATTTCCCTACAGTACTGCAGAATGGTTTTGTTTTTTCTTTTTTTTTTTTTTTTTCTGGCAAGAGATGTGAAGAATTTGCCATTTCTATATATTATAATAATTTTTAATGCTGGAATGGTTCACATCCAAGATTTTAAAACAGGAGACATGTAGCCTAGAGTTTTGTTTGTTTCATTTATTTAGCATGGCATGGCTAGGTCCTGGAATTAGCTTATATGAGGTCATTACCCTATTGATTAAATAGTGTGATGAAAAGGGCATGATAATACACTGCTGGGAGATTATTGCCAGACACTTTGCAAACAAAGCTGCTGAAAGGGGAGCAGTTGTGAGACCTTCAGTGTGGTGTGTAATTAGCAAGTGAGTGGAAATTAAAATAAAGGATACATGGCGTGATACAGTGATTATATGCAGATAAATAATATTTTGAATACTCCCTTTTGGAAGATGTATTCTAATGAGAATATGTCTTAGTACAGGAAATGTCTGCTGGGACTACACTATCCAGAATCCTTAAACAAGCTGTGCAGAAAGTTGTCCCCAACAGTGAAAAAAAAGCATGGATGCAAATGCTGTGGATCTGCCTCTCTCTTCAAAACTTTTTCTCTGTGTCTTTCTTCTCTTTGAAAAATCTCATACTGGTATAACTAGTGTTAGAGAAAAACAGTACATCTGTTCTTTTTCTTTGGGACGGAGCACCATTTCTTTAAAAAAACTCCGAGCAATCATTTGGGGGACAAGAAGTGGATTTGAACAAACTACCTTTCGCGTGGGAAACATCAGCCACTACAACATGAAAGAGTTGTCTAAACCTGGGATGTACAGGCAGTACCAAACTTCTGATTCTTGCACTCAGCCTCCCCTCTGTCCTCCTGCAGAGCACAAATACATGTTCCTGAAATAAATCAGGGTACCTACAAATCCCAACAGATCAGAGGCTTTTCAGGCAGCATCTCAGTTGCCTAAAGGGGAATTAAATGGAAATTTTCCAAATAAGGCATAGACCAACTTTAGGGAGAGAGCAACGGATAGACATTAGCAGACATCTTTCTGGCCATTTCTTTGCCCAGTTTCAAGATCCTTCCAGTCATGAAATTCAACACAAGACAAAGCAAATTTCCAAAATAATATCAATAAAATTCTTCAGAGCTGTTACCCATGGTTTAATAGATATGGGAGAGACAGCTCCTGTATTAGTGTCTATCAAAAATTTCAAGATGCACCATAAATAGGGAAACTTAAACAGCCACAGCAGCAGTAAGAGAGGGAGAGAAGAGGACACCAGGGGAAAAAAAATAAGGGAAGAGAGAAGAGAGGAAAAAAGAAAAACGGGGCTTTTATGGGAGAAAGCATCCACTCAAGGCAGAGGGGTTGATGTAGCCCTGGTGAGGGTGAAGTAAATGGGGAATACTCCATCTGGCTCTATTAACCTTAATTTTAATTCCTCTTTTCCATTTTTCAGCTTAAGTAAGCAAGCATATAGTCATGTTTATATAATAGCTGGGATAATGAAGATGGAATATACCAATTTGGGACTAATTCTGGCCCTCAGGAGAGCACAGGCACTGCAGCTGTGGCCAGCCCCTACCAAAAAGAAGTGGTGAGGAGAACAGCTCCTTGTGTCTGACTTGCCATTACATCCTCAACAGGGACCACCATAGTCTAGCCCTTAGAATAAATAGATTTGGTTAATTTTTCCATCTTTAGAGTTGGTTTAGCAGCTCTCAGCGCTGGTTCAGTTGTGCTCCCACTGAAGCTAATGAAGTGATTTCCTTGAGAACCCAACAAGCCCATTTAGAATCTTTCTCAGATACTGGAGTTTGTGTCTTCAGACTGTCTTTTGTTCTCTTCCTATTTGATATCTTCACCTTCCAGATCATAACAGGCAGGGTTTTCCTCAACTTTATCACAATGCTGTTACATACTTATAGCCATAATATCCCTTGATTTGAGGGTGTGGGAGAAACATGCAGCATGCCACATTTGACCACATCCTCTGAAACTGAGGTTGTGGTTGAGCTAATTATTTTCACGGCTGGAAGAGAACAGACAATGCTGCCTAAAGAGTGGGAAGATATGTGTCTGTGTGAGTCTGTGTTTGTGTGGTTATACCATCTGGGAAGAGCAGAGCCAGATATACTTCCCCTTGGCTTTTTTTTTAATGTGCAAATCCTCAGTAAACATGCAAATGGTGAAGTCTCATTTCTCTGCTGAAGTCCTGCGTTTGTCTGAGGGTTGGAGTGCTGGAGACTGCATCTTGCTGCAGAAACCCTGCCCTCTGGAATTCCTGTTTTTCATTCCCCAACTGACTCTTTTTGCTTCTGTGGGCAGGGGGGAAGTTGCCTTTCCTCTGCATTTCTCGTTTCTGTTACACAAGCAGTATGAGGTACCCTTTATTTATAATCTGAACGTTAGGGATGTTGGGCCAATCTGGTGCTTCCAGCTGGCTGAACACTTCCTAGTGCTTTGGATGCCAGATAGAATGTAATTTATTGTGGAAAACAGTAGGGGAAATACACTTCTCACTATCAAAGGTTAATGTAGAATATCAGCAGCTTTTCAGCAAGGGTACATGTATTGTTGGATAGTCTGTGATGATGTGTCTCTTAATAAAATAGAAAACCAAATTGCTTTCCTTTTTGATGCTGCTGTTTAGCCTCTTCTATTTTCCCTCCTTCCCCTCAGTTATTTTAACTCCTTCATTGCATTTTGCAGTTTTCACAAGTTACTTCAGGGAGAAAAATATAATTGTACTTTGTTTGTTTGGCAGGACACTGAGCAAAATAAGGGGGATTTTTTTTCTTTTCTTTTGCCTTTGTTTTAACTAAAACACCCATTTCTGTGCCAAGACAGAGCAAAACTGCTGAGTTAGCCGAGGCTATAAATTGAACTGATCCTTTTACCTCTAGAAAATATTAAAGCATCCTTCTGCCACTGAGCTGGCACTCATTGCTGGATCAAGTGCTACTATTAACAGGAAATCAGGAAAGTATATTATCACTCCAGTGCTGTCATTACCAGAGGGTTTCACTGAGGTATAGAATCTGGAAAGTGACACTGGGAAGACCAGAGAAAAATGGCATACTTTGAGCAAGGGAAGGGAAACTTCAGACAAAAAACTTGGAGACACATTAAGAGTTTGTGAAAGTACCCAACATGAAGGCAATTGGCTGCTTTTAAAGGGGATGTATTAGGTAAAGTGTCCCATTATTCTTCAGATTTAGAGATAAACTCATGCAGATTTTTCTAATGGGCTCATTTTATCAATTCTAGAAGGTCTGAAACCTGCCAAGGCAAGACTGAGTCAGGCTGGAATCTTATGAGGCTCATTCTGCACCAAGGAAAACCCCAAAGAGAGATTTTATTGGCAACTTTTTTTCTTGCCACTGAAGTAAGTTCCCTCTGCTTAAGTTCTTCTGCTTAAGAGAGGTTTTTTTTTAATCATCAGAAGTACAGTGAACTGCACTGATAGTTGAATTAAAAATATAAAGAAACATATAGAATAATAATAATTAAGTAAATGTAGTGGTTATTTAAGACATAAACTTATTACTTACCCCAAGTGTTGCCAAGTCAGTAGACGGGGAAGCTGCTTTCTTCCTGCAAAGCCATGCTGAATTCACCAGTTCTTTTGTCATTAGAGATATAAGGAAGACTTAGTTGAACATTTTGTTATAGTTCACAGTCTGGGCTGCATCTGACTTCTATTTTATGGGATAAAAAAATGACAAATAATAATAAATTCAGTTTGGTTTGCTTTTCCTTTTCAAAGTTCTCTAGAGACCTGAAATAATCTTCCTGACACCCATGCAAGGTAAGCATAGCTATCAAGTTTTACAGATGTGGAAACTGAGGCAGAGAGGTTAAATAGTGCCATTTGAAAATATAGGTGCCTAAAATGAAGCAGCTTGGGTCCATGATCCAAACACCAGAAGCTCCAAGCTCCTGATTTCACTAGAAAACAAGGGTGCTCAGAATATCCAACAGCAGGCCCTGAATGGATGTGCTGAATCTTCTGCAGAGCAAGTATCTCCCAAGTATGGTTCCCCATCCTGTAGTCAGACCACTAGACCAGAGCACTCCTTCATGATTGTCAGGACCTGCATGTGGTTCCTAGCCCCATTTAGGATTTGGGAATCTGATGTTTTTTACTGATATTTGTTCCCCACTTACCTGCTCTTAGTCAATTCTCTTAATTCTGTACCTGCATTTTTTTCTGTGTAAGAAATCTTCTTAATAGGCATGATCAACTTCACAAGAAAAGCATTATAGCAACATAAAATATATTTTTTGTTTCTTGAGATAGGCTTCCCTCTGAGAATTACTCACCAAGCCACATATTTGCTTTGCTCAGCACTATTTTATTAGAAATATTTCTTGTTTATTTAGTCTTATGCACTGGTCTGACATTCCCTTGTTGCTACAACACATTTGAGTAAGAGATTGAAGCACCCAGGGAATCCAAGATTATGCCCAGAAGTTAAAAACAAGCACTGATTTTAACTGTGATTTTTTGGGGCCTCTGGTTGGAGTATCAGCACATGCAATTTTTCAACATGTCCTGAGCTCTGACTCTGTGTAAATCTGGGATTGTTCTGGGTGTCTGAAGGCAGCAGCTCCTGTAGTTCACAACAAATATTTCCAGCCTGGGGCTCCCAAGGAGCAGATGTACCTTTGAAACATTTGTTATTTTCAGTGAGAACCTATTAGTTTGACTAATACAATTTCTGTCAATTCATAGTTGCAGTAAATTAAACAATATTGAGCTACTATTTCACAATTCTTCCAAAGTCATCTATTCCCTAAGCTACAGCAGAAAAGAATATTTCCTTGTCCCTCCCCCTAAGTTGTTTTCAAAAAAGTTTCAAAAATCATTCAGATAATGAGACTTTAGTGCTGTGAAATTTTATCAAAGGGCACTCTTTCCCTGGACTCAGATATGAGCATATTTTGCCAATCAGATAAAACTTCTCAAGCTTTTTTGTAGCAGTGCCAGTGGTTAACTTGCTCTTATTGCACTGTAAACAATTTCGTGCTACAAATAATTTTTCATATAATCTCTATGGGTGAACTCTGGAAAGATGATTTGTAAGAACATTTTCAAGAACTTTACAGCACAGTGTAGTCTTCAAGGAAATTAATGTTACTTAAAAAGGTTTTTGTTTAGATTAATAAAAGAAGGACTATATAATGAAAAGGAGTGATAGGGAAATGTTTTGATATAGTAATAGGCAGAAGAAATACCTATTAAGCAGGAAAATATCTGTATACCAACCCCCTCTCCATTTTAAATTGTATATATTATTTTAGCTGTTAGGAATCCATCCTTCCACCTTGTGAAAGCTGACAATTTTTACTTACAGCCTGAAGCTAAATACTGCAGTGCCTCAAAATGGAAGATGAAACAGGCCAACAGGTTTTCTTTGTCTTTTGAAAAAAGTGGAATGTCATTTCTTCTCCCTCCCCCTTGCGTGTTCCTTCCTCCCCTGCTACATCCCTACTGGTATTAGCAGCTTTTCCTCCAAAAAAGCACTAGATGGTGCCCCTTTTCTTTGAGAGTGACAGAGCAGGATTCCCAAGGGACATGCTGCCCTGCCGGGAAAAACATTCGGACACAAAAACTTGGAGTGTCTCCTTGTTCTTTAATATAATTGTTCCAACTCCTTGTTCCAATATAAGTCTCTTTTATGTCTTTCAAGTCTTCAAACCTGAACTGGATCCATCTTTAGGAGACCCTCTTGTTCCTGTTGGAAAATGAGTCAAGACTTCAAAGATTCATGTGCAGTAAAATAATTTTTTAAAAAGTGATTTTAAATCAAAAAGAAGAAGGAACAACATATGTACCTTCCTCCCTGTTGTCAGTAGCCCAGCACTGCAACATCAAAGAGCATTTGTATTCTTTGCTGAAAACTTTTCAAGTCAGCAATCTTTAATTAGATAGTAGCTGGTCAGTTTGACTGATATTAATTTGTTAATTTTGTTATGAACCTTAGCCTTTAACTGACTGAGCAGCTGTTTGTAAACAGAATTGATATTACACTTCAGTATTTCTTTCAAATAAAGTGCCAAACAGGGAATCTGGCCTAGCCTTGTATTCTGTGTGTTCTGCCAACTTATTCTATATCTTTATCCAAAAAAAGTTAGTAGTTATGTTCATCAGATTGTTACCTAGCCTTTGAAATTAGAATGAATAATTGCCTAAAAGGATATTACCTACGTGCATCTGTATCTCTCTCTGCAAAGTAATTCTGTTTACCTGGTACATGTCATCTTTGTATTTAGGCAGTCATTCTATTCTAGACCCTTAACAGATGAAACTTATAACATGACACTGAAACAAATTCAAAGTCAACAACAAATAAAATATTTGCTTGTTAAGAAGGAAAGTTGAGGCAGATATCTAATCTCTCATTGTGAAACCCCTAAAAATTAACTGAAAAAAAGCTGCTTCCTTTAAGCATTTGAAGTTTATTTAAGCATTTGAAATGGCATAAAAATAATCATTCTTTGAAATGACCCATGATAAATTAGTCCAGGTTTGTAATTTCTTACTCTTTTTGTAAATGGTCCTTAGAAAATTAGGTCCGTTGTCATCTGGGAACAAAAATTTAACTGGGAAAAGAAGCTCTAATATGAAACAGAAAGAATTATTCCCATGCTCTGGCTGCCCTGTCATATGTCATGACATGTGGCAGGTTGACTGCTCATTAATTCTATTTATATCAGTATGATAATACACCCCACTGAGTACACATGTGTTAAAATATTCATAAATTATGTTTAGTGCAAGCAGATATACATTACATGCCAAAAGAAGACTATTATTTAAAGACAAAACTGGTAAACAGTCAAACATGGAAAAGTCTTTTTAATGTTAGTCCAGTACATTGTGTATCATCAAACTCACATTTAATTGCCTTTACTTGCAGACTCTGTCTCCAGCAATGCAGTATCAATGCACCTTTATATTTTTACAGCTTGCAAAAGAAGCAGCTTTTACTGAAAGTAATTGGAATTTCAGCAATTACTGTAAATGTCACATTATCTCCAAGCAGTAACTATAACAGTCTGAAATATTTAAAATGAAGCTTTACTTTGACCTGCACATATTTCAAGGTACTTTTACATAGCTTAAAGCTCTACTCTAAATATCAAAAAATTCAAATGTGAACTATTTTTGAAGGGAAATGCAGTTTAGCTGCCAAAATAGTTAATAGTAAATTTTAGGCAAAAATTAGCCAAAAATAGTTAATCATCCTTGCTCAGGATATTTTATATTACATATATCTCTGTCTCTATCAATATTTGTATCTTAAATATTGCTAAACTTTTAAAAGGCCTGTTAAAACAGTAAAATGAAAAGTATGTTTTACAGGTAGCTAATTTTCCATAGAATGTGAAAATATTCTCAGAATATGAAACCAGATATATCTGTGTCTGAAAATCAGTTTGTTCAGCATCAAAATGCTCTTCTATGTGCAATCAAATTTGAATTTCTCCTAGCATTGGATCAGAATTATTAGAATATTTAGACATTCTTTTTTTTCAGGCAAGAAATCATTATAGATTATGTTGAATTCCTTTATTTAAAAATACCTTTGAAATTATGTTTTAAATTTAAAAATGCATTTCAGAACTTCAGAAATTATCATCGACTAATGGCACAGGTGTTAAAATCCCTGCAAGTTTAAAAATTATTAACAGAAAATATGAAATACTACACATTTATTTGCAGTTATTGTGATAGCAGTTTTCCTGCTAAGTAAGCACAAACCAAGCTGGTTTTGATATCCTGTCAGTGCTTCACATTTGGAAAACAATTTCAAAGCTTTTAAAAATATGAAATGTTGTAATGGGCACAGAGAGAAGGGAGTAGGTTACTTCATGGTGAAGGTTTGAGAAGATATATGAAGAGATTTGAAATTTATATATATCACAAAGGGAAAATAATTACCCTGCTTCTACTCAGTTTTAAGAGACCTGAACAAGGGCAGGATGATGTGACTGACTGTAAAGTGTACATAACTGTTCTAATCACAAAACCATGTTAATGTTTCTAGCAGCAGTGAAGCATAGTGACTTCTGATAAAGGACGAAGAGGGGGCACAGGAGCACGATGTTACAGAGTCAGCAGATTTACATTTGGTGGGAAAGATGGTTTGCCCTGGTGTTTGTGGGCAAAAATGTCACCCCTTGATTTTGGCTGCATTGCCAAACTCACCAGCGCAGTTGACAATTGCCCAGCTATGAAAAGTGGCTCAATTTTAGCCGTCAGTGAAATGGTTAGGACGAGTTGGGAATTTTCTCTTTCTTTGATTGAAAAGGCTGGCTTGAGGAAACTGAAACTTTTTCTTTTGCAAGCAGGTATCGATTTCAAAGAAACTCATCAGAAGAGATTTGTCAGCCGTCGGATGGAATTTCTGGTCGAGACTAGAAGGAGATGGCAAAGTTGGAGTATCAGGTAGCACCGCGATCGGTCAGAGCACTCACCTGGAATGTGGAAAATCGAGGTTCAGGCCTGGGGACTTGAACATGAGATTTACAGACTGCCCTGAAGATTTACAGAGTGCCCTGAATGGGCTTTTGAGTTGTTTGCTTGCTGTGCGTTTAACTGTTTATGTAAAGTGGAATCCTGCTAGCAAGCAGGAGGTCTTGAGACCTGATGTGTCCCTGATGTCTTGGACTAGACTAGGACCTGAGGCAATTTGTGGAAAATGGGAGAGAGTGGCAAAACAGGCAGCACTGAGTGCTTTACTTACCCACCTTTTAAATACTCTGCTCATCTCTCATTCTTGTGTGTAAAATTTAAAAAGTCTTGGTCCTGGAGAGGAATGAGAACATTTCTGAAGTCACATATTAGCTTTGTAAAATGCAAAACCTGCTTCTCCCACCCCACTACTATCTTCTTTGCCATAGAAACAAATTGCAAAAATCCACTGAATTCCTGGGAGCAAACTGTGACTCATGTAAAATGATTTGTCAATGGCTAGGGAGTTTACTGGATGCAAGGTTCACTGTAAGTATAAAAATTGCAGTCTCTTAATAAGACAGCTTTTAAAAATAAAATGCTTTCTGAATTTTAAGAAACTTTGTAATAACATAAGGCTTTTAATCTTGGTAATGTTAGTAGCAAATTATATACAACATCTAATTTTATCAGATGATAACAGTTGTAGTTTTTATCTTCAAAAACAGGTTGTGAATGCTTGAGGGGAATAA
Organism: Agelaius tricolor; assembly: GCF_023055355.1. NCBI lineage: Eukaryota > Metazoa > Chordata > Aves > Passeriformes > Icteridae > Agelaius > Agelaius tricolor. The sequence continues at coordinate 16,864,732 of NW_027269261.1, read as the reverse complement.
CTCTTCATAGCAAAAGCTAAGTTAATTTTGTGTTGTCTTATGTTGCTGGCAGAGAAGCCTTTCTTTATTTAGTTCATCTCTTTTTTCTGTTTTTTTTTTTTTCTCCAAAAAAGGAGTCATTTCATGCAGCAGTTTATTTAAATACAAAAAAAAATCATATTAGAAAGGTCTCTAATTATAAGCTTTCTGAAAGTTTGTTATGCACTTTCATGTAAAACTTGGCCTCAGTACAGAACTGCTGTACAATCATTTTCATCTGAGATTTGAACATATTGGATGAACTAGAGCAGTTCTTTCTTCTATCCTGTCATTTTTTTCCCTTGGAAATGATGAGCATATGGCAACCACCCTTACTGGATTCTCAAACAACAGGAGGGACCTTATTTCAATTCCTACATCCTGTCATCAGTGAATCCCATGATATTTTGTTCTTGCAAGGCTAAAGATGTGATTCGCATTTGCCATAAGGACAGAGCTTAATGTGATGCCATTTTACCACAGGAGCCCTCAATCAGTTAATTAAACATGATATAAATCACTGCATGTATTTGTAAAGTAAGATTAATATGGCAAAATCAGAGTAATGAGGAATCCTCACCATTGTCTGAGTGTGAATCACTGATACGAAGATTACCCTTTTGAAACTGGATATCTTTGAGTGGGTTTTGTTGGCTTAATCCCTCAGACCGCTTTGTGCAACTTGAAACCCGGACCTGTCATCTTTAGCCAAAATTTCAGCCATAACTTCCTCAGCTTTCACCGAATCATTTAAATTAGCATTCATAATACTTAGAAAGATCAAGCCTTTCAGCATACCACAAAGCTTCTTCATACCACCTGGGACATTGGCAACATGTTTAATAAATATTTCATTTAATTTCATCAAGGAGATTCTTCTTTTGGGTTTTGCTTTCAGGGGATTTACAGGGTACCCACAGCAACACATGCCATCACTATGGTCACTTAGGTTAACAGACTTAATAAAAGGGGTTTTTTCTTTCTTGAAATGTTATGAGCCTTGTTAAACTAGGGCAATTACAGATACACAAGATAGGTGCTCTAGAAAGATCAAAGCCTCCTAAAGACAGCTCTCTAGGGTTCTAGAGCTCTAGTTGAAAAGCACTCAGTTTACAAAGTAGAGATTTATAAACCTATACTTTGAAAATCCTGTGTTCAAGTAATGCTAAAGGCCTGATACTATTTAATATGGAATTGACTTTAGCCACTCTCTTTTGACATCAAACTTTGAACCAGTCTGAAGGAAATCTGATAGATGGGCATGCCATGACACTGTGCATCCTGTGGCATGGTTTCTTTCATGGAACACTATTCCTTTGTTAAAGAGCACCAGGCCTGTGTTTTGCTGTTTTAAAGCCAGGCAGATCCTGCATATAGTAGGCAGCCATGACCCTTTGTATTTCAGTTAGGAATGTGTAGAAGAGGAAAGAAAAAGACAAGAAATGGTGCTGTCCTTGTTCTTGGACTGAATTCTGTGTTATCAGGGCAGTGAAGACAGGTCAGGCTAGAGGCAGATTCAATGAAAGGAAAAGGTGCCTCTGCAAACAGAACCCTATGCTGCAGGTCGTACAGTGTCTGAAGAGAGTCTCATAAGGATTATGCAATCAAAGGAGCTGGCAAGAGGATAAGATACAGTCAGAATTCTTAAGTGCTTTCCAGAATTCGTAGACGTTACTCAGAAGATGCTTCCATCAGCTTGAGACAGATCTTGATAGCCTCACTATGAGTGAACAGCACAGGTGGTATTGGTTTAAAATGTTGGAGGGTATCCCAGCTGGGATCGGGATGTCTGGGGGTAATTCAGTAAAGAAGTAAACTTCTATCTCCCAGGTCACAGGAGAATATGTTGCCATTGTGCCATCTGCTCTTTCACCAGTAAAAGGAGAAAAGCGAGAAAAAATATGTGCTTTCTGCTTCTCCCAGTGCAGTTGTGATGCTGGAAATCAAAGATCATGAGCAGAGAGTGCGGAAGTGACTTCAAAAGCCAAAGGGGAAAGAGAGGTTCTTGGACACTGTTACCTTTTCCCCATGTCACCAGCAGGAAATTGTTTGAGCAGACCAAGCAGTGGCTTCGTCTGAGTGCTGCATGCTCACAAACTCTGTGATGTGCAACTGATGGAGTCCATGTACCTCCAGAAATGGGTGATTTGTGGGGGGGGCTTTCAACTTGCTATTCTCTGCTCTGGAGCCTCTGCTTATTTTTTGTTGATACCACACTTAAGGGTTTGACTCTGTGAGCTCTAAGCCACTGCTTAGGAGCACACAAAACTGGGCCCTAAGCCTTGTGTGGCTGTTAAAAAAGAACCTTTGGCTGACTTTTTTTGTTTGTCCTGATGGCCTTCAGAAAACCAGTAGATCTTGTGCAGCTGGAAGTACTGTCACTGCTGTTGGAGTTTTGAAAGGTCTATATTTGCAAATGCATGAATGATGAAAGTAAAAAGTGTAACAGGAGAATCCCTGTTGTATTAATAACTTTTCTAAGCTGCAGGTGCATAAACATAAACACTTGAGATGTGATGATCTCCTTTCTGTGCTCTTCATTAGGTTAACACAGTGTAAATTGAAACTGAAGTGAAAAACTGTTAACAGAATTGAATTTCATTTCTGCAACTGTTTTTTCTCTCATTCATGTTCTTTTTAAGTTCACAAATTCAGATTTGCTTTTGATGCAGCACTTAATAAACATAATTTTGATACTGATTTGTGGATAGCTATTTGAGATTTAGCCTAAAACAATACATAAATTACCTGACAATACCTTGGAAAATGGCCTGTTTAAAGAACTTCACTCTTTTATGATCACTGTCAATTCAATTTTCATGACAAAGATTGTTACTATACCAAAATGGCTATACTGAAAGGCTGTCAGGAAAAAGATGTGTTCTTTGAAGTCTTAAAAGTATATCTGTGTTTGTTATGATGCAGCATTTTTGCCATCAATGGGTCAGTTACACAGAATGACTAAAAAAGAACAGAAATAAATAAGATGAACCAGCCTTAGAAAGAAGACTTTATAATGTGTGAGAAAAGCCTCTGGGGCTGGGTTATATCTGTGGATATGCTGAGCACTTGTGTGACCATTTGTGAGTATTGTCACTGGTCTCAGAGGCTGCAGGGTTCTCCTCCTCCTCTCCTCTCCTCTCCTCTCCTCTCCTCTCCTCTCCTCTCCTCTCCTCTCCTCTCCTCTCCTCTCCTCTCCTCTCCTCTCCTCTCCTCTCCTCTCCTCTCCTCTCCTCTCCTCTCCTCTCCTCTCCTCTCCTCTCCTCTCCTCTCCTCTCCTCTCCTCTCCTCTCCTCTCCTCTCCTCTCCTCTCCTCTCCTCTCCTCTCCTCTCCTCTCCCTTTCCATACACTCAAATATCCTGCAGCAGCATGAAACTCTCCCGTGTTTTTACAGTTTTCTGGTTAGAGTTGCTTCTTTTTCTACTCTTGGAATCCATCACTCATAAAACTTCAGTTACAGCTGCATTTGCTTACTGTGTGGCTTGCTTTTATGGCTCTTCCAAACCTATATTGCATTTTACAAAACCTGCTACATATAGTCCCATGTTCATTCTTGTTCTTATTTTTGCCCTATGGGTGATATTGCTTGCTTATTCAGTGCTGTCAGACCCTGAATAGCTTTGCTTTATTTATTCCTTTCTTACATTGTTGTGTTTTGTCTGATATCTAACCTAAAATTCCTTGTCATTTATGATGAAAACTTGCAAAATGCAAACAGTTTACTGAGAGGATTAGAGTTGATGTGAAGGATTAATGCAGAGCTAACGAATCTCCCTGCAAGATATTTGGATCAAATCCAGCCTGCACAAGTTACCACAAGTGGGCAGATAGAATGTACATTTTCATTGGTTTGTGGTAATTTTGTGTATAGTTACTCAAATATTGAGAAGCTTCTGTTTTAGGTAGGTTTGTATGATTTTGGGATTGAATCACTACAGTGCTTTATTCAGGATGTTGATCAAAGTGAATTTTACAATTGGTGCCTGAGCATTCATGGGAAAGGCACATGGAGCTAAAAAGAAGTTGATGTACGATGTAGAAATGTCTGTGTGCATGTCCAGCCAGGAAGAGGAAACAGGGCCACAGGACTTTTGTCCTCTCAATTGGCACAGCTCAGCACACAAATTGAAAATTTGTTTATTATTTTTTTTTTTGGAATTGAACTACTACACTCCCAACCTTTTTGAATATTGTTAAAAATATAGTGAAGTATCATGTCCTGCTCGTATATTCTTTGTAGAAAAGTTAACCAGAGGGAAAATTCTCAAAGGCCACATGTAAAATTATTGCCTGTGGACTTCCACTTATATCCAGCAATGCTGTCTGCAGAGATGCTTCCTGTGTGTAGCTGGAAACAGACTAGCTCAGAATGCCTGACAAACTTTCTGTCTGGGAATGAGAAGACTAGACAGAAGAGTGGTATGAGTTCCTTAAAGTTAATTTGCAGGTGAGAAAGTAGTGTCAAGTTTTTTGTATTAATCCCTCATGCTCCCCAAACACTAGTTCTAAATAGTACATTTAATACTATTAGCAAATATTGGGGTCGTTTCAGATGAAAATTTCAGGGCATAGAGCTCAAGGGCTAAACCCTCTTGTAGGGCTACTTGTAAACCAGCCTATGATGCTGGGGTCTTTGTTGATTCAAGTATTTGATATCTTAAAAACCCCATAACAACAACAACAACACCACCAAAAAAACAAATCAACCCCCCAAAACCACCAAACAACAACAACAAAAAAAACCACAAACAAACAGAAAGTCCAAAATCAACAACAACAGCAACAAAACAACAACAAAAAAAATAAAGCTAAAACCCACCCAGAAAAAACCCAAAAAACTGACCAAAAAACCCAAAAAACCAACAAAAACCTGAGCTTGAAAGTAATCAGGATCTCTGTTCATATGCTTTACATGTGATGTAATTTCCTGTAATGTTTCTTGTAGATTTGTAATCCTCCTTGTTATAAGATTAGGGTAGACTACAGAGACATGTACCTGAATTTTCCCTGAAAAGTCAGTGAGTGCAGTCAAGACTCCTCCATTTCACTGGATGAAGGATCAGACCCAACTTTCATATTTGGTGGTAATGCTCAGGTAGGCTTTAGTGGCTTTTGCTCTGCATTGTAATTTCTTTGCAGCATAATAAAAAGCTCTTTAGAACATTGCTACATAGATTAATATAGAAAGTGCTGGTGATACTTTTATACACAAAGAGTTTAATATGAGGATGCAAGAACAAATTGATTGCAGGCAATCCTGTGCTTGAGTACCCAGGAGTGAAAGGAATGATTGCAATAACCTCTGGGATTTCTTCTCAGATGTGGTTCCTGAAAACACCCACACCCACAAAGTATTGGGCACAACAGAGTATTGTTTCCTTCTGATGTGGAATCACAAAACCATATTTTACTTCAGGAGGTGGGAGGGTTGAGGGGGAGAGGAAACTCAAGAGACATTAATGTTTAATGTTTTTAATTTTGTAAAATGAACAACAAAAAGGATATGGTTTGTGAGTGTTGCCGAGATTGTTTGAACTCTGGCAGCTTGCTGTCAGATGAGATAGTAAAAGCCAGGAAGGAAGAAGAAATTGAGGGGCAAACTGATTAAACTGCTGGCACATCATCTTTGGCACCCTGATCTGATGGAAAAGTGAAATAACGGTGAAACAAATTTGGCATACATTGCTGTGGTTGCCACAAAATGACTTGCACCGCTTTGTATCAGACAGGGCCTTGAATTGCAGCCAGGCAGGTATATTTCTCTTCTTTGTGGAAGGTTCTAGCTGTTATAGAGCTCCTTTTCCTGACCAGCCCCTGGGTTGAGGACTGCATTAATTGTGCCTTTGCTTCACTTAGCCCTTCCAGATTGCCCTCTTCAACGCTGACAGAGAACATGTCTGTGACTGGGGGCTTCCAGGCAATGCAACATCTCTCAGGAATGGGGAGGAATTCTCAGAGGACTTAAGTCCTCAGCTTACCAAGGGTGTTTTAACCCCTGATAAATGCTGAAGGGAGTAATTCAAGTTATACAGGTTAGAGCAGTGTCTGTATATACTCTGCACAAAGGAGCTCAGGAAACAGCATTGCTTTTCTGTGGCAGAGTCTGAAACTTTAGGGTGGGGAAGGATAGGTTCAAGGGGAAAATAAATTCAGAAAAAAAATTCAGTCTGGAATCTGACAATAAATTTGTTTCAATGAATTAAAGATAGGCCTCTGGTATTTTAAAATAGTAAATAGACAATATCAGTGTTGGTAGTTTACTGTGCCACAAAAAAACCCCAACAAAACAACAAACAAAGTCAGGAAATAAAAATAAGAATTAATGCTCTTAAAGAAATTAAACAATGTTTACCTTTTGAAAGTGCAGCATTGCAGCTTTTATTGTGAAGCTGAATTTTTTGCAAAAAAAAACCTGCTTATATTTCTTTCTCCTCTTTGAGGCTGACTGATTGCTTTAATTGTAGGGTGTATGTGCTTAAAGTGCTCTGGTTGGTAGTATCCATCTGGTGTATACAAATCTCAATGGCCAGGGCATTATAATACTGTGCCTCACTGGAGGTTTTCCTGGATGGGGATATCGAAGTTGCTCCAGCACAGCTCTGACACTGGTGAGACTGTGGCAAAAGAGCAGATGTTACTGTAGGTGAATAATAATCTGCTATTATGGGGGCGGGAAGGGGGGCGGAGGTGAGCATACTACAAATTAAAACACTGAGCCCATTTAGGCGTGTGCTGGTTTATACTTTGCCTTCATTTGTGACATCTTTTTTAGGAGCCACCTTTGTTGTTTCTGTTCTGCTGGAGCCCAGAACCAAGATCAGGTCTCTCTGTGAGCCATTAAAACCTGCAAGAGACTTGGGAGGAAGGAACCTATCTAGTTATGACTATTTGCTATGTGGAGGGGAAGAGCTTTCTGTTGGGTGGCAGTCAGTAGCTTGGTGAGCCTCTGACCCATTGACTCCCCAGAAACTATGGGAATAGGAAGAATTTAAATTAGTATGACTCAGACCATAGTCAGTTTTCTATATGCCTCTGCTTTTGCTCTGGGCACTCTACATCTGGGTCCAGAAGTTGCTGGGACATTCATTCCTGGGGGACAGAGTGGTACAGCAAATGCTTGTTATCCAGGACAGATTAATACAAGAATTCATGCTATTCCTGCTGCAAGTGCCCTGGAACTTACAGAGGATAAAGTAATGCTTGGATTTGTTTTACAGTGGGCTAAGGATGGAAAGACTCCAGAAAGTTGCCTAGAATAATGTAGAGAAAATTTACTTTGAAGAACTAATTTTATCTCTTATTTTCAAGGTTACTGACTATTGTTTGTTTTTTTTTCTCTCACATGCAGCAGGGTCATTACCTGCACAGCCTAACTCAGGAAAAGCACTGTACTCAGCTGGACCAAACCCAGCTTGCAGGAATAAAAACATTTCATTGGTTTTCTCATGTAATTTCTGCTATACCAATATCTCCAGTCACTGTATTTCATGACTGTTAAAGATCTTTCATTTTATTTGGATGATCTAGGTACCCTATATTGACAACTGCTCTGGCTTCAGCATTACTGAAGAGCTACTGTGTGTTAGGACAGGCCTTAATCAATAGGTGTATGTTTTTCAAGCAATGGGAGAATAACTTAGAAGTGGAGTTTTAAAAAATGCAGCATGCTTTTATGAATCAGCTTAGTTCTAACTGGTTTAATTTAGTAAAGAGCCTCTTCAGCAAATGAAATTTTATGGCACCATTCCCAGTTGGTCTTACTCTCCATACAGATTCTAGATTGCAGTACAGGTCAGGAGGACACCTGAACTCCCCGGTGTGAGGCTAGCTGGTATTCAGCCGCTGCAGTGACAGGCAACTTAGGAAGAAATGATAGAATAGATGAGGAATGCAGAGCTGGGTTTTGATTTGAAACTGTATGTCTAGTCCTTTCAAATGATATTTTAAAGTGAGGCTAAAGATGTGATAAAAAGGAACTTGTTAGCAATCATTAGACCTAAAATTTAACCTGCTCCTCTACTCAGTTTACAGGCATGTAGTAGCTTGTTAGACTGCTGCTCTGCTCTGTACCAACAAGCAGGCTGAATACCAAAATGCTTTAATACTGATTCTAATTCTTTGGCAATTTTGCCACTGGAGTTCTTAAGACCTTTACATGCCTAGTCCTGTCACCATTCCTGCAACACAAAGTCCAGGTACTGTGCACTGCAAAACTTTCCTGGTGATTACAGCTCCCTCTTCTCAGTAAACCATGGCTGTTTAAAGACTATTTGGAACATGACCAAAAATAGAGGACAAACTTTGAAAAGTCCAGTTTGTTGCCAGACTAGTTTCCTTTTGAACTGACAGCTCTGAAGGGAAGAAAAAATCTGGAGTAGACAGTGAAAGCCTAAAGCAGCAGCTCTGTTCAAAGTGTCTGACAGATTGAAAAAGTCAGGAGCTGAGTGACATCAGAGCTCTCCAGGAAAAAGATCTTTCCCAGGCTGAAGAAACTGGTTCCATATCTCCTGTTCTTGCCTGGAGACATGAGGCTTGTCAGTCCAGATAGCTCCGATTTAGGTAAACATTTTTGTTCCCTTGCATTGGAAGGAGCATTGCCTTTCCTGAATGACAATCCACCCATGAAATGCTTTCAAACCTGTAGATCTCCCTCAAAGGATCCTGCAAGCAGTCCTAATCTGCCTGCTCTGGTTTCCCTTCTTACAATAACCTATTCAGATCTCCAGAATCAATCTCATAAATACAGAAGTGGGTTAAGGCACAAATACTCCCTCTTGATTTCACAAGTCTCCTGTTGTTGTTTTAGCCTAATCATGCTGTTTTGATGGGTTTACCTTGGCCTCTGTTGTGTTTCCATCGTGGCTAGCTAAGCTTCCTTTGCTTTCTACTGATGTTGTCCTATAATTAGTGTTTTGACTTTACATGACCCTGACACCGTGTAGGGGAAGGAGGAGGAAATATTGTATTGCTGATGGCTAATCCTACGCATTGCATAGGATTGCAGAGACTTCATCCACTCTAGCAACCTTTTTTCATTGTAAAATTTTTTGTTAGCAATAAAAGGATTAATTCTAGAAATCAAGCTCTTTGATTATGATAAGCATAATAAATATCTTAGACAAATTGCTATCCTTTTAAGAATATTAGTAAATGAAGACCTTTGCTCTTTTTGGCTGGGCTTGAGGATGCTGGTACATGTATTAACACCATCTGCACTGTGTGCTAATACAACTTCTTGTTGTCTGGTCTTCCTGGGAATGCATTATATAGATTGCAGCTAGTTCAGGATGCAGCTGCCAGGGTCATGACTCACACTAAGACTAATCATTATGCCTGGATTAGCTTCATTTCTTCGACTACCCATTACATTTAGCAGAGATGATGAGATGTTACTTTTAACTTACAAGGCTTGGACTAACACCCACTCACCTCAGCAATGTGCTTTTATAGTATATTTCTCTGGGTAAATCTAGAGAAGTAGAGTCTTTTGAGATGTACTTTCAGCTTGAGGAGCAAAACCTACAGCGTTCTGTGTGTGAAGTGGCACATGGTGAGATTCTTATATCTTTGGGTTCACTCCTCTGATGGGGACTTATTTCTGCCCAGAGTATACTGTCAATGCAGAACTTCTTGCTGGAGGAAACAGTGTGACAAAGAGGAGGATGAAAACTTCACCACCACTTCTTTCATAATTAACATTGCAATTTAGCTAGTTCTCTGGATTTAGTGCCAAGTGTTTTGAGTGATAGCCATCCAAAGAAATGCAGTTTCCTTGGAAGGGAAAAGCCAGTGTGAGTACTACCACTTTACATGCAACTAAGATCATGCAACAATAGGCTTCCCAACAGAAACCTACAACATAAATTCAGCTAACAGAAATGAACAGGAGTCTAACTCCACTGCATTCCGTGAAGCTGAATCTCTGAGATCTGCTCAAGCATAAAGGGAAAAAAAAAACCCACATGTACAGAAGATATTTGAAGGACAATTGACTAAATGTGCCTGTGGTATTCCACATCAGAGCTATGAAGAGGAAACTTGAGGTTACCTTTTTTATGTACATATGGTTTAGGTTCCCACCCCTAGGGTTGTGGCAAAAGCTATTGTTGCTAAAGAAAACCTGATTGTTCATTTATGGGGTAGAAAATAAGAAAGAAATTATTTAAATTATTTTATGTGCTAAATTTACTTCTTAATATTGTACAGGCTTTTGCCCCACCAAGCTACTCAGCCCTGAGCACAGTGAGAAAAAATATCTGTATCAGAGAGCCAGAGAGTGTGATAGCTACTGAGTGAGAAAACACCATTGTTTAGGAGGAGAAACAAATTTTCAGAAGTTTTATTTGGCAGCGTATGAAGGAATAGGTCTTGTTTCTCTGTTGAAAGTTCTGCTTTGCAATGGGCATCACAGCTAGAAGTTAGTTGTGTGTCATTTCTTTGGAGAAGGTCAAACTTCCTAAAAAGTGTCTTGTAGAAATGGGCTGGCTTTATCTCACATTGAATTGAAGCACTTAGCTGAGGGGCTTAAGCCAGGAATCTGTTTGCTCTCGGCATCTTCCTCTGTCAATAAGAGAGACCCTCCTTCCATCCTGAGGGCAGCTGTGCCAGCAGATATGTTCAGCCATACTCTGCAGGTGTCTGTTCCTCATCATCCCCTTTGAGATTTAGAAAAGAAGTACCTCAGGCTGGTGCTGAAGGCTGAACCAGAGGAATATGGCTTGCAATACAAACATAGTTTAGACCTAGGAAATTCGTGCAGAGCAAAGTCAAACCTGGATTGGGTTCTCCTAATTAAGCACTTGAAAACTTCCAGGTCTAATCTGGCAACCTGAAGACAGCTGGTGCAGAAAGCATACAAAAGAGAGAAGGACAACGCTTTCCCCATCTAAGCAGACACATTGTGTGCTTCATACCACAAGAGGAAATTTTAGGGAGCTATGTTTGAGGTATCCTCATGCTAAATCCAAGAAGAGCCCTGTCAGCTGACCAGGAGAGGTCTCAGGGCTCACCTGTGGGTTCCTCTGGAGCACAGAGCTGAAGGAGTAATTTGGACTTCAGGTTACGCTACAAGGCCTGAGAAAGGAATATTGTGCCTGAGATCTTGTCAGGTCGGGGCTGGTGTTTATATCCTACTTTGAGGCCAACTAAAATCCTCTGTGGAGCTGAGGAAAGAGCACCTTCAGGAAGTTAGTGTGTGATGGAGTTCTGCTGCCTTATGATTTCCCAAGTATTTTTTGGCAGTTGAGGGATACCCTTTGAGAAAAAAGGTTCAAAAGAGTGCCACCAGCCTGCTTGTTGGAGATGGGTGTCGTCTTTCCTGAGTTTTGCAGTTCAGGGTGGGGTAGTTGAGGGGTAGACTCAGTGACTCGGGGGTCCTTTCTACATCCTATATCCTATTATTGGAAATTAAATTTTTTGTGGGCTTTTTTTTTTAAGGTCTCAAAATGATTTTTTTTGCACCTAACACTTAGTATTTATCAGAATTTTGTAGTAAGTAGCTCCAGTAAGAACTACAGAGTTCTTTGAAGTGACAGCTTTAGAAATGCTAAAGACTCCTTCATGGAATGCACATGATTTTTTTTTTCCAAATTCAGATCTCCCTTTGATTTTAGTTCTTCTGGTGCCCAGTAATTCCTGAGTCTCCTGCTGCTCTGACCCCTGTTTTTTATGCAGTGATGTAAAAGAATCTTTTTGCTTTCGAAGCAAAACTGTCTACATAGGGACAATAAACACATGTGTACAGATTTCCCAGTGTCTACCTTCAGCTCAAACCTTCATTTAGTGGAGGATCCTTCAGTTGAACCTCTGTTTCCTGAAGAAATAGTAGTGTAGGTTTCATACCAGTTGTTTTAGAAGCAGATATATATGTATGTGTGTATAGGAGGCTTAAAGGAGGGATGGTGTGCAGTTGTTAATTTCCACAAAAATATGCATTAAGTGTCAACTATAAGCAGAGAAGTGAGGAGCAATGCTCAGTAGCTTACTCTGTTGCCTAAGGAATGTGCCCAGGAGGCTGGACTACAACTCCATTATCTGTCAGCAGTTTTTCATGAAATTAATCTTATTTTACTCCAGGTTCCTCTGAGATCTGCATATAAATCTGAAATTTATGGGAGGTGAATTTTTCTGGGGTGAATTACAAACCTCTGGACCCGAAAAATGTGTTGGTTATAACTCTGGCTCCTTAAATACATTTGAAGCTCCCTTTTGCCTTTCTATAGCAGAGGGAAATCCTTTTCTCCCTCTGTTACTTTTAGATGTTATTTACCATCTTGTTGTTGTGTTGTCATAAATTAATAAAGCAACGACTTTGCATGCAGCCAAGAAGATGTGCGCTTTGAATTCTTTTATGTGATCACTTTGGAGTGGGAAGAAAGAATGTTGTTTATTACATGATGTTTCTTTAAATCCCTTAGGATTAACATTTTCAGCTGAGTCCCCACCAGACCTCTTTGTAGGTCACTTATGTGTGATACCCTGGCTGCACCCATGGCTTGGAGATGTCTGTATTCAAATGACCTAAATTGCATTGAGAGGGAGAGGGGAAGCGGGAGGGAAGAATTGGTGAATTGTGGGAAAAAAGTCTGTCTGAAAATTTGACAAAATGCAGTTCTCCTTCCTGGAGAAATTAATTCAGAAAAAGACTGGTTTAAGAAATTTCAAAATACAAAAGAACAGATTAATTTAGGAAGGAAATGCTGTTATATAGCAGCTCAGAATGTGGACAGAAATGGAAGTGCAATTAGGGGTATGGTTACAAAATATGGACGCAAAAGAGGCTTTGCAGTGAGAAGTCTGGCACTGTATGATCCAGTAAATGAACTCAAATTAGCTGCATTCATATAAAGTTTATATGACAGTGAAGGAATCTTCTGGAAGTGATGGTCCCATTAGCAAAGTGATATGCCTTTATTAACTTTATACAGCTGCAATAATCTTAATGGAGCAATCTAGTGTTCTTCCCAAAGGAAGATCTTATCGCATTTATTAATTGTCCTTCTAGTAGTTATTAGTTCATCTGATCTTGGATAAATGAACAGGCTGAAAATTTTGATGCTGCAGATAGGGAATGGGTTTAATGCAGCATGTTAGTAACTGTGTTCCAAAATCAACTTGTGCCTTGATATATGTTTCCATCTGGCTGGACTACTGCTGTGCAAATATTTCATTTGCATTGTAGCCTGAATTAGTCACCTGTTACTAGTGTGCAAAGCAAGTGTTGTCTTCTTTCAGATCCTGACAAGTGGCATTTAAATGTACTTCTGTCAGATACATGAGAAATTAGGCTGCTGAGCACATCTCTGATGCTTCCTCTGACTGGAAAGTGAAGTAATGATTAACAGAGAGTGAAGTTGGAACAGTTCAAAGCTCCCTCTTTGAACATTGAGGAGGTGCTAATTCTGACTGCAGTAATTGGATGTTTTTATCTGACTTATAAAGTTTTGCTATGGTTTTTTGTTGGTATTGGTTTTGTTTATTTTTAAACAGAAATTAGTATAGAGGGAATAGGGATTCTTACTTCCCTCATGACACCTGGTTAGAACAAAAAGCAGCTCCTGCCACCCCGATTACATGGAAGACACAGGTGGTTCTGTGTGTCATATAATGATTTTAAGTGAAGCTTGTGGGGGGGAAAAAATAAATCTGAAATGCTTTGTTGATGCAAGGTGGCACCTGGTAATACTGCAGTGGTTTCTTTCTGATATGGAGATACTCCCCAGGAATGCAGCCTGTCTCCACTGGGGTGATTTTGAGGAGGATGACTCCTGCACCTGTGCATAATCTGTGGTCAAGACATGCTGGAGGAGTGAATGGAGGATGTTCACATGTTGTGGTTGATGGATGAAGAGTCTCGGTGTGATTTCTCCTGTTACCAGAGTAAAGGGAGGCACCTTAGGGATGAGAGGTGTAGGGCTGCAGGCTCTGAATCCTTCCCTTCTCAGTGAGGTGGGTATTTGGGTTTTGAATTTTGAATTCTTGCCCCTAGCCTCATCCTCCTCCAGCAGGGTATTTGGATACCCATAACAGAGGGCAGACCACCCAGTTAATTCTCTGGAGTAAAGCTGCTGCAACTCCTGGTGGGGAATTGAATGTATGGCTTATGCCCTAAAGCAAAGTGTATAATGCTTAGAGAACAGAGTGAGATTTTTTTTGTTGTTGTTGTTGCTGGACTATATTATCATGTTGGAATGCTGCAATTTGGATTTATCCCTAGATGGGCATCACTACTAATGTGCATTTAGCAAATAACATTATTAAGTTGAAAAGATGTCTCTTGCAAATTTTAAACAGAAGGAAAATAACAGCATTCAAGGACTTCTAATACATTTTTTTCTCAATATTAAGACCAACAACACTTTCCTCTCTGCATCCTACAGCATGATTTTTGTAGGCCATATAATGCTGCCATTTAGCTGCATGGGCCCATTGATTTTTTTAATCAAGCTGCACACAGGAGGAGAAAAAAATGCAAGAGAGAGAAAACATTTCCATTCCTAACATTCATTTATGTGTTTGTCAGAAAAGAATGCTAGTCTTGGCATTTATTTATGTGTGTGACACTACACTGTAGATCCATGTACAATATTCAGTGTAAACATAAGTTGCTCTCAAGCTTTATTTATGACCTCCTGCATCCAGTTGTAAAATACCTCGAAAAATTTCTGTTAAGCCAAAACAAGAGGTGAGATCCAAGGCAATAGATCCAAACCTAAAAGACCTGCAGGACGCAGGTAAAAACACCTTCTTTTCTCCATAGACTTAAACTGCAGCACTTGTGCTGCATAGCTGAGGAATGAGTAAAACAAGAAGTTAAACTTGAGAGACTGCAAGTTTAACTTGCAGTCTCTCAAGTTCTAGAGTGAAGGCTGTCTAGGGCTTACAGCTTTGTAATGCTGCTTTTACTGTAGGAAGTATGAGCAGTGGAGGAAACCATTTTTGGGTTCAGGACTTTATTCTTTTGCCCACATGAAGAAAGAAGAAATTGGTAGTCTTCATAATAATAGTATATTTCTTTGGATGCACATAAAATGTTACAGTTTATGAAAAATTATTTATAGCCTTCCTCAGTGCTGCGAGGGCAGAGGATATAATCATCAGTGTGTAAAGTAAAAAAACCTGAATTTTCTTAAGTGTGAGAAGAAATGACAAGAAGGAAGTTGTGCTGTTGATCCCATCCAATAGGTTGCCATGAGTAAGATTTATACAGAAGCTGGCTTAGGTCCAGGCTGCAGCAGAATTAAGCACCTTGCCCTGCACACCCAAACACTTGTTAAAGAAGCAATGTTGTTGGCATGAATAGTTGAATGAATGGTTACTTTTGCTTACACTGCATGCAAATGCTTTTTTCCTGTAAAATGTTTTTTTTTTTTTTTTTTTCCATTTTACTCACGGAATTGGGTGTCCTGTGACAAAAGGGGTCATGTAACTTACTTCACTTGGCAGCAAAATTGCATTCATCTTTTGAGCTTCCAAACTGTGTTTCATTTTTGTTCTGGCAGTGTATATTGGTTATTTCCCCCTGGTTTTCTTTAATGAGCTTGCCTTTATCCAGTTTTTGAAGATTTTACAATGACAAAGTGGAGCAACTCATGGAAAAGAGTTACAGGGAAGAAGTAGTGGAAAATTTTAAACGATCACATTTCTGCAAAGTAGCCTTTTGTGAAACTTATGCTACCATTCTCTAAAGAAAAAGCAGTTAAGTTATTTAAGAGGTTTCAGATTGTCTGGCTGATCAATATCAAGTACTAATAATGCTATATTAGCAAAGACCCATACCCTCAGGCCTTATTACCATGATATCCATTTATTGATACTAACATTTGATCATATACAAGAACTTATTTTGATGTTATTTTTGATGAATGTTTTTCATACATGCTATATGGCTTGATCTTGTAAACCTTTACTCATGAGGGTAGTCAGTTGTCTTCAAAGATTTTCAAGAATGGCCCATATGCAATACAACCTTGATTATCCAAATGTCAGGGGAGACATTGAATAAGTTCATATAATCGACATTTTGAATAATGAGGAAATTTCCAGGGCAATTAATAGATGTCAGGGGACATGACCATCTTTCAGATGACACGGAGTTTTCAGAAAATTTGGATTTTGATAGTCGAGCTCCTAATATATGTGCTATTGAGAGACTGAAATGGCAGAACACTTGAAATGTGCTCATATATTCCTTAATAGCCCTTTCTGTGGAATCAGCTAGAGTTCTATTTACTGTGGTATTGGCATTGAGGGTCAAATTGTCACAAGCATTTAGCTTAATATTGCAGTAACTCTGCTATTAAGAGTCAGGTTCCTGGAATACAGTGTTAAATCAATATCAGAATTGTCAGAAGTAAAATGTTATTTAGAAATACATCAGTGTCAATTTGGGAATATGGTTTTAAGAAAAAAATAATTCCATAAAATCATGAAAGTAAATAATGTTAAAGGGAGGAACCTTCTGGAGGTAATGAAAGAAGAGAAATCTTGTATCTTTTTTGGGAATGTGGAAATACCCAAGGGAGATTCAGTTTATGTCAGAATGGCTGCCTTAAATTTGGAGCTGGCCATGTGAAGATAATCCAAACCCACAACTCCTGGGTTGTGACTCCTGTCCATCTCTGCAAAGACCAACAGAAGGTCCTGCGGTAGGAGGCACTGGTTTCCTTCCTCCCCAGATGGCTACAGGGGAGCACCCATGGATGCATGTGGTTCTGCTGGCCCTGAGCAGGGAGCAGCGCTGGTGGTTCTGACTGCCTGTCCTCAGGTCGGCACCACCGCTGCCTGCGCTGGAGATCTGTCACAGCTCTCGTACCGGCTTGCTGGTTCCTCTACTGCCAACAAGCAGCAGAGGCAGAATGATGACAACCAGAACTGATAGTGTGCTGATGGTATCTGGCATTCTGTCCTGAGTCCAAGTACTAATGTTTGTAGGAAGCTGAAACTGATGCATCCATTTATTTTGGCGCAGAGATGAGCAATCACTTGTTTCCTAGGAAACATGGGGCTGTGCATATGCAGCTTTGAATGTGCACCCTAATGTTTTCCTTCATGGTGATAGAGTAGAAAGTTTGTCTGATGAGATCTAATATGCTTAAAGCAGAAGGGAAAATAAATTTGGAAAGTTGCACTATTTAAAAAGAAGATAGCAGCAATACTGCCAAAGTCATGAGGAAAAGGCAGAAATAATTTAAGAAAATAAAGGAAGTGTCCTCTCTGTCTATCTAATCTAGGAATCTGGAGATTTTTATAGTTGCCGAGCCATCTGCTAAGTTTCATTTATTGTGCAACTTTACTACATCACTATCATCTGCTCATTAATCTGCCTTTTTTAGGTCTACTTCTGAAATTCTGAACCTCTGAGCATCTGTCAAAAAGCTGCCATTGGTTTTGAAACAGTCATATGGTATAGTCTAAAGGTTTTTTTAGTCAGTCATTTTGTGTTGTGTCAATATTACTCAGCAAAAGCTTAGCAGTTCATAAGAAGCTCACATCAAGCTTGTCAGTAAACCACTGCCACCACACCCTGACTCTTTGTGTTTCTTACTAGAAAAGTAAATAAAACCTAATTATTGGCAATGTATACTGTATCTCAAGATGTGGCTTGGATGGCATGGCAGCATTTGGTCCACTTCTGATCGGAGCAGCACTCTCGGGTGGTGATTACCAAAAAAAAAGGAGGATTATAATCACAGCAGGATCATTGCCATTGGCTTAAATGGCTGAGACTGGGACCAAGGTTAAGAAGTTTTGGATGTTGGATCAGACCTGGCCATTCTGTTGTGACCTGAACACACATTGCTGAGATGAGGATAGGGAAAATAAAAACCCATTAATTTCAAGCAATGCACAGAGTTCCTCAAATACAGTGCCACATCCTTCAAAGGTGGTCAATTGATTCATTTGTCCTGCTCATTGTTAACAGAAAGAAAAAAATAAAAGAACTGATCTACCTGAAATGCCGAGCCCTGGCATCTGTGTCTGGGAGCATCTTAGACTATCCCATTTGTCCGTTATCATAGCAGCAGGCAATCTGATGTGTTACCTGAAAAGGCACTCGGAATTCAAATTCTTGCTTTCTGGCCCCTTTGGAGGTGAGGCAATCCATGAAGCCCCAGGAGCCAAATGAACAGCGGCTGCCTCTGTGAGTAAATGCTGCTGGAAATAGATATTAGCAGGTCTGAGGGGGAGTCCTCTCCTGCCAGATGGCTGCCAGGATGTCACTAGCCTGTGTGCAGCTTATGGATGCCTTTGTCATTCCTGCCCTGAGGTTTCCTGATATATTTTTTAGGCATTGATTTAATTTTGCCTGTTTTAGGTAAATCTTGGTAGAAGTGGATGATTCAGCTCAAGAATTGTTTTGTTTAGGGACTGATCATTCTGGCTTGATCTATACTCCTAATTTTAGAGGTTAATCTCTGCAGTCTTCTGCTGGGGAAGGCTGAAGCTTCCATTCTGAAACCTTCTGTGAAAGGACTAACCCTAGGCACTTTGAATCACACTCTGTCTGAATCTTTCTCTCTTGATTATGTATGGGACTAAAGAGACTGTATTTCTAATTTAGGTAGTTACAGATGAGGTACCACAAGATGGATGAGGTGATCTAATAGCCTGCTGATACTTCCTGACCCTGTGTTTCTGCTCTTTCTTTTGCTTCAGCTTGGGTGCTTGTGCTAAAATGGCAGGAAACTATCCCAGCAAAACAATGGAGCCAAGGCAATCTGAGCCCTCTGACTGTGATGAAGGTGGGGACCAAAACTGGTAGCATAAAGAGGCTTGCCCTGTAGATTGGGAACACTCAGCTGTAACCATGACCCTTGATAGTCACCTTCTATCCTTTAACTGAGGGCAAAGGTTGTTGAATCCCACTGTTGCTGTGACTTTTCTCAGTCCTTTTAATGGCAGCAGCAGCAGCAGTGACAGGTAGTGTTGGGCTTCTCACCCTGCCAAAATCTGTAAATACCCTTATTTAGCGTCAGACTCCTAACCTCTGAGATGTCTTTCAAGGTGGGACATTGTCCTGGTTTAGGGCAGATTTTGGGAGTAAACTTCTGAAGTGGTCTTTTCTAGAAAGCAAATTCAAGCGGACCCTCCCCCCCACAATGGGTTTGTGAGGTAAATCTCCTGTGAGAAAAGTGGAAAAAGCTGTTTATTTAACAAGCAAAGTACTCATAAACATGAAAAAATTAATAATATTAAACAATTGAACCTCTCATTGTTCTGAAGAGATGGCAAATTCAAGAGGGTCATTTCTGTGGGGTGTAGCTCGGTTCACTCAGTCTCCTACCTTACCCTTCTGTGCTGGGAATGCCACATCCTGGGCCCTGGTGGGCCACAGGCACGAGCTCTTAGTGGTCTTCTTGGTTTTCTGTCCAGAGCAGGTATAAACAGTTCCAAGAAAAAGAAAAAACACACTTTAAGGAACTTCTCTGCCTCAGCTAGCTAAAAGAAGTAGCTAAAAGCAAAGGAGAGCTCTGTCCCACTGTCTGTCCATCTGCAGTCAACACAGTCCAGGAGCAGGATGCGGAGGAGCAAGTACAGTTTCTGATAACAAACTCCGCACTTCTTCTCCCCAGCCTCACTCTCAGAACCAGTCTTAAAAGTGCAAACTTATTTCTGGGCTAAAGAGATGAATGGGGATACAAGCATCATAAAGTTACCCCAGGACAGACATACAATGAGATGTGCTGATTGTCTGAGAGGAAGGACAAGAGTCTTACCAAAAGATAAACTCATATAATCATCTTGACAGTAGGTGTTATCATTTATAATACAGTAGTACTTCTCTAAAGTTAATAAAACTGAAATCCTTCAGTAAAATTAGCTCTAAGATGTACTTTTTGCCTGATATTTAGAAAATAAACCTCTGCAGCAAAAATAATAGAGCTTCTGTTCTAGTCTCCTTCCATTAACAATAAATAATAGTGGAACAGGTGGAAAATTAGCATCTTGTTCTCTTACCAGAAAATATCTTATTTTGGATGGAAACTTGTGTATTTTTTCACAGAGCTCTTCTGACTTGTTTGTTTCTACATCTTGAATCAGAATTGACTGGCATGATGAGGGAAGTGAGACCTGAACTATTGTCAAAGTGTCTGGAGTAGAACCTCCAAGCAGTAGTGCTACAGTGTTTTCCATGCCTATATGTGATGAATTAATTGGATGAACGAATTATGAGAGAAAACATATTCTAAATGGGACAGCAAGTGATGAAATTATGGCCTTGGCCTTGAAGTCTGAAATAAGAATTTTACGTGGGGCCAGAAATCAAAAGTCTGAACTTTGTATTTAACAGTTCAGACTTTATTTGAAGTCAGTGATTTTTAGAGGTTATTATCTTTTGTGATCAAATTAGTGCACATTCATACCGCTTGGCAGGGAATGAATTGTGCTATGGATTACTTCTGGGCTGTGCTGCTGGATTTTGACAAATCCATCTAGTCCCATACTGTGGAATGTGTGGACAAGGTTCAGGTTTGTGTTGATGGAAATGGAAACCTCTTGCTTTACTGAGTTCAATTTGTTTTCACATGTGGTGTGTTGTCTATCTGGTATGTCTGTTTTATTTATAGCTATATAAATATAATTTTGAAAAAAGCTAGTTGGCAATTTTCACATCAATATTGTGTTTTCAACAGAAAATAGCTTATTAGTCAGCAGAGGCTGCTGGCAAAGCTTTATCGTTTGGATCTAAAAATATTTGGTTTTAATGAAGCATTGGGAAATAAAGGCTTGGAATTGTGGTTTTGCTTTTTTCCTGTAAAATCATGAAGAACTTGATGCATCTGTTAACAAATCATTTATTGTTAAAAACATTTTCAGTGAAAGTATATCACAGCTGGCTCAGACATTATGTATGCATTATGTATGTGTTATATTTTTTTTGTCTGCTGAGACCACTGAAAAGAAGTTCTTTGTGCATAGTAAGAAAAATTAGACTTGCAACAGCGGAGGTTTGTTGTTGTGTATTTGGTTTTTTTTGTTGTCTAGGGATTAAAAAAATCATCCCCGTAAATTTGCCAATATTTTCATTAGATCAGGCAGCTTTTCTTTGTGACTCCGAATTCCAAATGGTGTTCCCTGTTTGCTTAGAGAAAGCAGGGGGCCCACTTCACAGTGTTTGCTCTGAGGCTTGGGCATTGACAGGCAGGCATTTTTCCACATTTTTTTATTATCAACTAGAATAAGCAGTTTAATAACTAGGATTAAACCATCAGATCATGACAGAGCAACATTAGCTGCAGGAACCAAGTTGGAAAGGATTCCAGATGCGATTAGATGAATACCTGCCCGTAGGGGAAATAGTTAAGTGGGCCTCTGTTTTTATTGGTAAGGTAAATGTTTCATGGGCCATTCTAGGCAGGTATCCCAGGTCTGCATTTTCCCAAAGATGTTGCAAGTCCCTTGTGCCAAAGAATGTACTGTATTCTAAACCTGAGCCAAAACTTTCTCTCTGATGAAAATCAGCAGTTTTGCCAGAACACACAAGATTCTGCTATTGCTTGAATCATTTACATTTTTGTTATAAATGCAAAAGTGTGTTTATGGCATGCCAGTAGATGAATATTTTCTTCCGGGAAGGGGGAAGTGGGGAAAAGTTGTGACCAGAACCTCTGCTGAAGGGAAGAGCTCTCCCTCTGAAATAACAAAACATTACTGTTATCAGTGAGATGAAAAATGATCATAAAGTTATACCTTCCCTTATCCAACATAAGAAAAGAGGTGTTTATGTTTTTCATGACTGAATTTTCAGTATATTCACCTACAGATAAGTACTCAGGGCTATGAGAGACTTTTAAAAATAAGATTCAGGGAAGTGATTTCTGGAATGAGAAAAATACCTGTTTAGAGATCAAAATAGTATAAAAACTTGTTGGACTGCAGGAGTTAGGAGTGCAAGACTCCTTCTGTTAGGAGTGGGAAAATTCTGTCATGCTGTTTTAGCATCAGTGCTGAGAAACAAATTGTTCTCTGTTGTTAACTACTTTGGACCATCTCTGCAAAAGTATTAAGGTACCAAACAAAGTAACAATGTAAATCTGGCCCTGGAGCACTACAATGTACTTACCCCACACACTACACTACGATACTGTTCCAGTCTGTGTGATGAGAGATGTATTGTACAAAAAGACTTCACAGGTCTATCTGTAAACAGCTCTGCTTTCTGCCTAGTCATTGTATAAAAAATGAAATGAACTTAAGGTATCAAGTTAATATTGGTGAAGAAATAAAATGCCAAGTTAGAGTATACGATCATCTTAAAACATTTCTTCCCTTTTCAGTCTTGAGCACTCAGGCTAATAGTGCAAATGTGCTTAAATATCTACAGCAGAATAAAAATGTAAAGCTTTGAGAGAGTAATTCTAAATATGTCTCCTGAGTCCAGGTAAGTTTTCCAGAAATTATTAAAACCTGTAAATTTTCACACTTCTATTTTATGAAGTATTTGTTCTACCCCACTTAAATTTAAAGGTTGTTTTGCTGTAACAGTCTAAGGGACCTGGACTACTGTATAAAGGAGGACAAAGACTGATAAAAGTTTTACTATCACTCAAACCATATTTCAGTAAATACCCTTTTCTGATGGCTCTTCTGACAGCTTGCTGTGTAAAAGACTTAACCTTTGTTTCCTTTTCCATGTGGTATAGAGGAGAGTTTTAGATGATTGAAGAACCAGTTAGTGAAGCTCAGAGAGTCCACACAATATGGTACTGTATGAAGATGTTCTTCCCTAAGAGAAGTGTATAGTCCTGAAAGAATCAAAGGAATAAATAGTGGAAAATATTGGGGGTTTATAAGTTTGTCTTACAAGACTGGACTACGCTGAAGTTTGTCTCTATTTTTGCAAGTTCTTTGTTTATCTGTGGTCTGGTACAAAGCTTACTGAAATCAGTCTTTGTATGAACCCTGATGGACTTCTGATTAATGCCCTTAGAAAATTTACTTTGGCTTCTTTTATTGACAAATCTGTAAATCTGAAGTGAAATTAAACCAGGCCACAGAAAGCACTTTATTTCCTGCAAGGGAAATAACCTTAAAATTCTCTACCTTCATTTCTGAAATCCTTCACTGCTACAGAGCAGAGTGTCTGGCAGTTGTTCCAAAGAGTGAAGCTCCTCAGGTGTAACACACAGGATAATCTTACTGAAGAATGTGTGGGAGGTTTGCTCACTGGAGATTACAACAAGAGCCACTGGATGTGGGTCAGGAGAGGGCTGTGCGGCTGACAATAGCTGTTCAGAGAAATACAAGGAAAGCAAGGTGTAGCAACATTCATCTTGACTGAATCCCAGAATGACCCTGGCCATTTTGGCAGTCGGTTTTCCTCAAGAAATTCCATCTGTGGTTGTGAAAAAAAGTAAACTTTGCCACCAAAATGTCTCAGAGCGTTTCAATGATGTACCATAATTTTTGGAGCTAGACCAACTTCAGGTAAAAAGGGAGAGTGTCATCACAGGTTGCAAGAAGTATTTTTACAGGGGGTAAGTCAGTAACTTAAGACTGAAAGAATTGCTGCAGAGCAAAACAAGAACAAAGTGCTTCATAGGCAGGTCTGATAGACTCTGCTTGGACCTCATACAGGGGCTTCTGCTGCCAATGAAGGGCAGCCTTATTTGAAGGCCCAAACATGAAATGAGCTTTGGAAGAAGTGGCACAAGCTATATAGATATTTTGTTTGTAATTTGAGTTTTTACCCCTCACCTATTCTTTGCTAAAGTATTTCAGTCTTGAGTGCCTCCAGGCCTTGCAGAAGACTAAGTGGCTATGATAAAAAATGAGATCATGACAGAAATGAGGTAACCCTTTTCCTTTTGTCTTTCTCTGCATTTCTAGTGCTTCCAAAAGAAATATTTAGGTTAAAAAAGCAAACAAAACCTCCCTCCCAGGCCCATAGGTGAAGTAGTCTTTAATATTTTTGTTACTGTTTAGTTACAGTTTCCCCCACACCTGTGGCTTTAATGAGGCTTGAAAAAAATGTAGAAAAAACATCAATATGCTTCTCAGCCTGAAGAAAAGCATTTTGTTTTTTCAGGTTGGTCTGGAGCCTGTTGTAGTTGATGAGCCCTTTCAGTGGGCTTTGGATCAGGCCCCGACTTTCTTAATTTTCAGGTGTGCAGGGAAAGGGAGTACAAATGCATGTGGGTGCTTGAGTGTTGACTTTTAGAGGAGTTTTTGCCAGACCTAGCTGCTTTAGACCCTTTGCACAGAGGATGTACTTTTGCTCCCAACTTTACAGTAAATTAATGGCAGAAGCCATGTGAAGAAAAGGAGTCAGGGAAAACCCAAGCGCAGGAGTGTTTGACCTTTTCTGCTGCTCTGTATCTCCTCTCTCTTTGCCCCTCCCCGCCTCTCTCTTTACCCCACACTTCCTGGGGTGATGGTGTGATACTTTTACTTGGGAACTTGTGTGAAAGTTGAAATCAGACTGATAAAGATGTGGAAAAACCTTTCAAACATGAAATTTTTAGCTTTTTGATTAATTGAAGCTATTCAGCTGTTCTTTTATTTTTGACTGTACCTTGCTGGAAGTTTGGAAAAAAAAATGAAGAAATGAAGAAACAGCCTTTTTCTTCTTGTATGTCTTGACTTTATATAGGCACCTGCTTACAATATGAAGTAATTTTAAAAAGGCCTTCCCTTTTTTAATTATTTTGTACTTAAAGCCTTAGGTATGATTTTTTTCTTCCAACTGGGATTGATAATGATGCTTTTTTCTCAGAACAGATACCCAAATACCAAATTGTTGAACAGATTTCTCCTTTGGAAATGTCACTGTAACTTGCAAATACCATGTGTACAATGCAGCTGTCTGATTTCTTAGGATTACAAAGAGGCAAGACCATGTGAAGCCTATAAACAAGCTTGAAACTCAATGCATAAAATTTCAATGTTTATTTCTAATGTTTTGAGATTCCCCTTTGCTGTAGTGTGTTTGCTTGCAAAACCTCCCACCCTCCAAGTGATCATGTTGAATTTTGTACCTTTTGTGATTATTTCTGTTCACATACTCTTCTACAAGCCTGAATTATGCAGTACATTTTTATTGTCAAACTTGTTCCTGCTTTTTATTATTTAATCTACTTTTTTTTTTGTCCACTACCACACTTGCATTTTTGGGTTTTTTCATCTCTTTTTATTCCTTCCTAGCAAGTTTTCTTTTGTTTTGCCTTTTCTTTTAATTGCCCACTCCTCAGATGTGGACTTCTGAGTTTCCCCATTCTGAATTGCCACTGAGGCACATGTTTTTAACACTTTCTTGTTGTAATTAAACAATTCTTCATGGGTAGTTTACCAAAGAGGAGGAACTGACTGGCTGCTGTTGGTGTTGATCAATATGATGACTGTATCAGTTTGTCATCTGGTAAAGCCATTGTCCTCCTCTTCAGCTGGTGTTCATTTCTGTTTGTTCTGTTACAGAAGTATCAATATATGATGTTTTTGTTCAGGTTTCACCCAAAGAGATCTTTTGATAGAAAAAACCATCCTCTTTGCTTTAGCTCTGTGTGTACTGCAGCAGCAGCTTGTGATATTGTGCTAAAAATTCTGTAGTCCAAACAGATTTGCTTCAGATCAGTGACTGCATAGAAAATCTCCAAGGAATATTTATGACCAGATGACACCCTTACCAGAACCAGATTGGCACATGAGAAGGCTTTTTGCTCCTGGAGATGCTGTTTTTATAGAGTGAGACATAGATCATTTAATGCTCATATCCTCTGGTCAGGAGGAACTGGATTTCAGGGGATCTGAGCCTTGGTCACTGCATTTCCCAAAGAACATAGCACAATACCTGCATCTTCTTTTCAAATTGGAGTTGACTTTACAGCTTCAGCTGGAGCAGTGTTGAGGGGATTGCCTCCCAATGGAAGCAGCTGCTCTGCTGCAAGGCAGAACTGCCTGCCCTTTTTAATAACCTTGGTGAATTAGCCCAGTGCTTTCAGAAGGGACAAGGGCTAGCACAAGAGCTGATCACCATGGATTTTGTTGTCATTATAGATTCTGCCCCCCCCCAACCCCCCTTTAGGTCTTAAATGCACTTGCTGGAAGAAGGAAGTTTGGAAAACAGCAACCTTCCTGCCTTCCTGCTTTTGCTTCTTGAATCTTCCAATTGCTGCTGCCGGCAAGACAGCCTAAAACCCTGCTCCAAAATGACTAGTGCTAACTCTGGAAATGTATGTTTGCCCTTTTTTGGGGCATTCATCATATTCTTAGCCTAGTAATGGTCCTGTGCCTGCAGTGGAGAAGAAAAAAGAATAATCATTGCTATGCAAGATGATGAGATGCTGCAGGAGAAATTAGTGGGCCTTTTAGCAGGCATTTGAAGGTATATAAGTGTATTCCCAGGCTCTGTGTGACCAAAGGAGCTTGGGAGATGATCAAATGTATTGCAATTCAGAGTGTCATTATATGCTTAGCAGCCAAGCTTAGTACCTGCTGGTTTATAAAACCAGGTCCTCTGCATAACCCATGGACTCTTAAACTCTGCCCAGAATACCAGACCTCAAGGATGCGTAATGTGAAGCATTTCAGTGTGTTTGGCTCAGCCACACCTACCTTTGGAGATAATGTCCAGAAAGAAATTCAGTCATCAGCAAACTTTACTGCTGCACTTGTCTGTGTCCTTTTGTGACTGCCTGTAATGAGAGGGCCTGTAGTATGACCACTGCTCTTCACCTGTCTTTGTGGTACTGATGAGAATTGGAAAGGGCACTCTGAGCTTTTTGCAGCTATGCATTACTTCATTTTCTTCCTGAAGGAGTTGAAAACTGCCCTTTGCTTTGATCTCTATTCCAGGAAGGGGACAAAATAAACAGTGTTGGACTTGTGTGAGGCTTTCTTGTGAAGTCAGAGAATGTTAATTGCTCATAAAAAAATGTTTTCCCTCACAGTGGGAAACAATTTTTTGGTTTTTTTTAATAAATGGCTTCTCTGCTTTCAAATGGTGAGTAAAAAGAAACTTGTAGAAGGACAGAGGTGCGGCATCACTGAAAGATCTGTAGCAAGACATCAAGGTGCATCACTAGTAACTGTTTCTTCTCACAGTTCTTAGACAGTCATATAATTGTTTAGGTTAAAAAAGACCATTAAGATGGAGTCTCACCATTAAAACTGAGTCCAACCATTAACCCAGCACTGCCAAGTCCACCTCTAAACCATGGCTCTTAAGTGCCACATACATAAGTCTTTTAAATACTTCCAGGGATGATGACTCAACCACTTTTCTGGGAAGAATATTTCAGTGTTGGAGAACCCTATTGCTGAAGAATTTTTTGTAATACCATTCTAAACTAATAGTGGGCAGATTTAGATTAAATATTGGGAAGAAGCTCTTTACCCAGAGGGTGGTGAGGCACTAGCACAGGGTGCCCAGAGAAGCTCTACCTGCCCCATCCCTGGAAGTGTTCAAGGCCAGGTTGGAGAGGGCTTGAAGCAACCTGGTCTAGTGGAAGGTATTCCTGCTCGTGGCCAGGGGAGTGGAATGAGATGATCTTTAAGGTCCATTCCAACCCAAAGCATTCTATCATTCTAAACCTCCCCTGGAACAACTTGAGGTCATTTCCTCTTGTTCTGTTTCTCATTACTTGGGACAAGAGACCAACACCTATCTCACTGCAGCCTCCTGTCACATAGCTGTAGAGAGTGATAAGATGACAAGAAGTGATTTCTGGGTACCATCAAAGGATCTCTGCTTGTGTCAGGCCTTGTTTAGTCTTGTGAAGGTGTTAAAAATGAAAAGAAAATTGCTCAGCCTTTTCTTTGTGAAACTAAGGAAAAGCATCAGACTGCTGGGCTGTGCAGAATATCTCAAATGACAAAGTAAACTAAAATCAGCTTGCAGAAGAGGGAAAATACACGGCATATAGTCAGGATATTGCAGAGACTACTTAGTTCCTACTTGTATTGTGCTAAACAATGGTAGCTCTTCTCTGACTTTGTCTGCATCTTTAGTCTTCCAAGACACAACATGGAACAGTGACACAAGATTCATGGTTTACGTAGTCAAAAGCTTATGATGGGGTGTACTGGAATGTGAATTCATTAGCCATTTATGTATTTTAAGACCCAGCCACACAATGTATCTGCTATTGTTGTCTTTTTGTTGTAAATGTGAGGAAACTTGTTGCAAACATCCATGAGGTCAAAGCAGGAATACAGGCAGGTTTGCAGCCTACCTCATGTAGTGGAAACTCATATACTTCTGTACAAAATATGAAATAGTTTTATCCCACCTAAAAGGTGCAGATAGAAATGAAAACTTCCAGTTCTTAGGCTTTCAGCAAAGTTAATAATTACAGTGTGAACAGGTGAAATACCAGATGTGACTTCAGTTTTTGTTTATAATTCTGAAGAGTTTATGCATTTTAGAGAAAGATTTACATGAAGAACATAGATAAGTAAATAAATTGAGAGAGTGTATGATTAATATTTTTAAAATAGTAAATGCTTCCAATTCATAACATTCTTGAAACAGATCAGCCATAAGAACATTGTTTTTCTTTCTGCTTTACAAGGCTGTCTGTGTTTTGTTTATTTACTCTACAAATTTATGTTCAATGCCTCCTTTTCTATTTAACCCACAGGAGAATTTTGGTCATTAAAATTAATTACTACATATTTAATTAAATAATTTAAAATATATATACATGACAAATTAATGTATGGGAATGAAACATTAAATACCATTAAACATTTAATCCTTTTGATTGAATAATTAAATTAAAATGAATTTAAAAAATTAATAACGACAAAGCAGGAGAAGGAAGTCACATGTGCGAGATCCAACATAATGTTAAGAAAAGGACCCACACAGTTTCACTATTTGGAAGCTACTGCAGGCACAACTGGTACTGCAACAGATCCACTCTATGAGCAAGGCTGCTTATTACTGCTTACCACTGTCCTTATCTGTTTCTGCTCCTCTTTCACTATGTCCAGAGCAGCGAAAAAAATGTTATTTTTCGCTTTCAGTGTTTCTGCAGATTATGATTCTATCAGAGATAGAGTGGCTGTAAGGAGATGGCATCAAGACAGGCTTAGCAGTTTGAACAAGCAACAGGAGCTCGTTTTGTAACTGTTTCAAGCAAGGCAGTGGAAATGGGTCAGCTGTGTTGACCAAACTGGAAGTGTTTAGATGTGAGTAAATAAAGTAGCTAAGAAGATTTGAAATACGGTAATGAGGTAAATGGAGTTTGAAGGAAGAGGTCTTTTCTAGCAAAGTTCCATAGCACCAGTGGATTGGTTGCCATTTCAAGTTCGATGGGACTTGTTCAGAATGGCTACATCTGGATAAAACATGAAATTTTGGGGGAATTTGAAATATGTAAACACAAGCTTGGTTACAGGCTGGCTGGAAGATCAATATTCCAGTGTTCTCACTGCAAAATGAAAAGTCCCGAGATTTTGAGTCCCAGTTTGATATCTTTAGTGAGCTGCTTCTAACTCTTTGGAATTACATTTTTACTTCCAAATTTTTGATTAAATAGAGTAGTTTTGGAAGAAGCAGTTCAGTTTTGTAGTAATCCCATTTTAATAAACCTAGAACATCAGCAGTGATCTTGAATCTCTCAGACAAACAAGATTAGGAATTTCTTCAAATAAAAACTAAGTACATGTTTGAAAAGAGTGAATATTTATTTATTTTTATCTCTAATTGGACCTATTCTGCACTAAATGTAGGTTTTCACACACTTTTAGTTGCTTGGTTCCATTGAAACTTTTTTTTTTTAATATTCATTTTTTAAAAGGCAAAATAATGTTGCAATTGCTGTTGGCACTGCAGTGGGATCTCTGGCCTGCTCTTGCCTCTGCCAACAGGTAATATTGTGCTGCTACTATAAGCCTCAGTTTTCCTCACCTGTAAAGGAGATTATCTTATTGAAATGTGTTGGTAGCAAAGGTGGCGGAAACTCGGCATATAAGATGGCTATTATGGAACAGTCAGATTTAATACATGTCCAAATGCTGCATCTGTATGACTTAATACTGCAGAGATGATTATGTTAGAGATTGTCACTTATATAGTGAAATTAGATGGATTTGATTGTGTGATTCAATTGCAGTAAGTCTGCATGGGGAAAAAGAAAGTGTCTTAAGATAGTAATGGGCATGATTCAGAGTGCTGATCTGCATTTAGGTGAGAATGTTTCAATCTGGTACAAAGAGATTCCTACTCCAGTCTTTCTGTGTCCACTCTTGCCCAAGTCCTTTAGCATTCAGAAGCAAAATCCTAAAACTTAACCCTCTCAGATCTGACTGGTGTTAGTTCACTCTCTCATATATTCCCCCCCACTCCTACAAAGTTCATAGTGTTGAAAGTGGATCTTGGATTCTTCTTGCTATGAAAAGGTGCAAGCCATAAAGCTCAGATTTAGGGGCTTGAAATTCTTTTAGAGCTGTCCTGTATCTGGCAATTTCTGTTCCTTTGGGCTTGACAGAATTTTTTTGGCAGTTAAATTTTCACTCTCTGTGTTTTGGTTCAAATAAATCTGAAACGTGGAGCAGAGTTCAGTCCAAGTGAGTGAGTTTCCCATGGTTTCTGTCTGAAATAATAAATCCTTCCTTGGAGAGAGAAGGGCAAACCTCCATTTGGTTCATCCAGAAGATTTATAGATGCTTTATGAACCTGGGTTTAATTTGGAGTTTGCAAGAAAGTCCTTCCCTATTGTCTTCTATTCCTGTTTCAACTCTGGGGTATAACCCTGCCTGTGTCAGAGTTAACAGCAGTTTTTCACTCCCATTTGTAGCAAAGGCGGGATTTTCACTCTGAAGTTCTGCCTGTTTCTGTTTATTGCCCTTACAGGCCAAATACTGAGTTAGTAACTATACTTAGTGAAGCACTTATTGATTTCAAGGCAGAATTTCGAACCCTCAGGATTCCATACTATTCCTCTTAACTCTATTAAAATTGGAATTGTATTAGCTATCAAATGATCCAATAAATGGCAAAATTTAATTGAAGAAGTGTAGTTCACTGAGGGCAGATACATCCCTGGATCTTTTTTTTCCTGTGTTTTTAAAGAAGACTCCTTGGCTGCCTCAAAAAATTCTCATGCCTACTACCCCAGAACTTATTTTACCATCTATACACACAGTATATAGCATGCCTCCTGATTTTACAAAAGAAACCCTGGTGTTGTTCTGCTCTTTGACCTGCAGCCTTCTTTACCCCATAAACTGGAGCAAAAAATGTCTGTCTAATCGATCCTTATTTAATAAACACGGTTATCAATGCCTTTGAGACAGCTGTGTGGCATGGGGACATCAGGACATTTGCTGGCTTGCCTTAATTGGCATGGCAACGTTGGTTTTTGGCCTGGCACAGCAGATAGAAAATTGAATTTACAAAATCAAACTGTAGTTATCTACATTCCTTGATGTCTTCCCAGGTGAGCTACTGGGCTTCATGCTAATAACTTCTAAAGCAAGCAAACTTCAGCTAATTATGTGCTAGTTTATTCTCCCTTGCTAAATTTTGGCAGGTTGCTTCTGTAAATTATGAAAAATAAATGTGAAATATGCAGATGTCTTTTGTTTGAAGCAGATGTTTGGTCCGCCTTGCCAGAATCTAATCAGCTGTTTCCCCAGAGTTTTTTGTTTCTCCCCCCACCCCCAATATTGTCCAAGAGTTTATGAAAACATGAAGAGTTGAGAGACCATAGAACAATAGGACATTTTTTTATTTTCCAGCTACCAGGCTTCAAGGTTAATCAACATAGATTTTTTTTTAGGCGGTTGTCTTCCCTGGCTAAAGTCTCAGCAGATGCTGGCATAGGGCCCCTAAGGCACAATGTTGTCTGAGGGCAGAATTTGAATGCAACCTTGCCTCTCATGGGGGAGGTGGTGGTGAGCTGGGAAGGAGCCAGTGAAAGCTGGCTTTGAAGTCCTGATGGTACTGGGTGGCCAAGACCCGCCAAGACGTATGTGCTTCCCCCATGGGAGCCTCAGATGGGGGAGGTAAATATCTCCAGGGGTGCAGAGCAGTTGTGTTAAAGCCAAGGTGGGTGGCGGATCTGTTCCCTTCTTTGTTGCCCCAAACCACCCCTCTCCATGCCCTGTTGCCTAAGGCCTGGCATGGAGGGAGGATGGATGGGCTGGTTATGTGCCCCACGCTGCCTGGCTGGGCTAGAGGGAGACTGGCAGGGGTGCACTAGTGCTTTGTTGTCTTCTCAGGCAGCACCACTCAGCAGCACAGGGTCTGATCTGTCTGTATCAGTATGGGCTACATGCTGTGGTCTCCTGGTTATCACAGCTGCTGAAAGTGAAGCTCCCTCCAGAAGTCTGGTCCACACCATACCTCATACTTTTCTCCTGGCTTAAATTTTAGTTTGGAATTGCAAGACACAGGTGTGCTGATACAGCAGCTGTGCCTCCCTTGCTATGATACTGCACCCTCTGAAGGAGCATTTCTGTCTCAACAGCAGCATTTACTAGTTAGGTACCAACATAAAGTGCAGAAAATGCTCCAGATGAAGATTCCTCAAACCTTGAGAATCATCTTCCCTGCTGTTAAAGCTCCAGCAGGCTCATCAGAAGTTCAGTATAATAGTAATTATTTTTTTAGTAAGTGCTGAACACCTGCTTTGCACTTTCTGTTAAGGCTTTCACAGCATTTGATTGTGCATGGATTTAAACTTCCAGCCCTCCTACAGGTTAAGTATCAATTTCCCCACTTTGCTTATAGGGAAACAGACACAGAAATAGGCAAAGTGATGTTTTCTTAAAAGGAGAAAAAATAAGTTTTGTGTTTAAAAGACTTTAAGGGTGTAATGCCATCCTGAGGATACTAGTCCATGTCACAGCCTTCCACTGCACATTTTTTTCCAGATGCCATCAGGCTTCTCTTGTGGGTCAGCAGAAAGGCAGATATTTCTGCAGCACAATGTTGGGATTTAGCTCTGAGTGTTTGGAGCACTTTCTGTTTGAGTGGATCAGCTGATCATTTCCAAAATCTCTACTTTTACCTTAGGTGCTGGAAGATGAATGGCTGTCTCAGTTGATAACAAATGAACATCTCTAGGAGCCAAGAGGTACAGAACAGTAGGCAACTTCTGAGCAATCAGTAGTTCAATATTATGGTCCTACTTATTTTTTATAATTGCTGAAGCAGAGATCAAGAGTCTGTTGTGATAGGTGCTTTGGAAGCAATTAAAATGAATAGTCCTTTCCCTGGGGACAGAGGTCTTGAGATTGTGGCAAGATGCTCTTTACTTCTAAATAGATTGCTGGAGGGAAGGATAATTCAGCAGCGTAAGACTGGTAGGGATTTTTTATTTTACAGTAAAACTGAAAGGGGAGAAAAAACATTACCAATTTTTATTAGCTTCTTTACATTTAGAGTTGGAAGAATCTGGGTTTGGTCCTTACAAAAGCAATTATTTAATCTGACTTTATCATCAAGGAATATTATTTTTTAAAAAATGAATCCTCATAAGGCAGTATGAATATATAGTCCTTTGATTATTCAAAAAATTGTACAAATCAAAATAAATTTGCCTGAGCTATTTAAAATAATTAACCTTTGACAAACCTCCCTCTCTGGTAATAGAATAGTAACTATATGAATAAAAGATAAGTCATGATATTCAATGAATTACAATATTCATCCCATAAATTACAGGATAAGATAGCAGCAAAATTTATGTTTTTATAACTGCAAAATGTCCTGAACAGTAGTCCCTGTACTCTTCAGGTTATTTTCTCTTCTGTTTCTTTGAGGTCTGCGACACCTCTTGTATGAGGGGCTTCCAAAGCGATGTAAAGTGATGTTAAGTTTTGTCAGTGCTCACAAAGGCTGTGACCCAGGACTTCCTTCCCTGCCCTTCCTCCCTCTGAAAGGGAGTCTGTGCCTTAATGGGAAACCCATGCTACAAAGGGATTTTCCTGAATTGTAACAGTAAGTACAAATTATGATCCTGGGAATCTCCTGCTATATAACCAAGTACAATGCCAATAAACCAGGGGTGTAAACCACATGAACATATGGACAAAATATGGTCTGAATGGCATGATTATGTTTCTCAGGCCATAATGAATTCATCCCAAGGTGCAACTGTGCATCTGTTGTTATAGTATTCATGATAGCAAACTCTACAGTTAAGGTTGCAGTTTAAGTCAAATTATAGCCACCTGTTTCCATTTACTAACAACTTTCTTAAAAATTATTCCTTCTGGACTGACTTTAAAACTGGCAAATCAATTTTAAAATAGTCATTCATTTATATATTTATTTGGGGGAATAATATGCTTGATTTATAGAGTAGGTAGGCTGAAAGGCACTCCCTTCCTGCTCCTTCCTCATCATTCCAACCCTGTCAATTGTCACCAATGCATTTCCTTAAAAATAAATCAAATCCTCTGGATCTTGAGGGACAGATCCAACTCGCTTTGATTTTTTGGTGAATACTGTATTGGGCTTTCTGAGGCTCACTTTGTGGCTGCTGGCATGGGCTAATACTGTGTAGGACAAGATCTGTTTACTGCATATGAAGCTTTAGGTGCTTGGAAGTTAGGAGTCTTGTCAAGAGTAGTTTTCTACTATATTTTCCTCCTTGTGAAGTCAGTAAGCGTTGCTTACATGGCATCCTATCTTTCTTTAGCTGGGAAAAATCCAAACCACAATCTTTATAGACTGGAGATAAAGTGTAGAATGCTTGATTCTTGACAGTTGATACCAAGGAAGGTAAATTTCTTTAAAGCAAGTTTATTGCCCCTCTGGGAGCGATGAGATACCAAAAGGCTAAATGCTATTATCAAAAATTTAAAAATGGCAATAGAGGGGAATCTAGGTTTGGGTCTATAGACATCATGTTCTCTTTTAGTGTCTATCTTAAAATCTTCTAATGCACAAGTCAACTTTGAAATGTTTTCCAAGTTAAGGCATACAAATATTAAAGGAAGGCCTGCTACTCATCCTTAAGACAGAGATCAATATCAGTGTTACATACAATATTTTGAAGTGTGAATGACCCTGAATGTGATAGACTCCCAACAAACGTTTATGGAGCAACATAATTTCTTAGCAAGTGTCCATAATGTATCTGTTATTGAATGCTCTCCATTGTGGTTTCATCTGAGAGGAGTAAATGACACCATGTTTTCAGGTTTAGTTTTGATAGGGCAGTATAGGGAGCTGTTTGGTGCACTTTTGCATTGGGTTTCCTTGCAAGCCCCCTCCTGACAGCTGTGTGAGTGCAGGAGGGAGATTACATGGTTCTTCTTGAAAAACTAACTCACCACGTCATAGTCAGCTCCCTCTAAGAGGCAAATGCTGACCCCAGCCTGCAGCCTGAAGGGCCAAGTTAGACTCTGGTTTAATCCACAAAGGCTGGTAAGAAAAAAAATATTTCCTTCCCTTGACACTTTGCATTATTGCTCCTTTTCTTGCATGTTGCTTACTGCTACTCTGGAAATGAATGCACAGTACATTAGGGTGCACAAAAGTCACAGAAGAGAGTTCCTTTTACTTCTGTTATGTAAGTGGTCCCACTCACAAGGGACAAAGAAGTTCTCCTGTGCACACAGAGTGCCTCCTTTTTTATGCAATAGCATTGTTCAGCATCTATAGATGTATAATCTAAAACGTGGCTTGAGAAGAGTACTCATACCCTTATGCTTTCTCAGCAAAGAGGAAGCTGAAAAAAGACTTGCCTATAGCCTCACAGTAAGGCAAGGGGAGACTTGGGGTTTGGAACTGAGATCCCAACCCTATGCTAACCCCTGGGGTGTGGTATTCACATGTCCTCTGAACAGAGAGAGATTTATTGATCTCACATTTCTCCTGAGAGAAGCTGTGAGAGAAGTAGAGAAAAGAATGATCAAAACAA
The DNA here is from genome assembly GCF_023055355.1 of Agelaius tricolor. NCBI lineage: Eukaryota > Metazoa > Chordata > Aves > Passeriformes > Icteridae > Agelaius > Agelaius tricolor. Next base: position 16,828,891 of record NW_027269261.1, on the reverse strand, counting down.
TTCTTATCTCTTTTGCTGCTCCTGTGTTTGTGCCCATGTGGAATGTGTTCTGGAGATTGTTTAATCGAGGTGATTGCTTGATTGGATTCTGGTGATAGTGTTTTGGATTCATTGACCAATCGGATCCATGTGTGTGTCAAGACATTAGGGCAGAGAGTCATGGGTTTGCTAGTTAGTTAGTGATAGTTCTTGTTACTGTAATATAGTTATAGATAATATAGTATAATAATTATTTAGCCTTCTGAATCAATGGAGTCAGATGCCAATCATTCTTCCCAGACATTGGGGATTGTAACACCGATACTGGAGGTCTTCTTCTCAGTGCTGGCTCTGCTGCCTTCAAGGCTGTCTGTGCCTGGGAAGGTGAGAGCATTAATGGATTGTAGTGCAACAGCTCTGTGAAACCTCTGCCAAGTGCACAAAAATGATTCAATTTGGCCAAGTCAATGATTCCACTGTCATTGTTACAAGCCGGGACAGCCATTGTTGTAGAAATTGTTGGAGATAGTAGCAAAAGACTGTGTTTTGTTCGGGGTTTAAAAAAAAAAAGTGTAAAGTTGCTGCTTGAAATTAGGACTTGCACAGCATTTTTGTTCATTTGCTCTCCTGTCAGCATGTTTTCTACCAGACTCCTGTTCTCTTGGGTGGGACAGAGAAAGATGCTGGCAAGATGGGCAGATGGATGGCAAGCTGCCACTCAGCCTGGAGCTTTGCAGTCCACAGTTACCTGGACCCAGAGGGCCACACGTGGCATGATTTGAAGCCTAAAAGAGAAAATGAACTTTCAGTGACTCATTTCCAGTAACTTTTTTCCTTACCTTTCTTAAAAGGTGCCTTAGTTAAAGCTTGTATTATGACAATTAAAAAGAGACATTGATATAATTATGTAGTAATTGCAGTAAATTATTAAGATGAAATCATTAAGGCAGCTTTTTCTATTATTGCTGCTTAAGGTAAATGTCTTATTATATATATATTTGGAAAAGAATAAAATAAGAATTCTCTTGCAGCTTTAGTATTACTAAAAATAAAGGAAGACTGTACTCTTTTGCTGCTGCTTACTGACACTGTCAAGAATAATGTGAATAGCATGGAACCAAAGAAAAGTGTGTTCTTCCCTGAGCCCCAACTGAGTAGCATTATAGCTCATTTTATCAGGCTCTCAATTGTGAAGTGCCCTTTTTTTTTCTTGAACTTGCAGACAGAGAAAATTATTTATTTCACACAAAAAGGGTATTTTTATGCTTATGAGTGACCCATTTGCAGAAAAAAATGTTATTTACATAGATGAATTCATAGGGGAGAACATGAAATTGACCACTTTCTTTTCTTTCCTCATGGAAATCTTGTGTGGATATTCTTGTTTTCTATTAGGGATGTAAGAATAAAGAAGGGGGAATATTGCTTCAGTCTATCCTTCTTAATAGGCTTTTTACATGGGCCCAGAGCCCAGAATGTCGGCTGGTGGCAGTGATATATGCGATTTCCAAGATTTGGTGCATAGCAAAATATTAACAATGATGCAACTTTTGTATTAATTAATTCTTGCTTATTGCTTTGCATATATTTATTTATGTTTTCAAGACAAAACAGTAGTGTCTCACTCGGGGCTGGTAATTGGATAGAGAACCTTTCACCTCTGCGTCAGGAGCTCAGATTTGTTACAGATCAGTACTGCCTGGGAGTTGCTATCATGTGACAGCTGCTCAGTGGCCCTTATAAAATGAGTTAGTGGTCCCAGTTCACTGCCTTGAGAGCAGGTGTCTTCAGCACAGATCAAACCTGAGGGTGCCAGTGCAAAACCAATAGTTGGTAGAAAAGAGGAATTGCACTTGGGTATAATGCTCACGGTTTGCATGGACTTAAAAAAAAAGTCAAGGGAGCAAACAGACATGTCTAGATCCTCAGCTGGTGTAGATTTGGCATAAATAAATGAAGTGTAGCTGCAGTGATATCACCAGCCAATTAAAACAGAACTCACTGTGGTCGGACTGTTTTAGTAATCTAAAGGTTACTGATATTACAGTAATATTTTAAGATGAAAGTTATCAATCCAAGTACCTTAGAAACAAAATCACATTTAAAACAAATTCAGGCTTCCTGAAATTTGGAATAGCACTAATTCTTCTGTCTCATGATGCCCCGAGATAACCATACAGTTATGGTTAATGGATTTTATTGTTTGTTGTCCCAAAGGAGGTGAAACTGGATTTCAAAGATACATTAGTCTCCAACTTTTAATGACTCTCTGCTTATAATGGCTTTGCCTGTACTTCTGCCAGGGCAACAGACCCAGGCAAGCAATTCTGAATTGTTGAGGTGTGGTGATGGAAGAAGTAAAGACTTCCACCGAGGAAGTCCTAACACTAGGGGACCATAAATGTCCCACAAAACTTAAGAAAACCCTAAACTTCTAGAAGTTAAGAAGTAGTATAGTTATCTCTGATATCACTGAAGTCTTGTTTAAGAGGTGTCTTAGTCCTGTCCGACAGTGTGCAAGAGAAAGTAAGAGAACTATTTGCCCTAGAAAAAAGTATTTCTGTTATGCTGAGATTTTGCTGTAGTATCTCAAATCTGAGTTATTTTGGTACTTATTTCAACAGGAACAATACAATAGCAAGGGTGTCTTAATTTTGTTATAGAAGTGAAATATTTATAAATTCTCCAAAGTAATTCTGTGTTTTAAAGGGCATATTCTCTATTTGTACAGGATGCATCATGGAAAGAAGTTCAACTTCTTCAGCCTAAGGTAGACTTCAGCCTTAATTACAGAATAGTGGCTAGCACTTCCATTGCTTTAGGCTTAAAAATGATGGAGACAGAAAAGTAGCCTCTTATCAGTAATTGCTTTTCTTCATAATGTATAACTTATATTCTCAATCTTTAACTATTCCCACGTCTGGTATAATTTAGGGAGCAGGCTGTTGTTACTTTTTCTTACCTCAGAGCTGCTAGATGAGGGGACAAAAAGGCAAGCAAGAAAAAAAAGGGAGAGGATTGGAATTAGGATAGAGGATAGAATGGGTGGTGAAATGAAATTTTTACTGATTCAGTCTGTGCTGAATGATTCAGTCTTATTTTCTGCACTCCCCTGGTTGTTAGTTATGGACAAGGACTAGAAGACTTGCCAGATGTCTTTAAAAAAAAGCCAATTATCAAAGTGTTTTAATCCTCTCTAGTGTCAGATTCCTTCACAAACTTGTTCCTTGCGCCATTCATAGCTTATTATTGACTTAGTATGTTGTTTGTTTTTCAAAGTCTGACCTGATTAACTGTCTAGGAACAATTAGGGCCATGATGATACAAATACAGTATTCAAAGGCATTTGCTTCAAAAGGATCAGTTTCAGTATTTACAGAACTGAAGGTGGTGGGATTCAGCTACAGATTAGTCCAGCCATTAGAAAAGGAGGCAAACACTGCTTGTGCAAATACTTTCGCTACATCTAAATTGAATACACTGAGGCTTTGGAAGAAGGAAGGGTAAAAATTCCAGCTGCCTCCTTTCTTTCTAGCTGAAACGTGGAGGTACAAGGGTGTAGCTAAGCTTACCTTATTCAGTCACCCAGAAAAAGACACCACTTGAATGCACTCTCTGAATAGAAGGCACAATGGTAATAGCAACGTCACACAACAGAATGGCTTCTGCCAAATCGCCTTAGCCTTTCTGCATGATCATCAGGATCAGCAATCTCTTAACCAGCCCATTCTCCAGGTTTTGCTGTAGCAGTATGCTTTAATTTGAGATTACTCTTGCACATACACAAGAAACAAATAATTCTTGAGGGATGGTTTAAAGAGGAAAAAAACACAACAAAAGAAATGTCACAATCCAGAAGAGCCAAATATTGGAAGGTGAAAGGAAGATTAAGAAGAAATTGCCTGTTACAGAACTTCATTAAAGCCATTTATTAGCTTTGTAATGCCTAACAGTCTTCTGGCTCCAGAGTTTTTTCATATAGGGGGTGGATAAGGGCACATTTCACTTTCATTTGCATTCTTGATCCCTGCTGCTCTGTTTATGGCATTGATGCTATTCATACAGTCTTTGCAATATTAATTTTTAATTTATGATGCTCATTAGGAGACACTTAAAACAGAACAATTATCATTTATCTTGATATATTATTTACTAAGACTTGCTGTCATGGTAAGGGACCTGTGATTAGTGGGAGGGGAATAAAAAGCAGTTCCAAAAGGTGCTTGGCTGAATGGACTGAATCTGAGGAAATGGTTGTCACCACTGAAGGCCTGAAGTGCTGATGTCTAAGCAAAAGACTTGCAGCACCTAATCAAAACTCAGGAGGAACCTTTGAAGACAAGACTGGGACAGTGCTTAATGAACCTGCAGGATAATATTAATGAAACTCTCCTGTAGACCACCAGCTCATCAATTATTCATCCTGCTTTTGTCCTGGTACTTTACTGTCTTCCTTTTTGTCTCAATATGATTACCTTTTTTTAATTCCCTATATCCTCATTTTCCTTTGGTGGTGTTGCTGACACGTACCCCTGGTAGCACTTCCTCCCTGGGAAATTCTGTTTCTTGAGGTAACTGTACAGTATCCACAGGAACAAGATAGGTAAATTGTGCTCTTTGAAGGCATTTGGATAACCGTGCTGCATTTATTAAGACTTAGTAAGCCAGATCACTGACATGACAGCCTTGGAGAACCTGATTTGTTAAAGGCTACCACACTGGAAACTCAGAATAATTTATGCAGTTCTTAATTAATTTTTAGGGTTTAGTAAGTTATTGTGACACTATATTGTTATTATATGGCAAAACAGAATTTCAAATAGTAGTGACCTACTCGGAATATATCAGACATGCTCTTTCCTCTCCCGCTTCCATAACTGTCCCTCTTACAGGACTTCTGAGAATCCCTGCCTTTACTCTTTAAGTTCCCAGGTTGTTTATGATGTATGCTTGTGCAGAAGAGAAGGCAAATTGGATGTTTTGGAGCCTGATAATTGCAACTCTGTATCTGAAACCAGTTGTGGTATTTTTGACTCTGTTTTGTTTTGTTATTTTTAGACTTCCTGAAAGGGATATTATTTCTGTTTGTTTTCTGTTTGACATCAAAGCAGGAACAACAAATTACTAATTTTGTAACCTATTCCCTGGACCCTTGGCTTTTAATTTTTTGAACCATTGCACAGCAGCAGTGGAACTGTATGCAGAAAACCTCAAGGGCCAATACCATCAAACACCTTTGAGACACATGCACCATTCCCTGCCTTTTTTCTGTTGAAAAACTTGACACTGCGACTAATCTCAAAGGCAGCCACTGTATTGATGAACTGTGTTTTCTAGAGGGAAGGATAGGGAAGGAATTACAAATTATGAGGTTCAGCAATTCTGGCACCTTTTATTCTCTTCCACCTTCTGGATTTTGCACACTTGTATTTAGAATGTATTTATATCAAAAGGGGAAAACAAAAATCCCTGTGTCTGCTGTAATGGGAAAGCTGATGCAACAGTCTGTGATGACTTCTTCAAAATAGTGTAATAAGGGCAGTACACAATGCTGCAGCTTGTATTTATGCTATGTAGCATGTTTCATCTGCAAACCAGTTTATAACCTTACCAGAGTTATCTTTGCAGCACTCCTGTGGCCAAGGCACATAGGCATTGTTATCCTCTTTGTTATGTTGGATCAGAACTTCATTAGGCACTGGAATGCAAATACAGAAAGGCATGGGGGAATGTATTAAATGCACAAATAGGTAGTTCATGTTATTTTGCACCCTGCTGTGGATTCAGATCCTTTTGTAAAGAAAGCACTGCAGAATGATGATTTCTGCCCTTTCCCCAGCAAGACCAGCTTTGACTATTGCTGCACATAATTGGTGTTTAGAGTTAGTCACATGCTAAACCTGAGAATATTTATCTGATGATATTTGTTGTCTTCATTAATTGACATAATATTCCCAAAGAGTTTCCTTATTTTTATTCTACATGAACTCACTTAGATAGAATGTTAAAAATCATTAACATAGTTTGGAGATGTAAATCCTGTGGTCTGATACGAGATGAGCACTCAGAGCTGCAGCCTGACCCACGCATGAGCGATGTGACACATGCACATGTCAAACTGCAACCCCACACAGGAGCTAGCTTGTCTCCTGGAAACCTTATAGATGTGTTAGTGTGGTGTGCTCCTGGGCTCACTGTGATGGAGCAGGGGTATGAGGAGTCAGGCAGCATTACCCTTGTACAGTGATAAATGGAGGTTTCCTCATGCCCCTGTGCTCTCTCTGTAAGCAGGCACCAGGATTCGAACAGCCCATCTGAAAATGAGTGTTGGATTAAAATCAAGACTCTCTAGCTTTTTCTAGCCATTCCAGCTGGTGGTACTGGGTTTCATTCATCACCTCTAAGGAACATTTTTGGATTAGCCTTACATCTTTCCAACCAAATCAAAGCTTAGCTGCTCTGATAATTTAATGTTAGAATTGCAATTTACTATAAACCTTCTTAGCAGGCAGGTAATCAACTTAACAGAGTTTATTGCACAAGCAGCTGTTCAGCAATCTAATATTATTATTTTTTTTACCTGTTATTTGCAGCTGCAGAACAGGATAAATCCACATTAGTTCCAGTCTGCCTGACAAACAATCTCATCTCTGCCATGTTCTAATTTTTGATAACTTTCAAGATCTGGCTTCTTCAAACTAGGAAGCACATAAATTAAACAAAATAACTTTGAATAAACCAAGCCTGCTTAGTTTCTCTGGTGTACATGCCAAAGGTTTGGCAGTTATATGCCATGTTAGTGATTTCTTTTTTTTGTTTGTTTTTTTGGCTTCTGCTTTCTTTGTTTGTTTTCAAAAAGGGTTTACCTATGTTTGTCAGTGGTTAGTGGAATCATTAATGTTTTAAGATGATAAGAGGAATAACCCCGGGTGCTTATAGCATTTGAAACAAGGCACAGCAATGAGGTGAGATGAATAGGCATGTTCTTTCTAAAGATGGTGTGTGCAGTAACAATATCGGGGCTTTTAAACCATAATCCTGTTTCCCTAAAGCGTTCTTCATGATCAAATTCAGCTTTCATTGAATGTGGCAAGGGGGGAAAACTGATAGTGTGCATGTCACTGCATAGCATGGCATAGCTCTTTTAATGCTGGCCCTTTATAATCTTTGTAAGGTCTTGTAACTTTTCTGAATTTTGCCCAGGGATAACTTTTCCCTTATTTTAACATATTTCCTTTTGTCTGGTTTGGCCAGTAATTGACTTTGTCCTTTTTTCATTTATTTCTCTGCCTCCTGGTTGTAGCATCTTCTCCCTGGAGTCTCAGGTTAGAAGTTTTCCCTTTTGTGAAACCATGACAGGTGCCTAATTGAATGATGAATGTCCCTTTATTACTCTGTAATTGAACTGCCAGCTTTTTGATTGGTTTGTGGAGATGCTCCACTCCTCATCAAGCACTGCGGGGGGCTCCAGGGCTGGCAGTCTGGGCCTACCCTCCATCTGTCTAATCACATCTCTCCCCTACTTGGGTTTTGGGTGGGGAGGGGGCTCGGGGGGAGGGAAGTCATAATAAATTATGCTAATTCGGCATTGCTGTGACAATAGGAATATTGCACTCTTACGTGCGTGGTGGCGGCAAATGCGAGAAGACGTTTTGTCGTCGTGGCTGCCTGGCCTGACAGGCTCTCAATGAAGATTAATGGCCCTCACCTGAGTGACAGAGCAGGGGATTGTGGGGCAGCAAGGGTCATTCATCATACTCTGACAGGTGTCATTCACTCTGACAGCCGTACCACTGTTGCCTAGCTAGTTGTTCCATTTTTCTGCCAGTTAAGCAAGGAGTTTAATAACATCCCCAGAATTAAAACTCATTCTTTGTAGCAGGTCTGACAGCTGAAAATAAGAAAATCAATTCTTCACATGTTATAGCACAGTTAACTGACTAGGGTTTTGACTTTAATTTAGTCTTTGGGCTGAATTTCAAGTAGGCTGCTTTTGTAAGACATCATCTATTAAAATTTACCAATAGCACGAACTTCACTTTTATTATTGTGGGTAGATTAAAATGCAGCCTTTAATAGTGGATGTCATCTTCATTTGGTGCAAGCTCAAGTTCTTACCGCTCTGGTGAGGGATATTAGACTTCATCCTCATTAGTGATGTTTATAGCTTCTCTCTTCATTAATATTGATCCATTAAACTACTGAGAAAAACAAGACAGACACTAATATGAACCACTTTGTATCATTAAACTGTTTGGATTTCTTGGTTTCAGTCATTCTAGCAAGCTGAATAAAATATTTCAGAAATAAAAGAAAAAAAAAAGAAGAGACAGCACAAACTTCTGGCTACTCTTGGTGGGAAGAACCAGTTAGTGTTATGACTCTGTGCTGCTGATGGCTTTGTGCTTCCGAATGGGGCTGGCTAATCCTGGGGAAACACAATCTCAGTTTGTGTTTAATATCTCAGCTAGTGAAGCTAGGACAAAAATGTTTGTTGCCTGTTTCATTTAACTCATTAAGAACTGTTGTAGCTAAGGGACAGGCATGACTAGCCAGAAGCTGTACATGGAAACATGAATGAAGAAGACAGATTGATGTCTGTTTGTGTAACTTTGGAGTTTTGTGATTCACCAGCCTGACACCACCACAAAAAATGCAACCAGGATGCAGAGAAGGGTGAGACCAAGTGTTTCCAGTGGACCTGGAAGTAGTATTGTTGCTGTATAAGGTCAAAATGAAGCTGTATCCACAGAAATGTGAGTGGTTTGGGTTGATGTAATCTAGAGGGATTAATTCCACCGGCAGTAAGTGTCAAAAAAAGGCTGCTAGGGTGATCAGGAAAATACAGAGCTATCTTATAAGGAGAGAACAAAGGACTCCAGCTTGTTTGGACTAACAGAATGATGGCTGAGGAGGACTGTGACTGCTCTCTACAAATACTTCTGGGGAGGTAAACATGGAGAGTTGAGGAGAGGACTGTCTTGGTGGGACAGCCCAGGCCATTTCTTCCCATCTGTGTTCTTATAAAGCAGCCATAGTTTGTCTCCATGTAGATAATAAATCAAGAACTGAAAGAAATTGCATGTGCACTTCTCAGTCTCACTGAGATATTGTGAGGAAGGAAAGGTTTGGTTACAGGTTATGAGGGAGGACAGGAATTTATCACACGTTAGGAAATTTATTTCTGTCTCTGTTGCAAGTGGAGAGGGAGTCTAGGACAGCAAGGCTCTTCCACAGAGACTTATTCAGGTATCTGGAGTTTTATGAGAGAAGTTTGTACTCCTCGGTGGTGTAAATAGGGAGTTCTGTGCTTATATTTTTATAGAGAGCATCTTATAGTAAGCCTTACATTCTTGTAAATTTTTCTCTCTACTCAGTGTAAAATGTTAAATTATGTCCTGTGGAGGCTACTCTGCTTTGAAAGGAAAAATTTTATCCTCTGTTTGTTGTTAGTGTAATGAGTGAGCTGCATTTAAACAAACAGTGTAGAGGTAAACTGCATACATAGTGTAGAAAAGCAATTTGACTATACAGAGTGATAGATAACATTTTACAGGTCTCTATTTAGTCTTAGCTGATTGTGTATGTATGTGGTGTTTCTTTCTAGTGCAAAGAGAGGCAAAAAGTGGATGTTGGGTTTTTTTGTGAAATCATTAACAAATCATGTCCTCTCTAGTTCCTGCAGGTTATTGCAGTTTTTTGCACATGAGACATTAACTAATAACATGATTTTGGGCAGACTCTGAGGTCAGAAGACGAATATTGTATGGATGACCCTGTACATGCATATAAGGGCAAATGAATGTCTCTGACCAAGAATTATGTAAAGTGGCATGTTTAGGCCCTGTCTGACTCTTGAAAATTAAATAGAACCTTGGGCTCTATTTGGTTCCAGTTTTAGCCTGGATTGGAGGAGAAGGATCATCAGTGTTTTGAATTGATATGACAAATTGTTTGTAAGTTTGCTTTTATTATTTTTTAACTGTGCAGCCAAAATCATGTTTATTCTGAGTATTTTTAATGTGTAGATATATGGTGTGTGAATGAAGTGAAAATAGAGAAGTGGAAGGGCTTAGGTGTTTTCTAGTAGAACAATTGCTCTTGTTTTCAGTATCACTCATAGAAATGAGGATTGGTTTAAAATTATGTGACTCACTGAATATTTGGAAAGCAAGTCTTTTCACTAAAGGCAGGTTTTTCATAAGGCAACTCTAAATAAAGAAATGGTTATGAACCCAAATAATTATGCCCTCTAATAACTTTTATTTCAGGTAATAAGAGAAACATGATTAAAACATGCCTATTACCTCATTAATGCAAATGGCTCTTTGTTAAGTAACTTCAATTTTCCCCTTCTCAATCTGGCTGGCTCTGCACTCCAAAAAGAAGACTCAATGAGAGTTACACATGCAAAAAAATAGGAATTTCAACGTCAGAAATACCTGTCTGTAGGAATAAATTAATACAAGTTTGTTGTTTGGGGTCTTTTTTTCCTGAGCCACAACTAGGTATCTCACCTACCTTTCCTCATCATTGTCACTCTAATCTGACAAAAAGTTGCCCTGAATTTCCATGTATCCAGATCTTAGTGCAATTTATGTGCTCAGAGGCACCCAATGACTTGTCAGAAGATACTGTAGGATCTTTTAGAAGTTTCACCCCAAACGGAAAGTGAATACTTTGATGCTTTCTGTAGTAATTTTTTATAGAAGAAATTCCTAGCATGCATATTGTGCCTGCCAGGCTTAGTTAATCACAAGGAAGAACTTTCTCTATTATCATCTGTTATGCAACGAAGTCTTTATACTAATCAATTTCTCCAAGAATTTGTAATAACTAAAAGGTGCTGGAAAGTTTTGGATACTTCATGCTAGCAGCTGCTGAAGGCCACCAAGCAAGTGTGTGACTGCTATGAGTCCATTGTGTTTTGCCAAAATCTGACTTTTCTCTGTCATTTAACATTAAAACAATGTACAGAACCTGCTATTTGACATCATCCAATAGGACAGGATATATAATTCCAACTTAGGAAGTGCTGACCCTGGTGAATTGTGAGGCAGAGATGAGATTAGCACCCTGTTCTGCATTCCCTCTGACAAGCTGGCCTAGTTATTTTAAGACGTAGGAAGGTATTAACCAGTGCAAATAAAAATAGCAAAAGGAGTGCTAAAGTAGCTTCTTACTGAGCTGACTGTACTTCCCATTCTAATTATTTTCACTCAGCCCCTAAGCACTGCCAAGAGTTCATTCTTTCTGTATTTTTTTTTCCCCATGAATCCTGGCACCTGTTCATCATGTCTTTGTTCTGGGTAACAACATCTGTATGGAAATATTCAACAATGTTTTGGGGTTTTGAGTGGATTCTTATTACATTACTTAAACCAAAAGAAATTTGTTTCCACAGCATGGCCAGATGCCTGGCTTAGGTGAAGGTTTCACTGGCTATAAGAGCCTTAATGACTGAGTATATAAAATCTCTTGGGCATTTGAAGTGGGTTTCCCAGCCATCTACAAGTTTGCTAACCTATCCATAAGGAAACTCTTAACTACCCATGCCTAGATACCACCATGGGAAATCTTGAGTATTACTATGTCCACTTACTACAACGCTCTCATCCAACTAAAATGAACAAAGTCAACTAACTTAGCTGAGTGGACTGGTTTTTAATTTTACCATTAGATATTGACCATTTTGTCAGCTGTTTTGTGGTTATAAAAAGGCATTCAATTCAATTTTTATGTAAGCGATGCTTTTGTCCAAGATAGCTACAGATGCATAGTCACTGATGAAAGTGTAAAGTACTGAAAGTTTGATACTAAGTGTACAGCAGTGAAAACATGACTTAAAGAGGAGATTATGCAAGCAATTTGATTCTAGCAGGATCAATTACAGTAGAAGTTAATTTGATAGGGATCATAGACCTACACTGTAGCCAATTAGTAGGATGAAACTGGAGTACACACAACAAAAGGGTCTGATAATAAGCAAAGTGCTTAGGAACAGAAGCCAAATGAAAATGAAATAAAAGGCTGTCATCCAAAAATCTCTGGTCTTGAGAACATGGGACAGCCTCCAAATGGATGATTACGGCATTTATCACAAGGTACATTGGGTCAAAATACTCATTAAGGTTGGTACAGAAATAAACAGGAAACTGCATTAAAGAAAAACGTGATTTGGAAAAGAAAGAAAATGCTAATCTATTCTACTACCAGTTCTCTTGGATCTACAAAGGTACCATACATGCTTATGTTCATTCTGCTTTTCAGATCATAATTCCTTGTCTGAGTTAGGTTTTGCTGTTTGCTTTAGGTTTGGTGGTGGTACTATAAGAGAGGTATTTCCAGAGACTGGTCCAACCTAGTGGTGAGGCCGCCAATATACTTTGTCAGTGACAGTTTCCCCTGACAGGCAGGAGCTCAAGGTGTGTTTCAGATGAAGCACATCAGATTAAAACTTAAATATCCTTTAGTATGAGGTAGATTTGTTCTAGCTGCAGGAGAACAGCAGCTAGAACACAACCCCAAACACAGGCACTGCATGGTGACACTGCAGGTGGATGGCACTTCAAGGCATAATGGCAGAAAATAAGATGTACGCTTTAAGGTATAACGCTGCAAGAATGACTTTGGCCAGCTGCAGATGATGTTACCAGAATCTAAAAGAGTTACAGTAAATAACTTATGTCAGGTTGGTAATATGATGCTTGTGGAAACTGACCCAATGGCACAGGGGCACAGTAAGGGGATGAATCAAGGAAGCCTCTAGGAAACCAAATACTCTCCTAAAGAATGACACTTGGAAAGGTTTGGGGCAGAAGGAATGAAAATTACTTTTCAAGTAGAAATAGCCAGAAACAGACCCTACTACATTGGAGTTAAGAATTCTGAGAGTGTTTGAGAGACAGGAGACTTATCAAAGAAAGTTTATTTCAGATTATGTTGAGGAGTCCCACTGGAACCATGCTAATAGATTCATTTTAAGGCCTGAAAAGAACTTCATGTTTATTACTTTTGTAATACAAACCAAAGCACCTTATCTTTTAATTTTGCATTAAGCTGCTAATGTTTACTATCTGAGCATACCAGACGCTTACACTAAGAAGGCTTCTTTCTGGAAGATTTCAAATTGTTAAAAATATACCATCTTTTCCTTGCTTAAAGCATTCTTTTTTAAAATTATTAATTTTATCTTTGTGGATACCAACTATTTATCATCTTGCACATATCTCCTGCTGATTTAGAGATCAACACATGGATGTCTTTTGTTCGTATTCAAAAGTGGATTACTCTTCATCATGTGATGCAATAATCAGAGTCCTAACCTTCTTTTGGGTAACTCAGACATGTTACGGAAGTGTGTCAGTCAATGTTATTGCCTTTAACCAAAAAGTAATTTTATTAGCAATCAGTTGATAAAACCTGTCTTCTTTCCCCCCCCCCCCCCCCCCATAAACTAATGAAGTAATTAGTATTAATTAGCATTAATTCTGATCTTTCTTAGTTTTATACATATCTCATCCAAAATCAGTGTTTTCATAGCTTTTCATAAGGCCAATGTCAGGCTGTTCATCTTAGCATTATCTTAATTATCCTATTTATACTTCCTAGTCATTAACCTTCTCCCAGACAGTAAATGAAGCAAATCAAAGGCATGGATGGAAAATCTGTGGCATGCATGCCACAAAGAAATTTAGCTAAAGAGCTCCTATGCCATGGCTGGGAAAAAACCCTGTAGTTTTCAAGATGTCAGTGCTGTTACACATGAAAACAGTGACCTGTTCCTCACAAAGTAAAAGTGGGTAATCTCTGAATCTGCTATAAAAAGTTGGAAAAATACTGAATGTGTTGTTGTGTGGCTATGGATGAGCAGAACCCTTTTAGTTTACCCAGGAACTGTCTCTGGGCTTTACAAGCTCTTTAAAATTGGAGGTGCCAAGGCAAGAAAGAAATTCTTTCACATTAAATTCATCTTAGTCTGGATTTTAAGTTTTGTTAATAAAGCACAAATTTCTTAGAAAATTGTCCAGGGTTTGCTGTTGAAAACCTTCTGGGGACTGAATTTGAATTCATGCCTGATGTGGGTATGGATCTCCAGTAGAGATCTCTCTCTGCAGTGGACAGTTCAGTTCAGATCAGGCATCAATCTTTCAGAACATGTTCCTCTTCCTCCTTAACATCAGTATCAGGCAGATGCAGGGTCTGTTGATGGTGCTTTAGGGATACATCAAATTATCAATACAAATCAGTTCAGAAAAATTTATCTGGTATTACTCAAGGTAAAAATCTCTTATAACCTGTGAAATTGAATGAGCACACTGTTCAGCATACATCCTCCTGTTATATTTCCTTGAAAGTGGGTGTATGTTAAAATCCAGATACCTTCATTTATTGTAAAGATGGGAAAATATTTACCATTTTTTTCAGATTAATTTTGAGAATCTGTTTGGAAAGAAATGGTAATGAAATGATAATATTTTCACTGTTCTTGTAGGTAACGGCAGATTTCAGGTTATTTTGTTATTTTTCCCTGAAATTTCAGCAGCAAGTTCATATACTGAAAGATTTGACACCTGAGAAATAGCATCAGATGTACAATATTAATCTAGCAGGTTGCAGTTTTACACGAGGATAAAAAAATACAGTGCTTTTTAAAATATTCTTCTGAATTTATGGACATCAGTCAACAATCTGGAAACATACTGGCTCAGTCTGTAGTACTGTAGGAACCACTTCAAGTATCACTGTTACTCTAATTCTTGAGGCATTAATGTTGATGATAAACATGAAAAAAGAGTGTATATTGAAATGTTGAAAGAAGTATGTATGCTGTGGAAGCTGAAATTCAGAAAATGCTGGTAATCCTTCCTTGTAGGCTCAGGCTCTCCATGGGGAGCAACTGTATTCCAAGTCCATCCCTCTGCTTTAAACACTCTGTTATATGATTATTATTCCTTGCTCCGTATTGATAGGTCTGGAGTTTACATGAGTCATGGTGTCATTCTGAAATTCATATTGGTAATGACACATAGAACTAGGTTCTTAATTTAGCCATCTCAGTTAAATGTTTGAGGCTCATTGATATGAATCTCCAGGCTTAAAATTTCCTGACTTGGTGTCTCTGTTGGCAAAGCAAAGGTGGCTGAGAGAAGAATGGTCTGATTCAACAAGGCTCACATGATATTTTTCATTAAGTTAATAGAAATGTAGAAAAATTTCCTTCAGAAAACGACTCTGGAGGTCATCTGGAGCATCCTTACAGGCAGTAGCTGATGATGGCTCCTAGTGGACAGTCTGGCTTCTAGTTACTATCTTGCTAAAGGTTCGGTTCTTGTACAAGGTGGAAAAACAAAAACAAAACCAACAAACAGCAAAACCAACCGAACAAAACCCTGCACAAAGAACAACAACAACAATAAAAAGCCAAAATCCTATTAAATTTAGTGTAACTATGGTAGCTCATTTATAGAACTTGATAAATATCCTCATGTCATAGTGTGATTAAGAAATAAAACCAAGTGGTTTTACTTGAAGATTTCTACATGTAGAACATTTATATAGGAAAAACAGCTGAGATGATGTAATAGTTGAAGTACTTCTGAAGATGAGCAGTGTGGGACATAGCTAGATCTAATTAAACACACCAAAATTAGCATAGAGACAAAGTGTAAAAATAAATAGAATCACATGGGAAGATTAATTCTAATTTTTTTTTAATTCAATTTAAAAAATTGTATTTAATACTGAGACAAATATCTATGTAAAAGACCTTGGGGAAGTTCATTAAAAAGTAACTACATTAGCTGAGAAAAAATTTACCCACCTTTTCTGCCTATGTGCAGTCCCAACTGCACAAGTACCTGTTTCATTTGAAGTCTTCATGATCATACTGCTATGAAAAATTCTACAAACACTATGTATTGGTTCTTTCCATCTGCATGCATTCCTTAGATGGACTATTGTTCGCTGTCACTGAATAGGAGTGCTTTGGTATAGGAAACTATACTCTTAATTTTTAAACTAGTATCAGCACTAGACTCAAAAAGTGACTACAGCACATTACTAGCAAAGCGTCCCAATGTATGTTGATAATAATAAATTGGGTTGAAGTGCTATAAATGGCGCTGCTTCCAGACTGAGGTATGTCATCAGTAAATCTCACACTATTGTAACCCACCAGGAACAGCAAACACAAAGCTACTGAGAGACTGAAGAAATCAAAGAAGTTTGTATACAAGATTTAACAAAACATGGCACCTGATGACACCATTATTCTCTGGTCTTATGACATTGGCTTCCATTTCTCAGACTTTTCCATTTATGACAGACTACACGTTAGCTGTTTGGTGATGCTGCACTTCCATCATCTGCTGTGTCTGTCCCTTTTCTATAATAATTCTTCTGAGCTACTTTTTGTGTTCCTCTTATAATACAACATAGGAGAGAATTTCTTGCCCCCCTTCCTGGCTCCAAGGAGTTTTATGTAAAAGCTGATGTGCTTTTAAATGCTCTGCACATCGCCAGTGCTAGAAAGTCAGCCTGAACCCTGGAAACAATAGCTACTTGTTTACAGATTTAGAACAGAAGATCAACTTGATTTTTTTTTAAGTCCCAAACATTCTTTTCCTTTTTATTTTTCAAATCTGACAGGCCAAGAGTTGTGGAGCACTGTCATTAGAGAGCGGCCACTACAGAACCTGCAAGTTCTCACCTGCGCCAGTTGGTGCAAACAGCTACAGGGAATGTGGTGGCCCTCTCAGGGAAATAGGTGCTTCTACCATCCCAATCAATATTTATAAAAATTGTGAAAAGAATAAAAAGCCTGGGGCTCAGATAATTTGCTTATCTAAGTGTTTTGCTGCTTGCAGGGTACCTCTTGAAAATGAGGCTGGCTTACCTCAATTTCTGCAGCTGATGGCATTGCATCAGCTTTTCATCATCCTCAGTTTCCACTTTTCTTTAGCTTGCTGTCAGAAGTCTCCTCCGCTTGATTTTCTTCCTTCCCACACTGCACCGTCCATCTTTACTACAGATGTGGGAAGCAGAGGTTAAACTCCCCATTCCCTTTTTCGGTCTGTTTTCAAATAATGATACCATTATCTTTCAGCAGCAGGACTGGATAGCATTAGGTATCTCCATTCATTCAGTACATCAGTCAAACCAGCTAAAGAATATATTAGATAGAATCACAACTTTATCTGTCCAATACATAATATACCAATGTAGCACAAGAAGGGCTGCTCAAATTGATTGAATTGGTTTTTCCTACAGAGCTGCTTTGTGTATAGTGGGAAATATTCTGTATCAAACAATCTACATGAACAGCAGCCACGGTGTGACTAATCTCAGCAATGCTAATACTGTATAATCTCAGGAAACTTGAACAGGAGGATCAGTGTTCCACTCACTTCATATAAATGGCCTATATAAAACCTTATAAAACCCATCAGATAAAGGTTAGCTACTGCTACATTTAGAGCCTGGTGTTTATGACACAGGTGGGGTGTAGCAAACACAAACC
Source organism: Agelaius tricolor (assembly GCF_023055355.1). Taxonomy (NCBI): domain Eukaryota; kingdom Metazoa; phylum Chordata; class Aves; order Passeriformes; family Icteridae; genus Agelaius; species Agelaius tricolor. Next base: position 16,811,391 of record NW_027269261.1, on the reverse strand, counting down.
CCGATCTCACAGGCAAGCAACCTTGGATCTAAGTGACTAAAGCCATCAATAGATGTGTCATCCACCTTAAAAGAAATAAAAACAACTAAAAAAAAAGATCTTCCTTTTATTTCACAGTATTTATTAAACAGTGATCTCCTTATAAATTTTTCCAAACTGAACTTTTTGTGTCCAACCCTTTAAAACAGTAAGCTAGTCACCTGAGCCAACTGCAGAAGGACAAAGTATTTGAAGATTCCAGGGTGATGGAATATTGTCAACATTAGCCTGCAGAGAAAATAAAAATCCTGGAAACAGTGCTCAGGGGAGCATGAAATTGGAACTTCTGCTAGGAAAAGCTTTCAGCTGAAGAGAGCTTTTTCGAGCTTTCTCTCATGGTGTGTAATAACGGGTTTGTACAATTTCCTTTTCCAGGTTGTATAAGGCCAGAGCTGGTGGCTTTGATGCACTTTGGCTCAGGCAGGAGGGAACATGAGCTCCAAGGATTTGCTTCCCTGAGGGAGATGGCATTTGGTACAGCGGGAGAAGAGAGCGAGAAACAGTGACCTGAAGAACATGAGTTCAGCTCCCAGCCACCACTGCATTTTCATTCTGCAGTTCTCACTGGTGCTGCCTCTACAGTTTGAGCAGTTAGTGATAGATCATTTCTGTTCAGGAAGATCATCTGTTTAGAAGGTCAGTTCTTTGCAGGGGTTGTTTGGGTGTTTTGTTTGTTTCCTGGGTTTTTTTTTTTTCTTTTTACTCTTTAAGTTCTAAAAGCTAACTGCCAAATAATACTTCCGTTGTTATTCTAAGTCTTTGTGTACTGGCTTCTCCCAACAGCTGTGCCAGGACAGTGCTGCAGTAGGGCCTGTCTTTTACTCTGTTTTCCCCCCTTTTCTATCATTCTAAAAAATCACACAGATAGAAATTTTTGATTTAGACCCTGATTGTCTCAAAGAAAGAGGGAATTATTTATAATCAGAGGGGAACAGGTTTTCATCACTGTAGATTGATGCATGTTTTAGAGCATTCACATTTAAGATGTCCAGAATACAATCTGCTAGATCCTTGGTGGATTGTAAATTTCTAGATTTGGGCTACTTTTTTCTTTTTGTCTGCTGAGGAAAGCTTTATGATCAATATTACATTATCTTGTCTGTAGAATGGGGCCCCTTCTTACTATCAGGAAGCCTTTTCTTTACTTTCATACCAATAAAGTGTTTCTGAGACCAGGGTTCATTCCTAATAAGCAACTTGAGAATTTCTCCTGAACTAAGAAATATTTTCCCCTCTGTGTGCCCTAAGCTTCAGAATACCAAGGAGCTTGCATGCTTTGATTTTAAGACAGAGCTTACAGACTAACAGCTTTTTTATCACCTTCCATCAAGAAAAAAGCCTCCAGGTGGATTAAGCTCTGTGTATAAGAAGCTTACAAGGTAGCAGGTGTCAAGTCCCAGTAAAGGTCATTCCATTAGGGCTATTCTCTTCTCAGACACAGCTTTCCTTGTGGACTTGTGTAAAACTGCCACTGAGACATTGGTGCACTGTTTTACAGGGCAGGGATGTTGAGCAAAATGCTGAAGCATGCACAGCATATTTGCCCTGGGATTTTAGGCTGAAGTCTAGCTGTAGGAATGTGGCCCAGATAAAATACAGTGGCACTGCTAGAGACTGGAAGCTCGGTAGGAAAAATAGCTTCCCATGTTTCTGGTCCAGTCATCCAAAAAGGTCCAGATGAAGTAGACAGACAGGGTGTTGACAGTATACCATAGAAAAAGTTGTAAGTTGTTAAAAAGAATTAAGAATCGAAATCCTTGTTGTATTATGATTGAGGGTCTGGAATGAGCTTGAAATATACTTGATGCATCCCATTGTCTATTGTTACTAGATCAAAGGAGAAAGACTGTAAAAATGAGTAAAAATCATGTGACAACTTATGCTGCCAGACATTTCAAGGCATGAGCAGACAGCATTCAGTCAGCGCTCTTGGATCATATTTCTGATTGTATCTCCTCAAAAACAAGGATCAGAAACAGAATTTCCTTTTCTTCTTTTTTCTTTTTTTTTCCCTTCAATGAGAATGATGTAACATGAGGAGCTCCATCCATACATGTACACCTTTCTTGCCCAGGCTGCGCTGTGGAGCTTTGCCCCTAGATGTGGGCTTATGGTGGGGTGAGCAGAAGGTGAAGGGTGGAAGAGGCCAGCACAGCATGATAATAGTTTCAACATTTGAGAAAGCTGCTCTAAGTGACATCTTGGGAGGAACAGTTTGAAAAGCTTTATTCAAACTTGTGCTGTTTCAAAGCACACTGTATGAAATCTTGCATGCCTATTTAAAAATTTAAGCTGAAGAAGTGACTTGCAGCAGACAACCATCCTTCTGAAAACTGAACTGGTCTTATAGAAACCAGACTACACTGCAGGAAAGAAATGGTGAGAAATCTAATCAGATAAGCACAAACAGCAATGAATTCAAAGCCTCAATGTATCTGTGAAGGAGAAAAACTGCCATAGAGTTATGTTAATGACATTGCAGAGAAGTCAAATTTTTCTGCTTCTATCTTCATTTCAAATATCTTGAGCAAATACCAGTTTTCAGCCAGTAAAGATGAGCCATTGATTGATTGATTGACTTGTCAATAAAAGAAATATTACTACCAGATGATGTCATGATGATAAACCATCTGAAAAGATATGCATAAGAGTTGTGAAGGATCTTAAACTAGAGAGGCTGAACCACTGGGAAGAAAGTGCTAAAGGAATCTATTATACCAGAAGACAAAAAGTAGCACAGGCACTAGTTGTCCTATTTTCTGCACATTTAATATGGCTAGAAAAGATCCACTTGAGAACTTATTTGGACTTCTGAAAAAATTTTTGATCAACAAGAAGCATTACTGCAAGTTTAGTAATGGGCTTCTCTGAATATGAGATGCTCAGTGGTGTGAATGTTAAAAAGTTATTGAACATCAGCTGATCCAAAAGCAATTGCCTGCGTACGTGCCCTTAGCCTGCAGCAAGAGTGAGGAATTTTGGATTGCCTATATCCTCTTCACAGAAACAGTGCATCTCTGCTTGGATTTGTAGAATGGTATAAAAAAGATGAGTTAAGCGTTCCTGTTAACTGTTCCACAAAAACAAGAATCAGAAGTTATTCAGAAAATTAGAGTCAGTTGAAATGGATTAAGAGAATCACTTTGCAGGCAGTGGATAAGTAACCTCATGGAAATTGGTCATATTTCACAGTTCTCATTTTAGGTCAGGTAGACATCTCTGTGCATGTTCATATTAGATGGAGATAAAAACAACCCTGAGGACAAATAGACCTTCAGGCTTTGGAACATAAACTGTGCGCTGATTAATAGGGTAAGGAGGAAACTTAGGACAGTGAGGACAGTGCTACACCCTATCTGTTCACCAGAGGATTTCCTTTGCTTAAGCACTGTAGATTTTTGTATTGGCTTCCTGATGGAGGGCTCTGTCCAATATGACAATTCCTGTGGTTTTTCCTTGTGTAATATGGGCATCAATTGAATCATACATTAGAGCATGGCACCATGATGGACCTCTGCTTGCAGGTACTGACCTTGGCATTTCAGCAGCTCCACTCTCTCCTATTTTTGCTGAATTTTGAAGTCCCTGTTGATTTGGTGGTGCAATTGTTCATGTTTCTTTTAAACATGCTCTTCGTGTTGATCCTGCTTGGCAAATGGTAGTGAGCTTGTGAGCTTTGAAGGCTGGCTTGAAAACTGTGAACATCTGAAGATCTTGTGCCTTTTTTTCGCTTTAAATATTTTATCTTCCAGCTTGAAATTATTCATTGGATCAACATGTGAACTGCTCCCATTGGGAAGAGACTGGCTGTGAGGATTTTCCCTGTATTTCTTCTTGAAAGGAGACTGCTGATGTTAGGAGCCACTGTTCTTGTAGCATGGCTGGCATTGAGAAAACATTTTCTCCAGAGAGAGACTGTTTGGTTGGGAGCAGCTGCTGCTGGCAAGGCTGACTGGAAGAGATCCTGTCCCTGGTGGTTTGGGCTGAGTGGAGACCCTGTTGCAGTGAAGTGTTGCTGCTGGAGCAGAGCCAGGGTGGGGTCAGTGAGCATGGAAGACTCTTAGCAGGAAGAGCTTCTCTCACAAAGGCCCTGCCTGTCCCCAGTGTCCTTAACCAAGTAGGGCTTGGGGGCTCCTGGTGCCAGCGGGGTGTTTCTGGGGATGGGTTCAATTGCTGGGATTGCAAGAAAGGCTTTGTGTGTCTTTGTGAGTGTTGAGTGTTTGTTTACATTGTCTAATGATGATTTGATTCACACTTAGAGCATGTTTGATTTAGCTCAGCAAATGTTATCATATTCAATATTTTAGTGTGTGTTTAATAAACATAGTGAAACCTGCTCAACTCTCCACCTCTATTAGGCATCCCCTGTCTTAGGGAACAACTTTAAGATATCCCCAAGGTTTCTCTTGAAGTTTTGCCTGACCTTTAGTAAAAGATGCCCTCAGCCAAGCTACTGAGCTTTGCTGCTCCCTTGGGTGAACTGCCTAAGAAAGGTTTCAGTCTGTTTCACTAATAATAATTTGGTTTTCTTCTCTGTGAATGTGTATTGGTTGTGCATGGTCTGGCTATTTTTTTCTTTTTTCACCTCTGTTCTGGAGTTGATTTTTACTCAGGTGATCCTGTTCTATTCTGCATTGGGTTGCTCAACAATGACAATATATTTAGATTATTTTCTTTCACTGATTTCTTTTAAGAGAATAATGTATCTTATGCACAAGATGGAGTTAACTTATGCACATACAAAACTATATACATACACATTTTCTTTAGCATCTTTGGGGCTACTGTTATTTATTTTCTATTTTTTGCTATTTTAGATTTCAGTGAATGTTTCATATTGTAGTGGATGGTAGATGTCTGGTTTTTACTTCTGGCATATGATTTTTACTTCTGGCACAACCAACTCCTTTGGTGTTTAGAAGTAAAAAAGCAGTACCTAGAAATTCAAGATTGGGTTTTATGCTGTTAGCCACTCTTACCTAAGAAAAGTAAAAGAAAATACCTTCCTGTTATGGGCTACAAGTTATCTGCACAGAAGGAAGCTAATGTGCTCCTAATTAGCTAGGAGGGGAAACCAAGGAACATGATACTACCTATTCACAGCTAATTTTAGGCTTTTGTTTAGCAGTGCTAACATAGGGACACTGACGTACCTGCAGACAACCCTGGGGGGTGTGTCAGCTTAAATAATATGCTGTACCATGTATCAGAGAGCTCTAGGCCTCAGCTGGTCAGACTCCCAGACCTCCTTGAAGCAGTGCTGAGATTCTGGAATTGGAGCAGAACATTTCAGGGTACCATGCTGAACATCTGTAACTGTAAGCCTGTGCTCACTTTTTTTTTTTCCTTTTGTAGACTTGACCTGGGATCTCCATTATGTTTATTTTTTTTTTTTAATTTACCCTTGATACCTGTTCTAGCCAGCTCAGCCTTTGTTGTTTAGAAGGCATCAATGCAAACTAAACAACTTATATCTCCATGCATGGATTTATTTGATGATGTTGAAAAAGGCATTATTTAAGAGGCAAGAAAAATGTTTCTTTATCATGGTGATGGTTTTAATTCTAAATAATCTATGATTACACAATAATAGAATGGTTTGGGTTGGAAGGGACCTTAGAGATCCTCTACTTCTGACTCCCCTACCATGAGCAGGGACAACTTCCACTAGACAAGGTTTATCAAAGTCCCATCCAACCTGGTTTTGAGCACTTCCAGGCTTGGGGAAACTACAACTTTTCTGGGCAATCAGTGACAGTCTTTACCAACATCACAGTAAAGAATTTCTTCCAAATATCTAATCTAACCCTACTCTTTCAGTTTAAAGCCGCTTTTCCTTGTCTTGTCACTCCATGCCCTTGTCAAAAGTCCTTCACCAGTGCTCTTGGACGCCGTTTAGGTACTGGAAAACCACAGTAAGATTTCCTTGCAGCCTTCTCTTCTCCAGGCAGGACAACCTCAGCTCTCTCAGCTGTCTTCACAGTGCAGGTGCTTCATCCTTCTAATCACCTTCATGACCCTTCTCTTGGCTCCTTCCATTAGGTCCACATCCTTCCTATGTTGGGGTCTCCAGATCTGGACTCCAGGTGGGGTGTCACAAGAGCAGAATAACCTCCCGTGACCTTCTGCCCAGGCTGCTTTTGTTGCAGCCCAGGATACAGTTCTCTGGCAACCAAAAATTGGCGATTTTGATAACTCCAGGAATATATACACTGATGCTTGAATATCTAATGCTAGCTATGCATTTTAATTTTTTTTTTAAAAAAGAAAGAACAAAAAACTCTGGCAATAACTGCTGTGAGTCACATTATAGCTGCAAATGTGTTTTGTGCCAGGAAAGAACGAAGTCAGGAGAGAATCTGAGCAGTAAAACTGCCTTGCTGGTTTTGCTTTGTCTGCAGAGGCTCTGCACAACCACTTACTTGGTCATCCCAATGGCAGGAAAAAAATGTGGCACAGAAAGGGGGAATTGGTTGTGATGTGCATATATACATATGAACATGCAGGTATTTCCACATGAATAAAACTATGGTGCTTACTAGAGCTGCATATACTGTCCCAGGCTAGGTTAAAAATGGGTTTGCATATATTTTCTGTCAAGATCATTTCATTGAAAAAAAAAGGGCTTAAACATAGGAACAACACACAAAATAAATCCAGTCCCTAAGCTTCGTGCCCTCCTTTTTTTCTCCCATTGAAACCCAGTAATCTCACTTGTAAATTTATAATCAAGGACAGATCTCGTTAGCTCACTGGAGCTAGAGGTATATAGAACCATTGTATCATTATTATTTGACTAGAATGTGTCATCTGGTGGTACCCAAATAAAAAGAAATAGCTTCTAGTGCATCTTCAAAGGTTTCGCTGTTCACTATGTAAAATGATAAAATTTACTCAGAGTTTTCATCTATTAAAAAAAACAAGAAACAGGCAAAAGATATTTCTTTTTAACGAACAACCACTGTCCAGATTTGAGAGTAAGGCTGGCCTTGAATGTATTCACAGTTCAGGCTATACCTTCTGCACATCTGTAATCCCAGTGCACAACACGCTGCATAAATTACTTGTGTTTGGCAAGAATGGCATGTGCAAAGAGGCTGTATCTTGGGTTAGAGGTATGTGTATCCTTCTGCATCCTTTAATACTTCCACAGTGCCAGCTGGGGCATAGATTATTTATGTATAATTTGAATCCAAATTCTCATATAGGTTTTTACACACATGTACCCTTGACTCAAGATTTTCCAAAGCTAACCATGGGACTGGAGTCTAAATGAGACAACTTTTGAAAGGCCTGGTTTTCAGGGCATGCTCTACGTCTCATGACCCTCATTCTAGATGGCTGAAGTTCATTGGCTCAATGCTATTGTTTTCCTTTGACAGTCGGACTCTGAATCCCAGAAAACCCCTGTGTTTTCCTCATGGAAATAGAGGAAATAAGAGGACCCAACTAAGTGTTTTGTCATGGTTGGTGACACTGATAAGAAGAAACCTAGTAACGCATAATATGCTATCAAAAATTACTTTCCCCCTAACACATGTTAAATTAGCCAATAAGCCTTGAAGCTGTGCATACCTGATGATTAATTTATGTTATTTTGTGGGCGTTTTTCTTTGAAAAAAAGCTTCTATCATGCTAGATTTACAGCATTGCAGAGTTTCACAATGTTGCAATGCTGTCTTCAATTCAGCCGCTTCATATTGAAATTTCACACACAATAATTGGCTGACCTTCACAGCTATGGCAGAAACTAATTAAAGCTGTAAGGCTTTGCTAGCTATGCTTTTGTGTGAAATGTGAAGTTTGGTGATAATGAAATATGGGGTGCAGATGCTATTGTCTCAGATAGTCTGTGTCCTTGGTTCACACTAATGAAGAACAGCAATTATTAAACAAAACGTATTTTCAACCATTAATTATTTGTGTTTTGATAGACTAAATGTCCCAGCAGCAGCTCCTTCTTCACTTCTTCAAAAAGTCATTTAATGTAATTTTGCAAGCCAGTGGGAGAGTTCTGAGGATGCTGCATGAGACTTTTACTGCATTTGGAGGATTAGTTTTAGACTCATTCTGTGGTGCATTGCACAAGAAACTGCACCACAAATGAAAGAGTGTTTTAAATGGGATGATATAAAAGTTTGGGGATTTAATTCCTCTCGACAGAATCTGAATAACACAATCATTATTTCTGTTGTTAAATTCATAAAAAAGACAGAAATTAGTATATGCAGGGAGCTTTTATGGGTAGATGGAAAAGGGCTATATCCTTCTGTCCATCTTTCTTACCCCTTTAAATGTGTCCTCTGTGACCTCACTTATTTCAGCAGAAGCAAAAGTTGATTTTTAATTATGGTCAATTGGCAAAATTGCTCAGGTGTCCTCTCATTCTCAAGAATGACTATTGGGAGAACAATGGGAAAAATTGTTTTATTTTCCCTACTGAGCTGAAATGTGGACTGTGTGTATGTACTCATATCTTTCTGTTACATTTGTGTGCTTAGTACTATAGCTTCATAAATTTGGAGCAACATTGACTGTAACGGTTAAGAACCGCTATGACTTGTATCTTCCAATCCCCTCCATTTATTCCTCTTCTTTCTTTTTTTCCCTTATACCTCCTGCCAGTCCTTCCCCAATGCTATGTGAGTTTCATGAACCGCCATTTCTCCTTCCATCTGCTAAGATGATCTGTTTAATGTCAACATGGCATGATTTTGTTGTACTTGAGGGCTACTATCTGCTCAGATTAGCTGGAGGAAGGACTTCACCCTTCCTGGAGATACCCAGCTGGGCCAGCTGCACCTGTGGCTCCTTTGTTTTACACTTGATTCACCTTTTGGAGGGTGTTGGGTGCATGCTTGTGGTACTGTGCTTTGTTTTGTTTTTCCCTTCTCCAGCCCCTAATGCTCTAAAGCTTCCATGCCCACTGCAAGCAGCAGTGGTTATGTCTACTAAGCTGAAGTGGAATATGTGCAGATGCCACCAGTGACATGTGACAAGGTGTGCAGCAATTATGAATGCTGGGGGATCATGGTGCTAAAGGCATGCAAGCAATGAATATCTGGGAGATGCCACTAGAAATCATTACCTTCCCCTTACTGAAGTGACTTATTTAAAAAACAGCAATTGAAAAGACTTAGTTGATAATTCCTATGGAATTTCTTAGGAACTGGATGATCTCTTTGAGCATCCCAGCCTGGTCATCAAGCAGCAGAGGTCTTCCATTAGAGTGGAATATATTTGCTGTTTGCTTCAATACTGTTATTTCCATGTTTTAGCATCTGAAACATCATGTCTTCAGCAATTAAATATATGCAGTGATATCAAGGGATGGAACTGTTAGGGAAATACCATTACATTTTTGTCCATTCTTGGAAATACAGTATTGTCCTACCTGGCAGCCATAATCATATAGGAGAATAATTCTTTACAGAAACAACTATTTCAGAGGATTCTTTTGTATAAGCATTCAATTGTGGGTTTGTAGATAAGAAAAGAGCATATGTATGTTCTACATACTTATGCATCTTGAATAGATACCATTACCTGTACCTCAAAAACAGAGAAAGAAAACTGAGACAGAATTAGAGACTTCTTATTCCTCCTCACGGGACTGATGATCCAAGAGTTGCTTCATTTGGTGTTTTTTGAGTAAGTCTCTCTGAGGGTCTTAGCACTTCAAATACCTAAATATCTTCAGATCAGTAACATACTTGCTGAGCTGGAAATTTTGCATTCTCCAAATAAGCAAAACAGTAACTTGCTCAGGATTGTTAATAATCATATTTACAAGATTTTCCTGCCCCTGGAGTACTCCTCCTAGGGTTAGTGTCAGAGGGAGCCCAGAAATCCAGGTAGATGTGGCCAACTTGGCTCCCAATGATAAATCCTAGTCTTGAATGTGTGTGTGGCTCTCTTCTTCATCAGGCAGGGTTTTCTTATCCAGGCATCATCCAAAGGCTGCCTGAAGAGCAGCCCTGGATGTAGAGAACATGTGCTCCTCCAGCCCAGCCTTGACCACAGTGCCTTCTTTCCAATGTCACTGTTGGTCACAGAGGTTTTCACATGACTTGGTTTGTGTGTATTCATTAGCATCCTATATATGTATTTAACAAATTATACAGACCTTGACATACATTCATGAAAAACAGAGGTACTCTCAGCAGCTGTGGCTGTAATTAAGATTGCAAGGTAAAGGAACAATACGTACTAATATTACAACACTGTTACTCTCAAAGTAAAGTTTTCCAGGCTTTTTCACTCATGTCTGTTCCAGATTTTGATGGCATCTTGGCTGTAGCAAGTTGCTCTTTGAACATATAGCACATATATTGAAAAGTACAAAGCTGTGGATGGGGTGTGTGCATGTGTGTGTTTGGGCACACACACACGCCAATTGCACAACAAGGCAGTTTCCTATTAGTCTCACTTTACAGCTTCTGATGTTTACTGTGACAAATTTCAGTAAGAGAGGATTTTTGATGCTGATTTATTTGTGAGGCCAGCTTTATGACATTCATATATTGCATGTTTTTGAGTGACATGCTTTTTGTGACTTTTGAAAGAGATTCTGTTGTAAAAGAGTGAAATTGAATGAGTGAGTCATCTCTCGCACATAAAATATATTTGAAATTACCAAAAGCTTTAGTTTTTACTGAACAATATTAAAACTATAGCAGGAAGATGAAATTTAGCATTCTTGATGCAATCTGACAAACACATGGAACACAATTGCTTGTAGTAGTGGTGTTTACAAGGTGCAAAGATGTCAGTGTGCAGGGTAGAAAGGTGAGATTTTACAGCTCAGTGAAAAGGATATTCCCTGTGACGTAAATATTTTAGCAAGCACGACTGTAATAAAGTAAAACTAATGAAAGACCAACAAACTACTAATCTTCTAATCCCAGAGAATAAATGGGATTTTTTAAAAAGCCAAACCCCAGAACTATAAAGAAATTATTTCCAACAGTTTGGCAAACACAGCACTTTCCTGTATTAATATTTGTCTTTCTGTCTGTATATAAATATAGTATATATTATAATATATCATATAATATAGTATATAAATATATTATATAATATAGTATATAAATATAAGTATATATAAATTTATGTGTGCAAAAGTGTTATATATGGGTTTTGTCTTTCTCATTCATAAAGAGAAATGAGAAGTAACATATAAGTAGGTGCTTCTGATGATGCAAATGTCAGCTCCTTAAAATAATTCCCTGGATTCCTTCAACTGACAATTGTGTCAGCTCATATCACAACTATGACAGAGTCCGAACATGGGGCTGGAATTTGCTGATTGCCTCTGTTGTTTGAATTTTTTTGAGTACTTGAGCTCTAAGACGGACAGCTTCTCTTTCTTCAAGTGTTTTTACAGCTCCAGGGTTAAACAGTAGTATCTTCAGAAAGCTCTATTGTGAAGTTTAGTAATTGACACCAATAACATAACAACATTAAATCATCCACTTTTTTTTTTTTTTTTTTTGTAGTGAATAAGCCAGTCTGCTTCTAAATGCATTAAAGGATAGTGTGTAGGTGGAAGAATTATGCTACTATTTTAAGAGCTAATAAATCTTTATTTAAGCAAGGGACCGCTAAAATTTAATTAGGCATATAAAAGCAGAGATCATTCTAAGGGTAAAAATACGCCAATTCTCACAAGAAAAGACATCTGCTTTATGAGAAAAGTGTAAGTTAAAGTGTATTCCCCTGTTACTACATCAATAGAAAAGCTGGTTGCAGGAGTCTAAGTGTAAAAAAGGAGGAAAAGAAGAAAACAAAGTATTTTCAGGCTGTGCATATGGGTATAAAAAATATGCTATGCAGTTAGTAATGTTACCTGCTCTGCTTGGCAGTGTTCTTGCAAACAGAATCTTTCTAACTCCTGAAGGATAGCCCTTTGAAAATACCATCTCACCACCCAGTTACTGATGCTCCACAGCCAGGTCTCAGTACATGGGTGAGCTGAAGCCTTTCTTAGCACTAGCTACATTGCCTTAGAGAGGTGTGCTGCTCATGGAAACGTTTGTGCACATCATGAAATAAATTGTGAGTGGCATGAAAAGTCAGACTAAGCAATTTTGGAAGATAAAAATTACATCGGACAAAACATTGCTCTTGGCGGATTTGCTCATGTGCCAGCCAGTGTGCTAGTAGGCATTAGGGAAAAAAGAGGAATTCCTGATTTTTGCATGTGACATAAGTTTTTCCTCTGGTAAGCGCAGAGTCACCATAGCATAAAAAATAAAGGATCTTTTTCTGGTTTGGCATCACCAACATCTCGGAAAAAATTATTGAGATTTTATACCCTCTCAATCTGTTCAGTGAAGAAGAAAAAAAAAGGTAAAACTACATGGCATATTAAAGGATCTCTTAAATTTACAAATGTGTATGAAGTTAAAATAAACACCTTCTCTAGATTGCAAGCTGCCCTGAGTTTTATTTCTGTCTGAGCTACAAAGCCAGGCAGCACAGGCTGCTCCCCTGCTGTAGTAGGGCTGGGGTAAGTGGCGTCTTCAGGTCTGCACAGTGGTTGGTCACTGAACTGCAGGTGTAGGTTTTTATTATGCAGATTGCTCATAAACTTTGCTGTGGGTGTTGAAGAGTCTGTAGAGTGACAACAGAGGATGCTTCTGTATCATCTTGGATAAAGGTCTCTTCACTTGGGTGTGCTTATTACCTGGAATGCTGTCGCTGGGCAGAGCTTTGGACAGCGAAGCGCAGAGCTCACCCCTGGGGCTTTGCTTGCTTTCCTAACATAACTATTAAATAACAAATACACTTTCATTTTACCCAACTAGTACACAGTCTTTGACCTTTCCTACTCTTTCTGTTTTACTAGCCTCTAAGACCTTTGGAATCTTTTCCAAGCCATCATGTGGTGCTTCATGGAGTGCAGGCAGAGCTTCGTGGTGTAACGAATTGTCTGAGCAAATTGCTGAATCTATACTGAAGATTTTGAGGAGCAGCTTATACAAATACATGTCAAAAATAACATGGTGCAGCTCATTGTGCTTTAAGGGCAGGACATACAATGTAAATGACCTTTTAATTAAGGTCACCCTGCTTTCTGTGTTTATTTGATTATGCTAAAACTATCGTAGAACAAACTCTTATCTTAACATATTTTAAACCTGTGTTTTGCCAAGTGAGGAGTACCAGAATGACATAGTACAAGTTATCTAAAATGCTGCCTTCTCAGTAAAGCTTACGTTTGTGTTGCTGCCCATTCGTCTTTTTATTTTCTCTGGGAATGTGACACAATCCAGGAAAGCTCATTCTGTGGGGCAGACCCTTTTAAATGCCAGGTGCTGTGTGCTCTAGGCAAAGATAGTCACAACTTGGCTAAGGAAGGTGTCTCTCATGTCTCAGCTTTCAATATTAATTTGTTCTGGCAAGAGTGCCAAATGTACACTGAGTTGCTCACATTCATATAAGAAACTGAACTTGTGATAGGATCTAAATGCTTTTATTTTGACTTGAATATACATATTCTGGGATTTTCCTTCTCTTGGGCTAAAAAAACCATGGCAATTTCATATATCCAATGCTTCCAATTTTTTTGAAAAGTGAAGGAATGTTATTAGTAACACTTGTGTGTGCAGCATACTGTTTTGCATATAAAATACTAACTCCTGTATTCAGCTGTCTTGATTTCCTTTGTTTTGTAGAGTAGACAGGGCTTCAGTAGCTAGGCTTTTTTGCTTACTATTTTGACAGTTAAGGTATGGATATAATTCAGTTGGCAGGAGAAAACCTTTGGTCTCTAGTGAACTTAGAATGTAACGTGAATAAATGCCTGTTATTGATGATGAAGACCAAGCAGATATTTTGAACTAAACATACTGGGCAAAATGGACCACCTTCTGGCTTCTGTCCTATCTGCATGATCCCATAGTGGCCTGCTGGACAGATGGTTTGGTTATGACATGGTGAATTGCAAAGATTTTTGTTTCTCCAAAGTAATTGTTTGTACAAATCACAGACTTTGTATGCGTAAAATTCCAGCCAGATGTTGAAACAAGAAATGAATCAAGTAATTGATTTTGCTGGGAACTGTGGTGATACCTATTGCAATTTGCAGTGGGACATGTTAGTTGGGAGCAGAGGAATAGCAATGGCTTCCCTTGGAGCATATACTTTATGTTTAGAGATGTGATCTGCAAATGCAAATTTACTGATACTATAGCTTGAATCATTCCCAGTGTTTGAAGTGAAATATTTTGGATCTAAAATAATTAAGACTACTGATTTATCCAAAGCAGACAGTTTTTGTATTAGCTCCTCTCTCTCTTTCCTGATTTCCCATATATTCCACACATATTTCATATCCTTCCTCTGCTCATATCTATAGCTGGAGTAATATCTGCAATTCTCCAGTTTCTCCCAAATTGCCTAGCATTCTTTACTTACCACAAGGAAGGCTGCAAGAAAATGCATCTCACAGGTTTTCACACAGATATGGCATACAAAGTCATGCTGAGATTTCATCAGAGGATCTAGGTGGCTAGATTGTGAATGTGAGTGGAGCAGCTAGGCAGTGTCTGAAAAATCCGAGAACATTTTAGCACCTTCCAGAAAAAGATGTCTGCAAATGAGCTAGGACAGAAGCTGAGGAGAAACACTACTAGCAGACTAGCAAAAGGGTAACTAATGTTAGAGATGACATCAGTTAGATTTTGTGTAGCTCCAGCAAAGACCTCTGCAATTTGAGCCTATAAGAAAATTATATTTAGCCCATTGTGGAGTCTTGGTAACACAGGACTGGGCCATTAAGAGTCATGGCAGAAAGCTGGTACGAGCCATCCAGGCTAGTGCAGGAAAGGTGGTGTTTGGGAGAGCTATAAGAGGAGTGCAGAGGTGAAGACAAGGTGATGTGAAGAAGACAAGGCCATACACTGAAAGTGAAGGCTGGATGCAGTTCTAAGGAATATTTAAGATAAACTCTGATAACTGCAAATGTTACTTACCTTTGAGCTCTGAATGTGCATCTGAGTCTACTCCTAGCTTTCTGTAGGGATGAGATGCAGGAACTGTCAGGAAAAGCTCAGAGGTGAGCTGTGGTGGCATCACATGGCACACAGGAAATTTTAGGAGCCAGGACTGCACGATGGAATGGAGTGGGGATGCCCATTCCTTTCTTTGGACTGGTCCTCAGTCTGGGGTCAACAGACATATCCTTCCATCCACTTTCACTCTAGACACCTTGCTGAATGATTCCCATGCCCTGTTCATTTTCTAGCAATGTACGGCCACTGCTAAACAACAGAGAGAAAGCTTGGGCTGGAGCTGTGTGGAAAACTTGTCAGATTAGTGATAGGTTCTGGCTCTGTTTTTAAATAAGTGCCTTCTGCTTTCAAATAAATTGTGAACAGATCCACAGCAGAGACAAAGCAATTTTGAGTAAAGCAAAGGCCTTCTGTCAATAGTGGCAGCTGAAGGATCGGATCCCTCTAGTACTTGTTGGCCTGTAGCTTTGAAATACTATTTTTTTGCACTTTTGTCCTTTCAGGAGTGAACCTTTGAAAAGGTTATGTGTCATGAGAACAAACCAGAATCTAAATATAGGAGGAAAAAAAATAGATTAGTTGTCTAGATTTTGAGAACTATGGATTCTAACCCATCCCCTTTAGCTGATGGCTCCTGCTGACTAACAGACAGGCACAGTATCCTGTCTTCCCCCTCCCACGTCCAAGTCTGCTGCTGCCATTTCTCTTGATGAGAGGACAGGCAGCATAAAGGACAACAGTTTAGAGGAGAGATGTGACTCTTATTTCAGTAATATGATCCCTTTACAACTCTGTTTCATGAAAACTTCTTCCCTTTTCCTGTGGTAACACAAGGGAAATATTTGTTTGCTACACATGCTTTATTTAGATAAAGGAACAAGGGGGACAGTGTCTTGCCAGCATTTAGAAATCAAAGAGGTTAGAGACTATTAATTCAGCCTATAATTAATCTGTTTTTGTATAGAATTCTGCTATTTATGTGACACTAATAAATGTTTGAAAGGATATTTCCTTTTATTTTACCCTTCTGCTACGTAGAAGCACTAACTGGCTAAGCCAGCACATGCAGCCTCTGTTAATACGGTTCAAATAACAATTTCTTTTCTGCCTTGTTCACAAAAATAAACAGAATGAAAGAAACATAAAAGTGTCAGTAACAACATCTTGCAACTTGGAAAAAAAGGATTTGAATTACTAGTAAACTTAACCCCATTGCACACTACCACACCCCCTGCCCAAAAATACAATTTAATTTCACATGTTTCTGGCTTTAGTTGCATACAGCTGTGTTATAGCTTAAAACAACTAATCTTTTTCTTTTCATTTTCTGTATTTTAATATATTTTTGGTTTACAGGAAATATTAGCTGTTTGAACACATCTTGCAGCACATTTTCCTCTTTAAATTTATCCACTAAATACATAAATAAGGGGTTTGTACTGGGAATTTCTGTTCTGAATTGTATTTGAGGAATGCTTTTAAAGCAAGCTGAGGAAAGTGTTTTAGATATGCTCATCCAACTTGCACAGAATTAGAAAGGAAATTTTCTGCTTTAGAGTTCTATACTTACTGGGAAAATATTCAGTTTTCTGGATATTCATGTGTTGGGGTCTCATTGAGTGTACTATTCATTCCTCAAACGTGTTCTTATTTAGAATTTGGGGGAAGTCTATGATAAATCCACATATAATGAAAAATAGCGACTTGCAGTACAATAACCAGCCATCCCTGTAATCTCAGCTGACCAGGACGTGTCATTTTTTGGTACTGAGTAAACCTCTAGCGTGGTTTGGTTTAGGAAGCTTACCCCAGTGTGGAACCTGGTGTGTTTGGGACGCTTTTCTGCGGCTGCCTGATGGTATAGAAGGGTCTGAGCCGTGGGAGCCCAGCAGGGGGTAGCCAAGCACTGGTAAAGAAGGAAGCCTCCAGCTTTGAAGTATCCTTCATTCTACGGACAGGACTAGTGAGCCTGCACTCTCTGAACAGATTTTGCTTCCTCAAGGCTTGGGTTATTTACCCTGTTGGTGAGCAATGGTGCTCTTTTTGCTGGGAGAAGCCGCAGTGCAGGAATCACCGCGCAGAATAATGTGCTTTCTTTCTTTCCCCCTCCTCTTTACCTCTGGAATGCTGAGAGTTTAGATTGCTCAGGTGAACATTCCCCAGCTAAATCCTTGGAAGGTGAACAAGAGGGGAAACTGTTTTCTTCTGATAAACTACTGTATTTTTGCAAGTGTTCAAATTTCTTGGCATAGAATACATTTTTTTTCTTTCAAAGCTGCTTGCCAAACGTGTACATAATTTGCTATGCCTATGGAGTTGCATCACTAAGTGAGGAAGCTATGCTTTCCAAACTGAGACTGGCAGCTGGCAAACATAAAATATCTCAATGTTGGCGAAGTCCCACCAAAAAAATTAGACACCTGGTTTTGAAAAATCCAAAGCTGGGTCTTCATTTAATATAAAGCAACTGATCTGGAGCCTGTGCTCACTTTCACAACTGAGAACTTGGTCACAACTGCTCCATTTTGCAGCTGAATCTGTCTATGATGGAAACTGAAAGTGTGTTCTGATATTGGCCTGGAAAATTGCTGGAGAATATTTCTCCCATTCTCTCCCACCCCCAACAAAATAATGGGACTTGGCTGGCTAGCTAACATACTGCAGATTGCAGGGATGTATCAGCTTATATTTAAAAATCGACTGCCCTTCACTTGTGTTGCACCCAGGCCTGCTGGTTTAGCTCAGGAGCCTGCCTTGCTAGGCTCTGTGTCAGCCTCTTCTTGCAGGCAGCATGTGTGGAGGCAGACAGTGGTCCCAGAAAAGGATTATTGGAGATCACTTTGATGCTTGTCTCCAGCTCTGCTCTGCATGACTTGGTGGGCTAGCCTTTGTTTCTGGCTTCTGCTCCTTGTCTCCCTCCTCTCTGCTGGCAAAGTGCTGCCTGCATGACTTGTGTGCTCCAGAAGTGGCTGGAGCTACTGAGGCTCTGGAGATTGGGTCAGTTCAAGTTTTGCCTTGACAGATGGAGGGGGAGAAGAGTTTCAGCCTTCAGAGAAGGTGGAGGAAGCAGCAGCAGAGCTGGTGGGAGCTGTACAACCTGTGGGAGCATGAGGCCCCCAGGGAGAGGTCTCTGTCTTCTGTTGTGTCTCCATTTGCCCAGGGAAGAATTAGTGGGGAAAAGTACCCCCCAGTCTCCAGAGCTATTGTGTCCTGAAATTTCAGTGATTCCTTGTGCAAAAGTTTTGTGCCGTGTCCATGCTTGGTGGCATTGTGATGTATTCTTTGGTCATTATTTGTGAGAAAGACGTAAATGGTTATTGTCATTCCTCTCCTAAAACCAAGGTGTTACTGCCTGCACAGTTTAGAAAGTAATACATCCTACCTAATGTGTGGATGTTAATATAAAAGCCCCTCAGTTTCGTGTAGCCCATACTTACCTTACTGCTACCTATGCCAGGCTGCTCCTGTGTTGTTTCCTTTGTTCTGTTTTCCTCAGTGCAATGAACCCTTACGTTATGTGTTTCTGCTGTAGTTTTAACCTCTAATATGCAACCATTACAGCTTATCTCGTCTCCTAAATTACTCTAAAATCCAATTATAAAATCCTCTTTCCCTCAATAGCATACAACTTGCCATATTACTGAAATGCTCGGTAGCTTTTTTGTTTTTTCTAAATTAATAATAACTACCATTTTCCGTCTGCTCTTAGTATGGAAGTCTTTTATATCATTGTGCTGCTTTCCCATAATACATGTTATGGTTCTTTTTATATGCTAGTTATGTTTGGAAAAAAACAAGAAAGATTTTGAAAAGATGTGCCAGTCAACTTCTTTGTATCAAAATATAACAATGAAAATCCTTAGGGGAAACTTAGCAGAAAATTCCCAATAGTAATGTATCCTGCCTGAAGAAAATGTCAATTCATCACTTGGTGGACCCTTTTTTTTGGGCAGGAGCAGTTGTTACTTCAAACCAATTTCTAATGATTTCAAAATAAGGTTCCTGAGGTAATGTGTGAAAAGAAATTCAACAGGGCAAGTGGAAAACTCTATATTCAAAGTATTCAAAAATATCTTTGTCTTACCATTATGGTTTCTAAATTTCTAATAGGCTTTGTCTTGTTTTTGAAAAATCAGATTATAAAAACAGACGTGATTTACTTTGGAAGTTTATTAAGTACATATCCTGAGTTCCTAGGTTCTCCTTTTTCAAAGTGCTGCAGTTTCCATATTAGTCCAGACGTTGATTGTGCCCTAACACTAAATCTTTTGCTCTTAGAATATTAACTATGTTGATAAAACCACTAGCCTGTTTTTAATAAACTCTTCAGTGCCGTAAGCATTTTCTGAACCCCAGTGTGAAGATCTGGTGATAAAAGGTATGCAGTGGAAATAAAGATGTGCCGTGAGAGCTTGAGTGAGATTTTCCAGAAGGGTTTGCTAACAGTAAATAACATCTTCACTTGGTCACATACAAATGCACATAAATATATGTTCCTTTACCCACACTGTCCAATGTTATCTAGTAATTAGCCAAGTGCAATAAATTAATCAAGGAAGGAGTGCACACCGATATAAGAAGGTTTACCAAGGGAAGAGTCATTTTTACAGATCCCATGCTAAAAGTTATGTGGCCTGGAATTGGATGGATTTTTGCAAGTTTACAATGTAAGCTGTAAGATCCCAGACAGCCATAATCCTTTGTGCTGTGGGATCCCAGTCCACCATCCTCATGTGAACTTCTTTTTGCCTTTCCATAGGAATTACATATGTAAGGGTCTGAGTGTTGATTGTACTCTGGTATTTCTCCCATCCTATTTAATTGGACCGTAGCACTAAAAAAAGGCCTCAAAGACTGATTTTTAAAGGGCAATGCTTGGCTTGTCCACCAGTGAAGTGAATGGCAAAATCCAACTAGCTCCAGAAGGGTCTGATTAGAGCCCAGCCCGCCTCCCTTTGATTGAATGTTATTCACAGCCCCATCCTCTCTCCCAAAAGTTGAATGAAAATCTTTTTGGTGTTTTTCTGGCCTAGTATATTCTAGTTTGGTATGCTACAGTTCTCATGCATTTGGAGTTTTGAGGTTATGCAGGGGTTTGTTTGTTTGTTTGCTTGTTTGTTGTTTATTTTTTGAATTGTAGCTTGCTTCTTTGAGATTGGGAAATCTATCACTTAATTTACTTCAGGTCATAAGAAATAAACCTGTATCAGCACAGACAAAGAAGTAATTAAAAATATATTTATATTTTAAATTGAACTTCAAGGTAACATTTAGATGAATAATTATTTACTGTTTTGTAAATGATGACATATATGACAGCAATCATGCTTTAGTACAAGTGCTTTTCTGTTTTGAATGTCTCATTAGTTGCTTTGCAGGGCTGTACTGGTTTTTTAAGATTCAGATTCAAAATCTCTTCTGATTTCTGCTGTTGGGGTTTTGGCAGTGGGCCAGCTCCAGATATGCATAATATTTCACTGTTAGACCTTGCAAACAGAATATCCTGCTGTGCTAAAGAAAACATTGTGTTTCTTACCACATGAAAATAATCCATCACTTTTCAATCAGCACACATGTATACACTGGTGTGTGCATGCACACACGCACCCCCCCCCCCCCCTCCCCCCCACTTCTACCTGCTTTTCCCATCAGACTCCAGAAAAAATTGATGACTGTGATGTGAAGGGTGGACTCTTTGTACATGATCCATAATAAAATAATCAAAATATATCTAACATCTGATTTACAAAACAATATGGAGTCAGAGGGAAGCTGAGGTAATAGACCATCTGAAGATCTCTCTGACCTTGTTCAAGGAGCAGTATCTTTTTTTTTTTGTTTATTTAAATGTTACATGGAAAGTGAGAATGTAAGTTTAAGGCAAGCTAGAACATCCCTTTGCACAGATCACCACAGCTGCATAGAATGCATTATATAAAAAAAGAAAAAAAGCACATGTTTACAAAATACAAATGCTGCCACATTATGGTACAGTGAATAAGGAGAGATTTTCCTCCTTGGAAATTACACAGGAGGGAGCTTATTCACGGTGGAGCACAGAAAATATGTGGGTGCATGCCCACAGGCTGTGGGAAAAATAATGTGAGTTCTTTTTTTTTTGTTGTATTGTGCTGGATATCACTGTACATTTATGACGCTTTTTCTGTACCACTGAAATCTGCGTGTTTACCAAGGACAGTGATATCTAAACAGCATGCCATTTAAAGAAAAGTGGTTAAACAAAAGAATAATTTAGCTACCTAAATTTGTCCTTTGTTTACAGGCAGACAACATATTACATACCAGTACACAAGTGCTGTAACAGTAGTCAATGAATCTACAGCTAATTGAGGTGTAGTAGAGTAAATACACCTTAATCCAACTAAGTATTTAGGCAGTATTTCACTTTACACTGAAGTTAGAACGGCAATCAGGAGTTAAGTCCAAGGGGTTTTTTTCTACTTATATGTTGCCCTGCTCTTCAGAATGTAGTCACTGTGGGATGTCTCTATAGCAAACTGAGAGAGGGACCACTCAGAAGTGCTGTTCATAAGCTATCATAAATAAATGAAGAGCCTGGAAGTGGGAGGACTCATGATGTATAAACTTGTGGAAACTCCCTCTTTTCCCTCTGCATTCCTCAACATTTTGCTGAATGGTAATGGATTCAGAAATTTAAGTGTAGGACATAGCTTTTTATGCCTATTGGTAATGTGCCAACAAAATGCACATGGACCATTCTGCTAGGTAAGATCATGGGATCTCCAGAGGATTCTTTTTCTCTCTGTCTTTCAAGGCCTTAATATTTTTATCTGTCTGTGTCTCAGATCTAAATCCAAAGCTATAGGGTGCAGCAGCTGAAAGAGCAACATAGAAGGATGCAGTGAGCAAGGTTAAGAAGAAGCACTGAGAGCTGGGGAATCATCAAGGCATTTAAACCCCAACATTCTTCACTGCTGCTCTTTAAGTATTTTCAGTCATGCACTTCTAGACCACTGAATTTTGAACTTCTGGTCACCCCTTTCTTCCAGATGTGAAAACAAGAGCCTGTCAGTGGAAAAAGGAGTTCTCAACAGAACTATCACAATGCAGTTTGTGACATGAGTCAGAAATCAGAGTTCTATTCTGTTGCCATGATAATACTTGATTAAAATAACTTACCAGGCTGTCAGTTCAGCGGTTTTGTTGCCAGTCACTTACTTTTTACTTTCTTAATTATTTTATTGTTCTTTATCTAGGTTTAGGAGATTGGAAATTGATACAATATATTCTGACATCTTAATAAAGCATGAGAACATTTGGGCAGCCTTTTCAGGATTGTTTTTTTTTTTAAATTACTTTCCTTTGGTGTTCCATATCTTTCAGCTCCCTTTCCAGTTTTCTTTTTAAACATGGAGTTGTAAGAAGGAGAATGTGGAGAGGGTAAATAATGAAAAAAAGGCCTTGTGGTTGGAGAAAAAGATATCTATTTTCATGCCTGACCTTAACAAGGCAGTTACTCACTTTGTACTGATCATTTTACTCACCTATGAGATAAATAAAATAATATACTAATTTTGGTCGAAATAAACAGAAAATACGTATTTGTAGAAAAGACTTGAAGTCTTTGCCAACATTTTTACTTGTGGAGAAATAAACATTTTTCACTGTTTGTCTGACTTTTCAAAGTTCCTTACAAATCCAAATGGAATTAACTGAACCTGTGGTCACTCCAAAAGATGGGGAATACCCTTTGTGGTGGTTTTCTGGTCTTAAATGTGAATGAAGTTTTGAGCAGTCTTCAAGAGACTCACTTCAGTGTGTGAAGCAAACAGTTCACTTTTCTCACATACACTATATGTGTATATGGAAACAGAATTATTGACTGATATAGTTCCATTTCGGTTGGTGACTTTTCAGAATGTTAACTTTTCATGTGCCTGGTCCTTCAATGTCTTTTTATCCCAATTACAGAAGCATTTGAGTTTCAGAATTGTATCTGAGCATTTGTAGCACATAGGAAATGCCAGAAAATGCAATTTAATGAACAGCTTTTGCATGTGGAATTATTTACATTATTATTTTTCACACAAGAACGTTTTCATTCAGCAGAAGCTGAAGAATGATGTCAGAAAATCCCATGAACTTATCTGTCAGAATGGCTTGCCTATTTTAACTCCACATTTCTGACAGTGCAATTTTTTATCCTGTTCATTCATAGGATCCAGAAAGAAAAATGTAAGGGGGGATGATGCATCTAGCATGTAAAATACTCGTCAGCCATGTTGTTTGTGTTAATTCCATGTACTACCGTGTAGAAAGCCCCGTCTAAAGCACTTTACTGTTAATCCCCTTCTGCTGTGAGAAAAGCTGTTTTTCACCCTTTGGGATGAGTGTGGACCCTTTCTTTGGCTCACAGTCACCTCAGCAATAGCATCCAGAGGAGGTGTCCAAGATTTTCCTTTGTCCAGAAGTCTTCTGGCTTGACAGGAGGGACTCTGAGGACAGCGGGATGGAAGAGGAGGAATGAGAAGTAAGGCTGGGGGACAGGATCTCTTATTATTTACTCTAGGGAGGGGTAGAAGAAATATTCCAAGTCTCCTGGCAGAAAGAGACTGGAGGTCATTGGTGACCAACAGGTAAAGAATATGCTGATAAAGCATGATGAAGTAGAGAAAAGAACAGTACATGTGGAGCCTGGTGATACCACCTTGGACCACCAAGAAATAGCTGATGCATGAAATGAAATACTCACAGTTCCCAAGTGACAGGCAGAGAAGAAAAATAACCAACATAAAAGAAAAATTAAGGTTTGTCAAAACACTACCAAAATTAAGAGAGGGAAGTGCAGTCAGCTAGTTGTTCCAAACACCTAAAAGTGCCAGAAGGCACCTTATGGAGGAAGCATCCATCAGCAAAATGATAGGGGGTTTTTGTTACTGACCATAGCAATATTTTTCCAGGTATTTCCTCTCTGTCTTATATAAGCACTAGTTAAGAAGAGGAAAGCAGTCCTCAATCTCCCTGTACAAAAACACTCAGAGCAGCAGCTCTTTTCTCTCTTTCCTTTTTCATAAGGAGACATTGTGACCAGAGAAGGATTTCCAATTGGAAGAGGTTTTGTTACCAAGGAAGATGTGGATGACAAGGAAGGAGATGAAGAAGAAGAGTAATTATAAGGGATACCTCCAGCACAGTGCAAGATTAATGTTCCTCCTAATTTATCTCATATTTCTTCCACAGATGATGTTCCAACCATCTATGTTTGTATGGTTAATACTGAGGGTTGAGAGCAGAGAAGAACTCCTCAGGGTCTGCTCAATTCTTGCCATCACCCTTTCAGCAGTGGGGAAAAAAATCCCCTGTGTGATTCCTCGCACCTTTGCACCAGGGTAAATGAGAGGTTAGAGGGATTGTCTGGAAGGAGGTGCTAATGATGCTGATCAGCATTGGACAAACCAGGCCACTTGTGCATTGTGTGGGGCAATTGTGGGAGTGCAATGATTTCTACAATGAAGGCAGTCAGCTGTGGTGGAGGTCTGATAAATCAGAAATGCTCTAACTATAAGCTCAGCTTCTTGGAATATTCCAAATTATCTATCATGCTGGTAATTGCTAAAAACTGCCTATATTTTAGATGTATGTGTTTGCAATGTTATTTGGAGCCTTTATCCCTGTAAGAAAAATTATTATAATTCACAAATTACAATGTGCAACTGTTGGTACTTTATTTTTAAAAGCTGTGCACCTGACACAGGGAATGTGCACAAGTTGTTGGCTTCAGTCAGAGGTCCCACTAGAAGTGAATGCCTAGCAGGAGACTGCTGTCCAAAGAATGACAGTAAATTATTAACTTTTAAGCTACATTTTTATTTATTTACTAATTAATTTATTTATCTAGTCTCCTATTGTTTAAGAAAAGTTGTATTTGGGGAACAAACTGATACAAATATATTTTAAAATACTTTAATATTCAACACATGAAATATTACCTGCAGAGCACTATCTTCCTCTGAAAAGAGAATCAGTGTAACTCTTTGCATGACCTGATTCACCTGAATTTAGACAGATATTCTGAAACTCTCTAACAGCAGAATAGGTCTGTCTTTTCTGGTACCTTTCACAGTTCTTTGTCCAGTTTTAAATGAAGCAGTCAAGGAAAATATCATCTGTCTAGCTTGCAATTCCCCTGTTGTAATACATTCCTTGTTATGACTTTTCTCTACCCTCTACCTTCCTTGTTTAATTTCACCCTTTTTGTATTTTAGTTTAGCTTAGCAGCCATTTGCTTACATTTTTTCCTCTATCCATCCTCATCTCCTGCTGTGACATCAGTCATTGTTTCTGAAGGAATCAAACTACAGCTACCTGGGAAATCTGGGGTTTGTGCATTCCTGAGTCCCACAGCTGAAGGGAACCTACCTTGGTGGTCAGATCTAGAAAAAAATTGTTAGAGTATTAAGGGATAGCTAGATTGGGATAAGGGATTGCTAGAGCTTCACCTAGACTGGTATCATACAGATATTTCTTTTTCTGCACTGAAGGTCCCAAACTTTCTCCTTTTCACATTCCTGTTGGTTGCAATGCTGGGGATGTTATTTTTCTCTCTGCCACAAAGGGTTAAGCTCACTGTATCCCTTCTGTGAGAGATTTTAAAAGGTACCTTTTACCTTCAGCTGTCCCTGATATCTCCCCAGGTATAATTTGATGCAAGTTTATGCCAATGTTAACATTTTTAATTTTTAAACCAACTTTGAATTCTTGCACTTTGTACATGAAAGCTGTTAAAACCTTGCCCATTTAAAACAAAGAATAACTGAAATAATAGGTTCTTGGAATGTGAAATTTACTCATATGTAGCAGATTGACACAAGGCTGAACATTCACCAGAAATCTTATATTATGTCCTCTGATTTACTGTGAATCACTTCACATTTACAGTAGAAGTACAGATAAAATCATATCCATAACACTGTGATGACTATAAGTGGTCTGTTTCGCTGCTTTTTAACAGACAGTTGAATCAAATAATTTTAGAAATCCCATACCAAAAAATGCTATGCATTTTCCTCTCTGTCTTTCTCTCTCTTCACTACAGTACATGTCTTGCTGTTTAGAGCAAACTGACTGTGCTCAACTTGTTCTGTTACTGTGTTGCTGACATCGATGTTTTATTTACTGAATTACAGTTGTGTTTGAGGCCTCCTTTATTTCCAGAATGTTTTGTTAAAGTCTTGCGTACATTAGGCATTTTACTTTCTTTCCCTATAAAATATTTCATGATGTCCTGATCCAGTAGAAAATTTTCTTGTAAAGTCTGGCAAGAGCTGCAATTACTCTGGACTTTTGGGGCAGCAGTGCAAATTTTATTGTCAGAGTTATCACATCCCCTTCTGTTCACCTGCTGTGTTTTTATGACTTAAAAATCACATCACCTTGTTTATGATGACAGTTTATTATTGAGTAGGAATATACCAAAAATATTTTTTCAATTATGGCAATAAAATATTGGAGATTCTGCCTAGGCCATGTGTTAAGGAGAAATGTAGGGAATGTAATTCCCCTTGAGAAACCAATGCAATTAATTTAATAAATATAGGGAGTGAAATAATTAGATTAATAAATTAAGAGGGTTTCTATTTGTCATTTGTTGATTATAGCTGGCATCTGTTTGAGTATTATTTTGTTGGGAAGTGCAGGTGTTTCTGCAATAGGATTTACTGTTAGTCTAGATGTAAAAAAAGGTCATCCCTTAGTATATTTCCACTTTGAACATATTCAAAGAGTTATCTAAACTTTACAAATTTTAACTAAATTCTTTCTTCTTTTCCCAAACCAAAATAACTGAATATTATGTGCTGTTATACTGCACAAATATCCATACCAACAGTATTAGTTTCTTTTATTGGATATAATGGATCACTCTTTGCAAGTAAAATACCCACAATTACTTTATCTAATGCATTATGCCCAACAGGGCAAATTCAGTGCAAGCCAGGCCATTTGGTACTTCCAACTGGCCCAGATTTGTTGAGTTTGATGTATGTGGAGTAAGCAGTAAAACAACCAGTTTGGTTGGTTTTGGTTGTTTTTGGTTTGTCAGGTCAGTGAGTGCTGGTGCAGCCCTACAGACAGGCTGAAGGTGTACAATGCTCAGGGGAGTGGGTGAGTGACAGTTTTGCCTTAATCAACATTGAGCTGAACCTCTCCTCTGCTCTCACTATCAGTATGCAAATTACTAGGGAAACACCCTTATGACATAAGGTGTGTTAATTCATATCGCCGGCCAGGGGGGGTCTATGTACAAATCGCAAGTGGGACAGGACAGCTGGAGACAGCATCTCGAGCTGTTGTATTTTCCAGCATCAGTCTCATTACATGGTGATGACAATGGGAAGCTGCCAGCAGCTCACGTCCCCAGCAGCAAAGAACTTCATGTTACAACTTGCTTTAAAAGCTTCTTGACCAATCACACAAAGCAAAAGCATATTGACAGTAGTTCTATCCAATCACTATAAGCACATGTACCTTTGATTAAAACCATGCTTGCTTATTTTAAATACAATACTTACTTGTAAGCCTTAAAACACAATGCACAGAGCTCCATTATTAAGCTTAGAACTTCCTAACATTTTGCTAGATATAGTTTTCTGTAGCTTAGGGAGTTATTCTAGACAAGCGTTAATACACAGACCATTGTTCTATTTGTCCTTACTTTTCTGCTATTATATAATTTTTCTGCTGACAAATCTTATGGCTACTGCATAGCTCTAACCGCAGTTCTGCTGTGTCTGAGGCCTGCCTTTTGCAGCTTTCCCAAAACCCTCTGTTTTTGAGGATTCCCACAAATTCACATACCTACTTAGATGAACGTTTGAGTGCACTTTAAGTTGTATACTCTTATATGGCTACTGAAAAATCCATTCATTTTAACACCAATGAAATCTGAGTGAATACAAACACTGATATTTGAAATGCTTCTTTTCAATAGGTGGGAAGAAAAAGAGATTATTTTCAGGAACGTTTCTTCTCATGCTTAGGTTGTGCAACTGAAACACATTGAAGAAATAAGTTATAAATATATACTTGTCCCATAGTAATTAATTTCTGAAATTCTTCAGCTCTGATCTGCAGTCAAAATATCAATGTCTGTAGGGCACGTGCTGGGAGCCTGGGGAAAGCAGTGAGCCTTTTTCAGGCTGGCCCAGGAAAGCTTCATCCAAAGGAGTTGGAGACATGAAAGCAATAAAGTTTGAGTCTAAATCACATCTGTGTAACCAGCACTCAGATGCTCATCACCCAGGGCAAAAATGCACCCCAAAATTAAAGTGAAAAAGACTGAGACCCACCAAGTCATAGTATGTGACTTTATTATTGTTGCTTTCCTAACCTGGGAAGCATCAGCTCAAACTTGTGGTCTGTTTACACTTTCTGGGAATTTTTCATTTAATGGTACGAATTAGCCCATTCCTACAGCTGATGCTGCATTTTTATTAAAAATACTGCTCACCATCAGGTTTTGGCATTACTACTCTTGCCTTACTACTTCATTGCCACTTGGGTGCTATACATGTAGAAGACCTTGGAATATCCCATTTTCCTGCCTGGTTTGCAACCTCTGATAATTAGGGAGTTGCTGATTCAAGGATGGGCTGGCTGTTTCATTTTTTACCAAGACACTGCAAAAATAGAAAGAAAATTCTATGCAATGATGTAAAAGTAGGACTTAATTTGGACAGCATAGGCATATAAAGATATGGTGGCTGTAAAAGCCGTTATCTTTTAGCAAACAACAGTTGCTTATCAGATAAGACAGTGATTTTAATGAAGAATCATAGATAAGGACAGAGCAGCACATTGATTAATGCACACAACAACTTCTCCTGAAATCTGACTGCATTAGGTGTTCACTCTTTTGTGATGATCTGCAAGCTGCAATAAAGCTTTTACAGTTATTCAATATCATGAATAATATTAGCAGGATTATCAGAGTTTCTAGTTGAAATGGATAACTCCATCTCCTGGACTTCCTAAAGTTCTCACTTTAAACCTGCATTATTATTAGACAGACATAAACAAGGGAAAGAAATTTCTGGGAAAGAACTGAGGGGGGAAAAGGGAACAACATATTTTTTTGTTGTTGTTGTTGTTGTCATACAGTGTAACTTGAATATATTGTAAGTAATTAGGAATTCCCTAATTTAATCCACAGTAGTATACAAAAACACACCACTATGCTTTTTGGCTGTGTTTGGCTTTTGTAAATGTGCTTTAGAAAAAGGCTGTTTGTCACCAGTGAAAAATCAACTAGCCTTTGTAGCTGGACTGATTTATTTTTGAATGCAGGCTATTGTTAAATATAATTTTTTTTTCATTTTCTTTGAGTCTAGTCCATACATCACACTTCTGTCATGAAGAAAGTTATACATAATTCCTGGGGCAACATGTCCCCATTTCCCTTTTAGATTTTTCTGATCATTGAACCCTGCAATAAAATGGTCCCATGCACACCTGTTTGACACCTGGGTGGTGCAGTACATGGGTCGTGGTTTGAGGCACTGAAATAGAGTTGCTGTGATCTCACCCAAATTCAATAGAGCAAAACTTGTTTTAAAGGGAAGCTTTTTAGGTCTAGGTGGGATTCTAGAACTGGAGGATGGTCTTAATTTACAGTCATCTTCCTGAAATCAATTATTCCTTAAAACTACTGTAAGTTACCAAGCTCACAAGCTGTTTATTGTATTGCACATGAAATTATACTTAAGAAAGTTTGTATTTGCATGAGTGAAAATGTGCAGTATAAGGCTTCTTGTCTTGAACATCTTTTAACCTGCTGGCTTACCTGAGATGAAGAGAGAAATAATGCAAATGACTGTGAGTTTGACCGTGCTGAGTGATGTGTGAAGGAAGCATGGAGTACACGTGCTTTATTAATGTGAGTTTCTCAGCTAGTAAGCCATTGTATATTAGTAATATCACAATTCAGGACTAATTAATGCATCATTATGGTCTCCTAAAAGGCTTTTGTCAGTGTGAGGCAGTGTACATGGGTTAGTATTTGTTCTGGAAATGTTTTATTATTATTGCTTTATTGTAATGTGAAAGCTGATTTGGTGCCTTGAATTGCACTTGCACCCCTAGAAGCATTATTTTAATTGGAAATATTTGCAACTAAAAATACCAGACATAAACCATAAATGTGTAGTGGGCCATTTTCTAATTCTATAAAAGGAGACTTTCATTAAGGGTAGAGAGATACAGATATGGCAGCTGGGTGGTCTTGAATCCAGAATCAGAGAATTGGTTCAACATTTAGAGTTTGTCTCCAATACTCAAGGGCTGATCCTACACATTCCCCTTTTTCAGGCCTGTTTAGGGCCTTGTGGGGAATGCACAACTTTTGAGAATCAGATCTGAAAGTCTTCCCAGGGAACATGCTTTTGAAGAACATCTGTTTTGAAAACACCAGGCATGTGCAAACCAGAGTGAGACCAAGGTCATCTGAAGTTTAGCTTTCCTCTACCCAAGAGCTGCCTGTAGTCATTTTTCTAGCTTTATTTTCATCTGGTCCCTGCATAGCAAAAATTCTGCTCATAAAGCAATCACAAAAATTGTTATGGCCCTAAAGAATGCTGCTGAAAACAAATAAGTGCTGCAGTTTCTAGATTCCATCCCTAATTAGTAAGAGGGGTCAAGTGTCAGGTCCATCAGTGAGCTGTAGTATTTCAGTTTTCGATCAGTAAAGGTCTCATTCATTTAACAAGACAAAGAAGCTGAGAATTTTCTTTGTGACATTGTTCTGGTTCCCTTTCCTTCTCATGTTATTCCTAACTTTTTCCTGATAGATTAGCTTGGGTTTTTTGAAACTGATCTCTGGATAATACTTTAGTGGACTCTTAAATCACCCTTTTTTCCCCATTCCTTGGCAATATAGTTGCTTCCTTTCCATTAACCTACTGCCTGATTACACCAACTGTCTGAAATGCAGTTTGAATTACTCTTTGCATACGATCTTATCTGACACTAACATCTCCTTCCATTTTTTAATCTCATTTTAAGGACATGAACTATTTGGAGTTCCTTCTGCCCCTTTTATCTAGATTCCATTTTCTTAAATGAAAGAAAATCAGCTTTTCCAAGGGGAATAGTTTAATTGTTCAGGGTGCATGATTTGTTGTGACCTTACAATTGTGCAGGACCACGGTCCGTGGTGTTCCATGCAAGTGATCAGAAGGGGCCATGCTCGCCTTTGAAGTGGGGTAGCTTATCAAAAAAGTAGTAAGTTGGATCAAAATTTCTGTCCAATTAACTGTGTCCTTTCCACATAAGCATGGGGGTTTTTGTATTGTGGACTGCTGGGGGTTTTGAGTAAAATTTACTGCCAAATCTATGTTTTAACAGACTAGTATGAAGTATTTTCATTCTAACCACCTATTGATTCATCTAAGTTCATAGATGAATAGTCATAACTTGAAAGATTTATTGAGTTCTATGAGTCTAATTTGTCTAGCTTATTTGTTTTACAATAAGGCCACTTTTCTGCCTCTGCTGTTCTGTCTGTTCAGCTTTATTCACTAAACCTGTGGCTCATATTCTCTACTGCTTCCATGGGACTCATCGTATGGCTTGGCTTTGTATGGTTTCGATTTAATCAAGAGGAAGATGAAAGTAGGTGTGTGTTACTTTCAACTCCGCAGTCATTTTGCCATCCATCTTAGTCAATGTGTGGTTGCCCAGGACACAGCATTAATGATAGCTGTCAAAATAATAGTCAGAAGGTTAAAGGTCAAGAAAAATATGTTAAAGACTTCAGGGTGAACCAGATGATAAAGTAACTCATTTAGGCCATTAAATGCTAGCATAGTATGGACTTGATGGCTTCATGGGTTACTAGAAGCAAGAAGAGTAAATGGGGACATCTTCAAGTAGTTTACTCTTGTTAAAAGATGAAAAAAGATGATAATAGCATTACCAAACAACTGCACTAAAGGCAATTTTCTTAATTACCATGCTGACCCAGCGG
Organism: Agelaius tricolor; assembly: GCF_023055355.1. NCBI lineage: Eukaryota > Metazoa > Chordata > Aves > Passeriformes > Icteridae > Agelaius > Agelaius tricolor. Next base: position 16,779,333 of record NW_027269261.1, on the reverse strand, counting down.
TGCACAAGAGAGGTCTTGTTATTAGAATGAGAGTTTTTACTTTCCAACAATATTAACCCTTCTTGGTACTCTATGTTTTAATTAAGAGTATTCCTGGAAGTTCTGCAGCTCTCAACATTTTTACATTTATTTTTGGGTTTGTAAAGCAATGAGTCAAGAGATAAACCATTGCATCTTTCTTCATTGGCTGAAGCAAAGGGTTCACTTGTTGAAGCAAAATACCACTGAGTCTATGCTTCATTTTAGGTCTTTCTCCAATAAAGCTATGAGTCATACATTTATGGAAGGAGCAAGGCTGAGCAGCTAAATAGTCTCTGACTGTAAAAACAGTAGTGTGAAGTTGTCTCCCTTTCCCTAATTTTTTCAGCAAGGCATTTTGTTTACAGTTGTTTAGAAATTAGATGTTTTCAGTTGTTTAGAAATAGACTTATTTTCTGGAATAATCTAGGTGAGAAAAAAAGTTCTGCAAGCTATTATACTTTTTCTAAACAGTGAAATGTCATAGAAAACTAGAAAGTTTTATATGTATCAATAAAAGACTTTCAATTTCACAGCCTGTAAATGGGGGCAAGGATTAATAATTTCCTCAAACCTTTAACAAAAAATTCCAGCAAGATTAATGTAATTTGCACGTGTTGTCTGTCTTCTGTTACCTAGCTGGCCCTGGTTAGTAAAGGCTTCATCCAGGCTCTAAGATTTTCTGGGACATTGACTGTCATGCCACAGGGACTGCTGGTTTGCTAGTTTCTTAAGGGATCTTTTTAGTAGTTTACTTTCATTTGACTTGCCTATATGCCTATATGCTCAGATATGTTCTTCTTGAAGCTATTGTATTGTAGTTACATTTGGTGGAGAGGAAATACAAATCTCAGCATCAAGCAAAATGTCGTAGGCAGATGAATTCCCTGCTGTTCCAGCATCTAAAAAAATTATGCATGTACAGAACACGTTATTAGAACTTGAAACATTATTTTTAAAAAAAAGGAGGATTAATTTGCAAGTATCTGAAGTTGTGACATTATACTACCATGATGAAATAAGAGTAAAGTGCACTAAAATCAGCTGGACTGAAAGTTTTGGGGAAGTCATTACTGCTACTGTGACCATCATCCACTGTTCAGAGAAGGCCTATATTGATACTATCAGTTAGTACTGATAATTCGGGAGGGGGAGACCAACGAAACTGGAGACACTGACTGAAACATCTAGAGTGTCTTGCTGTAGAAGGTATTCTTATGTTTTCCTTTCGGCCTCCCTCATCAGAGGAGTTTTCAGTGACTATCACTCAATGTGGCATGTCAAGCAGCCTGTTCCCAGTCTTTGAAGCTCAGAGAATTATTGGGAGCATGGTAACAAGGGCACATAGAGCTGTTACAGCACCAGATTGATCTCCATGTACTTTCCCTTCAGAAGCTGTCTTTGAATTGGAGTTTGGCCTAGAGCAGAAGCAAATGATCTGATTTTCGTCACTTATGTCACATTGATTCAGTTCATGGCAATTTTGGTGATGTGGGGGAAAACTAGATTCCTTCTGAAGGAAAATGAACCAGCAGTTGAACTTCAGGTACTTCCCAGCAACTTACGAGTGCCCTATAGGAAACAAGTGCCCAAAATAATGGCTGGTCTTCTACGTATGTGGGAGGGATATTTTATCCAAGGATCAGGTAAAATCTGGTTCCAGTAACCACTGAAAAGGGCATATTCTATAGATGTAGGGCCTTCAGCATGAACTGCAGTAATCGCTTGATCTGCTCTTTTCACACCAAACACCTTGCTACTATAGAGTCAAGGCATCTAATCTAAAATGATTGTCCAGGCTGGTATATTTTCTGTGTCACTTGGTAATTAGTTAATTATATTATTAAGAATCTGCAGTATATCATACTACTATATCAAATTCTATTTCTTTTAATACTGTAATATCCTCAACAATCCCTACTAATTTCATGGAACTACTGGGCTTGGCACTGTAAAAACATGTAGGAATTTTGGCTAGAGCCTCTTGAAAGAGCTCACAATCTACCTCAGTGCAATAAAGTGAGTAGCATGAAGGAAGGTCTTTAGCCTGGCTTCCTGGGAGACAGAAAAAGTGATTTGTCCAAAATGAAACAAAAAGTATAAGGTAGAACTAACATTTGAACTTATGGACTTTGAAAATCATTCCAGTGTCTGGACCAAGGCACTGGCAAGCTTATTTCCCATCACATTTTCAAAGCAAATTTGCTTCCATATTTGCACTATTTGTGAGTTTATAGTAAAGGACTGTGTTCCAGCCTTATAGTAAGTTTAAAATCATATATCTTCTGATGTCTGGTTTGCAAAAATTGTTAGCTGACCAGGCAAAGAACATCTGAATGGCTAATGGAAACTTTCTCTTCCTGCTAAATGGGGCAGTTGGCTAATTTGTTTAGCTAAACTATATTAGCCATTGGGAAAGTTTTATTATCACAGACAAAAGCAGGAAGCAGGGAATGGACATGCTGTGTTTTTAAAATTAAAGTAATTTTGAAAAACAAACTCACTTTCTTATTGATTATTTCAGTTGTTAGATTAGAGGCTCATTACTTTTAATAATAGGATAATAGAAGATAGAAATGGAAAAGATCTATTAGATCATTGAGTCCATCCCCATTACAGGGTCAGGTATATGTGGATGGATGTATCAAATATTAAACTCATATGACACAGTAAATCCTCTGTTTCCTCCACAGAGTGCTGATGCTAAGAGCTTTGACAGTGAGTTGTTTACTCTTAAAAGCAGCTTCTGAGCTACCTTCTGGCCAGCTCTTAGGCAGATGTTTAGTTGGGAGAGAAGAATCCCAGGAGCCCAATGAGAAATAAGGTCATGGTGTGGCCTTTTTCCCTCCCATAGCTGCATGCCTGCAGCTACTGGCAAGTGAATTTCAACATGCACTCGGGCAAAGCCAAGAGATGCCTTTGCAAGGCTGAAGTCCAGCTCCTTGGTTTTGTTCAAAGTGTATCGTTACAGTGAGAGAAACACAGAGACTGAGGAGTAGTTTCTCTTTGATCTGTAGTGCCAGTGGGGGGAATGGGGTAACACAGGAGATCAAGACACCAAATCCAATGGCTCATTGGTTTTTTGTGTAGTCTGCAGCAGCTGCCATAGGGACACTGAGAGTCAGGTGAGATGTGCAAGAAGAAAGTGCATTCCAGATGCTCAGCACCTGGTTTCAGGTAATTGATCTTAAACCTCTTCGTCTCTCTTCACTTCAGTTTTGTAGCAAATAGTCCTGTTTGGAATTGAACACCCCTTCCCCACAGAGCTAATCCTCTTCCCACAGACTTGGGCTCCATGTTAGGCTCCATAATATTTATAAGGAACATGTGAAGGTTTGTGGGGTTATTTGTGAACATTATGGAAAAGGGGTTGGAGGTGGAAGTCTTACTTCACATGTCCATGGTTAAGCTTCTGGGAAGCTTCATAGATGAGGAATCCAGAAGGTTTCCCCAGATGTATAAACATACCCAGTCTTAAGAGGCTACCTTTACAGCGGTCAAATAAATTTATTTGATACAAAGGGGTCATAAAGACTTATTGTGGGTTTTTTTCCTTTATTTCTCACTCTATAATTATGGTGGAGAAGAATAAGAAGACCTTCAGCTTAAAGAAGTACTTCAGCTGTTGTATCTCAAAAAACAGAGACTGTGTCAAACAGTTATATTAGAATGGACTGTTGAGAAGCAGTAGTCTGGTTAGTTCTTTCAGGTATTACATCACTGGCATTATTAAAACTTTTGCCTATAAGCAGTCCTTTTATCTTCCCTAGAACTCCAGTAAATCTACTCATGTGGGTAAGGGAGTAGCATTCATTTACTGAGCCTACTCAAACAGGTGAGGAGGCATATTAAGTTCAATAAGAACTAGTCTTGTGCAAAAAGATGAATCACCTCACTAAGCATTCAAAAGATTTAAGGAGAAAGTCAGCCCTTTTTGATTCTGTCCTTATATTGATTTTGGGGAAACTGCTAAATTTAGAGCAATTAGATACATTGGAAGTAATTAAATGCAAAAGTGCTGTAGCAATTAAAATGGGAGGCCATGCTGCATATAGAACAGTTCAAGCATTTTATAGTTTTCTCAATTTCCTTAAAAATTGCAAGAGTTTTTCAAGATTGATGCCTTCTGCAATGATGCATCCCCCTATTTTGTTTTTTAAAATTGGGCCATGGTACTCCTCACTGGTTTTTGCTGTTAAGTAAAATCTGAGTTGTTGTTTTTTTTTTTAAGTATAGACATAATAATTTTAAGTCACAGTGTATTGCACATGCCCAGAACAGCCTCGATCATTTCCAAATTCAAGGACTAATAAAAATTGGAAGCACTCCAGTAACTTTAAATTACTTTGCACATTGAAGAGTGATTTAAAATCATTGAGCTGATTCAATTTTTTTTTTATATATGCACTTCAATTTGGAAGTGAGTCAGATGGACAGTAGTGTGCTGAAGAGGTATGAGACATATTGAATTAATTTAAACATTTTTAATTCAAGAAAGAGAGAAAGGAGGGGTAATGAGGTTCCTAATAGGAACCAAGAGAACACCCCCATTTACTGCCACTGTGTGGTTAGGAGTAGGATGATAAAGCAGTGAAGGAATGACCAACACCATCAAGGAGTTAGCTTTTATAGTATTAGTGTGCTAGTGATATGAAGGATTGCCAAAATTGGTGGGATCTGGAAAAAGCCCTGTGATTATGCTTTATTTATTACAAGTATTGTTTTCAAAGAGATTTGCACACCTGTGCATGTTTTGTTTTCCTCTTGCAGATAGATCAACAACAGGACAACTGACTGACTTGGGGAAAACCACATACACATGTGCATACATGTGTATAAATGTAGGCAATGTGCAATTTGGCTTCACAGCATTTGTTACTTGACACTGGTATGTATGCAGAAAGAAAAAAGCTGGCATATGGAACTGCCTGGCAGCATGTGAATATTACTTCAGCATTCATGCACAAGATGCATAAAATTAAAATAAGAAAATACTTCTATTTTGCAAGACAGTGACATGATGGCCATTCCAAGGTTAGTGAAATTTACCCATTAATAAGTTGCTCTGGTCCTCCATAATCTATCCAGTGGGAATGTGTGATATTAGTATCCTAGCTGGGTTTTTTTGAATAGATGACAGACTAAAGCCTTCACATAAACTGCGGAGGTAGACTGGGATAAAAAAAATCCAAAACTAGAAAAAAAAAAAACAACAAAACTACCCAAATATTGACTTTGCGAAGAGGCTAGTAGTTTTTATGTGACTCTTCATGCAGAAACAAACATGTTTGTCTATTTTTAGAGGAATCAAAGAAAAATTTTGATAGAGAGAGATGTTTGAATGCATCCATTTTCTTTGAACATTAAATCACCCTTTGAGTAGGATTTTGTTTTGGGGGTTCTGTATTAATCCAAATTAGACATAGTCAGCAGTGGTCTCTGATTCTAGTTACAGAAAAAAAAAAAAAAAGAGGAACTGGCATATTTTACTCAAAAGTCCAGTAGCAGAAGAAAGGTGGGATTTCCTCCTTGTTCTCTGCCACATATTTTCCTCATATTCAGGAAATTTCACTGTGGGTCAGGAATTCATTAAGTTAAAACCTGACTTCAACAGTAAAAATCATGCCATGTTATATGCATGTTTCCATAGCAGTTCTTGCTGTGGCTGTTTGTTGGCATAAAGACCTCACATTAGCCTTTACTAGACAGACATACTACCTTTACACAGAGTCCTGGGATGAACAGACTGACTGCTAAAATTGACGTAGCAGTTGTGGGCATTTTAACTTCATGGCACTAAGCTGGGGTAAGCTTCTTCTAACCATATATTTAACAATGACAGCTGACAAAATGTGAAAGATGTTTTTTCTTTGCAAAGCCACATTTCAGTACTGTTGCCTTATTCAGCTCCTTCAAGGTGTTCTCTAAAGTGACCCTACTTTTAATGGTAAACCACTCAACCACTGAGTGTTTGTAACCATGGCAAGAGAAGGCCTTCATATAAAATACTCTTTGTTTTGCATTTCCCATCAAGAAGACATTTTGCATTCTCACCATGGAAATCCGGGGCCCAATCTTTTATCACATTAACTATCTCCATGCTTTTCCAACATTAATAATAATAATAATAATAATAATCCTTTTGCTTCCAGAGAGGACTGAAGCATGCCCTAGTTTTCCAGAGTATCAGCAATCTCAGATTTCTGACCATCTTTGTTTTTGTTTCTCACTTTGTGTTTCCGTTCACTTTTGTGCTTTCACTGGTTGATCATATCCTAACAGTATCCACCACCCTTGAGCTCTGTTCAACAATACCAGTCCACTGGTTCCTGTTTAGGAAAGAGGTTGTTCATCCCAGTAAATGTGATAAAGCAGAATCTAAGTAGGAGGAGAGGGTTTGTAAGTTTAAGAATGATCTACATGTGCCATGTTGGGCTCATCCATGCTGACTGTCTCATATTCAGGACTGTCTCATATTCAGCTTTTCTTCTTCCTCTTGGATTTGGATGCAAGCAGGAAACCTGATACAGAGGGCTGTCACAAGAGGAATCGAGATCCCTTGGCAGAAGGGATGCTCCTAAATGATAAGCAACAACTGGAGATTAGCTTTAGGCAGCCATGGATTGCCCTTTCTGGTCTAAGTTGCAACAACTTATGTTTGGGAAATTTCAGAAGGCCAAGCTGCTTTTCATCAATCTGTTTTCATTCATTGTGTGCAGTTTTTGATCTCAAGTACATCTTTCATATGGTGTTGTCTAGTTCTCTTACCATCTTTTCCTGAGCTCCCAGGGGTTTGATGGTATGTTGTTTTGATTTCTATCAAATTAGATAGCCTCTCAGACACTACAATAATTGTTGGCCTATAACAGCCACTTTACTGGAAGTCATTAGGAAATTTTCCAGCCCAGCAGTATACAAAGGAATGACTCCTTGACAGGCCTCAAATGCTAAACATTTAGTGAGGGGACCACGACTCTCATGAATTTGATCCTAACTCAGACAAAGCTTTCTTGATTTATGCATTAATTCTTGCTTTTGCAGTTTTCTCAGAGAGGTTATTCATGTTTTCACTTCAACAAACCAAGACCCTGCTCTAAAAATCTATCCTGGGCATAAACCCCAGTTCTGCCCCTGATGGCATTTGTTCAAAACCAATACAAATATCTGGCCCTCAAAGCGGATTTTTCACACTCAAAGATAGCATTATCAACTCGCTTTTTAAAACTACTTAGGGTTTCTTTAAAAATGTACTGTATCTTGCAGAGGCAGCAAAACAATACTGTAGATATGGAGGCTATCCATTTTCATTTACTAGATAAATCAATACTCACATAAAGCCTGAGTAACTTGTTGGCACTAAACTATGCATCACCATTTTTACTAAAATTTGTCAAGCTTCAACCATATGAGCTTTTATATTTCTTTAAAGGGGAGTATGCGTTTTCATGTTGCATTATATGAAATTTATAGTAATAATAAACAGTAATAATCAAGTTATTAATCTTCTCTGAAAAGTCTAAGGGAAGGGGCTTTTCTCAACATAAATAGAGTAAGTAGAATTACAAAAAGCTCCACTAAACCTTGGTGTGTGACTGAGAGAGGGATGTTTCATACTCCGTAGTTTACAGGCATATGTTATACTGTACACACCGTCTGCAAGCACTTTAGAAAATCCTGGATGCTTAGCATAGTCTTAAATCAGGCGTGTTGCCAATTGTGGATTAAGTAGAGGATAGCTGGGTCATTTTCCGAGGAGTTCCTTTACAGTTCAGCCTTTTTTCTTGGTGTTAATGCTTTTACTGCTGTTGGGTGAAGGGAGGAGAGGCTTGGAATACCCTGCCCTAGGGCCTCCTAAACTGTTCATCTGTCATGGATCATGTCATGGAACAGAAATGTTTGTTTTTGCTCCCATTCATTTCAACTGGCAGCCAGTTATTATTAGAATGAAAAATTAAGCTATTATGCAGTGGAAGCCTTTCTGGCTCTATCAAATTTATGGAGTTAATACAGCAAAATTATCCTTTATAGTGGGTATAAGCAGCTGTATATATAATGCAGGCCCCTTCTTGATCAGTCCAAATACAAAATGGCAGCCTTGTTTTCATTATCAGCATTAAAGCTTGATATGGTGTGTTACCTTATTTCAGAAATTTCAAGGGAGCAGTTAATAAATTAAAAGTACTGTGGGTTACTTGATTAGACATTTAAGTCCATTCTCTGATCTTCAGGGTCTGCAGATATGCTGAGTTGTTCTCAGAAACAGAAAAATCATAGAATTTCTTTAGACTTTCCAAAATGTTTATTTTCAAGTGCACTTGACTTTATGTTTCCTGGGGTGCTATTTGAGTGGATTTATTTATTTATTTATTTATTTATTTATTTATTTAAAATGGGGAAATTAGCTATATCCTTTACAAACAAACGAGAGGTGTGAATATTTTTATCAAGCTTCATATTCTTGAGAATCTGGGGTCTCAAACTCTAGTGACTCATACACCTTAGACATAAGGCATTCACAAGGAGCAAGGTGCCTTGTGAGAATAGAAGGGGATGAACTATGCAAAAGACAGAAAGCCAAATGAATAAATAGGAGACACATCCAAGAGGGAAAGAGTTTTAATAATATTTCTGTACTTGAAGTTGCAACTTGCCCTTGAGTTTTGCATGGAGTGCAATCTGTTCTAAATTCAATTTTTCTTCTCTCTAAAGAAATTCCAGATCCACCTCAGTAATGCAGGCACCTTACCAGAGCATGCCACTGCAGTATAAGGGATATTTATCATCCCAAGATTTTGCCCCCACTTTCTTGTCTCTGAAATAATTGTAGTAAGGTTGTCAAGTTGGGGTTAAATGGAACATTATCTACACAGATATGGGATTGTCTTTGCAACACGTACTCCAGATGTACTGTTTCTGTGTCTTATTGGCACATTTGGGATGGATTTGAAAATAAATAGAAGCAAGTTTGTAGCATCTCATACAGTGATTAAACCCATCTTTGGCACTAAGCAGTTATTGTGTGAAAGTAGTACTGCAGGAAGACAGAACAGAGAAAGAAACATGATTTTCAAAAGCAAAAATTCTTTGTGAGAAAATGCAAAAAAGTTGTTAAGCACTTGAAATTTTGAGTCATTCCTGCTGAAATTATTCTTGTGGACTTTATCAACCTGTGTGTACCAGTATCATAGAGGACCAATTAATTGCACTCATAGTTGCCTTTGAGCTATTTTGAAAGTAGAAAGAAGTCATTTTGTTAATGGTTTAAACAACACTACAATCATTATTTATAGTTTCTGCCAGATATTGTCTTTATAGTAGATGGAAACACAAAGTTACTCTTATATTTTATGGTCCCTAATGAATTTTGATGAGAAACTAAGGAAAAGGAATTACAATCCAGTAGTTAAATACAAAATATAATTATTAAAAATAAAATTTGCTGCACCACAACTCTTGACCAGAATATGACCCCTCACAATATTTAAAGAAATTGCTATGAAGCACAATCTTGAGGAAAGAAAGGAAAAAAATTATTTTATCAAGTAAAAGTTGCTTGAAGAAGTAGCAGAAACCTTATAAAAAGTGGAGCTGGTGTTCAGAATTCACTAGGAGTGGTTCCTCTTCTAATGAGATCCCTGATTAGCTCCAGCCTGAAGGTGTTAATAGAAGGCAGCTGTGTATCTACCAAAGTTCTCAGCATCCACCTCCTTTTCCCTTATCCAAAGCCCCTCTCTGACTAGCTCCCTCAGGAGCCAGGTATGCTTCAGCTTTGCTTATCTGTTGTTTTGTGCCTCTCTGTGTACAGGGAAGGTGCCTTTTCCCTGGTGTCCTTCTGAGAGGCTGCTGTCCTAGTCCTTGGTATCTGGAACTTTTCTGGGCAGGACAGGTTTATTCTGTCTTGGGTGGACTTCATTTGTTTTACTGCTGAGTAGCACCAAGCATGGGACAAGACTCTCCTACTCCTAATTTATATGGTAGGATCCATCTGAAAGGAATAGGGAGACAGTGATTCTGGCTTATATTTAAAAAGGCCCTTTAGTACAGATGTGCTCCGAGGTATGTACAGATTTTTTTATGCCTCCCTTATGGATCCTGCTATCCTATAAGAGTTGTACGAACAGGTTGAAATGCAAAAGACAATCAGACCTCCAGTAGTGATAAAGTGAAATAACTGGATGTGCAAAGAATTTATTTATTGGTGAAGGACAACAGCTATGAAAGTGTGTTTGGTTATGCTGCCTATCACAAAACACAGAATATCTCATTTTCCTTCAACAGTAGTAGGAACACAAGGAGATGGAGTTTTTAAGTTTTGTCACAGGTGCTAATTTCTGCTGATACTTTGGTCCTTTTAAAAGGTATCATGAAACCTTAAAGAGGTTTTAAGTAAATTTGGAAAGATTCACCTACTGAACTACTTATAGTGGTCTTTTCTGAGATCATCTAGGAAGAGCATAGAGATATTACATTCTAACAATGACACAGCCAGCTCTTGCAGAGGTCATGAGTGCCAAGGAAAGCACACAGCAGCACGTTGATTTTTATTAATATCCTGTAATCCAGAATTTGCAATGAAATGGAAGTTAAGCTATTGTTCATCTTTAGATAGATCTTAAGGTCAGAAACTGAAGAAATGTGTAGAGGAATGACAGTCTTGTGAGTTTTGGAAGTGCATAAATCCTGGGGTTTGTGTTATTTCTGGCTAAACTTTTTGTGTTCATCTTGAAGGGATACGTTTTCATTTTAACCTATTAATCTCAGTATATCTTTTTTTGACACAGACCTATTAGGAATTTTAGAGACTACAATATAGACTCCAGATGCTAGGTCCTCCTTCATCTTTTTGGTGCACCCTTTAATCCATAACAACCAACACATTTATTTTATGAGCCCTCACAATCAAGAGAGTCTTAATATCCTTTCTGGCAGGTTTTCACTCTTTGATTTCACATTATATAGGGGACTGGATACTTTGAACATACTTTAGAAACTCTCAAAAGTAAACTTTTTATGGTACATTCTTTACATCTCCATGGTAAATCCTGTTGTGCTTTTAAAATATGCTCACAGGCACATGTATGGAAGTGTAGATGTATTATAAGCTGAATGATAACACATGAGATTGTGTGCTGGTTGTGTGTTGTAGGTTGACAAGGTTGATTGTTCCAGACACAGTGACCAAACCTCACTGGAGATATCCAACGTCCAGGGAGAGCCCTCCTCTCCTGGTTTCATGACAGTCCTGGTACTAAGTAGTGAAATAAAACACATACAGATCAAATTGCACTAAAAGTTGGTATTTGTCTCTCCACCACTGAGATCTGTTGTGATGAACATAGCCATAGGTTTTCTTCTGCTCTTGGAATTTCAGGCAAAGAGAATTTCAATTCTTTTCACTTTTTAAAATTTATTTCTCTGAATGAAATTGATTTTTTGTTTGTTTTCACCAACATGCCCCAGTTGATAATGTTGGGGTTACAGCATGCTTACGTGAGTGCAACTCTGATTTTAGTTCCCAGCAGGTAGAAAACTTTCTTCCCTTTTTCTTCTTTTTGTGTATGTGCCTCTGTATCTCCTTCAGAAATGCAACTGTTAGAATTTGTAAATCCTACCAGTGAAAAGATGACACACAGGGAAAAGCAAAGATGTTTACCCATCAGTGAGCTAGACAAACATCTTCATTTCAGTGATTCAGACAACAAATCAAATAAAGAAAGAAACCCTCTGATGAGCTCCTCCATTTCTTCCCTTTATCCAGCTCATCTGATGCTGAAGTGAAATACATTTCTGCAAGTACAGTCAAGCCATAAATTGAACAATGAATATCTTGTCCAGTAAAGCTCATATCCCAGCTGGGGTTTTCAGCAGCCTGAGCAACATTTCTGAGGGGAAGACCTTTATGAATGAGATTAAGGAGTGCCCATATTCAGCAGGCACCGCTCTTTTCCCATATGACTGGAGGAGTAATGACTCTGTCTGTGCAAGATCCTGGCTGCTCTCCTGCCTGCAGAGGAAAAGAGGCACTCTGATCCCATGCTATTTATGTTGGGAACATTTGGGAGTGGGTTGGGCTGTACTTTTACCTCCCTCTTTAATCACTGCTCTGGGTTGATTGAAAGGTACTGAGACAAGTATTTGAAGGTGGTTTTATGCCTTGCTCTTTTAGTGCTTGTATTCCTAAAAATCTGGTCCCTTCTGCTGAAAAGTACCTGAGTGTTTGTGCCCAGTAAGGATCACCACAAGAGGGATTTTGTGCTAAATTCTGGTCAAGGATGTAGGTTCAGTCTCTTGTGCAGTCTCTAATAGTGCCAAAGGTACAGAAGTACCCTTGCAGATCTGCTTTTGAAAGCCCTCTCCTAATGATGTGATTTGTAGCTGCACTGATATGAGTCTTTGAATCTGGTATGCAATGGAAATTACAAACAAGACAATTCTAATCTGTTGCCAATCAAGCTGTTGTCATACTAAATTTTTACCTCTTTGTTGCTAAATAACTGGCATTTGCATCCATATTGGTGGTCCTGAGAGGACCCTAGGAAGAGTGCTGAATCCTCTTGAATGTTGTACACTAGAAACAACCTATGTGTTGCTGCCTGGGGTTTTTTGGGTTTTTTTTTAAGAAAAAATCTCTTGGATTTTTGCCAGTGGCTTGGAAAGTGGCTGGATTTGGACTACGTATTTTCTTTCTCAAACAAGAGACTAAAATCTATTTGGGTTTTTTTTTAATGATGATGAAAATTAGGAAAGGAAGGGTACGGTACGTGTCAGTGTTAGTTTGAAGCTATGCTGGTTTAAACCTGTTTTTCTGTTTCAAGTACTTGTCATATTCCATTTGGTAGCTGCAAATCCATAACAGTAAACACCTTGGAATCTTTGTGGCTTAAGGTTTGGCACATTATGTGTAGTGTGCTGATGATACAGGAGGTGGGTCTGCTGTATCTGCATGAGGGAGGGCCCAAACACCCAGTTTACCACACATTGTAAATCTGCTGATGTTGGAGTTGCCTTTAGTGTGTAAGAAAGAGGCTGAAGATCCAGAGGACCACTGCAGTCTTGTGAGCCTGACATTAAAACCAGTTGGAGAGAGAAAAATCAGCAAGAAAACAAAGATTCGGGGGGGGGGGGGGGGGGGGGGGGCGGTCTACATCAGACTTTCCCCTTTGCTAAGATAAATTAGCAATTTATTATTAACAACATTTTCCTACAAACATGGATCAGGACTGCTCCTGAGCTTTTTGGGTTTTTTCATTCTGGGAGTCTTTTTAGGGTTGGGGACAGGAAAAGCCATATTTCACTGCCATTATCCAGTATTTTATCAGGGAGAGAGGCTTGAATTCACATTTTCACCATGTATTCTCTACACAGACATGGAGAAACACAGATGTGCAGATAATGTCACCCACATTTTGCCCTGGCTTCAGGACCATAAGCTAATTTTATAACAATTGACGGTGACTTAAACTAATGTTGCTAGGGTGCTGTCAGTGATGCTGAATAAATAGGGAAGGACTTCAGGAGAACAGCAAACAGCAGCTGTGACGACTTTTGTTCTGAAGCTACCTCTGCATGCCAGATTTTACCCTCCAGGCACAGCAGCAGAGCACAACTCCCACCTGTTATCTCTCACCATTGAGGCTTGCTTCTTTCTGTTTAAGTTAGGTTAAATATTTCTCCTTTTCCCAGGATTCAGAGCTCATCAGGCCAGCTGTGGTGCACAGTCTTGAAACACAAAACAGCTGGAGACATAATGTGAACAAAGTTCACCTTTTCTTGTTTACATTTGAAAGCTGCTGCACTATTTATGGGATGATGCATTTGTTTAAATGAATGTCCAGCTATTATTGATTTTTCATCTCCGCTTTTTTTTCCCCTTTATGATTGTGTCCCTGGTGTTGCGCAGCAGAAATCTCTCACTTAACACACCTGCTCACAAATTGACTGTGGAAAGAATTAGGCCATGTTCTCCCTACTGTTTCTGTGGTGGAACTCAGGCATGTATTAACCCAAGAGACCCCATGGAGTCTCTCTCTTTCCATTTGGCATCCCCACAGTCCCATTTGAATTTGCACCTACCTGTTGCACAGTGTAACAAAATGTCAGCTGAGTAGGTAGCTCCCTTTTCTTACCTTCTTTCTCCCCTCCCTTTTGATAAGAGGCCCTGCCTCTGATCACTTATATCCTTCTGGGATTGTGTGAGAGGGAGCAAGAAGCAGGGATAGAAATTGAGAATTTCAACATCTTTAAGGGTTTGGAGAACTAGTAGCTTGGAGGTTGTATACACTGCATATAAGAGTCTTAGTCCATAATTTGACATTCTCAACAACTTGCATTGAGCTGAGGTTTCAGTTTAGGAACAACAGCTAGTAGCAATGGCAATGGAATTACTGAGGACCTGCTACACCTTTCAGAAGCTTTACTTTTTCCTGCTCATTAACAATTAATGCCTTGTTTTGTGTTGAATTTGTCTATATTCAGCTTCACTTTAAGAAGGTAACTTTTATACATTAACACTGATCCATATTACTGCTGTGATTACTTCATTTATTTTTACTACTGTCCCAAAAGAGCTACTTGGACACTTGAAGTTTTGTAGGTCTGGTTAAGGTAAGACAGAAACAGCCTGGCGTGCAAGTACCATACTTGAGGCATCAGTGCTAAACATCGGGTGATCAGAATTGGTTGGATGAGGTCCTTTTTTTGGTTAGAAATGGTGCTTCTCCCCACCACGATTGTGGAATAACTTACTTAGAAGGAAAGTTTCTTCTCTTTTCAGAGAAAAGTTGGCTCATGCCCTAAAGCCTGGAGATTTATGTTCTTTAAAATGTGTGTGGGTTTTTTAATCCTGTTCAATGTAACTGTAGATGGTCTCCATAGCCATATAAATCCTCCACTATTCTCTGATTCCAGCCAAGACCTTGGCTTCAGTGATACCTGGTTGTTATGTATTCTACTGAGTTAGAGTGAAGCTCCCTGTCTTTGATATGGCTCCAGTACTCAATACAGGGAGGAACTTGCTTTAGTCCATCCAAAGGATTTACACAGTATAATCCATGGGTCTTCTCAACAAGCCACCATTCTTAGCCAGCTAAATGTAAGCATAACCTCTCTCTCAGTCTGTTTCTTCTTTTAAGGATAGATCCTGCACTCCTAAATGTCAATCAAGGCAAATGGAGGTTGAATATTCTGTTGATTGACACAGGCTGAAAGTCCCCCAAGTGCTGGATTAATTCTGCAGAGAAAATTCTTGAGAAGGTTTCTTCAAAAATACTGTGTATATGAGTGTTTTCAGTTTTGCTTTGTCACTTTTGCATGTCACTTCTCGTCTGGATTTGTCTACCACATGCGTAATTTTGTGATATCACTCTTGGGGAAAATTGTTCCTGTTCCTCTTCTTTAAAGAGTCACAGAGGTTACTCACTTGTTGTCTGTGATACTAAATTGTCCAATCTGTCCCTAAGACTTTTTGAAGTCTGCTTTTTAGTGGATATGAAAATCTGAAATTCATTCTTGAAGAAGCTTGAAGCTTCTTTAATGAGAAAATGAGATCACTTTAATCAGCCTTGATCTTTTGAAGTCTAACCATAAATATGATTGAGATATGAATACCCAAATATACCTTTTGTTCCCCGTTATTCCGATTCTTTAGCTATGTAAACATCAGATTATTTTAAACGTGACAAATCTGTGTTCCAATGAAGCCTTTAAAAGTCACTGAAAGTCCATCTTCCCCATTTAGTTAGAGTAATTTAAATCTGGAATAACTCAATTTGCTTAATTTGAATTGCATTGACATAGGTGTGGCTGACAGAGGAGGCTGGCTAGCAGTTCCCAACACCAGGAAATCATGAGGTCACACTTGCTTCTTGGTCCAAAGACAGCTTTGTCTTCATTCCAGGTAAAGCCACACCAAAAAAAAAAAAAAAAGAGTGATTAATAATTTTTGGTTTCTACACCTGTGTTTTAGTCACAATTGGCATGTAGGGTACAGAGGCATCGAAATACCTTGAGCAGCTACAGGAGGTTTAATTATTATTGCCTAATAATGTATTGCTAGGAAAAATAATGTAAAAGAAAATCCCCCTTTCCATTTCTCTGAGTAAGAATAATATTAGATATATAAAAAAGTACACAGAAACCTTGATGAAAATGGCTGAGAATATTTTTTTAAAAAGTCTGTCTGACAATAATTTTCTGTATTAGTTCATAAACATTTTCACTTCAGATCTTCTCTCCCTCTCTCTGTTCCCACAAATAATTCACACAAATGTAATAAACCAAACCAGACTCAAAAAACCACTAACTTCTATAACTAGGAAGTAAAAGTACCCTTTACTTATTCCAATTATTGTTTGAAATATTGCTTTTATAAAAAAAGGGAGAAAAAAGTCACCACGTAAAGAAAGGACAGAGACTGAGACCAGTATGAGTCATATAAGAGGGGAAGTGTGCTCCCTTTCATTTTCATGAAATTCTTGCCAGAAATACTTAGTAATAACTGCAAATGCTTTTTCTGCAAAAGAACTTTGAATCATTAGGTGAGATCTTTCAGAAATGTGGTGAACTCATTGACAAGATTTAGTTAGTTAATTAGTTAGTTTAATAGAATAGATATATTTCTTCTTTCCTGCTTTGCAGAAGAACTAGGAACTTCTCTCTGAAGTTTTTAGGAATATGAATAAGTTGGATTTTTTTTAGAAATATGAATAAATTTTTAGGAATATGAATAAATTATATGTTAACACTTTCTGTTCTGTGTTAATCTATACTACTGTTGCTGAAAAAATTGTGTTGCATCTATTAAGTTTTTGTCTATGCAATTTCTCAGGCACTGATGGATATAAACTGAAGATTTACATCCTTATTAGTCTATCTGGACTTCTTAGAGTGTATCCCTCTGTTAATAATCACCTTTTCTGAATGAAATATAATAAAATTTTAACATTCCAGTATCTAATATTAAATTTATTTAAAAATACTTTAGAGTATTTTAATGTAAACAACTTATTTTAATAAAGATAAAAATTACTTTAAGGCATTTGAGAACTTTGTCATTCAGAAATATTTTTAGTACCAGATTTTTATGGATTTTTTTTTTTTAATTAACACAGTGATTTATGAAGCACTAAGCTGAGCTGAGCATCCCCTTGTTTACTTTGGGCAAACTGAGTGACAAAAATAGACTGTTTAGTGGCATTTTCCTGTACCAGGCAGTTTTCATTATCTCACAATGTATTTATGGCATGGCAATATAAATTGAAGTAGATTGTATTGGCACTGCCAGCATTAGTAAAATATTCCATTTGTAATACATCTAGCACTGCAGGTCTTCATTGTGTTGCCAGTGGAATTTTCAAAATATGCATCATTGACATAAGTCTGCTCTCCTCAAAGTAAGTGGAAATTTTAGATGCTGAAATAAGAGCAAAATTTAACTAGTGAGAACTTTTGGAATGGAAAACTGAATACAGGGTAATGATATTTTTAATAGAAAAGATTGTGCTGTCTAACAAAGTTTAATGAATATTCTTAAAGATGCGCAATTACACATTTACATAGCCATTTTTACACTTTAAAAAAATATTTTGATAGCTATGGGCCAAAAATGATATCAAATGCAGTACCTTTGTCAATATGGTGAAGTTAATTTATCCTCCAGCATGTCTGCTCTGTGATCCTCTCTTAAGAGTCATAATATTTCTTCCATACTGGCTGGATTCAGGGTACAACATAGACTGTCTGGGAATAAATCAGGATTATGTAGAGCAAGTAGCTGTTATTTATGAGGCCATTGTTCACTGGCGAAGAAGTTGGAGTGTATGTAGCTGACATGATGGGAACAGTGAGGAGGAGACCCCTGAGATTGCAGGAGACGTTTTCCTTTTCTCACTTCTCTACCTGGCACCTGAAGAAGAAATTTTAAGGAAAGGCCTGCTTTGTCTCTGCAGCTTCAGACAGAAGCCAGCCCACTGGAGATGCAGGCAGGAGAGAATTTAGCTGTTAAAGTCAAAGAAATATTTTCTGATTAGGTGTGAACTGATTTTATTATTTTTCCCTAACAGCTTATAAAGTGACCCACTTTAGGTAACTTTTTATGAAGTATCAAAAATCACTTATCCAATGCCAGAGCTGCTGCTGACAAATTTCAAGCTTTTATTTCAAAGCATGAAACAGTTAAGTGGTTGGAAGAATTCTTTTAAGCATGAGAAAAGCAAAGTAATGTGAAGAGCTGTGCATTTATTTTGAGATGTCTGCAGTCCCAGTTCTCATGAATTTTTACTTGGTGTGGTGATCTAGTCAGTTCACATGATATTTCTCAGCTTTCATCTCATTGTTTCTCTGAATATGAATAAAATCAACAAACACCAAAATCAAACTACCAGCTCCCCCAAATCTCAATGTAAAACAAACCCACCAATTTGAACAATTTCCTTCCAAGTGACTGCATTTGTCTGAAAGCAGTGTTTTAAAGTGGGAAATGTCAGTTGATCTGCTTGATAGGTGCTATGGCTATTTCTTGTGCTTGCAGACACAGCAGAGAGCTAAAATTCTGACTGTGGTGTGTATGAATAAGGACACACCAAAAAGGATCAAACTGATTTCATTTGGATAACACAAGGAGATCAAGTTCCTCACCAGCAAGTCCCATGCAATGTCAGCATGACAATAATTAAATATTTTTGTTGTGGTTCGTTTTATGTCTGTTCAGTGTTCCCCCATTGTTATGTCAGTGGTCTTGCCCGGTTCCCAGTTATTTGTCAATCCCAGAACCCCTCCCAAGTTGTTATGGTTACTCAATGTATCCAATTCATTCTCCTCCCCTGACTGCCCGCCTATCACTCGGCACCCCTGCCTCCTTTTCCAGAAACTTCTGGCCTGGGTGTCGGGTGATTGGTCTAGGGGCCAGGGCCCCACCTGCAACGGTGTTTTATTGGCTCCCCAGTGTTGTCAATCCCAAATGTATTCCTGTACCTCTCTCCTTATTCGTTGTCCTTCACCCCTCCCTTTCCCTTTATAACCCGAGGTTTTTCCTGCCTTGGGGCTCTTGGGTTCTTCTCCCTCGCCCTCCACGTTTCCCTACCAATAAAACCACCTTCCCAGAAGAAACTGAGAGTTGCCCCTTCATTTCATCCTGCGACTTCAGAGTTCTTTACTGCGGCCACATGTCCGTAAGCCTGTCATCGCTAGGCACCGGGCCCTGACTTCATGTTGGGGAAGTGCCTGACTGGCTGGAGGTTGGCTGGACACTCATCTAGCCTGGGCGTTTTATTTTCCACCGGCCACCGCTCCATATTTTAAATCTTTGTTATTTATAAAACAATGTCAGTTTTGAATTAAAGCCCAGATCTTATGAAGATTTACCCATCACGGATTGTTGTAAAGTTAAGCAAGGTTGCAGGATCTTCCCATGTAATTTTCACTTGTGATTAGTTAATTTTGCTTCTTTGAGTTTTAGAGGTTTAAATGTAAACTTCTGAAAGCTTTCTGGAGTGATTGCTGCTTGGTCCTACATGATGTCTTTCAACTGAGCACTGGAAAATCAAGACTACTAAAATCACTGTGGGGGAACATGACTTTAAAGGAGTTTAGCATTGCAGAGCCAACTTTCCTTTCTCTCTGGGAAGAATTTCACTGGAAATTGATTTGCACTTAAAGAAATGAAATTTGCCTAAATTGTTAAGTAGCATGCATTTTCTTTTAGGGAAAAATCCAAGTATTCATGAACACTCAGGGTCTCCTTAATCTGTGAAGTGGTTGATGGTAGGCATTCCTGAAACAGCCTGTGTTACTGAAACTTAAATTTATAAACAAAACTTGTTACCTTGATAAGTAATCAGCAAAAATATAATATTTTAGGAACATATTTCCAAAGTAGGAAACTCAATCTGATCTGATTACTCATGCTCACTTAAAAAAAAAAAAAAAAAAGTCAGTCAATACCAGTTACCAGATTTTCTAAAAACTAGAAGAGTGGAGAAAGGGAGAGGCTTATAGAATTGCATATAAAAAGGCAACTTTGGTACAGTCTAATAGTTGCTTAGAAGACACAACACAGACTTGACTCCCAAACTTGACCCAGTGCACTATCAAGGCTGTCTATTAGGAAACATGCACATTCAATGGTACAACTGTTAGGTCTTAAACTTTGTGGTAGAGTTTGGGTAGTCTCTTGATCAAGGCATGGTGGATTCATAAGGCAGGAGCTGAAAATACTTCTCTGTAGAAATGAATCTTGACCATAGTAGATGGAAAAGGGAAATGATTTAGTTATGCTGATTCTGCTAAAGAGCTCCAGTTATATATTAAGGCAGTAAAACTCCCTATGGAACATGGGAGGAATGTATTACTGGTTAATTACAACAGCAAGATATGCCATTGAAGGGATTATTACCATATTTTATGATGACTGTTTTATCATCTCCTTGTTTATACTTTCCTTTGGTAATGAACTTACCTTCAGAAGTTTGAAATATTTAATATTTGAGCGCTAAATATTGTACCCCCTGTATTTGATAGGAGTAGATCTTTATATATGGAGTAAGAATACAGCTGCAGGTGAATAAAAAGCTGGATGAGAAAATGGCATTTTCAATAATAATATGTAGTGTCCATGCATCAACAGTGGTGTGGTTGTTTCAGTTTAGTTTTTCTGGTGAGGTATATGAAGCAATACTTTTTTTTTGCGATGAAAAGCAAATTCTGTTCCAGCCAGTGCGGCCTGTAAAGCTGTTAGATTCCCAGGCCAGTTTCAGCAGCATCACGTCAAATGTGGATGTCTGAAAGATGAACATCTCTTGTTTTAAGTAGTTGGACAACTGTTTGATTGCTCCTTCTATAGGAAAATAATCTCTTCATGGATGGCTATAAGTGGCATCATTTTTCCTTTGGGTTCCCATTGCTGTTTTCTGTATATATTACACATCTGGACTGTAATGGAAACTTGTTCATTCCTCTGAAACATCTGTTGTGTCCTGCTGCAGTGAAGACCTACTGTTATTTTTGGCTGTGTACTCCATAATTGTATTAAATCTTTGTCTAGTGGCCTCTCTTCCAGGTAAAATCAATTCAAAATCACACAGAAGTAATTAATAATTTTGCAGAAAGTGTTACCTTATTTCACAGCTAGGGTGTTTTATTTTGTTTTAAAAAGCAAGGTGAAAAAAGGCATGTCAGTGAAAAAATAGAAAGAGCTTATGTAAATATCTAAGGAGAAAAATGTTAGGAAGTTTCCATATGGAAAAAAAGATTGTTCCTTTCTTCAGTTTAAAGTATCAATCTGGTTATCCTGTTTATGCAGCTGCTCATAGAAAGGCCTTAAAAAACCTCCCAAACCCCCAAACAAACAAAAACCAAAAAAGGGTAGTAATGTAATGGATTCTTCTAGTAAGAGGAAGAAGGAAAATGAAAGAAAGGATAAATTATAGAATTTCAGGCTCATGGTGATTTCTGATGTTAAACCCTGGAGAGGGCAGAAAGAAGTGATGGCACATATTAGCCACCTCTGGAGCTCAGAGCTTACTCGGTGAGCGAGTCAACTAAACCAATGAGAAAGAAAAGCCTTTTATCTCCACAAACAGCTCTGCACACCTAGAGGAGGCTTTGTGTCCCACCATTGAGAAGATTTCAGTGAGAATCACCACATGACTCTGGGCTAATTTTTCTGCTAGTTTTTCCTTCACTCCTCAGGCACCAGATTTTTTTTTTTGGCTGCTTTCTTAGCATGGTAGAAGAAAACAAGAGGAAACAAGTGAATTCTGAGAAAGGGAACCAGGATTCAGTGATTTTGAGTGTGAGAAGCAGTAGAAAGCTTCTATAAATGTTCAGACAAAATCTTTGCTTTATTGTACTGTGATCAGATCCCATGCACTGTCCTGATACTGTCCTGACACATTAATTGTGTTCCCTGCTATGCTGAAAAGGATGGGAGACTTGGACTTGATTGCTACAAGACTGTGGCTTTGCAGGGATAGTTTTAAACACTACCTCTTCTGTCAGTATTCAGGACACAAGGAGAAGTTACCGGTTAATTTTTTATTTTACAGCAGATCAAAGCCGGAGAATGCAAGAGAGATACTCCCACAAAGGAAAACCAGATGCATTTTACAAATACCGAAATTGTGCTATCAGAGCATTAAATATTTACCAGTGAGTGTCTGCCCATTGTGTACTTTGGTATATTTAATTTCTTTTTATTGTTATTGTCTGTCTGGACTTGGACTTATCTCCTTGGCCGAAGATAAAGGATGATTTGTGTCATGAACGTACAGCATGTGAAGTGGTGCTTAGGTTTTTCTTGAGATTCAATTAATGAGGTAAGGAAAGGGCAGAGGTATGGAAAAAGGCTTTGCTAAGCTGCCTTTTAAATTTCATTCCATACTGAAAATGGAACTCTGTCAGAAATAGTTTTGGTTTTGAAGGTCTGCTCTGTGTTAGCAGTACAAGAGGCAGCTGCCTAAAATAAGAAAATGCTAGGAGGGTGTCTAGGGGCTGTTTATTGAGGGCAAGGCAGGCAGCTGTGGGTGGTGTGTGTTTCCCAGGCTGTTGCTGATAACAAGTGGATGCTAACATACTAATGTGTTTTTACTTTTCGGCAAAGTATTAAGGCTAGAGAGTTGTTTGCGACACATGGTGATTTGTTGAAAATCGCTATTTGCAAAATAGAGGGGACCTGTTATATTAGCAGAACTGACAAGAAAATAAAGAGCTATTTTTGATTTTGATGTTGTTCAGTGGTTTTATTGTTTTTTGGGTTTTTTTTAATCAACAACCTTTGAGACAAGGAAAGATGGACACAATGTTGGCTATTACTTACCAAATCAAATGTATTTAAATACACTGTCTCTGATATTTAATAAAAATTGTAGTGTAGCTTTTTGTGGCTAATAAAACTTGGTTTACATTACACCCCTTGCCTGCTATGATTTGCCTCCTAGGGCTCACTTAGAGTGCATTAAGAAGCTACACATAAGATCAGTGTGATTTGCTGCAAAACTTAAATAATTCATTTATGCACCACTGCTCTCAGACAGTGTTTTTACAAACGCTGTAATGAGACAAGCTGTGAAATGTTTTACATGGTGGAAATGAGGTCTGCTACTCAAGAAAATCTTTCCGCACAGATTTTATTCCTTGAATTCTTCAAGAGAACTTTCCAAGCATTGTGGTGTGGACCTCCAAAGCACACTGATGTCCTCCCACTGATGAGGCTATTTGTCCTAACTTAGCAATATCTTTTTCTTCCAGTACTTCTTGTGTTTTCACTGGAGGACCTAAAATGAGCATGGGATACTTAAGGAATGCAGAGTGGAAACTCTAGTTCATTATTCTGGGACAAGATCCTTTCCTGACTATGACTATGCCTTGTCTACCACACTGACACTTGTTCTTACTCTGCTCTCTGCCATACACTTGACTTTTTAATAATGGGCATAGAAGGAATTGGATTGATCAAGTTAAAATAGACCACAACTAAGCTTTATTGTCAAGGTCATTGACAGCTCCCCTGATGTTCACTCTAAATTCTTGTCCTCTGGAGTTGTGTTCCTTCTGTGTAGACATAATCTTCAATGCTCTCTGCAAAAGTCTTATTGCCCATGCTTAAGAGAGCTTAAAAGTATGTCCTGCACCTGCGCTTTTAGGAAGCAGTTCTCCTGATATGAAATATCTCTATTATTTACACTAAATTTTAAAATAATTTGTATTTCTCTTATTCTAGTAATTTGGATGGAGAAGGGGGAATAGCGCTTGGTGTTGGTGAAGGAAGGGTGACCTCTCTGTCATTTTTTGATGTGTATTAGGCTATAGCTTTTAACTATAGGATCAGATCTAATTTGTTCTACAGGAAGAACAAATTACAGAAGAATTAAAACTTAAACAAATTAGTCCAAAATTAGTAATTGGGTAAGAATAATCTGTTTACACCATGGGTCTGACTTTGCCAGGAAAAGTATCCAACAGATTATATTTCCCATGCACATCTCAGCACTGATTTAAGCTTTACATGAGATAGTGGGAAAACCTAGGTATAATTGAGACTGCTGAATGGCTTTATTTGGAATTTGTAACTAATTGAAAGAATGTGTAATTAGAAGTCGATTTTAATTTTTAGTATTAAGACAGAAATTCAATTTTTCATAATTTTTTAATGTGTCAAATTTGCTTTAGAGTCTTTTGCTAGAAAGTATTTTGCAATTGCCTGTAGCTTTGCATAGCCCTTATAAAACTTGAAGTGTACAAAGGAGATTAATATTTTACAGAATGAAAGCTGGAGAAGAAGGAAGAAAATAAAGTGCTTGTGCTACTTCTAGGTAGAGATCCTTTTGAATTTGCTAGCACTCCTGTGAGCATTCCCCCCCTCTTCTCAACCAGACTTGAATCTGAGAAAATTACCATCTGTGCATAGATATGCAGGAAATGAGCTAAATTTGTAGTGTAAACATTTTCAAATGAATATTTGCACAGTACAGTCTCTCAGTAATGCATTATCCTTTTTCATTTGGTAATCAACACATATCCCTTATGAGTTGTGTTGAAAGGGAAGAGAGTGACTCTCACTAAACTCTAATTATCCTCTCCTTCCTCCTGGGAAGAGCTCTCTTTAAGCTCCCTTTTGTGAGCTGCTCTCTGTTTCACAATCATTCCACTTCTTGATCATTCTTTCTCCATATTTTGCCTCAAAGCATACTGTAGGACACAAACCCAGGCAGCTCTGTGTAGGGGTGTCTGCTGAATTCCTATAAGGTAGGATTCCCATACCAGCACAAAGCCTCAGTAAGATTCAGAGAAACTAACTTTCAACTGAGGTTTTATGCAGGACCCGGGTTTGTGTAATACATAAATATTTCTTGGCTTAGGACTGGGAGAATGACATATTTCCATTAGCCTCGAAGTAGTTTTGACTCAATTCGATCTGTAGCAACATGAGTCAGCTGTTTCTGCTAAGCAGTGTTTCTAATTCAGCCTTTTTCCTAATAAGCACGTACATATAACATGAGCTTCCTACACCGATTAATCTGTGTTTCCTCCATATGGTTTGTAGATTTTTATTTTCTTTTAATTCTGTGCAAGCTGCTGAATAGTAAAATGCAGTCAAGATCTTGCTCTAGTGAAAAACGGACTCCAGCTGAAGTTGCCAGGGAATTGCCAAAATTAGCATATCCTGGTAGTTTTGAAAGGAATTTTTCAGCCCATCCATCTGACTACTAGGGCTAAAGTTTTGGGTAGTCCTGTATAGAAGTGTTTTTCTGTAGAGTAAATTTCTGAAGGCAGGGTGTGTAGAAGAAGAAGGCTGGACCAAAGCTCACTGAAGCTGGGTCAGAAGGACAAAGAAGTAGGTCTGTGGAGTTTGTCCTGAGATCACTCAGCTGAGATACTACACCTCAGCAGAAAGAGAGGCAGAAAAAATGGGGACACCAGAAGATGGGGAAGAATAAGTGTTTAGCATAATATTGACCTTAAGAGGTTTGGAAACAGATACTTTTCATTTGGGGAGAGTACAAATTTACAGCCTGTGCATGGAAAAGAATTACTTTGTTTGCTAATTTTAATGTGCAATTAGGAGAGTAAGAATGATGCCACCAAAGCTTTTTTATTTGTGCCTCTGGGCTATCAGTGAAGCTGTAACCCTGTTCATGTGCATCCACAGATACAGAGAACACAAAGACAAAAGGGATGCACCCATGCATGGTAAAGCACTGAAAAATCTAACCACTCCCCCCCTACCCCTTACAGAGACCTTGATTAACACCCTCTTCTCTGCCCTACAAGAAATAAAACTGAACAGAAAAAAGACCCTTTTTCTTTAGTATCAATGAAATCTAATGGCATAATTTTTCTCCTTCAAGCAGGGAGAATGTTAATTCCTGGAAAGCACTTTATACAAATTAAGGTCCTTTCCCCTTCCAAACATAATTTTTAACAAAGGAATCAATCTCTCTCTCAGCAAATCAAGGTGAACAAATACATATACAAAATAATTAAATTGCTTTTTTCTTATTATAAGAGTTTGTTTGATTTGCAAAACCAAGCTGGAATATTTATGCCCTCCCTTTTAGGGAAGGTCAGCAGATATATACTCAATTACCTATTTGTACGCATTAAATCAAATGACTCTAAATTCAATATTTTGTTTTTTAATTTTGTCTGAGCAGGAAGCTGGAAATCCAAATTAATGGCTCTTCCCCAGTGACATAAATTCTGCGAGGTGTTTGTAGCTTGCTTGCCTCGTTAAAGTTCTCTGACATGATTGATAACTCTTGTCCTCTCTGACTGTGAAGGCTGCTCAGCAGAGGCAAGTAGATCATGCAGAGAACTTGTACTAGGATCCAAATTCAAGATGTTTTCATTTTTTCTACTTCCAGGTTGTGAGGAATGGCTTTTAATAGGTTGGTACCCTCCTTGTTTTCTCACTAACAGCTGCTGTTGGACGTGATAATATACCAAAGTCACTGCAGCTGAGCAAGGAAAAGTAAAGCTTGTCCCTATGAGGTGTGTGGGGTCTGTGAAGTCCCTTCTGCTGAGAGAGGAACTGCTGTTCTGGGACCTTGTGCACACCCTGCACACACCTGGTTATTTTAACATGCAAAGGATCCCCATATGAATGGTCTACCAGATGTCCCACTTTTTCCCCCTTTCTGTGTTTAACCTGTGCACTGACTGGCTGGACCTTGAACTTACAAGGCCAGGTTTCTTCCAGTGAACCACTAAATTTCCATAACAAAAATCCAGACAATAAACATTTCAAACTACTTTTCACTGTCTTTTTAGTGTTCAATTCATTTTTGCAAGCAATGATTGACCCTTGTCTAATTCCAAGACAGCCTTCACTCCAATGGGCTGGGATTCTGATGGACCAGTGCAGGCAAGATGAGTTGTGAACACCTAGGGAAAAACTTCTGTTAATTTTGGTGCTTGGCTTTAATCTCATACTTTTTATCCCATTGCATGTTGCTGGGGCAGAGAGTGGATTTGTCCTCTGTGGTTTAACATTTGTGAGGCTTGTGGATTTGCTAAGGGATATCTTGCAATTCATATTATTGGGATCTTTCCTGTAATGCAGCAATTCAGTCCCTCCTAATTTGTTCAAAATAGAGGAGCTTGACTTGAGCAATAGGTATTATCTGCAGCAAGTTCTCAGTAAGGTATAACTGAAAATAGATTAAATGTCAGATACAAATTTTCTTGATCTGGCAATCCATGCAAAAATTGGGAAAGCAGTCTTGAAACAGTGAATATGAAACATTCAATGAAATTCCCAGAGCTTTGAATATGAATCTGAATCAAGGATAAAATTGTAAAAAAAAAAGCCCTTACAAAGGACTGAAGGAATGAATAGCACCAGTTACCTATTGCTGCTGATGTGGCTGGAATCCCAGCCTGGGTACCTGTGTTGTAGCATAGACACATCTCTCTAATCAATGTTAATGCTACTTTTTATTCTGTCTTTAGGCAAAAACAGAATGTAAATGTAAGTAAAAGAGCACATTGCTCTTTCCATAATCCTTGTGCTCTGAACTACTTTCCCCCCATAGGCTATTAGTGTCTTTGAATAAGAATCCAGTTCTTTTCAATAAACACTGTGCATCTGAAGTGGCTACTAGTAACTGAAGTGACAGCTACTCAACTGCTAGCAACCAAGAGGAGCTTGCTAAACCTGAAGATGTCACATCATTTTTGCAGCTCCATTTCAAAGCTTTTGGAGACTGAAGTGCCACATTTTCAGGCAGAAACAGGTAGTCAACTAGGGTGTTTATTCATTGAAGGTCAGGCTTTTGTATTATGAAACTTCTAGCAGATGTGATAAGCAGTAAATTGCAGATCTATCACCTTCTTTTTTCTATCTTTTTTTCCCCCTGTGAGTGTGTGTGTGAAATCAGCAGAATACTGCCTACATTTGATTTATGGCCCACTTTTGACCAACTCTTATCAGGCTCCCACAAGCCCTTTTCTGATGCAGCTCGTGTCTGAATGACAATAGACAACCAATGCCATTATGCTCCAAAATCCCTCTCTGCATTCTAGACACCTAAGATTACATCTGGGATATTGATTTATTACTGCCCCCACTACTTTTTTTTCCCCCCACAGGGACCAGTTTGTTCAGCCTGAACAAGATAGACTATTATTAAACTGAGCAAACTACTCCATGTGAACTTAGTAGAGAAATAATCATTTGCAACCACCTTTCTAACCACCCAGGTTCATAAAGAAATGTAGGTGTTGAAATATTAAGACTGTTTACATATGGGTCCCACAGTTCGTGTTTGTTCAGATTATATATAATTTATATACACGAAATGAGACCCAACAGGCATTCTGTTGTGTTGGACATTATAGGCATATTGCCTAAAGCACCTCAGTATTGCCACCCAATGTACAAAACCCAAATTATTACAAATCTTCGTTATAGAAATACCTACTGTAACACCAACTGTATCTCTGACAGAGAGGTTTTATGACATGTTTTAGAGCCTCAGCAAAATTTATATATTCTACCATAGATTTTTTTCTTCTTCTTTTTTTGGGGAGGGAGAGGAAGCTATAAATTTTACAGTACATTGGATTTTTATATCTCCTAAAAATGTACTGTGCAGGATTCACATTTAATATCCCTCAGCTATAGTAATCTGTGTATTTAAGTCAGTAAGTGAGGAGATACAGACAGGGTTTCTAGTTAAAAAGGATTTTTTTTTCTTCTTCTTTTTCCCCCCCAACTCCCCCTTCCCTCCAACAAGCACATACCTCACCCCTATATCTTCTTTTAGTTAAAATAGTATTACAAAAAATAATTATAAAAAATTACGTGGATTCAAATGCCACATGTGAACTCCTCTGGCCTGCTTTTAAGAAACTCTGAGCACCAGCAATTTCTTCAGCTGCTCTGAGAAAAACCTAGAGGGTGGCATGGACTAAACACCACAAACAGAGGCTTTCAGAGGTTTGCTCTCCCTGTTCTTGGTCATGGGACAGATCTGCTTGACTCTCAAATAGATGTCCCATGTTCAATGTTCTACCTCAAAGGATTTGTTTTATTCTGCCTACTATTCATTGTGTTTGAGTGTCTATCATTGCTTTTGTCCTGGGAGACTGGGTTTTTTTTTCCACATGGGCAGAAAGTATCACACACAGGCTGTAATTTAAGTATTTTCTTTTAGGCCTTTTTTTTGTCTCCTGTGGAGCAAAACACTCTATAAGCAAAGAACCAAATAAAGCCAGAATCAAGTCGGGAAAAATTAACTTCTGTCATTTATTACTATATGTCAGGTGTTTATCATGTCTTTTTCTCATATTTAAGAATAAAATAACTCCTATGGAAAAAAAAACCCAAACATTTTTCATTTGAAGTTTTGTAATTATTCCATATTTCCTTCTGTGGGCTTTTATTTCTTCTCTGTCCATTCAGGGCTTGATCCTGCCTTGATCCTGTCTGTTCCAATAAATCACCTATGGATATGCTCAAGGGCATTTGAAAGCTCAGATATCTATGCATGGTTTGGAAATACTGAAATATTTTTGTTTAGAGATAGCTGGTCAATGGGGTGTCTGAGTAATGCCTATAACCGAGGCCTTGTGGAAAGTGAAGATATTTTTCCTATGAATGTCACACCTTTTCAATCTAGTTGAGCATCTAAATACCGGAATGAGAAAAGGAACTGTGTTGGTGCTGAGTATGACTGAGTCTGTTCAGTAGCAAAGAAATAAGTTCTACAAAAATACATAAATCAGAATTACACAGACCCACAGATTGCATTGCTGTTGGTAACTGAGAGCACTATGGCTCTGCAAGGGTACTGGGGAGTTACAATAGTTTCTGGGCAGAGTAGGGAGAATAATTAAAGGCTGATGGAAAAGGATGAAATGTTTTTTCCTCAGAATGGAGCAAGTAAGAGGGGATGTGAAGGCAGCACAAAACAAGTGGAGAGTCAAGCAAACTGAAATATGGCAGGCTGAAAAACCCAAAAGGGAACACTTTTTCCTGTAATGTGTAACTCAGCTGGGAAATTCATGCTTCTATTCAACAGAGAACAAATCAAATTTTAGAGAGATAACCAAATTTATAGCAGTGGTCCATGCTACAGCAGGAAGAGCAATGTCAAGGTCATTAGCAAAGCACTGCAGCCAGCCTTCAGTATCTGGCTAGCTGGGGCTTGGGAAGGACAAGTAGCCAATAACTACAGGTAGCAGAGTTGCACTTTGGAGCTTAGTTCTAGCCATGAGAAGCTAAGCTTGAATGACTGTTGTCCTTATCCAATATTGTATTTCCATTAAATTCAAAGGGTTTTTTTTTTAAGTTTGGGATAACCAGGGTGTTGGATGTCCTGTGCAGAATGTTGTTCCCAGTCTCCCTATCTCATGGCTGACTATCGTACAGAGAAAGCAGAAATCACAGCAATGCAAACAACCCAGACCAGATTTAAGTCTTGCTGAAGCTGAAAGTCACTTTTGTTACATTCACTTCTGTTTGGAGTAAGCTTTTTAGAGTATTTCTGGCCTGTTTTACAAGTGTTGCATCATTGCATCTCAGGGTCACCAGGAAAAGCAGTGGCAGAAACCTGCTCTGGGTAAGCCAGATTTAGAGTTTTTCTGACTTCACAGTGGACCTCTTTCTCTGTCGTGGAAACTCCACCATTCTCATGTTGCAGCTGACTTGAAATTGTGATTTATTTGTCTAAAGGCATTTCCTGGTTCTACTTAGTTTTGGAGCAGAAACCTGCTTTGTTTCTTTTAGCTCCTGGTGTCTTCTACCCTGCAATATAGACACTGGCCTGCAAACTATTGGCTTGCATAATGCTGCTTCAGATAAAGGTCATAAATGGTCTTATTTGGAAATTAATTCAAATAAGAAAGAGAACGAGCCAAAACCAAGACTCTACTGGGCATGTTAATAATGTCATTTGTTTACGGAGTGCAAGATCTCTGCTGGAGGACATCCTGAATCATTGGCTGCTGCCCTTAGTGTTTGCCTTGGGTTGTCCCTGTTGTGAGTGAAGTGAGTCCAAAGGTCAGAGAGACTCTGCTGGTTCAACACTGCCTGAAGATATCTATTCAATTCATCTTCTGTATATCCAGGCTGATATTTTGAAAGATGGAAGTTAGGGTTTTGATACTTAAAAAAAAATAGACAGGATTCAGTTCATACAGTGGACTAGTGTACAGTCATTGGTGCTACAACCAGGAGAAATGAGTGCTGTGGTTCCTGCGTTAACCAGGAAAAAGGAGGTTGTTGAAATGCTGGAAGACAGTGGCAGTGGACAGAACAGGTGTTTGAGGGCAGTGTCCATGGTGCACATGACAAGAATGCCTGTTGGCATGAGTTTTGGTATGCTTATTTCTTATGCCTGTAAATTCTGTGTGGTTTGGGGTTTTTTTCTGAGCAGTCTTCAACCCATGTAATGCAGAAATATTCCCTTGAGAAAACATCTTTGTTTCATTGCTCTTCTCATACATACACAAAAGGGGGTGAGAAGACACAGTTAAAATATCATTTTTAGAAAAGGGTATTTATTGTAGAGGCAGGCAGGGTTTGTGTGGCTCCATGCAGAAAGTATGCTGAATTTCAGCAGGTAGCAGGTAAAAGAGCTGACAAATAGGGAGCAATATTGTCAGCCATGCTGAAAAGTGCTCTGATCCCCTTTCCTAAGCATTTTCTCATCAACAACAACAAGATCAGATGTTTATTTCAGACACAAATAACAGAAACACATGGCTTTTGGCTCTTTCTTTCAATAAGTAGCAGTAGCAATTAATTATCTCTTGGAACATGTTACATCTACAAGAGAGGATTTTAAACCCTCACTTTGTTTTTAAGATTTGACAGTATTTCTGAACTGTTCAAAGGTGCATGTTTAACATGTGGAACAAGCTGGCATTCTGGCTTCAGCAGCAGGGACACAAAGGCTGTCTTCCCACAGGTTCAGTTGCACTTTTGGTTTAGGAGAGCATGTTTCACTTATTACAATGAATAAAGAGCAGGGGATATTCAAACACACTGCGAGGGTCTCCTGGGTGTAGCTGTGGATAGTAGGTAGTATTTATGCACACATTTTTTTTGTATGCTTGTCAACAGCTCTTTGTGTCAGCCTTCTCTTTTTTTTTTTTAATGCTGGTTGTCCTCAGGAAAGGAATGAAAAGGAGTGAATGTTGTCTCAGCTGCTATAAAGTGCTACATTCTGTCAAGTATAAATCATCATCCTGAAGTTCCTTAACCTTAATATAATTTAGTCTCCATGTGTCATCAGTTGAGCCCAAGCCTTCCAGATGAGTCATTCACTATCTGCTAGATTTGTAGGGGCAAGCTAATTTTTGTATATAATGAACCTTATGCATAGGCCTCTTTCTTTCTGCACTCTGCTCATTGAATTGGAATGGCTTTTGTTGGACTGAGAAGGTGCTGTGAGACAAGCAGGGTTGTGACAGGAAGGAGAATAGGAAGCAACCAGCTCCAGAGCAAAAGTCCTTGTAACAGCAAGAGTGTCAATGGAGTGGTGTAAGGGCTCTGACACTCCTTTTCTCCAATGCACCAGTGTGTAAATCAGGAGTTGCCCTGTTGCAGCAAAGGGAAATGTAGTTGAGAAGCTTCTGCAGAGCTACCTACCATGCACCTAGCCTCAGCTGCCTGCAAAGCAGTGCAGGTGCCCAAATGAGCACTGGTGAGCACTGAGGAAGTGTGAGGACCCCAGGGATGACAGCAGAGCTCAGCTTGTGTCCTCAGCAGCCACCTCAGCCCACCAGCTGCTTTGCCAGCATCCTGCACTGCCCAGAGGTCACATAATGGGTTGATTTTAAGGATGTAAAGCAAGAGAATATAGCTACTGACCTTGTGTATTTTTACAGGGAAATCATCCCATGCCCAGGGGCTGGCATGATGCAGGTGGAGCTCACTGGAAGGTTTGACAAATGGGCTGTGGACACTGGCACTGTGTGTGGAGCAAAGGCAGGGGTCGGTGTAGTGTGTATAAGATGAAAGATGAGGACAGGGCTAGGTCAGGAAGAACACTGTATCTTGAGCCATAGCCTTTTCCACTATCCAAACTCCACAGAATCAGTTTCCCCATCTCCTCCAGCAAATAAGAGGCATTTATAATTTACACTTCTAAAAACTGCTACCTATTTCTACTACTTTGTGGGTTAAAAAAAATACCTGAACATGTACACACAGAGATATAATTGAATAAAAATCCCTCCATAGCTTCAGGTCATCACTCTTTTGGCTGCATGAAGCTCATCTATTGACAGAAATCATCTACCTCCAGCTGATCTTACTTCTCAGCCAAGGTCTGAAAGTCTGTCACCTCCTGTCATGATCTGTCATACAAACATCACACACAGCGGTTAGAAAGATTTGTTGCAGGTCTGTTGGATCATTTTTCTATTTTTTTTTAATCCACCTAGTATAACCATCTATTTTTTTTAAACCACCTATGTGGTGTTGAATTGTCTTATAGCTCATGGGCAGAAGCTGGGTCTGAGTTTATTTTAGTAATCTGCCCAGATTTTTCACAGGAATCCTGTGGACCGCACAGAAAATGCTTGAGTCAGACTCTTCTCTACTCAAGACTCAAGAAGGGCATGTGTTGAACTAAACACATATATCGTCATCTTTGCTGAGGGGATACGGGGTGGAGAAAATAAAAATCAATGCTGTCTGTGGCTGAATTTCTAGTTGTGTTTCACAAGGCTGTTACTTGGCTCATCTCTTACCTCCAGACATTGTAGAATAGCCCTGCTGCATTCCTTTTGCGTTGGACTGTCTGGATTTTTTCTCCAAGAATATAGGCTTGGCCTATTACTTCTGCTTCTCCTCTGTCCTTTACGGCCTTTCCCCCTCTTCCTCCTTTTTGCCGCACAAGGCTGTCACAAACTGTGTCTCTTGATGCCTTCTGTGGCTACTCTGTCACCTTCCTCTCCAGGGCTCTGAGTGGGCAGGGCCAATGAATTGCTCCCCTAAGCCCAAGAGCTGCAGGGTTTTCCCTCAGAAAAATAATGATTTCTTCAGATTTGAAGATTTGAAAGGCGTATTTAAAGTTACAAAGAGGAAGTGTACTTGCTAAAAATCATCTTCATTTGAACAAAAGTTATTTATACATATAAGATTTTTAAAGACGTCTTGAGAGAATTGAGAGAAAGGACTTAGAGGTTGTTATATAATCTTTGAGGTCTTTGTGCTACATTAGAGCCTCAAATCAGAAGATACTTGTATCATTGCAATTGATGTCCAATTTAAACATTTTATCTTAACATGGTTTAAACTGATAAACTTTTAAATGCATTTTAAACATAACATAAAACTTAAGTGCAGTTTTTCTTCTTTTAAGCAAATTCTTGCTGTTTTTCTATTGTTTTCTAAAAACTCTTCTTTTTGCTGTGACAAAACAGTTCCAACTAAAGAACTAAAAATACTATGAATTGTAATGACAATAAAAAAAGTCTACGTTCAAGGTCTGGAGAGAGTAGAGTGGAGATGTAATTTTGAAAGCCCCTAATAATTTATCTAGACCAAACCTCCTAATCTGCACTGCATCACCTATTGCATGGAAGATTAATCAATCAGGTGTATTGATGTCATTAGCTAGTTCATCCTCAGTTCTTGGCTAGGTGAAGAGTCCATGAGGACAAAGGTCTTATCCTCAGCTGCATGACAGGGAGCAAGACTGAGGCAAAAGTAATGTTTGAAAGGTTTTCTTTTATTTGTAGAACAAATGTTTTCATCCAACTGTAGCACAGTCAAACAGTGTGAAGGAAATATAACAACCCCCCTGTCTCTTTATCTGTGTTTTTATAAGGTCATCCATCACCACGGTATCTAAGAGTCTTTCTTCTTTCCTTTAAGGGTCCTGGTCAGGAGTTGAAAATAAGGAAAAGAGAAGAAGAAAAACCACAAAGAAAGAGGCATCTGAAAAGTAAAAAAATACAGAGCTGGAGGTGAACCTAAACACTCAGAGGTAATTTGCCTTGAGGAGCAAGAACCCTTGAGACCTGTGTGTAGACTTTTGAAAAAAGACCCTGTGAACAATAGTAAAGGCTATGAACATACCATCCCTCTGACAGGTATGTAAACCTTAAGATTAAAATAACAGCTTCAAAAATCCTTCTGTCAGAGTGAGTTTGCTTTAGCTAGTCAGGGTTTCAGGGGAAGTATCATAAAGACAATATATATCAAGTGGAGGTAGCTAAGGAAATTTCTGTTTGAAATTTCTAAACAGGTTGGTCCTTGAAGCATATTATCTAAAACTTGACAAAGTTATCATGACATTAAAATAACATTATATACCATCAAGTAATTAAGGGTTATACCCAGTGGATTTTAAAAATGTTTTTTTCATGTAGGCTGAATCATCTTTAAGATAAATTTTGTACACAAGAAAAATGAAGAATCAGAAAGGGCACAAAATTTGAGTTCTCATTTTTTGTCCTTTTGTCAGTTATTATTTTGATTTTAAAAAAAGTTCACCAACATTTCTGGAAATTCCAGTACTCTTTTACTTCACAAAGTAATTGTGAAGGATTCCTTAACAGGCTTTTGCATTTTTGTCTTAGTTTAACTATGTCTTTCCACGCTGTCACTTTTAATTGTGAGAGGTGGTTTATTGTACTTACATTCACGGTACAGGAGGAGGAGGAGGAGATGGTGGATACTTCAATCACATGTGAATATCTCTGAACATCCACCAGTTGTCTGCTAATCACATCCTTCCAACAAACACAAGCCACTAACCAAACCTCTTTTTGCAAACTGTAAAAAAGTAAGAGAATTCTCAACAGCAGAAAGCAGATATGCTGTATATTAAAGGAGTGAAATTATTCAGTGAGTGTTCATTGATACTTCTTTGAGCAGCAACTTCCTCCTCCTAGAGATCTTAGCTGAGGTTTGCAGATGACCACAGGAAACGATGTGGTTTCTTGTCACTAATAATAATTACGTGAGGCAGCAATATGTGGTGCAAAATATTATTACTCAGTAAGTGGCATTTGACTGACCTAGCTACCCCAAAATCTTATTGCTAGCTTGTATCACCACTCCTTCCAGAAACACAGTAGACTTCAAGAAATGTTTAGCAAAAACTTCAGCTGATGTCAGGCCACGTACAGGTCAGATATAAGGCCCACCAGAGTAAAAGGCTGGCTTCCACTGTGGGGCAAAGTAGACTGAAGGGTCAAATTCTCAAAATCTTCTCATAAACTCTGGCATTTACTTTGACAGATCCCATACCTCCATACACAGCCACTGGTTCAACAAACTACTTAGACCTACGACCAGCTTAGAAAGATGTGAGTCATTGCACTGCCTTCAGCACAGTGACTCACATCCCTGAGCAGCATCCCCTGAGCTGCCCCTCTGGGCTGGCCCCTCCACTCCAACAGGATGCTGGGGTGGCTCGTCTGCAGTTTCAGGTGTTTATTAAAGGCAAAGCGGTCATGGTGATGGATTGTGTTTTTGCTGCCCAATTGGAAAGTATGACCCCAAATAACGACCCCAAATATTGGGATCTCTGTGTGGTTCTTTCCTATTTGTCCCACCAAGAATGCCATATGTAAAGGCATTATAATTCAAGAAGTTTTTGCAGAAATGCCACTCACAATTCTCAAATAGGAGCAGTCAAATAATTTCTTTGAATTGTTTTGCCTTTACTTCAGTTTCTATGTACATGTTCGATGCAATTAACTTCATCACAAATCCAAAGAAATGTTCACAGTTGTTCCTGGGACGTCTTATTTGTGCATGTCTATCAGAGAATCATAAAAATCAGAGACAGAAAAGTTATTTTGCTTTAGATCATCTCATCGCTGCCCTTGCCAGCACAGATCTTTTTCCCTCTACAATATATTCTCCAGTGCTTTGTCCAGTCTAGCTTTAGGTAGATTAAATATGGTATTTTCTCCCTGTCCTGCTAGAAGCTGTTGGAGAGGCTCAGAGGTAATTGACACTGGCACCCTTTGAAGGTGTGTTGTGGACCTTACCACACTTTTCATTTGTATCCAAACACAATGCTTTCCTCCAGCTGTCATGAGTATTGTGTGGCCATAATTCTTTCAGTGTTCTGTGCTGAACACTTGCAACTAAGATGGAGCAAAAGAAATGAAAATGTGGTTTTGGTTTCTTTTTGGCAGACAGTGTACATAGGTTTAGTTCATTTAAGCAACCCAGAGGTGAAATAGTAAGATGAGGGCCTTTAGAGTATTTTGTTGATGAAAACTAGAGGTGTTGAGATATGGTGTGCTTGTCTGCACATGAGGATTTTACCTAGATAAAGAGGTGTATTTTACAGGGCTCGATTAATAGCTACATTTGAAATACTGTCTGCTCTCATAACACAGAAAGCAGATTTAGCCAAATGGTGGGTGCTTTTGAAGAACACTGCTGATGATATCCCAATTTAAGCAAAGTAGTAATAATGTTTTCAGCTTCCGTTTCCTCTGAAGAAATGTATCAAGTGTTTTACTCAGTCCTTGCTCAAACTGTGCTGCTGCTTTGAGGTTGGGACATGTCTGCCACTCCGTGGCATGACAAAATATAGCTTAGACTTGATGGGAAGCCAGCAGTAAGCTGCTGAGCCTTTTGTATTCAGACTCTTATTTTTTAACTATTCTGTTTCTCCTAAAAGATGGTAACACACTGTCCAGAACAGAAAACAAAGGGTGTTAGCTGATCTCTTGGTTTAAATGTTTCTCCATGTCACCAGAGCCTCAACTTCTAATTGTACCAGCCATAGACCTATAAAGCCAGAATCTCTAGGTACAGTTCTCCATCCATATCACTGTCATCATTCATTTCTATCGCCTTACTGAGAGGGGAACGCTGTCTCTTGGTGAAGCCTCTTTAATTAATACTTTTACTCAATTCATATAGAAGGTTCTTAACATAGGGATTATTCATAGCACTCTCACTGCTTGCTGTTACTGCCTCTGAGTTCATGAATCCTGAACTGAGATCACATCATGTAGCCCAGAATTTCTTGGACATGTAGTACCCCATTAAAAGGTCATTTTAAGCAATTAATATTTTATTTTTCAATACTTACAAATATTTGTTATAAACTGGGCTTTAAACAGCAGCTAATGAGGAAAAAAAATCCATTACATTAATATTAAAACATGTTCAAAAGTTTAATTATAAGAAGGAAAATTTAGCTGAACTGTTACAGCATACATTGCAGTGCCCTGCTTTGGCCAGTTCATGTCAGACTGCCACATTCAACTGAGAAGGCAGATTTTGTTGTGTTCCACACAAAATCCAAGAAACCAAACTGGTGATTTAGGGAACAGCTAAATACTCCATGTTCTGGTCTTGGGCAATACGCTTGTCTGAGACTGGGTCAAATGCTGCTGTTGAAATCCTGTGTGTGACTCATGGCTGAGAAGGAGCTCTGCTGGATTTGAAAGATGAGGGTTTGTGCCTGCTGGAAAGCCCACTCTTGAAAGTGGGAGTCACCCTCCTGACTCAAACTGTGGTCTTTATATCCAGCTCTGAAGGGTCCCCCATTCTGCTCACCCTGTACATCAGAGACCTGACTCAAGTGAAATCATCTTCTCTTTGATAGGGATCCTTCCTTGTAAGACATTGATTTGTTTTGTTTTGTTTCACTTCACTTTCTTGTAAACTCTTTCTAGGAAAGCCTTCTTGGGCTGATTCCCCAAAACATTACACCCTTTAGGAGAATAGTATTTGAGTATTTACCCCTTTGTAATACAGGGCTGAAAACAGGATAGTTTTAAAAATAAATAATATTAAGAAATTATCCAAGTCATAATAATCATAACTCTGGCAGTTGTTTTATATCTTTACCTCAAACCAGAATGATGAAACATCTCTGATTAATTACCCTACAGGAGCATTTAAATTCAGCATTTGTAATAGTTCTTAACAACTGCCATTGGTGTTATTTTTCATTGAGAAGAAAAATGGTTATTGCTCACATTGACCTCCAGTAAATCTTGTCACCTAGCCCATACCCTAGTCTCGAAATATAATTAAAGCACTCTGGTTTGATAATAATGACTTACAAAAGTGTAAGAACTAGCATGTACATTTTCTCTTTTTTATTCCTTTTAAGTTTCATACAAAAGGAAAAGTAATGCTATTGAATTATCTTAAATGGCCATGACTGATTTATTTCTGTCTAGAAATGTTGTCATTTGCATACATTATTTTTTTTCTAGGATTACTTCGATGTTTAATTGACCTTTTATTTTTGTTTTTTTAAGATGATTTTAAATTCAATCCACAGTGCGAGAAACTTCAGAGGACTGAAGCAGTTGTTTTTATCCCACATGAAAAAAGGTGACTAAACAAATAAATAAAAATGAGGTTTACAGCCATATATTTCTGCATACTGCTGTTTGTGATATTCTGTGTTGTTGTAGCAACATGTTCCTCATCTATATTTAGTTTAATAGCTGCTTTTGGAATATTGCAAGCTAGTACAGTATATTATCAAGTGGTTTGAATGACATCATAACCTATGAGTGTCATCTCTTGTGGGTTATAAAATCCTCCCAAACCCTCCGTTTGTATTAATGTCTTGTAATATAATTTTAAACCAGGTATTATAGTTTACAGTGGAAGGATAAAATTCTGGCCTGCCTTGTACAATGCACTGGGGGAAGAAGAGGGCAAAGAATATTTCCCACCCTACTCAGGCATGGACTGGGCAGGATAGGCAGTGCTTACTGGGCTGAGGGTTTCCCAAGGACCAGGAGAAATTTGTCAGTCTCTAGGGAGTATTTTAGGTGGTCCCTGTGTGCACTGAAGAACTTGATCTTTTGTTGAAATTTGGTTTGGGGACAGACGCTGCACTCTGTCTTTTGCCGTATTGCCACGCGGTGTACCCACACACATCCAAAACCTCACTGGAGGTCTGTATCTCTGTCGATTGAGGGTTGAGTGACTACCTTAAACTGAGTTTAACTCAATTCAACTAGTGTTGGTCCTGCTAAGCCCAGTTGTTTTTGCAGGAAATGTGGAATAGCACCTTCAGCAGTTCTATTCCTTGGTGCAATTCTCTTTCCTGTTTCTTAGAGAGGAATATATTTCTATCTCCTGTAATCCTATTTTATGTTGGAGGCCTCCTTATATGGTCATTTTAGTCAGTTGTTGGGGAATCTGTGGCCGGTACCTGTCTTCACTGAAGTGAAAGGGGAAATGGAAATCTCTGTGAGTGTCATGAATTACAAATTTTAGCCTATATGCAGATGTGGAAACTGCAAGTGTATGTGGGTCATTGGCCACTGTTATGGCCCTATAGCCCTCAATAGATCGCAAGATCTATTAATTTAATTACTCTAGAGTAATTAAATGAAATTTGTTGTCCCTGTTGTCCAAAAGGGTCTCCCTGTGTTTTGGAAGGAATCAGACTGCTAGAAAAGGGCTGCTGTGGGTATTGCTGATCTCTTTGCACCGCTTTGCCATTCTGCTTCTTCCCCCAGATTCCATCAACCACCAGCACAAAGTGTTTCTGGATCCAAGGTGATTCTGAGGTGGGACACAAGCTATGTCAGTAAATACATTTCAATCTAATGAAAATGCAGTCATTTTCATGGCAAACAACTAATGGCATGTGCAAGGTACAATGCAAAGTTGTCTTATTCAGGAGTGTAAGGGCAAATTGTGAAAATTCCTGGTAGAATAAACTTGATGTATATTGTATGCACAGAGGCCCAAAAACTGTTTCTTCTGTTTGTAGTGAAATATTTAGCATCATATATGTAACTTTTATCCTATATTATTTGTCCTGGTGTAAATTTAAAAGCATGTTTGTCTTCTAAAAAATTGTTTGCTAACAGATATAATTTTTTTATTCATGAAATGTTCACCATAAATAGTTCAGCTGGTGTAATTTCTGCCACTATAAATGATCAATAAAATGTTATTAAAATGTACAGTCCATGCATATCTAATTCCACTTACCCACATGTTACCTAATTACAGATTTTAATCGCCTTCCCTCCACCCCTGAAAACCTGCTTGGCAATGTGGATATATTGAAAATGTCTAAAGAAAATCACCTTTGCTTTCAAAGAAAAGAAAAGAAAAGAATAATGTATAATGCACCCAAAAGGTTAAATTTATCATTCTGGGAAGAGAACTGCATATCACAGAAGCTCTGGATATTTTTGGCATTCAACTTCTCCCACCCCACTCCCTGTCTTTAATCACACCCAGAATGCAGTGCTTGTAAACTGTACTGATGTGTCAACTATCCTCTATTTATTACATCTTACGCTTTAAATATCACCTCTGACAAACAAAAGAAAAGCAAATGTTCCTAAATTTCCTGAAGGGCTGAAACATCAAGCCCGGATTATTATTGTTTATGTCTCAGCTTTAGCAGCTCCAATGTCTCCATGGTCTGCTGTGCGCCGTGGTTGGCAATGATGGATGACCATTACAGCAGCTTATTGGAAATGGCTTGATTTATAACCTGTTCTCCCGCCTCAGTCTAATGGCTTCATTTCTTTCCTCCAGTGCGTGATGCCACAGCCAAGGTCATTGCGCCAATGGCCTTTTGTTGTTAGTTTGCTGATGACCACTGTGCCCGAGAGTCGGCATGCAGGGAGGGTGAGCGGGGGGGGACACAGCCAATCTTTACATTTTATTTTTTTTTCCCCCTCTCAGCCCTGATAACTGCAGCAGAACAGTAGATTAAATGCTGTCTTCTATTTGCTTCCTGTGCTTGCCAGACAAGGGGCTGCTTTATGATCCTCACTGGGAAAGTCTATTACTCACATCTACTTTAAATGACCAACATCAAATATATACAGCTCCCATTAAAGCTGAGATCAATAAAAATGCCATTAAGATAGTAAAAGTTGCTGATATTAGTGAAGCCCCCAAACAAAATATTTGATTTTCTTTCAGGTTGTTAGTGAGATGGAATACGAACATATAAGAGAAAGGAGAGAGGGCCATGCCCGTGGTCAATAATTTATCTCTGAGATTCATTCAGCCTCTCACCCAATATTT
Source organism: Agelaius tricolor (assembly GCF_023055355.1). Taxonomy (NCBI): domain Eukaryota; kingdom Metazoa; phylum Chordata; class Aves; order Passeriformes; family Icteridae; genus Agelaius; species Agelaius tricolor. The sequence continues at coordinate 16,737,359 of NW_027269261.1, read as the reverse complement.
CCCTCCTGTCTATTGATTCCTCATCATTATTTGTCATAAGCTGTCCTAACTCAAGGAGAAAATATGCCCTCCATGTCCAAGGGGAGTCATACCTGAAGAAATAGAAAGGAATTTCATTAAAAGCAAGAAAGGACTGTCTGGGCTTTGAGAAACTCCAGCAGAAACTTACACAGACTTGTGTTATGTGTAGGGTTTGGGAGGGCGGGGGGGTTGTTGCTTTTTTTTTTAAAGCAGTATTTGAAGCCCATTAGACAGTGCCATGACAGAAAATGCCTAAACTTTGAAGCAAGTTGCTTTGATTACATTTTGTTGCCAGGGAGCTGTGTTTGGCCCTGAATGAAAATTGCTTTATTAAAAAAAAAAAAAAAAAAAAAAAAAAAAAAAAAAAAAAAAAAAAGGAAAGAAAAGACTAAAAAGCCAACTTATACTCTCCTGAGCCATGCTGCATGCTGAACCTGGAGTCTCCTTCAGGAGGTCACCAAGGATTTGGCACCAGCAGCCTGGCCATCAAAACAAAGTACAAGTGATGGTAATATAATCATTAAGATAAACTGTAGCCCAAATGGTAAAAGCATGAGTCGCGAAATGGAATTAAATTTTTAAGTATGGTTATTTGCTAAGAGGCTGTTTAAAACAGGCAATATTTTAAGTTAATGAGACCCATATGTTTTATGGTATGTCATTCAACTGCTTTCTTTGGAAATGGCTTGGAACAATAGCTTTCATGCTTACTTTGTAAAATCCAGAAAGGATAGTGATTGGGAGGTGCACAAGTGGAAGAAAATCTGTAAGGCATAATGTTGCATGTTAGGAAGTGTCATCTGTGTGTTGGTATATTTTTCTCTCAAAAAGTGAGTTTAACCCCTTTTACTGTGGCTGAGTATCTTGTGTTCCCACACCTCTGTTCCCTCCCCCTTTTTTTTTTCTTTTGGAGGTGAGAAAAGTCTTTGGAGGGGACATTAATTGAAAGAGAGATAGATTTGCTTATGTAGCTTTTGCATGCTTCTCAAGTGATATTTCTGTGCTTGAGAAACATCAAGCTTGCCTTGGATATTTTTTGGGGTGTTCTTATGACAGGATGGCTGCAACCCTGGCAGAGGTAGTGAGGAGGTGCTGAGCTGCCTCCCTTACTCCATACAATCCTTCCCCCCACACAGGGATAAGTGAGCAGTGCAGACTTTTTGTAGCTGGGATAGAAATTGGGGCCTTTCCTTGGCATATGAAGGACCCATAAAGTAAATGCCCACCTGATATCACTGTGGTTACCTTCTCCCCTCTCTTTTCCTTTTACACTCCTTTTTTTTTTTTTTTTTGGTAGGCATTACTGTGGTCACACTCACTGTAGCTCTAAGGTTCTTATTCAAATACTTTTGTTCTCCAGTTTTAGAGACCAATCTGTTGGAGTTAGGCCTGCCTCTGCCTCTGCCATGTTGTTACATTTCTTGCTAGAGCAGGAAATATATGCTCCTTCACAGAAACTGCATGAAAAGGCGAAAAAAAAAAGTCTTAAATGTTTCTGGTTTTTCATGCCTTTTTGTTAATTTGCACTATTAACCAGGATAAATCATTACTGGTTTAAATGTCTGTGGTCACATAAATATGTACTTCTGACTCTCATTAATTCTTATCGGTCTGAAGTACTGACAAAAATATATTAGCTGGGAATACCTGAGTTGAAACTGTAATTTAGTTGCAGTCTTTTTAATTATACATTCTGGATAGTATCATATAACTGGTGACAGAAATAAGCCAACTCATATTCACCTAGAACAACTATTCCTTGATTCTTTGTAGACAGTCAAGACTAGAGGAGAAGAATAAGAAGGAGGGATTTGAAAAATAAAGTCCGTAATTTTTCACCTGCATTTTTGTACCCATGGTCAACTTAAAGAATGAAAAAAAAGAAAAGAATGAAAGAAAATAACTAAAATCTTAGTGTGACCGATAGATTGCAGATGTTGCTTCCTTCTTTACCCCAGCCTGTACTAGGGAGAAAAATCTCTGCCTTCTGTCTTTTTCACCCTTAACTAGTGAGAGCTACAAGACCATGGATGCGAGATGAGAAGTTTGGGTGAAGCCTTGGTGTGGATTTGCCTGGTTGTGAAAGAATCAAAAAAGAGTGCCCCAAAAGGGTCTGTGATCACAGGCTGGCTCTCCCAGCTGGTGGTTGGTTTTGGAAAAGAGTGAAGCTTTGTGGGACTCAACGCACAGCTTTCTTTGAATGTGGCAGGGAGAGGGACTTGTTTAACTAGAAAGGGGAGCGCAAAGCCCTGATTTTTTTCATGAGGAACTTTGAATGACAAATGCTATTTTAAGTGTAGAATTAGGAGCACTAATTACGGCTGACATTGTTTTGTAATTTTTATTTCCAACATTGCACAATGCTTGGATTTCTCAAGCCTTTTCTAGAGAGCTGTTTTCTGACTGCATAAACAGCAAATGGCAGATTCAGAAAATTAACTGTTTCCGTAATGAATTCAGAGAAACTCACATGGAAACACTGACTCTTAAGATTCATTTTTTATAAATGTGGAGAGAACTGGAGTTCTGACCATATAAAGGTAAAGGCAGGTGTTTCTCCAGAGCTATGGTTGGCTTTTTCAGAGGTTACACACAGAGAAAACATCTCAAGATTACTCTGTATGTAATGTGTTATCAAAGCTTTACTTTTTAAATCTGTTGCCTTTTGAAAATGAGAAAATAAATAGTGACATGAGAATTGGAGGGGTTAGGAATAGGTCCTGGTGGTAGCAAAACCCTGTGTTTGCTGTAACATATTCCCTTCACTTCTTCCACTTTCCCTCATTATCTTGTTTGATATGTGTAGCTGAATAAGCATGTAACCTCTAAGGCTGTGGAGCAGATCATTAGGAGTTACTGATTAACACCATGTTTCAATAGCAGATACTGAGTTCTTCTTTTTACACACCAAAGGGGTATGGCTTTATGATTTTTTAATTAGAGTGTAAATATTGCAGCATCATAAACTGTTTGATTTATAGATGACAGCAAAGTTTGCACTTTGGGAAAGGACAAGGGAAGCTTCAGATGTACAGTTTCAGTGCCCCCGTTTGCTTGTAACAGCTGTCCTGGTATTTTTTCTTTGGTGAACTCATCCTATCAGCCTTATCCATAATGCCTGTGGGTCCAATCTGGCAGGATGACTTAAATTCCTTTTTTATATTTCTAAGCATAAGTAGTACTAACATACTGTACATTTAAACTGATGAAGTAAGGGAAAAAAGTTTGGAGGAATATTAAGCTCATAAGGTGACCAGAAAAGTTGATGTTCTTCATGAGGATTCCAGAGAAGTGGGGCTAGATGCATCACTGTAATTTTCAGAGGCATGAGAGAAATTATAAATCAAGACTGACAAAGATTTGAGGTGTTGGTGGATAATAGAAGGGTATTTCTGAGATCCCTGATGCAAAATGTTATCAAGTTTTTCAGGATGAAGACTCCTTTCTCAGGCAATCAGTAGAACTTGGCTTCCATGTGCAGTGCAAGTTAGGAAACTCACAAGCAGTGAGTTTAACTGGATTTGAATCAGCATTATTTACCAATGGGGCACCTATAATCCTCAGCAGAAGTTGTTCATTGGAAGTTTGGACTCCTCCTGGTCACCAGGCTCTTTGTGCAACATCTCTGTTCTCGGAGCAGGGAAAGACTTTGCAAACACTGAACTTCTTTTCTCTATGAATCCTCCTTGCTCCATCTCCCTAACTGACATTCTCCTCCAGCTTGCTGTCAGCATGGTTGCACTTGCATGGGAGTTATTCAACACGAGGATGCTCTTAGGAGCACTAATCTACCAAGAGAGGCCTAATTCTTTGCATAGGGGGTTTTACAGATCCTCCTTCACTAGTATGACTTGCCTCTTTCCATCTTGCATGTCCTTGGGAAACTTCTTGCCAGCATGGCCAATGTGATTTGTTTGTTGAGATTTTGGGGGGATGTGTTTTGGCATGGCTCTTTGTTGTGTTGCAAGCAATTGGGTTTCTTTGTTGAGCTGTTTTGTGGCCCTGTACACAGCCTGCCTGTACCATTCCAGTGTGCCAGGGCTGTGGCAGGGACTGGAGGAAGTTGAGGGGATGGTGGGTTTGACTCTTTCTGTGCCTGCAGGAGAAGCGTAACCTCACCTGAATGTTTGTGATGACAGAGAAGAAAAAAGTTAAAGCAGACAGTTTTCCTTAATATATACTTGATTTAGAATAGAATTTGTCAGTTGGAAATATTGGACAGCTTTCTGTCCCTAAATACATCACATAGTGAGCAGTGATGAGATGGTCAGGACAGACAAGATGGAATAAAACCTGCAATATTAATTCTCCTTTCTACTTCTTAGCGGAGCCTTTCTGAGTCCTCCACATTGGTCTTTTCTCTACTAGAGCACCAGGGACCACCTCTCTTGTCTCAGACCAAACCTTTTGGAGAGGAGGCAGCCAGCTGTGACAAAGCAGGAGCCCAGCTTCAGAATTTAATCTTTTCAGAAAACATTGGCACTCTGTTCACCTTCTTTTTTCTGTAGCAAGAAGACTAAAAGCATAATTTTCTTTTAATGATATCCAAAATGTTAATGAACAGTGATGAAATCCAAAAACATGCCATAGTGTCAGATTCACCCCTCTCTCTGCTGGAGCTGTGCTTGTTTTACTACAAGAAATATTTTGTGGCTCTACAGTAGCAGCCTGGGTTTTGTTACCAAAGGCCCAAATAGTGAAGTTTGGTGGGGTTTTTTTTCATCAAACTTGTTGAAAGGCCTTTCAGTGCAAACTTGATGTCAATGGCAATTACATATATGTTTACAGATTATGGCTCTGATCCCATCCTGGTAAATGTTTTTGCACATGGTTAAATCTGCATGTGTAATTGCCTAGAGAATAAAATCAGAAGTGGTGAATGTAGGAAGATAATAACTTGAACGGAACTGTTTTCTTGTTGTTGTTTAATTTTGAATCTGTTCAACCTTCTGGGTTCAAAAGTTCACCTCAGTCTTGACCATTATTGAGCTTAGATTCTGTTTAGGAGAAACTGTGACTGCAAGTAAAGCAAAGGGTCAGAAGAAAACAAATCCAACAGAATATATAAAGTGAGAAATGAAGAAGGCAGAAAGACAGAAAAAGGAAAATATCACATCTTGGGTAAGTTCTTGGTTTTATAATGTTGAAAGGCGCTTTGCTGCTGACTGCACTGAGGCTGGGATTTCTTTTGTAACACCACCTGGTTCAAAAACCCTGGAATTCAACCAGAATGTTTCTGTTGCATGTAGTATTCCTGTGTCATTTATAATGAGCTTTGTTTTGTAGTTCTGATGCATACTTTAGCTCCCAATCGCCCTTAGCTGCAACATGAAGCAGCCCAGTCTTTGGGGGCTGGGGGGAAAGTGAAATTACAGGAGAGAATGGCTTTTCCCCCACAGAGGCTTCAGAGCCTCAAATGCATTTATTTTGCAACTCAGTTTCTTTGTGACTCAATTTCTTTTGTGTTTATTGAGCCCCTATGTGATACAAATGAAGCTGGTGCCAAACATTTTATTACAAATTTCATTTTAAAAAGAACCAAGAATATTTCAGTGCCTATATGTGCCTACAGTCTTCAGCATCCTCAAGAAGAAGTTCTTGTGTTATTAGTGCTGAATTTGAGGATTGAATTTGGGTGTCTTAAAGGTGAAGCCCAGTTTGCTTTGCCAGATATGTTTAATTTTCCCTGCATATCAATAAGGAAGAAATTTGGCTTGGTGTTCTAACTTGCAAAAGCCCAGACTTATATCAGGAAAGTGCAAAAGTTATGTAGGGGCAAAGCTACACCAGAGATATGTAAAGTGATTTAACTCTGGTGTCAGCATGGGAGCAAGAGAGATTACTAGGAAATACAGATTTGTCTGATAGCATACCAAGCACTTCAATACTTTTTGGGTTGGGATGTCAAGACTTATATTAATTATTAATATTTTGGTATTCTTGAGATCCTAGTACTTCACAGAATAAACTCACAGAAACCCACCCGTCATCAGCATGTAAAAGGTCTTCCTTTCTTTTTTCCTTGCAGTAATGGAACTGCACAGATTCCTGCTCCAATTCTGCTGTGTTTATTTGGCTGGAAATGACCCACCTCCTTTTAAAAATACTAGCATTGGTTGAATGGTAAAAACTTGTAACAAGAATTAAAAATCCAAGTGTCATATTTTAATACTTATTTTAAAGAATGTAGTGTTTAAAAAGTAAGATAATTTCTCTGAGTCCCTTGAGAAGCATTTCTAGTCTATGAAAGAGCCCAGACTTAATGGGTTAAGTACTTGAAAACTGAAGGAAGCACTCCAAACATTGCAGAAAGTCTGAGGTTTTAAAGAGAGAGAGAAGTATTTGAAATGCTACTTTCAAGTCAGGTCAGGGTTTTCCAGTTCAGAGATATTTCTTGTTGTCAATAAACTAAAAATGGAAAGAAAAATCCAAACCCTGGAAAGGAAGGGAAGTCAGAGAACCTGAGTAAGTGATGATTTATCTGATAACAAAAATCCTACTACCCTAATCATTCATAGTTTATTTCTTTGGCATGCGACGGTTAAGAAAAATCCACTGAGCACTAGTAATTCCACTATTGCGAAAGCCAAATCCTTCATTTAAACTTTTGAGACAATTTTTCCATTTACTTCCCTGCCACTCAAGCAAAGAGCAGAAATCATAAGCTCACTCATACCAGTTCACCTCATCAATTAGAAAAGAGACAGGAGTTGCTTCCAGATGAAAAGGGGATGCAGCACAGGAAAAATATGCTGGAAAATCAAAATTGATTGCCTCTAATAACTTCTGCATAGTGTTCCAAACTTGGGTTGGCCATGTTAAGACATCCCTAAACTTTGCGAAAGTTAGGATTTGGAGCTGTCTGCTACAACAGAATCATCAGAGAATATTGTACTTAATTAAAGAAATTGATATAGGGAACAGAGCCAGTATTTTGTCTTATTTTAAATAATTAAATTGTAAATTAATACACTTTAACCCAAATTTGAAAACCTAAAGTCCAACCACAAATTTTAAGTTTGTGCCTGCTGCCAGCACTGCCATTCAGTAGTGCACCCTCTTACAAGTAGCAGGATTATGGTTGATGAGTTCTTCGTGTTGACACATGAAAGTTAAATGCAGAACAGTGTTTGCTGTATGGTTTGGGGGTTTTTAATTTGTTTTAACACCACCTTTGGCATCTGTAAATTTATACAGTATAAATAAAACCTTAATGGACAGAGTGAAAATCTGTAGTTTCCAAGCTCTCTGGTGGGAAAGTTTTGTGCATTTGATAAATAAAGTAAAGTAATTGGAGAAAATTGTAACGTAATCCTCAATCAAAACACAAGTGTCTTATGCAGCAGAGAAAACAGTGTTGGTCTGCTACTTTTCTTTAAATGGAGAAATTTTTTCCCTACTCATATCAGGCTTGCAAAGCTTTTGCATGGACAGTTTGTCAAAAAAATCTACCTCTTTGGAGTTGAAACAGGTGAAGCTGTGTCCTCCCACTGGAAAGCAATTGTTTATGGGCTGGAAAAGGATCTGTGGTAGCCTTCGCATGATGGTTCAAGAACCTCATCTTGAGGAGGCAGCACGTGTTGGTGCTGGAATTGTGTCTTTGGAGGGAGCTCAGTGTTGGAGAAGGGCATATGAGATGTCCTTATTTTCTTTCTTTCCACTGTGGATAACCTAGGGATGATGAGAATGAAAGGAATCTCTTTCTACAAAGAAACCTGAAGTTTCATAGTTCCAAAGGCCAGTGTATCTCTGCCTTCACTTGAACCATAGATCTGAAGCACATGTTTCACATCCCTCCTGACAGGATGTGAAACAAAAGATAAAAGTCACCATTGTGCTGAATATGGTGCAGGATTTCTTACTTTTTGTTATCTCTTATTTTCATTTCTTCTGAGAAAAATGGGCCAGAAGCCTATTAGCTCAACCACTTGAATTTTTGTTCAACCTTTATCCTGAAATTTAAGAGACAGATTTAAAACAACATTATTGGGAACCATTCCCGTAAGTCATCTAGTTTAAGGGAAAACACTTTCATGTGGGTGCAAAGTGAGTTAGAGAGATAGGCACTCACACAAGCTACCAGTGCCTCATTGTGAACCTGGGAGGATGTGGATACTGAAATTATTAAATTTGCAGGTGACACAAAGCTTGGGGAGTCTGAGGCAGGTTGTTGAATGGGACTAGATTTCAAAATTGTCTTGGTAAACAGGAGAAACAGCCTGGAGCTGGAGAGTGTGCTTGGTGAGACCAAATGCCAAGCTCTGAGCATGTGTGGAAATAAATACTCTGACAAACACAACCCAGGAAGCACAGTTTTATGAGAGGGGACCAAATAGAACTTTAGGAGGTTAGTAGGTGAACACAAACATGCTTTTAGGGAAAAAGCAACTATTTCCAAGACAGGGAAGATGGTGTACATACAGAGTGTACATACAGATGGTGTACATACAGATGGTGTACATACAGAGATGAGGAAGGGCAGTCATCATCTCCTTTGTAAAGTACTGGTGAGACTTCTGTGGTGGTGTGCTCACTTTTGGGTGTGATAAGGAGGAAAATGAGCTCTAGTGGGAGAGGTTGCAAAGGGAGCAAGACAATTTCTTGGAGGTTTGCCAAATGTGGCATTTTGAGGACCGACTGAACTAAGGATGTGTACAGTAAAAAAGGCTAAGGGAGCATGATTACAGGCATCAAATCTATAGAGGGTGCCTGCACAGAGAAAGGGAATATTTTTTTTCTGTGTCCCCTTGACACAGAATTAAAAATAGTGGGACTAAACTATAGAAAATAAGATTGTTAGATGATGGGGACCATATTCTGTCAGTATAGACTTTATGGACTCAGGAGGTATAGGAATTGCAGGTTCCAAGAAGTTTTGCTAAATGTGTGGATAAAGATGATCCTTCTACAGAACCATTCCATTGACAGGATGACTGTCATAAGGCCTTAAATTTGAAGTTAAATAGTGAAAAACTGTATTCCTGAGCCTTTTTTCAGGAAAATACTAGTAAAGAAAGTTTTCCAAAGAAATCACCCCGTTATCAGCCCTCTTAGAGGGACCATTTATAGTTGTGCACATCCCCAGCTCAAAGCACTTTCAGGGGCACTATGGATGCCTCTCCTCACTCTTTGCAGGCATCTAACATTGAAAATTAACTACTTAGAACTAAAACCAAAGAAAACAAACTAAAATAGAATGTTTCCACAAGCCAGTGTTGTTCATATACTCTATAGTAAAAATTAAATATAAAATCCTGTCTTTTGAAGACCAAGAAATGGCACAATGGAAGAATATAATAGAGTATAAAGAGAGGCTAAAGTATAAACTAGCAGTGCAGAGCCAAATGAAAGACTCCCTTCCTTCAAGGGTATTCCCTTCCAGGGTTAGATATACTGCTTTACCTTGGGATTCTGTTTTATTTCATGACGTTTCATCTTTAGTTTTTGTTATAGCTTTATTTCACTGCATGCAGTATGGATTCATCTTGTGCTTTCCAAATGTGCTGAGCAGAGGAAAAATCTGTGGCACTGAGAGTGGGAACTCTGATCATATAATAAATGTTTGTGAGATATATGCATGCTTGATGGGAGAGGTTGGGATCTTACTAACTTTTGGCATTTTAGGCCTACAAGCACCAGTGGTGTGGAAATAACATAATGTGGTCTGATACCAAGATCAGTGGGGCCCTACAACAACCAAGGGCAGGTTATTCACTGCCTGATCTGTGTGCAGGCTCTCAGACACAGCGGTTGTGGAGGCAGGCCTCGAATCTGCTGCTCGCAGAAGTCTCCATCAGCACGTTGGTATTTCTTTCTGAAGAGATCTCTTTTGCAGAGGTCAGAACTGCCAGCTTGTCAGGTATTTCCCAGAACTGTCAGTCTCTCCAGGGTGCAGCAGACTGTGGTATACAAAGCCACAGGACTGACATATCACTTATGTAGTTCTGCTAGACTTACCCTCTCTGTGAAGTATGCAAACTGTCTCTGTCTTGTGCAGCATTTGCATTATCTAAAGCTCACTATGTATGCTGTGGTCCTTTTGCCTTTGCAAATGCTGTTTAAATATAGCATCCATAAATAAATGTTAAATAATTCATGAACATAATTTTGTAAATTCTGCTAGGCCACACCTCTCTGGGGGCATATTTATGAACATGCGTCAGCCCGGAATCAATGTGTCTGCCAAGCGTCCTACCTCTGAGGCAGAATTCCCACATCTAGCCCAAAATGCTGCAAATGACTCTGATTCCACTTCACTAGTCATCCATCATACTGTCACTTTAATTCAGATGCTGCTACTTGTTTTAATAACATACATCTTACACAAAGAATATTGCTAACACAAGATTCTTGAGGTAGATTTTTACAACCTCATAAAATGGTATTAACCCTTTGATCCCTGATATTCTTTTCATACAGCTATTTTTTTATGCTTATCAATAACCTGTGTTCATGGGGTCTATTCATCCTGGAGAATCCGACATCAATCACTGCAGTAAAAATATTATTCCTCCAGCATTACCCTAAAGAATTATGGAAAGAATAAAAGTGTTATTGCAGGAATTATTTAGCAAACAATACATGGATAAAATGTATTATGGTAAGTGTTAAATTATATCACCACATTACAGAAAACTACCTGAGATATCACAGAAGGTAGTTCAGTGTTTTTTCTAAGTAGTTCAAAGAGAACAATAGCAGAATCCCACAAAAGATTTTACTATGAAACCGTGAAATGACAAGGCAAATGATGTATTACCACATAAAATGATAGTTTACAGGGAAAAAAGGAAATTCTACTTGCCTATTTCTCAGTTACACCCGGCGATATTTTGGGAGTGAGAGGAGGTGAATAATAGTAATTTACATTTATCTGCTTAACACCTAAGTATTTAAGGGACTTACTTGTTAGGTTTTTTACATGTCTTTATAGAAATACCTTCCTTCTGTTATAACAGAGCAACATGGAATATGCAATTTTAAAAAATGTTTTGCTTCTATTCCAAGTAAGAACACTCTGAGTTATTTCTTTCTTCCTTCTCCCTGTTTTTTTTCCTTTGAGGTCAGCACCAGGAATTAGAAAAGGTTTTACTGAAATGCTTGATTAACAAAATACTAAAATCATGCCAATATTTTTGGTAAAATTAAGGATACCTAAACAAGGTTGGGTTCCATGATTTCGCCAAGTAGACTCTTATCAGTTAATGCAGATTTAGAGAGGGGGAAAAAAAGCATAATGTTGCACTGGGCTCATGGGATTCATTTGATCAACATGATTAAATTATTTCCTTACTCAGCTAGAAGGAAATTACTAGTAACCAGACATTATGTGTCTGTTAATTATGTGCAATAAGGTTCTCTGCTATCACACCAGCTCTTGTGTTCATGTTCTGTGTGTCTTAAAGACATTTTCATTTTTAAAATCTAAATATTGAAAAGGGACAGCTATATTTTTCTTTCCCTTATTTAAAAAATATCTAAATGTAACTATTACAGTGCCAAAAAGCACTTGTGAGAAGCAGCTGTTTGTCCTTTGTGTAATCATAGGTAAGTTTGTGGAGGTGACATGCCAGCATTTCATGTGTTTTTGGTTGTTCCAACCAGGATTTTTTTTTTTGTATGTTCCAATTGTTCATTTTTTTTAATTGGATCATTTATTATTATAAGAAATGAGAATGACAGTTTGCCAGAAACCTGTAATTTTGCTTGAAATAGTTAATCTTCCTGATGCAAGATCTGCTCACCTACATGATGTCTTTGTCCCAGATCTATATTCTTCTCTGATGGTGCCCAATCTAGGATTTCAAAAGGATTTTTTATAAAGGAAGAAACATATGGTGCAAGAGAGGCCTTATTCTTTTTCTAATGAAATGATGGGCTTCTGTTTCATATTAAAGTGTTAATAGGTCTGAAATTAGGTCTCAAAAAAGAGAATAGTGCTTTTAAAATTCTTAATATGATTCATTATCTGCAGTCAAAACCAGATGACATTTATTTTTATCCCAAAAATAAAAAAAGTCAAGCCACAAGGAAAAAAAATCCTGGATCCAGGCTCTGATTTATTGAATGGAAAGCTCTTTAGAATCAGAGCCTGGGCTGGAGGCTGGAGGTTTTGTTCGAGTTTGAGAACCTTCATATGTTTTTGAAATCTAAACAAATATTTCAAAGAAGGTGGTGTCACATTTGAAGTAAGTGATCCTATTAGGCACTGGGATATGGCTGCTTTGTTGAAGGACTGGGCAGCATTTTATGTATGATAGTGTGGTATACCGCTAATACACCGAGACATCACTTTCATCTGAAATGCCGATAGAACTGAACTTCTCTCCTGCACTTTGGCTTTCAGTCTTAATAATGAATGAATAAAAGTTCAGAGGATAGAAGCTAAATGGATATTGTACTTTAAAAAAAACGAATTTTAACTAACAGTGTGCCAAGCTATTCAGGAACAAGTGAAAGACAGTAAATAGAAACATTTATTATAAGTTGTTGGGAAGTCTGTACCAAGGCATTTGTATTAGTTGTACTGGCATAAAACACTAGGAATTTTGATGCAATTAAAAATGTGTATTAATTAGAAATAATGAAGGTTTGATGACATTTTCTTGGTTATTGGGATTTTGGGTGCAATCTCTTTTGTCACAGTAAGCTTCCACAGGATAGCCATCTCTTCCATAGCTGGCTATTTGAAATCACTCTTTTTCTCTATGTCTGCCAGGGAATCTGGGAATCTAATGGGTTTTGTAGATCTTGAGCCTAGAAAGCACTTTCTCTGGAAGCATCATCTGGATGATGCCTTCAGACTTTCCCTATCTGATTATTACAAACCACCAAGCTTCAGTGGCCGTGGTCTCTCTTGACCAAGAAATCTTGTTGGTGGTCCAGATCGTCATTAACATTCATCTTCATTATTAAAATGTCAGCTCAAATCTAGAGCAGGTCCAGCTCAGAACAGTCATCAGCATTTGTAGCATGTGGCAAATAAGAGCATGCAGCAAAAACAGCCTGAGGTTTCATGTAAACCTTACCAACGTCTTCTCTTCCATAATCTGCCTCCCACCTCTAGGTGCTGGAACTGCTTGTCAGGCACTCAGAGATGCTCTCAAATGTGAGTGGAAATGGTTGTATATAAGTAGGGCTTGTGCTCGGTTCTGTCAAAGTCACAAAACAACTATCCTCAGCCCTTTTTGAGTGATACAAAAAGAATTATATACCAAAGAACTAATCCCAAAATGATGTGGGTATGTGTGGAGAGGTACGTCTGACATTCACATTAATACCAAATGAGTTCATCATGATTAATGTTATTACATTAAATATCAAAGGAATTAATAATGATGATTAGACCATTATTTTAAGGGGTTACCAGCATGACACCAGCTCATTTTTTAACAGCTGTAGACACTTGGGTTTTTACTTTTTTCACTCTGTGCATTTTCAGTCCTCACCTCCTTTGACCAAATATACTCACTTGGAATTTCATCTTACTGAATTTATGATTTTATGGCTGTGTTTCCTGTCAGGACTAAATCCAAGTTCTGATGAAGTCATTAGAAGCTTTGCTATTCACTTCATTGCTGCAAAAATAGGCTGTGGCCTGATCCTGATTTCCTTGGACTGACAAGCACTGTTTCCATTGGTTTCACTGGACTATTATATCCCCCCTTGAACCCAGAAAAAAGCTTTTTAGAAGATCTCTGCTTGAAGGACAGTTCCTTATGTGCATTTTTCTACCTTTAAAAAAAAAATGCCTTCATAGAGATCAGTAAGAAAGTCCAAATTACATGTGGAACATTATGCTTTAAATAAAACTGCCTCAACTAAGGAAAAAAAAAAAGGTCAGATGCAGACTTTGCAAATAGGAAAAATACCTGAAACAGATGATTGAGGGCTATGTATTTTACAGGAATTGCTGTCAACACTTGGGTAATCCACTATTTCTTGATGCGCAAATAGTTTTATATGCCACACTTTTAATAAAACTAAAGAAGCCAAAAGATATCATAAATTATTTACTTAGTAGAAACTACTAAAATCTACTAAATCTGTTTTGAAGTACTAATATCATACACGGTATTTAAAAGTGGCGGATGTCAAAATATCATTTATAAAGGAGAGAAAGCCAATATTTTTCCATTTCTAATTGGAAATTCTTATATAAAAGGATAAATTTTGTAACATTTATCTCCTTTTCTTTACTTTTTGCTTATGCTGTTTTTTTTAAAGGCCTTGGCTATGATTAAACTGCTTCTTGATCAGCTGCTGCTGATTAGTAATTTCAACCTTTTCACAGATACTAGGAGTTAGAGTTTTACTGGCTTTAATTGTCAATAATTTTTCTGTGGTTGCTTTATAAAATTTATAAAATTAGGGTTTTACCTTGGCCTTTTTTTCTGCAGTACAATAAATTGAAGAAAAGAGGATTAAACAGGCTGCAATTTGTTATAATGTTGTTTTTCCTATAGGTTTTCCTGCTCTGTCTGAGGCATTCCAACATCTTCAGCAAAATACATCTATGTATATCTTTATATTAGGAAATTTAACATGTAAGGGACCATTCTGTGGCAGTAAGGCTCTTGGGCACAATGCTACTCACTTGCATAATATTTTACCTTTTACCTTTAACAATAAGATGATTGCACAGATGGTTGCACCCATTGCCTGTTGGGAATGGTCCTTGATCCATAAAAATACCCAATCCTTGCCAAGGATTTGGACAAGGGAATGGTGGATAGGTTGGGTCAAAGCATGCAAGGAGTGCAACTGATGGTCAAACAGCAGAGGTGGTGGCGGTGTTGTTTGTGAAGTACACAGCTTTGTGAAGTTGTTTGTGATACAAGTCCCTAGTATCACTCTTGCTACCAAATGCTGGTTCAGACATTAATTTTTCTACTTCCAGTGTTTGGGTCCACGTTCACTGTGTCCATTTTGTGCCCTTGTGTGCTGATTTTTCAGATGAGTGATACCTTTCTCTTCCAGTTGGTGTCAGTGGATAATGGTAACTTTCTGTCTCTAAGTCTTGTTGTAGAAGTCCAAATGCAAAGTTTTGGGGTCAAAGTCCCCTGTTTATTACTCTCCATTTAAATATACACTTATACCTCATGGAAAGTATCAGGATTAAAGTGTATATTTTAGTGTACAAACTTCAAGTTGGCTGATTTTCTGTATCAGATCAATATATTCCACCTGAAAAATCCGAGTCCAGTTGTCTTTAGCCAGATCTATATATTACATATTAAATGTTCTCTAAGTTTTGAATTATTATTAAATATAAAGACAATAAAATAATGTACATTAGGGTCTTTTATGCAGAGTAATCTGCCTGCTGGATAGACACACACAGTCTTGTCAGTAAGTGATACAGAGAGATATCACTGTTTTTGTTGTTCCTCAGTTACGACTGAATTTCTCTGCTCTAAATACACCTGCAAAATGTTTATTAGAAATAGAATATTCTGCTTTCAGGTTTGGGTGGTGTGCAAGTAGTGAGCTGACTGAAGAAAAGTTCAACTTCATGAATGTGCTTTGAAAAGTGCATTGAGTTCCACTGGTGTGTTACAACACAAAGACAAGGAATCAAATCTTCTAGGAATATTTTGAATTATTATAATGGAGAATCCAACTCCTATGTGCATGTTTTAGTTCTGGCTGGTCATTTCGTTTTGCTGCAGTAATGTCTAGAGGTTCCTGAGAGATTTCTGCTCTGTGAAGCATTAGGCTCAGTGCAGGGAGGATACCTCAGAAATACATCCTGCTTGACTGCCATCTGGACTGTGGCATAAGGAAACAGGTAGGAGAAGTCTGAGTGTGGAAAACCTTCCAATATGGTGAGAGAAAAGGGTGTGGCCAGAGTGGTATCTCAGGATTTTGCTTGCCTGGCTGGTGCCAACTGTTGGCTATCTGAACATTTCTAAGGACTGCAGAGGACATCAGTTTGAGCTGCGTCACTAGCTCCAGGGGAGTCGGACATTCAATGGCTCCGGCACTTGTCAAAGCTTATGTGATAGAGGAAGCTTTAAATGTGTGACAGCAGCACCAAACCACTTTGTGTCATTTGCTTGACAGGCAAGACAGGTGACAGCAGCCTCGGCCAGTGCCACATGTGTGTTGGCAGAGCACCCGTGGGGCTGGGACCTCCATCTCCCCACACCAATGTGGCAGAGGGTGTTGACAGGCTCACCTGCCCCCGTGCCTTCCCTGCAGTGGGTCAGCAAGACTTATAGCAGTCTATACTGGGAGAGTGTTACCTACTTAAACTGTTTTTCTGACTTAATAAGAATTTTTCATCTATAGCAAGCCAGTTTAAAATATTGTCTATACACAAACAGTCATTCTGAATAATAGGCCTGCACACAGTAAATGTCAGCTCTTTAAATCACAGAGGACTTCGGAAGCGGAGTAGAGAATGCTTCATAACAGTTTAAACTTCAGCCTCCCATTTATTATGTATGTGTTTATAAATCTCTGAGGGGCACTCTTTTCCCTTCTGGGAAGCCCAAAGGAGCAGAGTTGTTTGTCAGCCCAGCTGGGTGGTGCATGGTGCTGTGGTTGCTCCTTTGCATTCTGACCCCATTTGGTTTCAAGGTTGATATCCAAGGTTGTGCCTGAGGAAATTTTATTTTCTTTTCTCCTAATAGCTGCATACAGGACCTTTTATTTCTAGGAAGATAGCACCGTCAGAGCAAAAAGTGGTGAGGGGTCAGCAGAGCACGGTTGTGCTGTGTTTTTCTTTTTAAGCTGAGCATGAGTGATCACCACTTTTAGAAAAGGGCTCTCCATTTGCCACAGAGGAAGAGTGTAAAGGTATCTTGCTCAGCCATGGCGTTGAAAAATTTCTTCAGCATTCCCATCTATCTTGGTTAGTATGAATACTTTAGCATTAAATGGAGAAAAGGAGAATCCATCAATAGTTAATAACTGACCTTAAGATAGGAATTCAAAGTTCACTACAATTAAACCCAAGTGTCAGCAGAACCCACAAGGGAGGCTATCAATATATTTGACTATACCTACGCATAGATGGCAGATTTAAATTCTGTAAGGGAAACGACTGTGCATTATTCCTAATAAAAACATATCCTTCTACTGTCTTATATCACAGACAAAACACAGAAGTTCTGTGTTATGAATGATAGTAGGAGAAAACATACTGAAGAGCAAATGTGATTCTGGATGGAATTTCATCACATGACTCTATTGTAAACCAGATGTTTGTCAGATTTGGTGGTTGAATGTATCCATCTTGAAATTTTTAATAAGGTTACATAAAGGATTAAAAGCAAACATTTACAATACATAGGATTTAAAGATAATTATATTTATCTTAAATTGGGTATTTGCTTGGTAGATTGTTAAAAATATTTACGTGATCTATCTATGGTGCAGTGCACCTCATGGATGGCTTCTTTCATTATGTTGTTTGATGTACATCCACAGCATCAGAAAAACAAAACATAAAGGGACTGTTCCACAGACATAAACAATACATGTGATATAAAAAATATGTTCTATTATTGAAAAAAAAAAAAGGAATCTGCAGCCAAATCCAGGAGTTCTGGGATAAGATTCTGATGCCTGGAAAAGAAAATTACACTTTTCTATGAAAAGCAGTGATATCGTCACTGCAAGGGAAGCTGGCTCTGGGTAGAATATAGATAGGTTGTTACTCTTGCTGCTGCAGCTGCTGATGTTTTTTCCTTCAATGTCTTCCCCCTTCTGAGAAAGGAATAGGGAGAATAAAGCTTGAAAGAAGGATTGAGAAATGGGAGCAAGGGAATCTTGGGTTTGTAGCTGAGACTTCATTAAGAGATTGTTTCAAATTTGTGAATTTGTTCATGCCAGCTTCATTTTCATAGCTGTGGTCGTTTTGGGGGGCTACATTCAAGGCCACAAATTCTCAAGATTATTTACTCTAGTGTTCTTTTTATTGGCAGACAATTTACAAGGAAACTTTTTGGCAGGGTGTATCAAGTGTACACAGAGATGTACACATTGATGCTGCACCAGTATTTCATTATACTGGCCTCAAAAAAAAAAGCTCAACAAATCTATGTGATGAGTCTGAGGTTTTTATGTGAAATCATATTTAAAAGAATAGGAAGATGAATTCATCATACTCCCTGTTTTATTTTGGGAAATATTCTTTCCCTCAGTGGATTTCTGATTCATGGGGAACGGGGACAAAGTAAATCAAACTAGTAAAATAGGATAATAATTTTTCCTTTGACATTTTCTCCTGTGTAGCTACAGAGTGTGTAAGTCCACTTGGACTTCAGTTGTGATGCTATATACACCGACAGACTTATTGGGAATGGTGCTAAATGGCAGCACTTTGACCATTCCTGGTACCAAAAAGGTCTGATGAATACAGAGTCTCCAGAAGAATCTAGAGAATCTGAAGAAGAATCTACAGAATCTGAAGTCAGAGGACAGCATTAATGTTGAAATATAACATACGAAGCCCAGGAAGTTGGTTGCTCAATGTGGTGCTAATTCAACCACATTATGGATCATTTATAGCCCAGATGGACTATTACAAATGAAAGATATTGCTGATGATTGCTATAGCCAAGTTAATGTTGTGATAGAGGTGTTGACACTCACTAGCTGTAGTATGCAGCTGTAGCCTGCTGTCACACTGCTCTTCTGGCTGCCTCTTTCGCCTCCCCAAGCCCTCGTGCATGGCATAGCCTGGGAGGGTTCAGTACTGCCAGCTCAAAGAGCAAGGATATGTTCATTTTTCTTGCAGAATAATTCAGTGTGCAAGAGGGATTTCTAATTCAGAGCCCTTAACACTAGTCTTCCTTCAATAGGAAAAAAACCTCGGTACCACAAATTCTCAATGGAAGATAGCAAAAGTTGTCTTTAAGTACTCTGAGTCATGGAACATGGTTTTCTCATTTTTTGCTTGGGACAGGATAGGTTTGGGACTATGATGCATGGCAGAGAGAAAAAAAAAGAGGGTTACTGAAAAATTGTGAAAGTCCTGAAGAAATTTTCTGCAGGTGTCTCCCTGATACTGACTGGATTGTCCCCATCATTGTAGGAGATGCCACAAATATTTTGTGAGTATACTTTTCGTATTTTTCCAGCAAACCCTCTACATTCGGCATCTATGCAAGATGGGCATCGTCATCAATGTCTAGGCTTACATTTAGGCTTTACATCACAATTGCTCTGTTGAGATACAAAAATATATCTCAAAAGCTCAAAGCAGGACAATTGCTAAGAGATATTTCTTGCATTGAGTAATGTAATTTAAAAGCTTTGAGATTGTCTTGGAGAATGTTACCAAGTTTAAAATTTCAGCCAAGATCAAAGCATAGTGATCACAGTGAAAAATGTATTGCTGGAGAAGAGACTCAGAGGTGGGGGGTAGAGGACCCCTCCTCAGAGACTGTGTCCAAATTCAGTGCCCACTTATTTCTCTCTCTGCCCCTAGACCATGTCAGCTAATCTCATTTTAGAGACATAGCACAGAAAAAGATAAAACATGAAATAGCTGTATCTGACTTACTTTAAATGTCTGTCAAGTTTAATGTCTTTTAAGTCCTCAACGGATTTATTTCACTTGTATCAGTCACTCTGTGACAGGTGTACATAAATCAGAAAGCAGTCTGGGAGAAGGTCCTTCAGTTGCCAACTTGCCTTTATCACAGATTCCCACAGAGTACATAGTTATACATGTATATGCAGAAGAGATTTGAGATTCAGTGTAATCATCAAGGAGTGTTTCTTTCCTCATAGCCAAATACCCAGAAGAGCTGGATGAAAAGGTTAGACTTATCTGTCAGGTTTTTTGGGTACAACAAAGAATCTTGTTCATTCAGGCTAAATAAGGTGTAATCTCATCTACATGGGTCAAATATTCCAAGTTCATTTACCAATTTTCTGGGCAAATGTCACAAGTTCCAGACAGACTTAGTATAGAGTGATGCAATCTATCAATACTTAAGCATATTGAGGGGGAGCATCATGGCTGGGAGTGCTATTTATTCAGTGAAGCACAGGCTAAATTGAACAGCATGCTTTGGATAGAGAGTGGGGGTCTACTACTCATCTTTCCAATGAGCTTTTTTATTTCCATGTAGAGAGATTTTATACTCAAAAGGACTGTAACAAAAGCTGTTTAGACTCACTTCTCATCCAAGTGTATAATTTTTCCCTGTTAGACTGTGAAGTCTTAAGGAAAACAAGTTTTTGCTAATAATTTTCAGTTCAGATTGGACCTGTGTGGGCTTATAAGGTCATTCGCTTGACTGAGCAACCACGGACGTTACACAGTGGGAAGTGGGCAGGGCTAGTGCTTGACAGCTGTTCTTGGGAGTGATGGCCATATGTATCCCTTGCCACAGGACTGGTTTTCTGATTGAGATCATTCATTTGTGGAAACACTTGCCTGCACTCTGAGGGATGATGCTGTAAATTCAAAATAACATGGAGATGCATTTGGTTTACGCGGGCATGAGCGGGCTCTGCTGGTGTCTGCCTGACAGCTCCAGCTGGCACAAGGTCCAATGGCCCTCTAAACCTTCCCTTTCCACCTAGGGGTTATCATTATCATAAAAAGGTGCAGAATAGTGTCCTATCTAATCAGCAAGATTGCATATATATACTGCTGATAAAGCCTTTTCATTGACTTAGTGGTATCACATGTCAGTGAGAAAACCTGTGGTCAGGTAATGTGCTGGGATCTGTATATGATTATAGGAAAAGTATTTTTTTGTGTCTTGCAACTCTCTCT
This sequence comes from Agelaius tricolor, assembly GCF_023055355.1. Taxonomy (NCBI): domain Eukaryota; kingdom Metazoa; phylum Chordata; class Aves; order Passeriformes; family Icteridae; genus Agelaius; species Agelaius tricolor. The sequence continues at coordinate 16,716,595 of NW_027269261.1, read as the reverse complement.
CACTCTTTCTTTCCCCCTTGATCTTACTCATCCACTTGTCTTGTGAGCTTTGTTATCACTGAGAATGCCTTTTATTGTGTCTAGATACAGTGCCTGTCAGAATGATCTTGTTTGATATCTTCATTTCACAGATGAAAATAACCAAGCACACAACAACCCTTAATGGCCTTTGCTAAGGTTTCAAAGTGAGGTAATGTGAGATTCATGATTGCCTACACACATTGAATTCAGCCTTCTTGTGCATATGTGTCAAGATACAATCTTTAGTGATGTGCTTACTCATTATTTCTTCCACAGGCCACTTCCCTAAGCTGTAAGCCTGTTCTTCTAACTCACTTGCTCCCTGTACTTTTCCAGGTCTTTTAACTAGCATCCTGAAGGCACTGAGATGTTATGGTGACAACATTCATATGAGCCATCAATATCCTTGGGAAGCTCAGGATGCATAGCATTTTGAACTTTGGTGTTTATTTTTAGAGGGCTAAAATCAAAAAATTCAAATCTTACTTAGAGCTATCTGTGCAGAGTATACTCAGTCCATGAAGCAAATAGGTTCTCATCAAGAAGTGCTCTCATCACCAAGATAAGGCTTCATGCTCTGCAGAGCTGAAGTAATCTCAGCAGGTGTCCAGGGCAGGTTCTTACCTACTGTCTCTTCTGCTTTGTGTGTTGTGCCGAAATACATGGCTCATTAACCATTAGGGGACAGAGACAACACTGAAGTTACAGGATACTGGCGTGCTTTCACATGAGACTGTCAATGGGTATGTTTCGGGTTGGTTCTCTCCTGTAGCTGCAGAGTGTCATGGCTGATGTGAGAGAATAAAGTTCATCTACACTTTCAGGTAATTATCACATTGTTGACATGATGGAAATACAAGCAGTCTTCTCTGTCTGCAGCTTAGCAACTATCAAGGATGCTGTCTTTAAGCAGTTCCCTTTCTCCTTCCACTATCCTTTCCCATTTACATGTTTTTGTAGTTTTCTTGATGAATGCTCCCCAACATCTCAGAGGTTCAGAGTGACTATCTGGACAACTCATGTCCCATTGGCTTTATCTGTCCATGCCTTTTGGGTCTTAGACAACCTTTTGCCTGATTGCTCTATAATAAGAAGGCTGGAGAATCTTTTCAAAGGGACAAGATGTAATATTGCTAACATCTAATCCTTGTATGCAGCTGGAATTTTTCCTGTTCTTGAATTCTTGCCCAGAATCCACTTTAACACATGGAAACAGTGAGTAGCTTCATAATTGGCTATCCAACAATGTAGTTAACACCAGCTTGTTAAATAGAGGCATGGAGTCAAGCTCGCACGTCTGTAGGGCTTCATTAAGCCTTTATTTCCATTAGCACTTCAGTCCACAGCATCTGTAAATTCATAATTTAAATCCCCACTTTTTTAACTTACCAGTGAGTGATACACTAAATCCAGCCTGATTTTGCCTACCTTTGCAAAGGTGTCAAACTGCTATGGAAATAAATAAAACAATTCTTCATGCAGTAACCATCAGACATGCTGTGGTTGTTTTTTGTAAAGCTGTTGTCTTTCCTCAACTTGTTTTTCAATGAGGTTTTGAAAAGCCATTCCTAATTGTGTAAATATCAGAATATAATTGGCTTTCCAATTTCACAGCTTATCAGAAGGAGAAAAAGGGAAGGGGGGGAAAACTCTAGATATTTCAAAGACAATAAGTGCATTTGATGTAATGGTCTATGATTTTTGTCTTTTTTTGTTTAACCCAGGACTGAAGAAACAGATGGTAAGATTTTCTAGGAAGCTTAAAACAGAAGCCAAGCTAATACAAAACTGTTCAGCCGTCAGACAGGATAAATCCATTCTGTCGCTTTCTTTTCTTTTTTTTTCAAATTGCAACCCATCAAAAGAAAGGTTTAACTTCATAAAAAGATATTTACCAGGAAGCTTTTTGCAAAGAAGAAGGGCATGCTTTTTTAAACCAGATGCATTTTATTTTTCCTGGAACCAAGATTTATGAAAGCAGTATGCTCATATTTCTCCATATACAGTAATTGGAACTCATTATGCTAATTGTATTTCCATTATCACTAATTAACAATCATAGTGACCTGGCCCACAGTCTAATTTGTCTTTAATCTGTTTTTGTATAGGGAGTTTTACCCTGTAATTTCAAGGTGATAATTCTATTCAGCACAACTTTATTGAAAAGTGAAATGTAATACTTGTAATATTTAGGGCTGTTCCCATTCAGATAGTTCAAAGGGAACAGGAAGTGAATTTATACCTGTCCATGCTGCTGTGTTACTGTATCTGCCTCCTTCTTGCACTCTGCTTAACCTACCTGTCTAGCTTAACCTGTATGCAGCATATCTAGAGTAACAGGAGGTTGGTCAACACTTGCTGATGAGATTTGTGAGCTGTGAACAAATGTGTGTGTGTTTACTCATGGATAAATCTGTGAGAATTTGCCATTTTTCACTTTGTGACATTGCACCTACAGGTAAACAGGATTTTCCTTAAATGCTGTTTCTGGTGTAGTATAAAATACTTCCTATGTCCTGAGGGGGAAGAAAACCCTCTGAGCTTAGCACAAAAAGTGCTGTGGCCTTTTTTTTTTCCTTTTTACCTAGACAACATCTAAAGGCTTATTTGCTTTTTCTCCAGGGCTTCCCAGCATTCAGACATTTCAGGGTTTGTTTCCTGCACTTTCAGTGTGGGGGAAATGAGCAGTGCTGTGCCACTGGGGTTTTGCAAAACCTGCTGTACTGCTCATCCCTCTAGAATCAGTGTCATAAAAACATTTTCAGGACCTTATTTCAGGCAACCTGCCTGTTCTTTTCTGGTGGTGCCTGCCTACTGCTCTTTTCCCCCTGCTGATTCACTGGCTGTGCACTGCTGCTGATCTCATGTTGCTCCCATCCTACCCACTGATTGACTGATACCAATAATACTGTGCTGTGCAAGCCTTTTCCCTTAAATCTTTGGCTTGTTTCTTGGCTTTCTATCCACACAGGGTGCCACCTTTCAGTGAGGTGTGTATTAAATTTACCTGATAAGCTATATTATCGCAAACCCTTTGCACTGCCCCTGGTGTGCTTTGTCATTGAGAACTTCAGAAGCTGGGAGTGACACTAATCTGAGCCTGATCTTTCTGCTCCAGGAAGAGCCCAGCTCTCTCAGCAAAAAAAATTGTATCATTTGGTTTCAATGTAGCTTAAAAGCTTTACATGGCTTGTTGATTTGTTCCTGGATGAATATGTATATACGGTGATATAAATATATACATATTTTTCTCAAACAATTATTTTCCAAATTATTTTCTCTTGCAGTTCTTTTCTCCAGTGCCTTAGTCTCCCTCTACGTGCCACTTGCCTACTTTAGGATGAGGTGAATCACATCCCTCTCAAAAATCTTCACATCTCCTTTTCTTTCACACTGGAATGTGCAACCTTCCAAATCCACAAGTAAGCCCTGTTTCCATGTGACCCTTCCCTAGGGATCACTAAAGCCTCCCATGTCCCCAGGTCCGATCCCACTTCAGCTGCCTGGGTGGCACAACCTTTGCATAGTAAATGCTCCTTTTTCCCCAGCACATAAATCAAAGTGTACCACCTAATCGACAAAATAATCTTAATCAATGCTTTCACCGTCTGGCTTTCCCTAGCAAATATAACTCCCTGTTGATGTTTCCCATCCTCCCTTCTGTTATACCAGATGGTGTATGTTCCAATCTTTTTATTATCCTTTTCTGACCAACACTGCTCAGTCCAGAGATCTTCATACTGCATCCCCTGAGTGTTGTCTTCAGCAGCTCTGTGCTGCTCATTGCACCTTGCACTAATGACCCTCTTCTTCCCCCCTCCTTTGCACTGATAGTTTTCACAGTATTCATTCCCATAGATTGATCAGCTGATAGCAGGTAGCACGTGTGCTTTAGCCATTACATATCCTAAGTGACTTCTGAATAAATGTTGGCAGCATATAGAGTGATTTTGTTCTTCTGTGTTACAGATTGCTAAATTCTTCAGGATAGATTCAGAAGACAGCGACCTCTTCCTTTTATTTCTTTTTTTTTTTTTCCTTAAAGAAGATTACAGAAGTTGATCTGCTTCACATTATCTACAATTATGTTGTTTCTGGGTAGGATGACATAATAACATAAGCATCAGTCAGAAGAACTGTTCAGATTTGATTTATGGCTTTGTCTTTCTAAGGTGTTTACTCTGAGAAACAAGCATCATGTTTGTGTTGGTAAAGGGAAAAAGCAGGGCAAGATTTTTTTAGCCAGAGGCCCTACTGGAATATGGCACATTATGGAGGATGTTTCTTCTGTGGCATTCAGGGTAAACAGTGTAAGATAGGCTTAGTCTAGTGTTAGTTTAGTTCATAGGTTCTTTCTGTGCAAGTACCCAAATTTTTGCTATTTCTTATCCTTCTGTATCAAAATGGAGGCATTTTATATTCTTTTTCACTGTCTCCAAAAAATTTAACATTCTTTCCTGAAGGTCTGTGGCAGAATAACAGTCTGTGAACCTGAGATGTGTATATACTGTACATTTCACAGCCTCTTCAGAGCCTCTGCCACAGCAGCAGCCCCCAGGCTGAGCAGCTCCACGTTCAACTAGGCCAGCCTTTAGAACCATTTGGGTGGAGGAGAAACACAATCTGCCCAGACTTCCCAGCCCTCCAGGCTGCAGTTCCGCTCTCCAGGAGAACATGCTCACTTAATACAATTTGTAGCAAATGTAATAGATGTGTGGAGTTGAAAGAGAGGCTGAGTATCTAAATTGCAAAGACCACAAATCAGTTACTGAGTAGATAGATATGCTAAGTGAACGCCATTTTTCTGAAGTATCTGACAGAACTGGAAATCACAATGCAGAGCGATTTTATCACAGAGGATTTTCAATTTGTTGTTTAGAAAGATGGGTCAGTAAGCATCCACTTTATCCCTAATGACTAAAGAATGTAAATAATCTTGTTGTAACCATTTTTCATGTACATTTTCTGTCTAGATGAGGTATATTGCCTTCTAGGTATTTTTTTCCCCTATGAAGGGTCATAAAGGATTTTTTTTTTTGCCTCCTGTTAAAAGAGGCACTGCAGACTAATAGCTCTTTCAGTCATCATAGAGGTTGATGCAGCTAACATTTTAAGTGGTATTGTCTGCCAGTAATACTTAATCCTATTGTCAAAGACTGAAGTGCACAGAGAATGTGTTTTCCTTGGAAAGGTAGCCTGTAGGGAAATGTAATGACTATTTAACTCTTAAGCCTAGGCAAAGACTCTGCTCTAGTATCAGAAGGGTTATACCAGCTACTTATTCCAAGAAGAACCTAAATTTTGCCTTCTAATTTATTTAGTTTCATAACAATTCAATAAAAATATGTAACAACTCTGGGGATTTGTATCACATTCTTTCACTTGCAAGTTGCTGTTTTTTGGAAATACAGTCCTTTTTTTCCTCCACTGTTCTTTTGACTGACGGCGAAAAAGGTCTTCAAACATTTATTGCACTCTGATACAGGATTATATGTTCAGATAGGAAAAAAAATGTGGTCCATGTAACTCTGTTGAGGTAGAACAATTACTAGAATTTTACAAATAGAAGGGATCTTTGCAAGCTAATGGCCTGTGTAACATCACTCAAGCCACTCCCTGAAGCTTCCTTGAAGTCCAACAATTGTGACTAACCTTCAGACACCTTTTATGACTTTGTTGACACAACTTTGATTTATAAGTTTTCAGTGACGGAACATCAATTGAAACCTTTAATTGGTTGTCTTCCCTGTAAAGAAAAAAAAAAAAAAGAAAAAGGAAGTGCTCCATATTCTGGACCTTAATTTGTCTAATTTGAACTTCAAGCTATTGAATCTTGTTAAGCCTTTGTCAGCTAGATTGAAGAGTCATCAATTACCAATTTTCATTCCCTTTGATAATAGACACTTATAGACTAATAAATTATCCTTTAACCTTTTCTTCATTAAGCTAATAGATTGAACACCAGGAGTCTCTCACTTCCAGGCATATTTTCCATTTTTTTGTTCATTTGTGTGGCTCTGAATTCTCTCTGATTTTTCGACATCCTTCCAAAGTATAAGCACCAGATGCATAGGTGCAATGGGTCCTCCACTATAATCAGGGATGGAGTTCCATTGCTTTCCTCTATGCCTTCTTGCAATTCATATTTGTTTAGCAACAGATCACATTAACTATCCATTTTTTCCAGCAAAGTCTCCTGCAATGATTATTCTCTGTGACTTCTAAGTACCAGTTACAAGAATAGAATAATTTCCATCAATTCAGTTTTGTTCCTGGCTATATGATCTGACATTTTATCAGTTTGAAATGTGTACTGTGGGCTCAGCAAGGCAGAGAGATTACCAAACAATGCAACTCTGAATTTTATATTTGTTGTTTCTGTGAATCATATGGCAAGGTGTTTGATCCCTATTTCATAGAACACCAGTCTTTCTAGGAGAGAATAGACAATGCATTTTATTTTTTTTTTTTGTTTTAAAGGACTTATTAACATTGTAGATTACATCCTTTAACTACACAGTGGAAGTATTGATGAAAGGGATAAAAATGGAATTGACATTTTGAGGAATGTAGAATTGCAATGTAAACCTTCAAAGACACTGAAATAAAACTCTCCTGATAGCAGAATACTTCAAACACAGTTTGCAGGAAATTTTTACTTTTCTTGCATGAACCTTATACTTTAGAAATCGAATCTCTTATTATTTTACTTGAAAATTATCTGCAAATCTGTTGCAAAAATATTCAAACTAGATTGAAAAGAAATATTCAGGGCAGGAAGGTACAAAACCACTTTTTTCTCTGGGTCTGTATTTCTTTTGTGGCAGAAAAGTTACATTAATTTGTTTTGTTTTTTTTTTTTTAATTAAGACTGTGGTTAAGATTTCATCAAGTAAGGTACTCAAGCACAGAATTTTTTGAGGTTATAGGTTATAGTTTTTCATTTAATCGATGTCCTGGTTTTCTTGGGACAGATATTTCTTTTCCTCTAGTGCTGTGCTTTGGCTTTAGGATCAGAATCTTGATAACACTCTGATGTTTTAGTAGTTGCTGAGAAATGCTTACACTAAATTGGGCTTTTCCAGCTCATGCTACTGCCTGGCGAGCGAGGAGGCTGGGGTGCACAAGGAGCTTGGAGAGGGCACAGTGGGGACATATGACCCAATATGGCCAAAGGGCTGTTTGATGCCATATGATGTCACACTGAACAAAAAAGTGTGGGGAGTTGTCCCTGGGCTGCTGCTCAGAGACTGAATGGGTACTGAGCAATTGTGATGTGCATCATTTGTTTTGTATATTCATTTATCATTCTCTTATTTAACATTTTTATTTATTCCTAATATCTCTGCCTTTTAAATCCTATTTGAATGGTTTTATCTCTGCCTATGAGTTTTACTGTTTTTGTGATTCTTTTCCCCATCCTGCCATGGGAGAGTAGCTGTGTGGTGTTTAGCTGCCTGCTGGGTTAAAGCACAGCAACAGAGGAAGCTAAAACATGTCAACTCCACAGGCTCATCTCCACTGTTTTGTCAGAAATGCTTGCAGTTCAAACAATGTTCAATGAAAATATTAAAAATACTCAAGAAAATTAAGCATTAAAGAGAAAAGTGTGTTCAAAACCATACTGCCAAAATAGCAAAGATTTATTCAGTAATAGTTCATTATTTCTTTTGAACTTGGTTTTATAATGCCTGAACTATGGTTCTGAAGCAGCTGAAGGAAAATACTGCACTAATATATGGTGGTGGAAATATATACATTTAAATTAAAAACCCACAATCCTCTATAGCAGTAACATTTTCAGGGCAACACACTGAAGGGTAAAAGGAAGGGGGTTTTTTAATTGTAAAAAACTAACTAAATAAATGAAGTGAAAGGAGTTATTTAAGACAATAAAACTGGCCAAAAATATTCATGATTTCAAGAGAGGATTGAAACAACAAGGAGGCACTTCAGCAAGTGCCAGGGAATTTCTGCTTCTCCAAATACCTCTTCTCTTCTATTTATTCTCTTTAAACAATGTTTAATGCATGTATATTCCATAAAGCTTGAAAGCTTGCCTTTAGGGGCAATAGGGCATCATTCAGTTTCTTTTCATGATAATGCACTAATTTTGGCCTCCTTTGTATGAGAAATACAGGGGTATACTGGAGCAAGTCCAAAGAATGAGCACAAAGATGATTGGGGGGACTAGAATGTCCTTCATATGAAGAGGAGTTGAGAGAGATGTGTCTGTTCATCCTACAGAAGGCTCGGGGAGGATCTTAGCTATGTATGTTAACACCCATTGAGAGGAAGTAAAGAAACCAGAGCCAGGGTCTTTTCAGTGGTGCCCAGTGATGGGATAAGATGTAGTAGGTACAAATTGAAACACAAAAATTCTGTTAAATGTTAGGAAAAGCTAGGAAATGCTTTTTGTTTTTCCCTTTCCCTTTCCTTGAGATGATATCATCTTCATCCTTGAAACTTTTCAAAATCTGACTGTACATGGTCCTGAACAACCTGCTGTAGCTGATTCTGCTTTGAGGAGGTCTGGTAGACTAGGCTGTCTTCAGACTTGCCTTATGTTAATTCTGACAGATTCTTCATCTCAGTAATGATGAAGTTCAGGGAAAATTCATTAGAAGTATCAACTTATTTTTTTACATTAATGCTGCCTTCTTTATTATTAACACACAAAAACCCCAACCTGAGAAGTCAGTTCCCATTTTTAGTCCTATGGTTAAGGCAACTCAGCAGTCTCAAGGGGAGCAAAAAACTGGTGATAGCTTTACTGTGCATCTTCTAAGCTGCATGCCCAAGACATTGCTTACACCCCCTTTCATTCTCTGTGAAAAAGGGGATATACTGTTACATGGAGATATATTGGTCTTCCATGAATGTTAGCTCCTTACATAAAATGGCATTAATGTGTTATCACTGTATGCAAATCCCAGACCTCCATATTTTAACAACTTCATCAAGTTGTTCTGGGACCTTTCCACTAGCAGAATGAGAATCTTGGAATCCCTTATAGAGCCTATGCCAGCTGTGGGCTTTCAAAAGCATGGGATTGCACCAGAGCTAGTACTTCAATGTCTAGTGAGAGAGAGAGAGAAATTGTAATGGATGATTTTGTTGGCATGTTTTAGGCTGAACAGCCCAGCCATGCTGTGGAAAGGCCAGTGAGGAAAGTAATGGAAGCACTGTGGAGCCTTCAGACACCTCTCTGTGCACATGTGCCTGCAGAAAAAGTGCCTACAGACACTTCCTTTCCCAGTTTAAGGATGTATTTGAGCCTGATGGCCTGGGGTAAACACTTTTCAAATAACTTTTAAAAAGTTATGGTGGGTTTAAAAAACTCTGAAGGAGTTTTAAAAAGTTAAGTGTGGGTTTAAAAAACTCTGAAGGAGTTTTAAAAAGTTAAGTGTGGGTTTAAAAAACACTGAAGGAAGTCAGCTGTGCTGTTGAGATGTGAAAGGCCAGCTTACACAATGAATTTGCTTGCCATGAAAAAATGAAGGAGAAAATTAGGACTGAAACCTATAATCCAAAACAGTCAGGATTGTCTCCTGTGTTTTGTGGAGCTTATGTCTCCCTCCAGAGTTTAAGGATAGGAAAGATACTGTTGGTATTACATATGTAGAGCAGAATGTGTGGACACTTGGAATTCCCCATGCCAAATTGATGAACATTTTATTATCTTCTTTGGGAAGCATCCATAAAAAGCCAGACCAACATTTTCTGAAAGTTATGAAATAGTTATTAAAAAATGGAAATGTATGCTGTATGTATCTGAAAACTCTCTCTTGGAGCACATATGTTCTATCAAAGGGAACAAATGCATTGCAACATAAGGCCATCACATCTGTGAATAAAAGCTCCAAATACTTCTCAAACCTTATTTTGTTTCTCTTTGGTTTCAACTTCTATCTTAATGGAAATTTTTCTAGAGTGTAGTGGTTTGGCACAGTTGCAGAGCACAAGACAAAAAAACGAGATAAAGCCTCACTTATTATGTAATTCTGACCAAGACTGTTTTATGCCTGCTTTACCCACATCTTCATCCATTATACTTGCTTTACAGACATATATTGAGTGAGAGGATAACAAACAACTACACTAACAATATACAGAGACAATATACAAATAACTAACAATATACAGAGAAAATAAACTAAATTCTGGAAGTTGTAATCTGCTGTCATTCATAAATCTAAGTTTCAGAATGACTTGTTTGCTTTTATTCAAGATCCACAGATCTATCTCTCCATTGCAGTCAGTGAGAAAACCTGCCTCTTTCTAAATGGTCAGGTAATTGTACATGGAATGTGTTTAGGAGGTTCAGCTCCTTTCTCTTTCTGACTTTTCATCACCACTGTTTAAAGCTGTCTAATAAGGAGAGGCTCATCTAGGAAAACTATCCAAGATAGAGTACACCAACCTAGCACATATCACCGACTGCATGGCAAAGTTTCATTCAGATCCTCCTGTTGCTAGAAGTTGAGGATAAATTAATTAGATGTGCAGCTTATGCTGATTAACTGTGAGGTGGCAAGAGTGATTTCCAGTGATTTCCACTGTGTAATATAGATGTTAAATGTTCAGTTGCTGACCACTGAAGAGCATATGTGCTTCTCTCTACCTTAAGGTCAGCTTGCTGAAATTTCCAAGTTGGGCTAGAATATCATCCATCTGACTGATTTGGATCAGCAAGGAAACAAGGAGGAGTGCATCCCTGGGCTGTATGCTGTCACTGAGTCTTGAATACGGAAGATGCCTTTACTGTCAGCCTTGAGTGCTCAACACAGGCCAGATTACTGTATAGGGAAATATTTTTTGCAGAATCCTTTTGTGCAGGTTGTCTGGTTGACAGACAGGTAGTTGTCTTTGAGTTGGTTTTGAAAATCATTCTTCAGATGTTTGAATATCAGATCTCTAGCTATCCACCAAAGAAAGTAACAACCTTTATTCATGGAGATAGTGATTTATTGTCTGTGATGCCAGGTGTAGTGATGATGGGCCTCAGTCATGCTGCCCAGTTTCAGTTGCTCAAAATATCATGAAATGGGTTTTGAAGGCATTCATAGCTTACAAGAATAATTCCCACAGCATTTTTTCTCGGTTGTTTTCCATTTGTGTTGTGGCTGGGGGCCATCCTTTTTTAAGGTGCATTCTTTTCCCCCAACCTTCAGGGTTTTAATATATTTAAAATGAAGAAACAAAAATGTTGCCTTTGGGGTTTTTGTTGTTTTGGTTTTTTTCTTCTGAAGTTTCTTGATTCTAGATGCTGGATTTTCAAGAAATACACATGGAACCTTGAATCTTATAATGAGATATCTGTCAGAAGAGGTGATTACTGCTGACCTACTGCTAGGGACCAACTTATAGGTATGGTAGACTGCTGTGAAACATCCTCCTTTTCCTATGGGCTATGCTGGGTGCCAGAAAGTTTCCTTCTGAAAGCCTGAGCAGATAGGTGATATTTGAAACCTGACAGCATTGCCACTCCCCAATGCAGACTGAATCCAGTTGCATTCCTAAGGCCACAGCTGTACAGCAAGTTTGTGGTTTTATTTTTGCTCTTTTCAAGACATATTTTTAGTGCTCCCTATAATAAATCTTCATGTTTTGATTATGTGTAAAAAGACAGTGACTAGAGACAGAACACAGCACTACCAAAATAAACTCACTTAATGCACAATGATCCTGCCACAAGCACGGACTCCCATCTTTGCCTCATTTGAAGTGGTGCAGAGAGAAACATGGGCAGAAGGGAACAGCCCTGTCCCAGTGAAAAGAAAATAAAATTAAAAAGAAAGAGCACAAATATATTTGCTGGCAAAATGTGCACAAAGGGCTGCCTAGCAATTCTGCAGACTGTTTGGGCAATGTGGGGACCGTGTTCTGAATTACCGCAAAGGAGAAGGCAGAGCCGCTAACGCCAAACGCTAACGTGGCAAGTTGGCCACTGTTTCCTAAGGCTCAAAGTAGCAATTTGCTTTCTTAGAAAATGAGTGACTGGAGCCACCAGTGTTGGGACGTGGCCATGGGGCAGGGACCTGTGGAGTGGGGGGCCTGGGTGCCTAATTTTTGTTCCACTCATTATGAGAAAGACATTTTTGTTCCACTCATTACGAGAAAGACATTGAAGACACCACGTCCAAAGAAGGGCAAGGAAGCAAGTGAAAGGTCTGGAGCACAAGTCCTATGAGGAGAGGCAGAGGGAGCTGAGGAGACTCAGCCTGGAGAAAAGGAGACTCTTTCTGTCTACAACTCCTTGAAAAATGCTGTGGTGTGGTGGGTGTCAATTTCTTCTCCTAGGTAGCAAGTAACAGGATGAGAGGAAATGGCCTCAAGTTGTCCTAAGGGAGCATTATACTGGCTATTATGAATTTCTTTTTCACACACAGGGGGTTGTAAAGCATTGGAACAGGCTTCCCAGGTGAAGTCACTATCCCTGCAAATGTTTATAAGACATGCAGATCCTTACTTGAGGACATGATTTCATGGTGAACATAGTAGTGGTGCCAAGCTGCAGTAGGACTTGATGATCTTAAAGGAATTTTCCAACCTTAATTATTCTATGATTCCAATGCCACTGCTCAGCATTTGATGGCCAGAATGGATTATCCTGGGTGCAGGCAGCTCAGGGACCACCAGGGCTGGGTGATGGATGCAGAAGCCCTGGAAGATGTCACTGTCCCAGGAGTGCAGCCAGGCTCTGAGTGTCCTGCTGGTTTGTCAGAGTTCCTCATGACCTGTGCCTACACACTAGATGATATGATAACAATACACCTTTTTAGAGTGCATTTGGTGGTGCCAAGTACTTTGGTTGAAAGGGAAGTGTTTTTGAATTCTAAATGCCTTTGTTTAAGGCTGCATTTCTAACAGCACTTACTAAGCCCTAAAGAAAGCAGCAACTTTTGAAATCTGCAGTTCTAAGTGAAGTTTCAACTTTTTTGAAAAATATTTTTTAGACATTTTCCTCTAGAAGAACTTTCTTGAACCAAGAAGATTTCTCTTTGTCTCTTTCAGCAAATGTAATCACACTTGTCAAGTTCAAGTCTTAGCTCAGACCACATTTAATCCTAAAATTCTAATTTTGCTTCTCCTTTCAGTGTTAATTTACACTTTTAGTGTAAAACTCAGGTTTCTAAAATCCAGTTCAATGGTTTTTTATGCTCATATCAAAGCATGGGGAAGGGGCTGAGGCCAAAGAAATGTTTTTCCATTTTTTTTCTTGGTAAATAGACAAGATCTATTTGGAAGTTTCACATTTATTCTTTATTAGCTTTGTCCTAATGAGTGGCTGAGTATATTTCTAGTTTGAAACACTAATTTTTTTCTATCTCTTGAAAAGCAGTATCTTTTTCTCCTATACCCACATCTAGCACCTTTCTGCTTTTTTAAAGATTTAACTTCTTAGGATCTCCTAGAACCATATATCTCACTCATAATCTCTAAATTAACCAGAATTTCTATTAAACCATAAGTAAGGTACTTACTTTAGAAATATGCGTTCAAAGAAACCACTAAACTTCATGGCTCTATCAATATGTACTTATCTCCTAATGGTATACGTGTTTAATATATATGTAAATAAGAGTTATTAGCAGAGATTGCATGTTTAACTATAACTGTGGGTACCAGAAGATTACTCTGGGGATCTTTTAAACTCTTCTTGGTTTTATTCCACATGAAAATGATAAGATTTCTATTGAATTAAATTTAGTTTTATTTGAATTATCTTGATGTGTACCCAGAAAGTGTCCATTTAAAGGAAAATGTGCATCTGATTTCAGAGACTCCTAATGGATACTTCTCTTTGGCCACAAGGGCATATGGCAGGAACATTTTATTTCAGTATTACTTTATTGAGGAGCTGATCCAGAAAGTGTGATGTGCCCTGTAATTTGATATGGACATTTTCTAACCTTTGCAACAAACTATGGAAAGCTCTCCATGTATATCAGTTCTTGGGCTGAGCTAGAATGGATATTCTTTGTCAACTTTTTCTGGTGTCCTGGCAGTATTTTTTCCTTATTAAACCCGTAAGTTATGTCATATCTATTTCTGTTCTTTCTTTGAATCAGTCAGGGTTGTGAGTTTGGGGATTTTTTTACATTAGCTGTTTTACAGTGTCACTTCTATTCCTGACATTTGTATTTCTAGAAGAATTTGTGTGACATTTTTGCATGCTTAGCACCTGCAAAAATTGGAATTTATGAGCTCACTTTGCATACTACAAGCATACCTACATCTCTGATATTCACTAATTGAACTTGGAGCATGTAAGCAATCTTAGCACAGGCAGTCCAAAAGGGATGTGAAAGCCAAAGTAGGGGTTGCCAGACTATGTCTGGACAAGCATTCTAAGGGCTGTTTTGGACATCCTGCTTTCAAAAGCTATTTTAGTAGAGTGGAAGAGCACAACCAATTACCTTGTACTGCTTTTGCATTGTTCATGGCTTCCCTTCAGAAAGCAGGTGTGAATGAAAGCCAGGCACAGCAATTACCTAGTGCAGCTCAGGGCTCTTGGGTTAAGAAGGATCTGGAGCTCTCTGCCACTCAGGGCAATAAGCCTATTTTTCAAAATTTAGGAAAATTGAAAACCATAGGATTATATGGGTGAAATATATGTTTCAACTGTTCTGGATTTTTTGTTAGGTTTTAGTTTTTATTATGTTTTTCTAGGTCAGGTAGAGGAGGCAGAACCATGCTCATGTTGCAAAGACTGACAATTCAGATATGCCAGGGAGAAATGTGTAAGAAAAGCCTGGAAAGGATGCTAAGGATGTGGTGGGAACTGCGTGCTGCACAGATGTGGTGAGGGAACACCATATCTTTATTAAAAAAATAACAACAAAACAACCAAAAGAAAACATAGGAAATCTGTGGTTTTTCTGCACCATACTTGTGCTCAGTTAGGACGCCCTGCAATCCCTAGGTTAAGTGTGTCAGGCTGATGGGGTCAAATCCTGTTGTGGAAGAGCACAAATGGGAGAGTATGAGAGCAAGACAAGCACCTGTACCATAGGTGCTCTATACCACACACCCTTATTCAGGCACAGGAATTTCCTGGTTCATGGATGTCCCCAGAATGCGATCTGCCTCATCCATGGCAGGCAGCAGATCCAGCAGTGCTTCCCTACCTCAGTGTGTTTCTTACCCCTGTGGCAAGAGTTTGCTCAAACTCACTGTTCCTTTGTCAGCATCGGCAATTCTGCACTACTGAAAAGAAGCTGAAAATTAATGTGTGTATATTGCTAGAGTTGCTGACTCTTTCTTATGGAAAAAACATACCTGTTAGGAGATAAAAAACATCAAGTTTTATAAATGAAGTTGTATCCACACCTTGAGGCTGCACCAACAACATTATCCGCATGAGGAATTTTACCTCTCCATTATCAGGTTTGCTAAATGTAACTGGGCTGATTGGCTTCTTCTTCTTCATTCAAGGTTTTTGGGTAGAATTTCAGCTATATAAATGTCCCTCCTGAGTCAGATTAGATCTCTCTATCTAATCTAACTTGAATATTGAAATTACTTGGATTTTTTCCTCTCCTTTTTCTTGTCAATTTTCTTTTCTTTCCAAACTGCTACCTTTCAGTTGCAGAAAATACTTCTCTGCATAAATAGATAATGAAAATTTTAAGAATTCCAAGTTTATTTTCAGACTGACTTAAAAAGAAGGGTAATAATTTCAAAATATGCTCCAGAGTACAAATTGCAAAAGGACAGCTGCCATTTGATATGAGAGCATTGAAAGACTTCATTTTACTGGCATACTGTGAAATAAGAGAAAACAATTAATAAAATTTAAATAAATTAAATACAAAAATCAAGGTAAAATAAATTAAAAACAAATGCTGATGGATCAAGTGAAATATTTTTTCTTTAATTAAAAGGTTTTGATATTTGCAGAATAAATATTTAGACATAAGTGTCATAGCTAGGAATTAGATTGTCTTTATAAAAGTGTACTTTAGAATATTTTAAAATGCTGTTGAAATTATCATGGTGGAATTTCTATAATTTTCTTCTTTCTTTCTTTTTTTCCCCAAAGTAGAATGTTCTACTTAAAATCTGTTTTTCTTTCATGCACCACTCAGTCCAAAAAAATATCAAATGCCAACACATCAATTTAGTGCTATATTTAGTGCAATTCAGTCACATACTGAATTCTTCTCACCTTACTCACAGCATGCCCCTGCTGAGGTCAAGGGTTGGGTTTGAGCAGTCAAGCAAACATGTTGGCCATTTTTTCAGTTCCTTCATCAAGATTCCCAAACTATCGGCATGTGGGGGATGCAGATGAGCCACAAGAAAAGGTGTTTCATAGCAAATCAAAGAGAAGTGACCCCTCCAGTTATATGAAAAAATTAGTGCACTAATTTTTGGGTTTTTTGTATACTAACGCAAACCTTACTACTTTCATTTGGGTGTATCAAATCCATGTTACAGGGAGAAGAATATGACTTTTGTTATGGATGTTACAAAGTACCAATGCCTATGTGGATATGCCTTTTCTGGATTGGTGTTACCAACTTAAGTGTCAGTTTGTGAAATATTTACTCTATCTGCAGAGCAGATGGACTGGAAATATTCGTGTGAGTAAATATTTGCCATATATGCACTGCACAATCTGGCTGCATCCTTGCTTTTACTCTGTAATTTATGCTTTTTAAACAGCAATGAAGAAACCTCAAAAAATTCAAAGGTTCATTTGGATTCTCATAAACACCAAAAGCTTGGATGCTTTCCTTTGCCTCTTGGGGTTTTACAATTTCTATAGGAAATTTGGTGAAAGCACTTTCTGTAGCACTGTAGTTCAGAATTCTAGTTCTCCTTCAATCTAGATGCAGAAAAAGTAGGATAGCTGCAAGTTAGCTTGGATATTCACTGCATATATTTAGACTCCAATACATAGTACCATTTACATTTTTATCAAATATGAGGTTTAGTATAGACAATCCCATTTTTACCTAAAAATATCTCATCTGGTTTTAGCGTGGTTTTTGTTTTTTTAAAATACCTAATTCTGTTCAAGACCCTATATAAGAGAAATTGCATTTAGCTACTGTCAGTTGAATATGTCACCTACAAACTCATGTACCTTCTCTTGTGCTAGAGAAGCAGAGTTTCAAAGCACATTCACCGAGAGAAAGAGGAGAGAAATAGGAAAGTGTTGTGTTTTTTTTAAAATTATACTTTCAAATTATTTTTGTCTGAAGATTTATTAAAAGGAGGAAAAAAACCCCTAAAGTTCTGAAGGAATATTAACATAACATGCCTGTAACTCAAGCTGTGTTTAATGAGAGGTGCTGTTTGTTTCTGCCATGAGGGCTAGAGTCCAATGAGTGATAGCTATGAAAGAGGTCACATACATATTCATCAAATTCGACATGCACATGTAAACTGGTTTTAATAGGCCATGACAGCAGAAGTTGTGTCAGGCAAATAGCTGCACATGTGCTCATTCCCTCGACTGGCATATTTAGCCATTATCACTCTGGTATCCATGGATGAAATATTAGCTTGTTAACTTAAGACCATCAGTTGTTGCTGATGCTTAGTGGCAACCAAAAAAGCACAGATTCCCTCTGCAACTTTATTATGTACAGAACTAGCATTGAATTATTACAATTCACTGTAATATTTCCATTTCCTTCCTTTATTTATTATGGAGGATATTTGCAAGTGATAAATTGGAATGCAGCTACAATATAAATAAAGGGACTATTGATTCAAAAATACTCCAAGGATTGAACTCCATGAATTTCTTACACTGTGCTTCTGATTGTAGGTTCAGAAGGGACAATGTTGCTAAAGCATTAATTTTTCCATGAGCACATAGCAGCATGTTTGTGTATTGGCACACACGCACAAAAATAAACCAAAGGAAAATACAACCCTTCAGAACCCTCAGCACAGGAAGGGGTAAACGACCACACTTGGACAGTTATAAATCAGTGTATCCACTGCATCCAACTGCTTTGTTTTGCTGAAGGTGTGACAGTTCAGTTAATAGTTTACCTCTCTCCTAGGACTTGAAAAAAATTATTCTAGGTCCTCCTTTTCCCTTCTTTTAGGGGTATAGCCTCTTCCTAAGCTAGGAAAGAAGTAGTGAATGACACCTCTGTACAGAAAACAGGCTTACTTAGACAACAGCTTTGCATTTTAAGAAGCAAGGTGTGCTTTATTTTTGGTCTTTTCCCCAAAATGATGTTTTAAAACTACAGATTTTGTCTGACATGTGGGACAGGGCTATGATGGTGTGTTTGAAATAGTGGTCTAGGCTGCCACAGCAGCAAACGTACCTTTGTATGGTACAAGAGGGATGCATTGCTTCATAGACTTGTCTTAGCTAAGAAACCTGAACTGAGAGTTGAATATGGAGAAAAACCAGAAAAAAGCATTAAATCTTTTGTGCTCTAATTATGTATGCTGAGGTGTGAAAGCTTTGCTTTTCCAAAGTGGTTCCCTCGCATTTCTTGAAAAGCCTTTGCAAATACTGAGAGCTAGTGAAAGCAGATGTCAAGCTTGGACAAATTACAGTGTTGTTGATTGTAATTTAAAAGCAATAAAACAAGTCAGCACTGAGCAACTCATCTCACTGAAGGAGGAAGTAATTCCCTCTGTAAACAAGTCCCTCCCCTTCCCTTTTAGATTGGAGGACATAGTTGCCCAGGTCTCGAAGACAAAACCCGTTGGTGCACAAATGGGATGTGGAAGGTGGGTTTCAAGCTATATGCTCTTCCAGAGTGCTGGCTCATGACATGGTAGAGGAAAGATGGCAGAAAGCTCAAAATAATGTTTAGGTTTTCTTTTACTCAAGGACAGTAACTGTCTCCTTGGAGACAGCACTTACAAATTCCTGGTTCATGCTCTTATTTAGGTCATAGCTCCTGCTGTACACAGTCCATCCCCTAAAAAGCTCTTTATGCCAGGTCTTTTGTGAAGTTGGCCAAGGCAGCCTTACTCCCTCACAGAGTTACTCTCCTCCCTGTAGGGAATATTCCCATAGCAAACCACAGCTGCAGTGAGTAACACTAAAGAGTCTTTGGAGTTGAGGTTGATGTTTATTTTAAGAAAGCACACCTCTTTGTGATTTCAGACTCTGGCACAGCTGTGCATGCTATGGCCAGTTGAGAAACCAGTAAAGCTGGTTACACTCAAGAATAACTGCCTGTGCCTTTGCATGTCTTCTACTGCTTCTTTTTCATGTAAGAACACAGATGAAGAATGGCACGCTCTTAACCATGCTGTCTGCAAGGAGAGTCGGTTTCAAAGGGAAATATTAAGGAAAAGTACTGTGTTTCAGTTTTGAGGGACTAATTTGAAAATTATCTGTATTCACAAAAGGTGACAAGTTTCGAGAGGGTTCTCTGTGCTGATTTTTTTCTGTCTTCTTAATTGGACAGTGTCTAGCTCTGAGGGGAGCTGATCCTCCAACAGAGTAATGACCAGAGCTTTGAAGGTCAGTCTTGCTCTAATCATCTAGAGGTGAAGATGACATTAGAATATAAAATTGCAGGCACTACAAGCTGACCAAAATATTGGTTAACACTGAATGTTGCTACTCCAGGAACTTTTGACATCCAGATAAACAGACATTGATTCCTGCCAGTCTTCTTCATTTCTGAGTTGGAACATTCTGTTCCTCATAGATCTGGAGATACAGGGATCAGAGTTTCTGAGCCTGAAATCGCCCAGACAGCACCTCCCTCGGCAGCTCTATTGGGAGATTCTAGTGCAAGGGGCCATGTGGGAGGCTCTTAAGTGCTGCTGTGCTATAAATGACAATAATTTAGAAGCAGAGACATTGATGCTTGACACAAGCTAATCTTTTTCTGTTGCTCTACTTCGTATTTGTTGATGTATCAAGTCTGATATCAAATATTTTAAAAGAAGACCTGAGTTTTCTCCAGTATTAACTGTGCAAGAAGAAGTCTATCCTATAAAAAGACTTTATCTTTTTATTAAAAAATGCACTAAGTCGTGGGAAAATATACAAAATGAGGAATGATCTGATAAAAAACATGAGAGGCTTGGCTTTGGCTTGTAAGAACTTTTCTGAAAGAGAAGGGACGTGTTTGTATATTTCTTATCAAGCAGCTCCAGATTTATTTATATCAATCATTCCTGTAACATGACATGTGAAATTGGCATTATGATTTAACTTTACATTACAGCAACAAGCAACAACATTTTTGATCTTGTCTAGATGGAGGGAATGTTTTTTAAAAGTGCTTTGCAATAAATGGGAAGACTGGCTGCTCTTTAACAGTGCACAGTGTAGTTTTTGGTTCATCTGTGTTTAGGAGCACAATTTTTTATGGAAGCCAGAAGAAAGTTTTTCAAAACTTCTTAGTCATATTCAGAAACCTGTCCCCAGAGCAGGACAGCATTATGTTGCAGTCTTTGACAGAGTGAAGCTTTTGAGGTTTTTCTTCAATTTTCTGGCCTCAAATCAACTTCCCATCTTGAACATGCAGTAAACACTTGAATTTCATTCGTTCCAGAAGACAACCGCATCTAAGTTGCAATCATTGCTATTTATTTGATTTTTTTAGTGTGTTTGTTTGTTTGATTCTTTTCTGACAAGCTGTTTAGCCTCTTTATTCATGTGCTGAGTTGACTCATTATGTGCATGTGTAGGGGTCTAGGGGTGAGCTGGGGTCTCAGCATTTGCAACTGGAAGTCTAGTCAGTGGATGAGAGCTGATTGGTCACTTTTAGGTGTGTTTTAGTCAAAATCAAGACATAAAAAAAGTTCATTGTTAATACTTAAAAATATACATGCAGTTAAACTTACTGCAACTGTTCAACTGTTCCATAAGCTTCTGAGTGTGACCTAATGTTCCTATGGTGATATCTATTTGCTTTATAATCCTGTAGTGGTTTTGGTTTGCAAACCCACCCCAAATCCCATATTATTGGTGGGATAAAGGATCAAAAATGAAAAAAACACGAAGTGACAAAGCCCATACTTTATGTGCTGTATATAAGAAAGATATCAGAATTTGTCAATTTTGAATTAAGTCCTCTGTTAGCCTGCCTGTAGAAAAGATTTTATGCATTAGCAAATGACAAAATCCTGTGAAATGAAACCTGATTATCTTGTTCTTTCTCCTTTCCTCTGAATGTCTTTTCCTTCAATTAAAAAAACCTCATCTCCATCCTAAATTTTTAGGAAAAACCCTTTCAAGTGAGACTGCCTTTCTGTAACCATCTGCAGTACTCATGTCTACCAAATGCCAGCTGCACTGTCCCAAACAAATGACTCTAGGCTTTTCCTAGAGAATAAGCACAAACAGGAAATGAAGCCTCAGGTGTTTCCTTTACTTCCCTGACCAACAGGAAAAGTCCTGTAAATCAGTTCTGATCATTTTTCTGAGTCAATAAAACACATTTGGCACACAGCTCCCTAATGTTTATGGGGAGGGTTTTCTGATGACATGACATATAGAAAATGGTGTCTTGCATGTGTTTTTCCTTTCTCTCCTTCCTCACTGACTGCTGGGTCACTGTTGTCTGGTTAAATATACACAGCGTGTGCACTATTGAATTCACACTTCCTTGGCGAAGGCACCTCATACAGAAAGCTCACTCCATAAATAACCTAGGCTGTGTGTTTATTCTGCTCTGAAATGCTGTAAAAAATAAAAGGCTACCTATGAAAGTTGTTTGTCTAATAATGGAGGAAGGGGATGATATTGTAAACACTGTCCAAATGAATTGTAGTAACCAGAATAAATGACGGTTGCTGTTGCTGAGCACTGAAACTGAATTCAGGCCTTTCTAAATACATCACATGTGACTTTAATCCATTCCAGAGCCCAGGTCTCTTCCAAGCTTGGAAATTTGATGCTCTGAGGTGCTAAGCCCCCTCTATTGCTATAGAAATCAGTAGGGAAGCAGCCTGCTCACAACTCCAGAAAGGTGATCAGTCTGTTGAGAATCCAGTCCTCCAGGCCTGATCCTGCACAGGGTTTCTATCTGCACTTAATTTTGGGCAAGGATATATCACCTTTTGCAGAAGGATCATTCACTTGTCTAAGTCAGCATGTATCTATATACAGGTTTACAACATTGTGGCCGTCATCTGGGTTCACTTTTCATGTTGCTTGTTTCAAGTGCATACTCCTTGCTCCAGTCTACTTGAATTAAGACCCATTTCTCTTCCTAAAATCAGTGGTTTATCTCCTTTTGGTGGACAAAGATTCAAAGCACAGACCTTGTTGATAGTAAATGGTGCCTAGGGTGTAAAAAAAAAAAAGTGTTTACAGTGTGTGCAAGAGACTGTGGAGGATAAAATTAAACTATATTCAGCCCAAACTGATTTTATGTGCAAGTTTAATCCAAGGGGTACAGAAACTCTATGGTGTGGAAGAGGTGGATGAAATAATACAGCAAAACAAAAATGTTCTCAGCCATCAATATTTGTTGCCTGAGAGGAGGGTGAATCCCTCTACAAACAACCCTCTAGATGCCACCACTTAAGAGTCTGAAAAGGAGGTTTTTTGAGGTCATATTCAAACCTTTAATAGCAGGCAGGCAGTTTTGACAATATTAATTTTCTCTC
Source organism: Agelaius tricolor (assembly GCF_023055355.1). Taxonomy (NCBI): domain Eukaryota; kingdom Metazoa; phylum Chordata; class Aves; order Passeriformes; family Icteridae; genus Agelaius; species Agelaius tricolor. Next base: position 16,694,005 of record NW_027269261.1, on the reverse strand, counting down.
GGGGCAGCCCAGCAACTCTGCCTCTCATTTACCTGTCCCCAGCAACCTGGGCAGAGCAGTAACCTAATCCTATGAGTTTTAGGGCTGCGGGGCAGAGGCAGTGCCTGCAGGGCTCTCCAACCCATCCATAATTATCTGGCTGGCAGAGGAGTGCCTCAGGTTGCACATTAGGCCCTTGCTGAGATTAGTAATTATAATATCAGTTTTCTCCAAATAGGTCTGACAGAATGGCACTGGTAGCAGAGGTGACTCAAAGTTTAGTAAGTCTTAGGGAAAGTTTACTGTCTCCTGCTGCTTTCTGTCCCACAAATTTGGCTTTTCTAATAACCAGAACCAGCCACAAACAGTAGGAATCCTTTTCAATCACTATTAGCAACACTTCATTTCTGTCATATTTGACCCCTGGCAAGCTGCAGCCCAGCAAAGAGCATTCCCTGCAGAAAGTAACCAGACATCCAGGATTTACTCTGTGACAAATGACATTTTTAAGGGCCCTTAAAAAACACTGAGACAAATTCACAGCAGGAATCTGGAAAGCCCTTTACCAAACTCCAAATGAGATAAGGGATAGCATAGCTCTTACTTAGTAGCATCCCATCTTTATCTATTTCTTCCGTGTGACTTCATCTTTGCTGGTACCTCCAATAGGATACTGCTGCTCCCCTTCAGTGTCTTAAAAGCATGATAAGGTTATTTATGTTATATAAGGAGAACTTTCATAACACAAAGGTGTCTTTCTAGATGTTTTCACTTGCAGCTCTTTCTGAGTAGCTCAGCAACCCTGTTTTCACTAGGGGAAAAAGTGAGGCCTAAGGAGGCTGTTACAGTCACTAAGTCAAGTTCTAGTCTATGTCTTAACTTTATAATAATTTTTGCAGTTATCGGGAAACAATATAATTATTAAAATTTTGTTGTGCCCAAGAAAGAAGTCACAGAGGGATTTTTTTTTTTCATGTTTAGTTTCTTGTCAAAACAGTCATACATTTGAGACTAGGCTGCTGACACTAGTGTCTGGGTAATTCACATTTTATGGATCTAAGATGAGTGCACCTGGAAGTGCCAGGAAGAGGCAATCAGAGGGAGAAGAGAACAGAATAACTAACTGGTAGAATAAATAGGAAATGTGCTGACTTTTCCTCTTTAGACACTGTCAACTTGGTAATTTTGAGTTAGGTCTTGGATGCTCAATGAGATCTGCAGGATAAAAATGAGGCTCTAGTATGCTAAGTGTAATGAATATATTAAAAAGTCAGGAGAAAATGTGACAAAACAGATAAAAACAGGGCTTTTGATGCCACAGCTCCTTAATTGTTTTTTCCAGCCATTCTTCCTTCTTTATTTAATTTTATTTTCATCTTATTTAATTTTCTGTGATTTACAGAGGGGAAAAAACAGAAAAACATCTTGACCAATGGTTCACAGCCATTCTGATCCAGCAGTCTTCAGGGTCACCGACGTTCTCCTGCTCTTCTGCCCAGTTGTGTGAGCAGGCAGGCCAGCAGCACTGGGGCAGAGATATACCAGGATGTGGCAGACCCTGTCTTCACTGGGAGAACGACATTGTTTGCCCTCTGATGATCATTTTCTGCAATGCTCACAGTTGAAATTTGAACATATTCTGGAGGATGTGTTGGAGCTGTGCCCACAGGCCTGTATCTCTGTGACCTGGGAGCTTCCCTGGAAGCCAGGGTAAGGGCTGCTCTCTCTAGTCAATGAATATATGCCCAGTGCATCCTTGCTTTAGTGACTTGTGAGGTGCTTTGCTCAGTGCCAGGACTCCTACGAGCAATTTGGGAAATGTGTTGGTGACTGGAGACAGAAGAGAGGACTGTGAACCCACTGAAGTAGTGCCATGCTTTTTGATCAAGAGTAAAAGGCTTTACTTGTTCCTATGTTCTTTCCTTGCACAGTGCCTTGCACTCATACCTCTACTTCCAAAATGCAAGTCTCACCACAGTTTCTAGTTTTCTGTGTTCTGTCCAGTCTACATCTTCCTTGGCAACCCGGTTGCTTGCACCTTCCACTTTGAGTCACCCAACCAGCATCCATGGGTAGGGAGAACAGGCTGGGTCCACTCGCATGCAGCACAGAAAGGCTGGATGCCTGTTCAGCTGTGTAATGGACCTTACCAGAGACTGGGATTAGGTGAATGAATACCTACGAGGTGCAGGAGTTGTATTTCTCAGCCATTGACGTAATGATAAGTGTATGATAAAAGGTTGCACAAAAATTATTACTGCTTGCAGTAGACACCTGTGAGAGTATAGGGGAGAAAAAAGCAACCAAACTTGGAGAATTGCTGTGTCTTTTCAGGCCTGAAAGTGAGCTTTCTCTAGAGCCTTTGGTCCACAACATTTGGCATTTTGCTGAAGACTAAGCTAGACTGATCAAAAAAGAGCTAGACTGGTCAAAAAGACTGAGTTAGACAGTGATGAGGGACCAATTACTACATGCATTGAGCTCTGTGAAATTGTCTTCTTGACTTTAGTATGCTCATAATATACAGAGAGTAGTTTATAAGAAGGGCCAGCCTTGTTGCTGGGATTGTATACATTGAATTGAAAGTATTTTCCAGCCATCAAAATAGCCTTTAAGAGTGCATTTAAGTTTTGACTAATCTTCTCTCTTATGCTTCCATTTGAGGCATACCAAGTGAGTAAAAATAGCACAACAGAGCTGAAATTCTCTCAGATGCTAGTGGGGTCCATGGTTCATGCTAAGTTAGATCAGTCAAGAGAACCTGGATGAAACAAAGCACGTTGGGCATCTGGAACAAAGTGCATGGCCTACTACTGTCCCCACTCAACACCCTACTCTTCCCACCTCAGAGGTTCTAGCTGATACATTTATTTAAACAGCAGAAGTTGTGCTGTTAGACAACCACTTTGGCTGAGGCAGGGCCAAGTATCCCATTGTGTTTTGTCAGATTGCTTTTCAGCTGGCTGAAGTTCTTCAGCCATGCAGTATTACCAGCTCTGTGGTTGGGGTCAGTGGGGAGAGATGTGTGGTGTGAGGGTACATCCCAACACGTGCTCAGTGTCATCACCTTTTCAAAGCCCATGTGATACCTGCTCTTTCAGTGCTCAAGCCGCTGAAGTCCACTTGCAGAAAAGACAGGTTTTCCTCAGTTATTTCTTATTTATTCTCCCCCTTAATGCCATTAGTTGATTTTCTTTTACTGTGGCCAAAGACCTGGATTTCCAAGTTCCATCTGAGACCAAAGGTATAGAATACTTCTAAAAACTCAATGCAGTTAGTGACAAAGCCCAGTTAAAATTTCATCCACTACTGAAAATTCACAGTGGAACAATGCTAATTCTGCAGCATGTGAGGCATAAAAGACATCAAAAGAAGTCCAGTCATGCTGAGGAGGACAGGCATGTCTTGTGTTTAATGCATGGAATGGAGATTCAGGAGTCAGAAGCCAAATTCATGATTTCTCAAATTCCCTGCCTTAGCCTTGATGCCTGCCCTTAGCATTGCCATATACTATCTGAACAAAGTTTCTGTGTGCCTGTGCAAAGCCAAATTTCCTTAAAAAGCCAAAAGGCCTGACACAACCAAGCCGTGCTCTTGAAGTTGCCATCAATGTGAGGTATGCCAGTTAAAGTGGATGGCTGAATGCTTAACTTTGAGTACAACTTCGTTTCTTGATCTAACCCACAATGTAGAAGTATTTTGGGCTTGTTGACTTGCTGCTGTGCTAACGCTCATTGTCATGGTTCATTTCTTTTTTGTGTGTTGCCCTAGTGTGAAAATCTGTATCTTTACATTTCTAGTGACAGTCTGGTCCAGACTGAGTTAATATAAAGCTCTGCAGAGAAACAATGGGGCAGGCTGGTATTAAAAGGAAGGGAAGAAGAGGTGACTTAAAGTTTAGGGAGTCTTAGAGAAAGTTTACTGTCTCCCGTTGCTCTCCATTCGACAGAGTTGGCCCATCTAAAACCAACACTGGCCAGCAGCAGTGGGAATCCTTTTCAATCACCATTAGCAACACTTTTATTTCCATCATACTTGACCACAGCAGGCTGCATCCCAGTGAAGAGCATTCCTTTCAGAAAGCCAGCAGACATTCAAGTGCAGCGGATTTACTGTGTGAAAATGGCATTTTTAGGGGCTTCTAAAAATGTTTAAATGAATGCTCTTTTTTTATTTTCTCACAGCTTGATTCTCAGCATAGAAAGCCCTTCTTGCTAAACAGTTTTAGAGTTTCCTACAGGAGCTTAGAAGTTAGGTCAACATTCGCAATATGAATGTTCAGTTGCTGCTGTGAAATTACACATTTCTTAAGGCCTCTATATTGTTAAAACAAATGTTTGTAGCTATTTTGTTCAGGGTGAATGAATTGGCCTTAGCTATGCATATTTTCAAGACAACAAAAGAATTCTGCAGTCTTTTCATTTCAATGAAACTCTGCAGTAATGTTTGCAAGGATTTCTTGCTCTGACTAGAAGGACAGCTTTCCATAGCACAGCCTTATGCAAGTTGAAAAGAGCCAAAGGGAAAAATCTCCCTCCAGTTTGGTCCTATTCCTAAAATTTTCCATATCTCGTTAATCAGGAGACTGGTTTCAGGGCAGAGGGAGCCAGTGAAGGGACATAAAGGGAAAGCTTGTTTGTTGGAGAGAACTTATAAGAATAAAGTCAGTCTCCATTACCAATCATAGCTAAAGCAGAGTTACAAGGAGCTGGATAAATTCAACTCATAGTGCAGTGGAGTGCACTCCTCAGACTTCCCTTTACTCCCCAGACCATATTAAAGAGGCTTAGTTTGGTTCCTTTCCTGTGTAGAAATACCTGGGCTCATGCCAGTCCTGGCTGGAATCAAAGGGAATCTCTCTTCTGCAGTGAATTATGTGACAGGCAATTATGTGCAAATAACTATAAAAGTATGGGTTTTGTCAAGTTCCTGTAAAATCCCTATTTTGTGTTCACAAACTTTTACTGTCTTCTTCCCTGAAGCTGAAGATTTTAGAAGCAGCTTGTGAACTTTGTGCCCCTCATAATTTATTTTTTCCTGATCCCACTTTTAGGGTATGGGCTGCCCCTGTGATGGGATTTTCACACTTTGATTCCACATACCTCTCCGTACACAACCTATAATTGTGTTCCAGGTCCCACATCCCTAAATTATTAGCCCAGTCACAATTTTTTAGAATTACCACAGAGAAATTATCATATTTAGGCAGTTTTTCAGCCCACCTATAGGATGAATCATCTCCCTGAGTGATTGTAGTTTGTTGTTAATTACGTGGCTGGGTGAATCATCCTCTAACTGAGATGCCACTAGTAAATTCAGGGTCAATCCAAGCCTGGGGTGTTCCTGCCTAAAGCTCTTCTGGTCATTCAAAGCAATGGGTACAAATTTGGTTTGTGCTAATATGAAAACATAATGCAAAATGCAGTCTGAAAACTGCATGTGCTGTGGAACAGTTTGACATACTTCTGATGTTCTCAGGGAATAAGTGTGGCAACACTTTGGGAGTCGCGAACATAATTTGAATATTGGGCTTTTTAATTGATCCCAGTCCTGATGAAGACCGACTTGACATTACATACTCTATGGTCACTGGCACAGCAGGAGTAGTTAGGCAGAGGGGATTGAGTGGTGTGTTCATGAAAGACCTAATGGAAATTAAAGATAAAATGGTGCCTCCAGGAAATTATGCTCCCCCATAGATGTGGTGTGTTCTTTCTTATACCAAGAATATAGGGAATATTTAATGAACTGGATCTTAAGTCAATATAGTGTGTTCCCCACTGCAACTATGTGGTCTCCATTAAATACAGTACAATATTTTTGATGGGCAAGCAGATTGGTTTCTTTTGTTTTTTTGTTGCTGACATTAGCCAAGAGCTTACATTTCCAATTTCCTACAGTAAATTGTGCTTGTCCACTTTTGAAGAGTACGGAACAAAGGTGTATAAATGTGTATGTCAAGGGCGGCACTGTGGAAGATGGAGTTCAATAGTGCAGGTTCTGCTGGTTTTAAACTAGATTGAGGTGAATATTTACCTGACTGCCAGTTGTATTTTTTCTAGAAATCACTGCCCTACCTAGAGTTCTCATGTTCTTGTGCACTCCTAAATGATAATAATATTTAGTTAAAAGGTATTTGGGCTGCAATACTGTATTTAAATGACTGACTCATTCAAGTGCACTACAGACTGTAAGTTAGAACTTCATGGCAGGTTGGCCAATTCAGACTGAAGGTGAAATGTGCTCAAGGAACATGAGTTTATCTTTTTTCTGCCAAGTAAAACCATTCTTGTTTCAATGGTATTTTCCAGTGTAATGTTTATTATTAGGATGTAGGTGGGAAAGTGCATGTCTCCTATTTTGGCAGCAAAATCAGTAGCCACTGCTGAGATGATTTGAAAGTGCAGCCAATGCAATGTTCACAGTGATCAAACTGGAGCTATTGCTGCTATGTCAGATGCCAAAGATACATAGTTAGAGACTTCATTCAGGGAGAATGAGGAAAATTCATAGTCCCATGACATTAAACAAAGAGAACAGCCAAAACCCTTATTATGTATTTCCTTTTTTCCATTTCTTTGTATGTGTTTTTTTCCTCTTTTACACTTCTCTGTGTCGTAAGTGTTCTTTGTTTAAAAGATTTTGTAGGTGTTGGTTACAAAAGCATCAGAACCTGTAGTTTGATCCATCCAACCAGCTCCTCCTGCCACAGACAGCTGTTTTTTCCTTTCAAACCCTCCAAAACCACTCTGACCTAGATGCTTCATTTTTAAAAAGTGAATCATCAGTCATAACCTTTGCAGTAAGGAGAAGATACTTCTGAAGAATAATTGAAAAATTTCCTTGCATTCCTTTTCAAATAGTGTCTGTTGCTCTTTGTGTAGTAACTGTTCTTTTTCTGTACCTAGCAGTTCTTCTTACTGTGTATCTAACTTTTTCATCCTGTCTCATGACATGCTGATGATTTGTCTTCCCACTTGTATCACGTTCCCTGACTTTTACCCTTTCTATCTTGTTTCTATAGGCCTTTCCCGGTACCACTGAAATTAATGGACATTTTGGCAATTTCTATGTCTACAACAAAGCAGTATGCTGCCTAAGTGTTGTTCCACCTAGCCCACTAGTAAACGTATCACGTTGCCTGTGAAACTCTGTCATGCTGGTGCTCTACAGGAAAACCACCACTGCTTTTGTCAGGTTAGCCAGGACGTACATCATTGCTAAAGAAGCAGTCGGGATGTATGGAAAATTAAATCAAACTCCCAAGATGAATTGGAGATTGGCATTCTCCCAGCTCTGTTCCTTAGGCTGAGATCTTTAGCAGACACATGCTGGAGGAGGGATCAGGAAAGAAGGGAAAAGATGGAGTAGGAGAAAGAAACACTTTAAATGTCCAAAGGCAAAAGATTAGCTCTCCTCTGCAGTAGTTTCTAACTCTCTGAAAACCTCTTGCTTTCAGCTACTGAATGAGTACTCACCATTCCAATTTCTACTTTTTTTTCTTTGACTCCATTGAAGTATAAATATCAGTCTGTCTAGTAAGGTAGTTTGTCTTTTGGAACAGACAAAGGTTAAAAAGTTCTTTGGAAAACTTTACAATAATATATAAAGAGCATGTCACCTGCCTTGTCTCCACACTGGAGTGCAGTGTTCCAAAATCTCTTAGTGAACTCTTGTCTTAAGATTCCTTTTTAGGTAAAATAAGGTTGTCCATGTAAACCAGACAAGGCAAACCAATTGGAATCTTAAAAAAAGATCAGTGGTTGAGAGATGAGGGATCACAAATCAGGGATTGGAAAAAATGTCTATATTTGTCCTGGACTTATCCCCTGTAAGCACTTTAGTGATGCATTAGAAAGCCAGTAACCCTAAGCTTTTTCTTTTCTGTAGAAACCAAAGAGGCATCTCCAAAGAATGATTCTGCTCAGCTAAAACCTGAGTCAGCCTGTCCACATAAAACATGTCCCTTTCTTGATGATAAGGGATGCAAAGGGCAACTCATTTTCTACTTTTGGCATTTCAAGCAAATGCTTAAACCTAGAAGAAGATGATATTGGTCCTTTATATATACTGTGAAGTTACAGTGTGTATGAATCTGGAGAGAGAAAAGAGGATGTTAGAACCAGGGACACAGAGGAAGGACTGGCACATGAATGAGGTTGTACATATGGGGCAAAGGAAAGAGAAAAGTTAATGGTAACCAGGAATAGATGAGAGTGATGGGCACTTGACAGAATCATCTGTGGTGATAGAGAGGAGGAGATGTGGAACAATGCCCCTGTTTTCAGCCATGTTCAGTCCACATAGGGTAACAAGACAACGTGAGAAGCTGAGAGTTAGGATTGCTTGGGAGGAGACAGCCAGATCCTCTCTGGGTGTACTGGGAACTGGCACAGATAGACTACATGCAAACCTCTGTTTCTGAGAAGCTTAAAAAATCAGGGATTTTATGGCTAAATTATTTCACTCACTGTCATTAATAATTTGCAGCAAAAGCAGACAAAAATAAAGTAACTTTTCCATGTTAAAAAAAAGCACCCTAAATATTTTTTTATTTTCTTTCAGATATTTGTGCAGGACCAGTATATCATAGCAATCCTTGAAAAGTTAGAAAAATTGTTTACTAAGAGACCATTGCTCTCCCATTTGTTTATTGCTTCATCTGACACCTTAAGGACTTCCCATGTTCCTGAGGATTGTCTATAAATCTTGTATCTTGTACCAAATTAGGAAGACCATCTGTTGAAGAAAATCTGTATAAGGAGGTTTCCTGGAATGCAGCACTGATGAAGCTGCACCTCTACCATCATCTGAAGTGCTGCTTCCTCTACAGAGAAGGGGCCAGGACTGGTTTTCTGTTGAGCAACACAGAGCTCCAGTGAATCCATAATTTGTAAATGTCTGTTGATTGAATTTGTGTATTAATGGTTATAAGGATCTTCCTCCTTCAGCTATAAATCAGATTTTATGGTATTAATTCATAGGAAATTATTAAAGCATCCCAAATAGGTAAAGATTTACAGGTTTAATATTAGCTGCTTGACTGGCATCTCCTCTTGATATTGTAGTGCCAGAAGACTGATGGGAGTGTGCTCATTTCTATGGAGTTTTTCTTCATTAATAACCCGTTTCTGACTCCCTCACACATGTGCTAGGGACACAGAGACAGTTATTTGTTCTGAATATGAGGCACTGCAGTTTAAATGTTTTTCCTTCATTTCACAATCCTGTATTCTCAGCCTTAATCAGCAACTCATTGCTGGGAGTGAAACAGCAAGGCAGTCAGGTTATGTTCTTCATGATGAGTTTTTGAAAAGTCAGGGAGATCCACTATGAAGAGTGTCCTGAGTTCTGGCCTTTTTTTCATCTGAGCATGCAAAAATTATTTCCATTTTGAATAATGTGCAATCTTTATTTAAAAAAAAAAAAATCATCTTCCTGGGGATTTGAAGACATGACAGCACAGACAACAGGGATAACATTCAGAAAATCTTTTCCTAGCTAGGATGCAGCAAAGAAGAAACAAAATGTTGTAAGAGAAAAGTTTGTGAATTGGAGAGGGTACAGGGCAATGTAGGGAGTGGCAAAGAGGTACTAATTGGGTCTGGAAACGTCCTGGATGGCCAGGAGGATGTGGTTGACTTGTAATGGTATAAAATAGGAAGAACTTTGTTGAATGACATTTGAATTCCAGTGTTTTGGTTCCTGGATGTGCATAACTTGTGTATCTCTAAGTAACCACATTTCTACAGCAAACAAGGCTGTGTAGGCATCTCAACTTTAATCTCCTATTAAAATAAACATTGCTGCAGAACTACCTCCATGTTTAATCCAATTCTTTAGGCTAATAACAAACTTGAGGGTGCTCCATTTGATTTTGATATAAACATTTTTCTTTTCTGGAAGGCACTGTACCTTTTGATCTCCTGAAAATGAGATGCTTTTTTGATGTCATCTCTCTCTTATAGGTCACACTGCTGTTCAGTAAACAGTGAGATCCTGACACCACTCATTTCTCACATTGCTCAAACCTAGTTCATAAGGCCACTTAGGGATGAGGTATAGTCACTTTTATCCATCATGATGGAACATGGATAAAATCAGTAGTTTCCAAACTAATACACAGATATAAAGGTTTGCCAAGATTTATCTGATCTTGAGAAATTTTCTTGCTTTGATTCAGCTATTAAATCTTGTTTGAAGAAGTTCACAAGTCAGAAACCTATCATCAGCTGATGGTGTGACTGGCAGGAGTCAATGCAATCATACAGCTCCACTATGCCTGAAGAACTGTCCCTCTCCCTGGACTTTGTTCAGAATCCCTTTCTGTAAAAGGCAGCAGTAGTGTCATTGCCACTGCAGCATGGTATAGTTATTGGTGGGAGGGAAGGATTCTTCATGATTGCCTTTATTTAAGAAATGTACATGGTATAAAAAGATTGGACTCTTCTGGTTTTCCTTCCAATAAGTTGATGCAAAAGTGAGTTATTACTACCACAGAGAAACAGAAGAAGTGTAATATTAGGATGTTTATATTTTAAAGGTGTTCCATTCACAGTGCCTGGAGGATCTTGTGATGAGATGTCACATTAAATAAGAAATACAATACTCAAATTCAATTGTCATGGAAAGAAGGTTTTACTTTTACTCTTTTCCAGCACTGAATCCATTCCAGAAAAAGTCTCAGTTTCAGAATTATTTCTGTTTTGCTTTGAATGCAGTTCACATATATTAAATGAAAAAGAACTTTCATGTTGTGATTAGAGAAAGTAGCTTAAAGAACATATTAATGCTACTTGCTCTTACTTTTGATTTCATGTTCCAGAAATGTCTGTGGTGCTTCCTAAAGATCACAAAGCATCATCAACCTCTCCTTTGCCATGCATAATGAAAGCCAGGATTTCAGCAATACTGGAAAGAAGCTTTATTTACATTGCACAAAGGAAAACAACTTTTTGAAAGACCAACATTAATCATGAACAGTACAGAAAATCACAATGTTTTCACAGCAAAACACAATCAAATGTTTTTACTCTAGCCAAAGAACCATTTTTTTGATTCTGAGAGTAGCACTGTTAATATTTAGAAGGCCTAATGCTGTTTACCCTTGGCTATTTCAATGATACTTTTTAATAATTTCTAGATCCTTACTTGTTGTCTTTGCTTGTTTGAAAAATACATTTTTCTTATGGTCTGAATGCAGTTTGAAAAGGTGTGGGAGATTCCCAAGGATTTCTGCTGAGACAAGTCAAATACTTGCTGCCTTTCTGTTACATCAATTGATTCAAGTTTTTAATCCTTCAAAAGCAACTTGATGCAAAAGTTGCATCTTCATGTCTTGAAACTCTACATTTCCTTCTCAACCTTCTTTGTTCACTGTTCCAAAGAGAACACAGCTCCCATGCTTCTAACAATAATAATATAGATCATTATATACATTACTTGTAAGAGCTCCTGGGACATCTTCCTGGTAGTTTCCTTCTGGTATGATCTATGGGTATTTACATTAAAAATCTGTGACCGCTTGAAAAAAATGGATTAGTATCACAGTGTTCCTGTTCCTGGTTTGTTGTTTTTCATGTACCTAGGAAAGTCCCATCCTACCTAACACTAATCTTTTTGGCATTGCCCTTTAATTGCTGCCACCCATCTGATCAAAACAGGGCAGAGGCTGCCAAGATCTAGTATTTCCTTGCTTTATTCCTGGAAGAATTTCCTGCTTTATTCAGTCTCCTCATTCCTGAATGTTTTCTGTACATCCGTTTGTGACTATTCCCCAAGATATTGTGTGCTTATAATTAGTGGAACTTTTAAGCATATTTAGGCCACTGTTCCATAATCATCTCTTTTTCCCTCTTTTTCAGTCATTCTTCTGTGATAGGCAAATATATTTCATGACATAATAATGTCCCTTGGTAGATTTGCTCTCATTATCTTAACGTGAATGTTTATAAACAATGGACTCAATGTGCCAGTTAAAACAGCTTTTGATTTTGCTTATCTGAAGCCAAAGTTCTCGGCTCCTTGTGCACAACCAAGCCATGTGTAAAAAGATATTCAGCTTTGAATGAGATTACTAACATCTGTTGCTGCACATAGCATTTAATCTTCAAACACCATCAACAACAAAAAAAATCAGGCAATCAGAAATGCAGGAGTGGAGAAACATGGGTGCTGTGACTTCAGTTTCAATTGCTCTTTACTCCAGTTTGCTTCTGCTAGTATCCAAATACAATTGTATATCTCTTCTTCTTTGTGATACTCCTGAGAGATAAAAGATGATTGCAATTTCCCAACTGTCCTGAAGAACAGAAAGTATCAGCCATACCTTCAGGTGTTCTTTGCATTTGTCATTGAGACACAGCTTGACAAATTTGTTTTTCTTTTCCTTTCTCTGTTCAGAGAGCTAAGATGTCTCCTGTATCAGGAGCTGAACCTTTCAAAATGCTTGGACCCTCACCTTGGAGCTTTTTCAGAAAGCTTGGGAAGAGCCCTGCTTCCAAATAGATGTATTTTTCTTTTTCTGGATGCCAGATGGTCTTGGCTTGTCACGAAAGTGTCCAATGCTCCTGGAGTCTGATAACCTTAGCCAACTGAGTCACAAACCTGTGTATTCATGAATTCTTGATAACTTTGCTGAAACCTCACAAATTCTTTTTACTGTTTTTCTGAGTCATAGGGATTCTCCCATGATTCACTGAGGGCTCTGTCAGACTTACATTTGTTGTGCTTCATGACATGTGTCTTGAAGCTATGATGCTTTTTAAATACAGGTTAAAAATAGCATGGAAGTAATAATGAGAATAATATAACAGACTGATGAAATAAAGTAAATCAAAGTTTAATGGTATCAGTAGAATTTAGTTATGACATTTTAGTTATACTGGTCTGTCTTCTAGAGTTTTAAGTCCTTGAAGAAGGAAATGTTTATGGAATTTTGTTGTATAACATTGCTGTTTTAAATATACCTGCTTGTTTGGTGCTATTATGTCAAGGAGATTGGATCTCCTTGACTGCTCTGAATTTTCATAGATTTCACAGAAAGTTCATCATAGGCTTGCACAGGCTGCTCCATCAAATGTAAATTCAGGTCTCATGTCCTTTTCAGGAGTCATGGTTAGTGAGCTTGCCCCAGAATTTCCTATGTGATTTGTGTTTGGTACCTGTGGTTATACCCTAGCATTCCTTGCAGTGGAACAGATGTTTGTCATATGGTCCTAAACATGGAAATCAGCCTGGTCTTTCTGAGCCATTTGTGTGCCAAAGAATTCAGTTATGGCTCTGAATGGGCCTGGGCTGTAGCACTGTGAGATGAGTTATTTAACAGAAATTCTAAAGTGTTTGGCACATTATGTTTACCAGGGTGAGGCAAGCAGGAATGAAATGCAGTCCTGGAAAGGGAGCTGTCATGCAGACGACTCACTGCAATCAAATGCTTTGAGAAAATATGGTCTCTAAATGTTATGTCTACAACTAATTAACTTTATTTATTGTAGGACCTATAGAATACGGAAACTGTGAAGTTTAGGGAAAATTAAATTAGGTTTTCAAACAAATGCCAGGCTGCCCAGTGTTCCTTTGTTTTTGAAAAAACTCCAACACTCTCTTTGCCAAGTAAAGTGAAATATGCTAAAATGAAAATGTTGATGTGTTTCAAGAAGGAAATTCAGTCACTGACTGAAACCTTGCTTTAAAAAATTGAAATGTTAAAATCATCTAGGTTTCAAGCTTAAAAGTAAGCTCATATATACACAAACTTTATTTAATCAGGAACTTTGACATTTCTACTTTAATCCCCTTCTCCAGACACTGTGTTGAAACATGCACAACTTGCAAAATATACTCACACTGAAATAGGCACACTTGCACTAGAGCTGACAGACTTAGTTCCAGTTGTGACTATATATGTATGTATGTGTCATACAATAAATATGGGGTTTTTCCCCACTTCCTTACTAATGTCTCAATATTGTTTGAGTATACTTGCATAAGAACTGATACCAATAGAGAGTTGATGCTATCTGCTCTTGACTATAAGGGTGAGTAGGAAAAAGATTAGGATTCAAATTCCTGAATACTGTGATCTTAAATGCAGTGTATGTCAGAGCAACAAGTAAAACCAAGTGATACCTCACTGATGCCCAGTGATAGAATAAGCCATGTGGTTTTTGCCTAAGTATTTTGATGATTTGTAATTGCATCAAAAGACAGTGAGAGGAGAGAGGAGACGGATGTACCCTGTCGTTACAGAGGGTGGGTATCTGAAGGGCCAAATCTCTATGGGACAACAAAAAGAACACCTTTCCAAGTAGGTCTTAGGAAACAATTTTTCTCTGCAAAAGCTACTGATCCTCATCCAGCACTGAGAAAATAGATTGAGTAGTCAGGAAATTAGTGATCTTAGGCAAATTCACACTACATAGCACAATCCATTTCAACTTCAGATCTTGGAAAAACTGTTTGAAGACTAACTTCAGGAATGAGCAGCAGGCTGGCACTCTTTTTTCCTCATCCAGATAAAAGTCCTGCATCTTCACAAGCAAAACCTTGCTCTGTGCAATCCTGCATCATTTGTAGAGCAGTCTGGGAAATCACAGCTCTGCTCACCAATCAGCATGGCAATGTGGACGTATGAAGGGCAAGAACATAGGGAAATATAGGCTGGATATTAGAAAAAGCTTTTCACAGAAAGAGTGATAAAGTTCTGGAATGGTCTGCCTGGGGAGGTGGTGTAGTCACCATCCCTGAATGTGTTTAAAAAAAGACTGGATATGGCACTTGGTGCCATGGTTTAGTTGAGGTGTTAGGGCATGGGTTGGACTCAATTATCTTGAAGGTCTCTTCCAACCTAGTCATTCTGTAAATTCTGTGAATTCTGTGAACATCTTTCTTCAGCCTGGTCCGGGCAGTGTCAGTGCAGCACTGAGTCTAAGTTCACAGGGAACCCCGCCAAGTGCCTTTGGGCTCCGTACTAGAGGAATTGTGCACGGGAGCCAAGAGAGGGAAGCCCTAAGAAGGGCTGTAGCCAAAACTATAGAAATCAAGTCTAGGTCTGAATAAAGCACTTTGCTGACCAAATCTGGATTGTCACCATTGCTTCTATTTAATGAGACCCTGTGGAAAGCAGTTCCTTGCACTATTAAACTTCTGAAAAAGGGGGAGCAGAGCCTCTAGGTCAGTGATTAACCAACTAGAATAATGAATTGCATGTGAGACACTTTGGGGGATAGATATGATTCCGTTTGTGGAAAGAACGAGGTGTCATTTCATTTTTTTAGGGATGTAAGTTTGTAACTAATTTTTGTCTCTCCTTGCCAGCATAACGGTTTGAATGTTAATTTAATTTTGCAGAATATCATTTATGTAAATGTAATTAGAAGGGAAACATGATCGGGAGATGCATAGCACCAAAGAAAATTTATTACTCCAAGGGGTATTGCTCTAATCATTCAACTGCAATATTGAGTTTCCCAAGATTTAATCTAAAAGCAATAAATTACAAAAGGCTAATGTCCTGTCCAACAAAAAGCTGTCATGAACCCAAGTTTCTGTGGGGAAAAAATTCAACTTCATTTCAGCAACAGGCTCTCCTCGTTTACACATTCCTTTTATGATTCCAGTCGAGTCAAAGTAAAATGAATACAAATGTGAGAGTTTGAACACTTTCCCTGAATATGTATGTCTGTTGGTGATTGTAATAATCAGCAATTCAAGGCACTGGGACTCTGTTATCTCATGCAAAATTAGGAATGCAGTCCTGCAAAGATACCTCTGCAAATTCTTCTCCCCACCTTCACATGACCCTTTGATTTAAGGGAAGGCAAACTTGAGTCTGATTAATTCCAGTGTCCATATGAATGTCTGTTGCTAATGTGCTGTTGTCTTTGTTCTGCCAACAAAATGAATGAAAAGAAACAAGCTGTCCTTCTGCCTGTGTTAGTGACTGCAACCTATGTACTCTGTGGGAAACACTGTCCATGTGGGGAAGGCGTCATTTTGACTGTGATGATCTGGATTTACTAATGAGACAATTTTGCAAGGTGGAATTAAGAACAAATCAAATAATATTGTGTGCTTACTTCTTAAAGCCCTTGAATAGCAGTTCTGATGTTCAAGGAGCATCTCTCCACTCAAGTAAACCTGCAGGAAAAAAAGTCAGGAAATAAACAACAGTTAGGCAAAATAAAAATTAGTAAACTTCCTAATGTGTGGGCTAAAATACTGTTAAATGTTGGGGTTTTGTGGTGCAATTTAGTATGAAGGCTGATGCCAACATTACACTTCTCTGGAAGTGGAGTAATTAGTACAGGAAATAGGTTTCTTATATTTTATTTAGCCAAATTCATCTCTGGTTTAACTCCACTGTAGCCTGCATTGTTTGTTCTTATTTCCCAGTGTTTCTCTCTGTAATTCTTCATATCATGACCTTTAATTCCCTGTGATTGTCTTTTATTTTAGGTAGGGGCCATAGTTCCTCTCTCAATTTGTTACTATCAATTATGTCATAAGTCTTCATTTTTTGGCTTGCAAAGTGAAACCCAACAAGTTTTTACAAAGTACTCACTGGCAGGTTTACAGATTCCTACAGCTGTGCATGGGGCACAAGGAGAAGTACAGGGCTGCAGCCTCAAAGGCATGGAGAAATAGAACTATGAGAGGACTGGGGGAAAATTGCAGGAACAGATTAAAACAATTCTGTTAAAAGCAGAGAAGGAGGGCCTCAACATTTGAGCTGCTCATTTCCATGTGGAGGAAAAGTACATCTTAGGAGGATGGCTGAAAGCAGTAATGAGCAGCCCAGAGAGTGAGAGAAAGTGCCTGAACTTGTTGGGTCATACAAACAAGCTCTTGAGGCTCAGAACCTGATGCTCACCAGTGAAGTCAAGTCAGTTATGAATACGATAACTGAAATCAAATCAGTATCTTTTTCCTTGTCCCAAGTAACTTCTGGGGATAATGATTGTGGCTGAGATTGTTGTGAGGATGTGGAGCATGGGTCAGTGCTGGGATCCCATGATATGATGGCCCTGGGGAGACAGAGGCCTACTTTCTCTACCTGCCTTTTGTACTAGTTGCAGAGTTGAGGTCCTCTGCTTCTCAACTTTTCTTACAGGGCTGCTTCCATGTAGCAGACACCCCAACTTCTGTTTCAGTTCAGCTACCCCAAAGTCAAACTGAAAGGAGGAAAAGATGGTTCAATAGATTCATAACAACATTCAGACTCATCAGCTTTTGTTCTGTAGGGTACTGGTGTGAAGTTGTTAAAGTTGTAATTCTCCACCCACAGTTGTTTAGGGAAGTCCAAACGTGTGCAGAAGAACATAGGACAGACTGCTGTGGGTACATCTAATTAACAGTCAACATGCACAGTACTAATCATCTCATCCTTTGTGTTTTGAACAACTTGATTGTGTTCAAGTACATCATAGATCAAGACAACAGAAAGCTTCAGGTCTCTGCTATAAAATTGCATTGAGGTTGTGTTACACCAGCTTTAGTTCCACAGCTTTTTGAAAGCAGAGCAGTAGACAAGGACAAAACCACAATGTAATGGTGGGAAAGGTCCTGCCTTGGTGATCTATCAGGTACACAGACTGCAGGATGTTGTACTAAGAGGCCTTAGAAGTATTTTTAATTTCACAAGATGTAATTGGTCTAGTTGTGAAATAATGTCTAAGATTTTTGTGTCTTTAGTTTCTGCATAACGTTGGAAGGGGAACCCTGCATCGTGGAAAATGGTTTTTGCCCCAAGTCAAGACTACTGTTCTATAATTCCTTAAGAGACATACATGGAGACTTTATCAGTCAAAGATGATCTTCCAAGATCATCATAATTTATTACAGTTCTTGTGTTCTCATTCCAATGAGATTTATAATTATAAACTGGTAATTAAAGAGGCTCCAGTCTGTAATTCCATAGGAATTCCACTGTGATCTGACATTAATTAGCAACCAATTATAAATTATGATATAACTTTTATGAAACCCACTAGTGTCTGGATCCCTTCTTTCAGTTACAAGGAAATGTTAGAAGGGATTTTGCCTTTGTAAGATGGAGCTTTGTTCACAGGTTGATCGGTACTGCCATGGACTGAGAACATATTTCCATGGCACAGCAACTACATGGATGGGCAGGTTCAATCTGCCATTCTAATCTTTCTTGGAAGAGGCATTTTTCTCACAGGATTTTAACCTTCTCGCATGTCAACAAGTGTGCATTCTTTGATGCTAAGGTTTTATTTGACTTGTGTAAATCAGAGTGAGATGGTGCATTGCTTGATGGCTGATGAAAGCTCTCTCTACCTTGAAAGTGTATTTTAAATAATTGCAGCCAATCAGGAAAAAGAGAAAAATAGTCACAGGCTCCAATGAGAATGTCTGTGGGATAAAGAATATGTGAAAGCAGGCTAAGCGGATAAATATTAATAATTCTGGCATTATTTTACCATCTAGCACTAAAGATCTGATATTTAATAAAATTTTTATGTCCCCAAAATCTGACGGGTAAAATTTTACCTAGAGATGTGTTGGTAATAAAACAACTGATGCATATGGATAATCAAGATTTAACACCTCTTTTTCCTTTTTTTTTCTCCTGATTTTCTTTTAATTTTTGGGGGGTTTGTTTGTTTGTTTGTTTTTTAGTTTTTCAGTTTTTTCACTTTTCAGATCAATTATCACCATTAAGTGTGTCAGAAAGAAGTGGAAAATGGGAAAATACCCAAATCCATTACTTGCAAAAACATGTAGGGAACAAGAGACCTAAAAGGAGGAAACAGATTCTTTTTGCATGGATGAAATCATGAGGTAAGTTTTCAAAGTCTTGCCTTGCAGATAAATTTCCACCAACTCCACTAAACGTAATGAAAATCACTTTTGTTTCTAATATTTCTTAGTGCACTTCTCTCTTACCTCTTTGCAGCTTCTCCCTATCACCTCCTGCAACTCTTTTGATCAATCCTCCAAGATTTTTCCCAAGAAATGAGACGTCTGATCTGATTGGAGTTTGTACAGGTAACAGAGTAAAAGGAATTATGATCTTTAAGCCACGTCCACATCCATCTTGCATCATAAAACACCTCTGATCTGAGCACAAAGCTGTTCAGGAAAGTAGAAGTGTGGCTTATTTAGCAACCAAATTTTGTTGACATTGGAGTCTCCACTGTTCCTCAGGGTCATTGTGGTTGCATGGATGTACATCATTTATCTTTCCATTTGTTGTCATTTTACAACAGTGAAATTTATGGGAGCAATCCTGTTATTTAAACTCAGACAAATCAAACAGTCTTGACCAAGAGATAGTCCTGACTATTGTTGTGTTCTTTCTCATTAAAGGGTCTGTACCTATTCTTCTATAAAATAGATGAGATTTCAGCTTGGAAATTCGCATTAAAATCTCATTCTGTTATGTTGCATCTAACTTGTTATCAGGATATCTCTGAACATATTTGCCATTAAGCCAGAGATGTGTCCCTGACAGTAAGGAGCAGAGTGCAGCTTAAACATAGGGAAATGTTGGAAACTGGCTCAATCAGATCAGCATCAGCAGCAACTCAGTCTACTCCTGATGGACCCAGAGACTATCCATGACTAAACTTGTTGCTGTTACTTGTAACTACCCCTATAAGGGATTAAGTTTTTAAGGCTGGGCTACATGCATTTCAGATATTATTTCAGATATATTCTGGTTCTGTGCCTAAGTAAGATTTAGAGGAATTTGGAGAGCAGCTGGACGGTAAAGCTTTAGGAGGTCCAGCGTCAAAGCAGGGCTCATAGTAACCAACATTCTGCCAGCAAATCCTAATGCTCTATATTTAACCTACTATTAAAATTATGTTTTGTTATTTTTGCTTACCTTAATCTCAGACTTTGGGTTTTTTATGTTTCAGAACAAGGCAAGCTCTCAAGGCTATAGAATTTGTCTCACTGCTTTTTTTTTTAGTTCAGTGTTGATTTGATGGGATCTAAAAGGGCAAATGAGAAAGGCAGGTATTATGTTTCAAGGAGAGAGTTATCAAAGTCTGAACTGCATCTGAAGTATATTTTACTCCTAATAATGAGAACTGGATGAATAGCATTTAAAAAAATATGAACCTGCCCCAACTACATTGCTTCAGATGTAATTGATCTAATGCAGTTCTCCAAAGAATAATTGATATTATATAATCATAACTGGCAGTTTATGTCATGAAAGTGACACTTGACACTTTCCTGCTAACCAGTTTAGCATCATCAATTAAAACATCACTGGTGCAATGACATTTTAGTAACAAGTTTAATATCATAAATTATGACATCACCTTCTTTTATGGCATAAGGGTTGAAAAAAAGGTTTTCTTTAGGAAAGTGAAAAACTAAAAAAAAATTGAGGAAGCCTTAAATTGCCTCTCATTCTGTCTTTATAAAAGGTATGTGAGTCATATTCTTCTGGCCACTGTCTTCATTATGGAGAATTTGAAAGCTAAAAAGCTACAAACAATGATGGAATAAAAATTGAGATGAACTTGCTTCAGATAAACACAGAAAACCTCCCAGTAGATAGTAGTGTCCTTTGCATCATACCAATGGAAATCTTTGAGGAATTGAGAAGAAAACATGGGCATGCTCATGGAACCTGATGAACTCAATTATAGTGCAGTAATATTTCCTGAGGTGTGGTGTGAAAGTTCAAGATTGCATCATTATCCAATAGTCAGTGTTCTTTTTCTCCATGGCCAGTGGCTTTGAAGTAATCCTTTTTATATTATTCTTCTCAGAATGGTCTAGTTTTGGTGCTGGAGTCTGGTATTGAGACTCTTCTGGACACTAGATTTTATGTTAGTGATCTGAGTCCTGAGTTGGCAAATGGCTCAATTTATCCATGTCTATTTAGGCTTATGTAACCAGACAGGAGCCAGACATGAATTGAGTTCAGAGGATTCCCAATTAAACAAATGTCTCCATGAATGTGTGTCTTTGTTAAGATTAACTGCAAGGAGTCAGATATTGTCAGTATATCATGTTTTCAGAGCTGGCTTTCTAAAGGAACATGGCATCAGCTTCACTTTCCAAGGTGAATAAGAGTTATCAGTGACCACAGCCATAAGCGGAGCAAGCCCTAACCAAGCATTTTCAAAATCTTTCCGGATTTTTTTTCTTGAACCTGAATCTTTATCTTATTAAGTTGTGCTGAGCTCCACTGGGACTCTATCCTGAGATAATACATCTCTTCTAATGCTTGTATAGAAACTTAGCCTTGTACATGCATACGGTCCCTGTGAATTCATATGCTTCTCCCATGGCTTGCTTTTATACCAGGTTCTTGGTCTGGATTTCAAGGGTTTGAAAAGTGGGGAAAGAATCCTAGATAAGAAGTCAAATTCACTTTGTAAAACACTGGACGATCGTTGTATATTTTCTGGGGCAGAAACATTTCCCTGAACAATCCAGAAAGATTTCCCTTGCTAATTGCCAGACTGTAAACCCAGGATATGACAAATGGGTGCCACATGGCATCTGGGCAACTGCTCTATACTCTGGATCAAGTGTCCAGTGCCCAGGAGATACCCTAATTCCAGCAAGAAGGTGGTAATTTAGTAAGTATGAAAACACTTAAATTGCTCACAAAGTTTCAAGTGAATCTATGTAAATTGACAGTGCATATCTTAGTGGGCTCTTGAGGATGCCATGACTTACCTACCCTCTTTTCTTAACATTTTTTCAAAAGTTTTTTTCCCCCATGAATATTTATGTCGATGCCTCATTTGCTGACTGAATTTCCACTCTACTGGAATTATGCTTCCCCATAGTACATGCAGGAAAGGTGAGCAGTTAGAGGTGAGAAAAAGAGACTCCATGACCTTTAGGAAATAGCAAATGGCACTAGATGAAACCTATTCTGTGAGAGGCTACTTATGGATTGGTTGGAGATAATTACCAAAAAATTATTATCTCACTGCAGCAATTAACTAGTGGTAGATCAGAGCCCAAATCTCCAGAAACTCTGAACTTTCACAAATTGGCTTTGCCCATTGCCACTCTAAAGCAATAAGTAATTCTTAAAATTGGTATGAGTGATAGATACCACATAATTCGAGTTATGAGTACGGACTTATTTACAGCTGGCATTTTTTTTAAGTGAGTTGTAAATGTTAAGGTGCTAGATTCAGTGCTTATAAATGTGTTTCCTTGGTGATAAAGCTTTCACTAAGCATGTTATCTATCTGTGCTCTCTTATGTGCAGACAAGAAATTATTCACTCTGTATGTTATAGGTCTTGTGCTTTAAAATTGAATCCTCTATTGACTGGGAAACATAGAAATCAAATCCACAGCTGTTTTTTCTTAAAAGTAAAGTTTTGGCAAAAGCAGCAAGGGCTTTAATGCATTAGAAAAGTGTGCATTTTAAAAAGTTGTTCCACTTCCTATTTTCTCTCTACAGTACTCCCTGAAGTTAAGAGTTTTCTTGTGTTTCATCTTGCAGTTTCAGCATAACAGGGTTTTGATTTTGCATGCCCTTCTACTGCCAACTAAATGCAAAGAAGATGTTAGTTTGTGGGGGTACTCATATAAAAAAGTAAACACAGAGAATTAAATCCTTCTGGGACAAAAAAAGCAATTTATCTGATGACTGAAACAGTGGTGGTTGAAAATCTCTTCTGTAGAGACATAGAAACTACTTGGAAAAGGTGAGGTGAGACAGAAAGACTGAGCAAAAACCTCCATGCACTGGGAAATAATGTCACTCACATTTGCATAAGAAACACTGGCCCAGTTTATATCAGTGGGAGTTTTATAATTTTTTCTGCTTAACCTTCCTTTGTAAGTAAAGTAGGGGCTAGTTGGGCCACTGGATATATGTGAGTAGTTACCTGGTCATCCCTGTTTTACTCTGGCCTCCTATGAAAGGATGCTCTTGCATGTCATCAGCTCTAGCACCCAGGAGATTAGAGGGGATATAACACACAAGAACACATAGATGCAAAAGATGCAAAGACAGAGGCCTGCTGCCAGTGAGACACTGCTGGTCCCAAAACACCCTCATCCTGGCGCACACGACACATCAGGGTTTGATAGCTATAGATGGCATCATAAAGTAGTGGGCCCCCAAAGGAGACCTGGTCTCAGCTATGCTGTAACTGGAACAAACAACTAATGAGAGAGCTTACAAACTCATGAGGCAGGAAAGGTGCAGAGTATTAATCACTATGTTTGAGAGTTGAGTTTAAATATGCCCATTGTTTACATAAATAGTCTATGGATTGAAGAGGAATGGATCTGACTTTTTCTTAACCCTATTGCCAGTTTCAGGGATTGGCTTTTCTTTCGTTCTTGTTTACAGCAGCACAAGGTCTGAAATCCCCCTTATTACACAGAAATCATCAAAGACACTTAATTTTACTTTTTATCTCTAATTTCAGCTTTTGTTTCTATGGTTTAACATTTTGACAGCTGCAGTGTTGTAAACTGTGAACTATTCCCAGTGATCTTATCTAATTATTTTTAAGTAACCTGCTGATGACCTTGCATATGCAAAACTGGTCCATACATTTTTTAAGAGTTGTTTCGGGGGCTTCAGATAGAGTAAAGTTAATACAAGAACCCATTCAAATGGCATTGAGTTTCTGAAACACAGTAAAGAGAGAAACCTTCTGGCCCTGCAGCTTTGAAAATCTCTTGTCAGCCACTTAGGAAAACTGAGCCAGATTCGGATCTCCTTTGCTACTTGCTTATCTAGCCATATCCCAGCTGTAGCAGCTTTGTGGGAAAATGAGTTCCCTGGTGTATGGTGATGACCCCACACAGGTCTGAGCTCTGTTATTCCAACACATACGTCATTTACGAGAGCTGTCAAGGACTGCCATTGCTTTTGGAGAAACCATAGAGCTAGAGCATAGGGCCACCACACCACAGGCCAGCCCTGCAGAAACCTACATGGAGAATCCCACAGTTACTGGCTGTAGGGATGTCTTGATGTGCTCTCTATCTCATGGGCAGGAATTATGTGGGTTCTAAGAAATCTATTCATTTCTGGCTGGGCATGAGTGTAAATGTAAATATAAAGATCTTGCATGTCAGCCTCCAAGAGGACTAGCACCCTGCAGATGGCTCTGATTAGAGTCCTGAAGAGAGGAGAAAGTTGCAGTGCCTCCTAGAGCCCATATTGCTGCTTTTGGATTTGCTGCTATTGTTGTCTTAATTTTGGAACAGCTTTTGCTGGAGCTGTTGGCTAGATCCTAGATTTTGACATTGTTTTGTCTTCACTTATTCTGTTTTGTCTCAGTTTATCTTTGGAAATGTCAAGAAGAGAAAGGGGTACTACTTTGTCAATAGTGTAGGGGACAGAGAGTTTGTCTCCTTCACTTTGGTTGGCCTTGAAATTCCCCTTAATTAGCATTGTCATTAGGTTCTCACTCACATCACCCACTCTGTCTATTCTACTTAAATATACTACCTTCAAATATAATAAATCTGGAAAAACTGTGCCTATTATTTTTCTTTCTAAATCCTGTCCAAAGAAAATGAACCAGCACTATAGTTCCACTATAGGAACTGCTGGTTTTGCCAATTAATTTTTTCCCCCTTCTTCCTATTTCCCTTTGTTCTTCCCCATATCTCCAGGATACACAAACTCCTTGTCACTATCACAGCTATGCAGCTGCCTGTCAAGGAATACATGGTAAAATTCCTACCATTACCTACTCCTTGCACTCAGACAAGCATTAGGCCAAGATCCACAAATGTGATTTGCTTGCCTGGATTTTATCCATTCAATGAAAGACTCTCTCATTTAAGAGGAGAAGACACAAAGCACACAAGCTCCCCTCTAGCCTGGAAAATTCCTCTAGAACATCTCCCTTGGAAAAACATCTCCATCAAATCAAACAAATACAAGTCTTTTGGGAAGAATTTACTTTCCCCTAAACTGTGGATTTAGTAGAAAGTAGTTTCCTTTGTGAAAACTATCTGAAAGTGGAGTGAAGTGAAAATAAGTATTCCTCCTGTTTTATCCCTGTCCTAATTTATATTACTCAATAGCATTAGTAATAGAACAGGAGAAAAGGACTTTGTAGGTTCCTTAAAGAATTTGATGAATTCAGGTCCCCAGTCTTTTTATTTAAACATTTAAAGAAGTGCAAGAACTGAAACATGCATTATTGTCAGTATTTAATGTTGGGTTTCTCAATATTTCTGTATTTATTCTCAATTACAAAACTGACACATTTTTAAGTGGTATTTTCATTAGTATTATTTCCTTCCTCTGATCTGAAATATTTTAGAAAAGGTTTACAGATCTGACAAACAAAGCAATAAACTCAGACAAGGTGATTACTTTTCTAGCAGGATGCTTTCCTAGTTATGGGTGACATTTTTAATTTCTCTCACAATGGAGTTTTTTAGTAAGCCCCTTTGAGTTCTTTCTCAGCCAGAGCCAAATCTCCAAAGCAAAGTCCTCCTTACTATGTGATATTTCATTCCTGGAATATCACTTTCTCAGAGCCTGATTATGAGCCAGGGATTATGAACTAGTTATATTTAAGACTCTAATTTGTTTGGGTTAGTTTTGGGGTTTTGTTTTTGTTTTTGTTTTTAATTCCTCTTTGTTATTCTTCATCTTTTGGTCTTCCTACAAAGATCTTTCAAGAGCACCTGAAATTCTACCAGACACCAAAAGAACAAAGGCAGGTGTTCAGGTGTTGTGAATACCCTGCAATTCTGCTAACCTATGGCTTTACAGGGAGCACCAGTGAACACCAGTTTTGATATTAAAATAAAATATGCTGCTGCTTTGACATTGCTGGAGGGGGGGAAACAAGTGAACATTATGTCATTTTTTATATATATCCATTGTACTTGCCTGGATTCTCCTTAGTTGATATATCAAGCCTTCATTAACTACAAGATAGATAGGCTAATAGATACATCAGTTAAACCAAGTTGAGCTGAAGTGTCTTAGATAATAAAGCTTTGTGTAAATTCTAATTCAAGCAATTTCATCAAAAAGCATAACAAGTAGCTAATCTGGGATAAAAATGTTTTTTATTTCAGTACTCTGTTCTTCATAATATCCTTCACAGAAGCTATAACATTATTTTACTCTTTAGAAAAATATCTAACAACATGATTGTCTCACACTAGGCAGAATCCCAGTGGAAATTAAAATTGCATGCATTTTCTCATCACTCTTTATTTAACAACTGGGAGAGTTTTAATATTTGAAACTCAGCAAGAAAATTGTCTTGAAACACAGAGATTCCTTTGGGGTAATTTCACTTTTGTTTTGTGTGAACTTTAGCTGAGCAATTTTTTACAGTAATGCAGATCTGTGGATTGAAGGGCAGTTAGTGGGACTTTCTATATGTGCCTCTCACCTAATAGAGAAGAAAAAATCACAAGGAACATTTGAATAAAATAATTTGAATCAGCTGGCCTTATTACTAAATATGCTCTGTTTTGTATTTTTAATTGTTTCTTTTAAACCCATATCACTGGGTTTAAAGGTCAACCTGAAAGCAACTCTCTCCCTGCATGAAAGACAGCACAGTTGTGACACTTCTCAATTATTTTTTTTTCTTTATTTCCTTTCTGTAATGGAGAGGACATCTGGCACACCCAAGACACATCTAACATTGTTGGGATTTGGTAATGTAGTTTGCTTGACTCAGAACAGCAGTATCCAAAAAGATGGCTCATCTACAAAATGAGCTGCTTGTCTCACTTCAACAACTAAAGGACAAATGCTTGTAATGCAAAATAACATTGCAATAGTCATAGAAAAGTGACAGTGGATTTAGTAGGGTTGATTCTATCAGCTGATTTCCATTAGAGCCTTTTAATTTTAGCTTGTAATTGTCCCTTGGGAGATAGGTTTGCTAGCAAGACCCCGTTAGCTCTCACACAGTGGCTTCCAATATTCATTATTGCTCAAATCTCTTCTGCAGGTTGAAGATTCTGAGGTCAGTAAGCACCTTGCAGAAATACTCAAATCACACTCAGAGAATGTGACTGTTGCACTGCCTTGCATTGGGTATCATTGCTTGTGTTCAACAGAGCAATATTGACACTCCCATCACTTTGCTTGCACTGTTGATGTTTCCATCTTTAGCATTTCTGAGACAGTGTGAGACCTGCCAGTCCCTATTAGGAATTTGGGACCCTTTCCTCAAGTGTTTCTAGCACAGTCAAAACAGCAATGTCCAAGGCCTCTCTTTATGCAGAACTTTACACTAGAGTTGAAATTATTGCCACTATGTTCAAACACAACTTGCTTGTCGGTTTGGATGATTTCACACCAAAAGATATGATAAGATGTTTCTTTATTTTTATTTCATTCTCACTGTAATGTTTTAATCCACAGCATCCCAAAACAACTCACTTCCTCTCAAACCACAACACCTGTGTATCTTAATCACACCTTTTTCTTCCATTAAAAGTCTCACAGGAATTGTGTTGTCTAGTTCTTCAACTAAAAAAATAATATCTCAGGCCTCTGAGTTGTTTCGGGTGTCAGATCCACCTCTCCACTGCAGCTTTAGCAAGACCAAGCAGAAACAAAAATTAGTCCTGTGCAGATATACAAGTCAGTATTTGTCAGACCAGAACATTTATCATCAGATTCCATTTCAGTGGCACAGTGAGAACCTCTGGGTAAGTGTTTTCCAAAGTCAAGTTTTTCACTTTGGATCATAATCAGAACTAAAAAGTCAGAAGCTCATTCAACTGTTTGTTTCATTTTTTTCTCTGCACCTAACAGAATACTAAGATTTCAGTAACCGGTAGTGGATGGAAAGACCACGTTTCTGAAAAAAGAATGCTGCTGGACTCAAGGTAATTTCTGGCCACCCTTGTGATCTTTGTGCCATGAACAGGGGCACTGATGTTGTTGTCAGTTACTTGTGTGCAACCCAAGGGCACCTGGAGGGCCGCTATAAACCTGTTATTGTCAAATCTCATACTGTTCAACCCACACAGTCAGACATGAGCAGTCTGTCTTTGGATCGGTTACTTCTACCTTCTGCTCAGGCAACTGCTGAGCCAGGGGCTGATTTTACATTCTAAGCCTTTGAAATTGAGTTTAAATTAGTTGAGGCCATCATTGTCTTTGTTCTGTTTGTGCAGAGCCCAGCACAGTAAACACCAACCCATGATCTGGTTCTAATGTACAATGGTGTTGTGGAAGGCTAGATATCTATATCAAAAACTAACTATTTCCTGCTGTAAATCCCTGTCATCACCTTGTCCATACTCAGGATTTTGGTTTGTGTCAGTCATAGGTGACTCTTAGGAGTGCCCACAACTCCCACCAGATTTTTCAACAAGGCTGCCATTTATTTCTGTTTGCAGACCACCTTGGTTACCTTTTTAAATATTGCACCTCTCATTATTGCAATCTTCCAACTCTATCAAAGTCATCATGATTATTTCCTAGTGCCTGTTATGCCTGTATTAGCATGACTGAGACAAGTACATGAAAAGATTTCCCTTTTACAATGCAGCCTGAATAACAGTATCAGAGGAACAAACAATCATCTTACTGATTGAAGTTGCTTGTGCTGGACAGCATTTTTTTTCTTATTCTCTTTCTATTTTAACAAGGGCTATCAATTTATTTCCTTTTTTTCTTGTGAGATTTTGCCTTCTGGGTAAAGAGCATCTTTTATCTCCCCTTCTACCTCTTTTCCCAAACCTTCTTCTGTGCTGGGAAGATTGAATGTATACGTGATGTCCCTTTCAGAAAAAATATTCATCATATATTGCAAGTATTGTCATTATGATGTATTAACATAATGCATCATCAGCGAACTGTCAGGGTGAAGATTTATTACCCTAAAATAAGTTATGATGAGACACTGAGGAATGGGTTGAGAGAATTTGTGTTTATTTTCTAAATTAAGGATTTTTAAAGTAAGTTTTAAAATCTCTTACTTTCATGAAGTAATAGAGTTAGGAAGGTCGCAGAAAAGAGGACTTGAATCAGAAACACCAGGACTCAGCATAAGAATGTACTATTTTTTTCCCCCTGCTGGTAGTTTCTATGAGTTCTGTAAAGTTTCAGTTTCTAGCATAGATGAATGTTAGGGAGCAGCCCAAGTAATTTTAATCAACCTGAACCAGACTTTATTGTTTATCCTTTAAAGAAAACAGTCACCAAAGCACAAAGGCTTGATCTGAAATAGGCAAAATATGTTAAAATTGTAAAAAAAAATTGCATTTTAGTACAAAAGGGTGTGTTGAATGGACTTACTAAAAACCTGATAGCAATAGCCTGAAACCAGGGAAAGCTTTTCAGCAGGTTTGCACAGACTTCAGCTCAAGCTCCTCCTTTGTTTCATGTGGTGAAGCCATGAAACTTGGCACATTTATAGCATTGTAACATAAAGCCATCTGTGTACAAGTACAAACTTTTCCTTATTGCCAAAGTGCTTAATGTAATTACAATCAGGCTTACTTCTCCTCTGCTCAGTCCATCCATATGCTGAGATGGATGAAAACTTGCACTGCTAAAAAATCCCACAGCATCTGAGTTTGTGTGCTGCTTACATCAGTGTGCATTGCTAACCTTGTAAATCTTAGGCACTTTTGCATTTTAGGAACACATATAAACTTGCAGGATGTCTTATGGGAAAACTCCGAACAGAAATATGCCCCAAAATTCAGCCTGGATTCTTTTCTTGTTAACGACACAAGACACCTGGCTTAGGAGCTCAGCTGTCCTTGCTTCCCTGTATAGTCCATGAAAAGTCAAGAGGTGACACACCGTTTGGATGCCTGAGATGGGAATAACTTTCAGGAGGCAACTTTTACTCTTTGCTGGATGGAAAATAAATGCAGAGTTCCTGCTCAGCTTGTTCACCACCGAAAGAATGTTGTATTAATCCTGAGTGTTGGCAAGCAGCTGCAAAAAAGTTGCTTCATCTTAAAATTCAGTCTATCTGTGTTCAAATACAGTATTATCCCATGACTTTAATGATATTCTTTTATTTTCTGTGTCATGGTATTTGCATGCAGTTTTTTAAATTTGAATGTAATATTGGTCAGAGCTAGTTAATTACCAAGGTTGGTTGTAAGTTAATGAATGCACTGTGCTTGTTGCTGACTGATATAATTACTGATAAGTGGTACACTGAACTGGACCCTTCAACCTCCAAATATTTACTTGACTTTATCAGTGGAGATGGTCTATCCAAAAGGAATACTAACATTAAAAAGAAGCATATGCAGTGGATGCATTTGCAGGCACAGGGAGTATGTTTTCAGGAAAAAAATTGCTGGAGGCAAAAGGTGGTTATGCCAAAAAAGCCTGTAAATTTCTCATCCTGAAGGAAAATAATGATAAGCCACTTGAGTTTGGCCAGTTTTAGGAAGATAGTTCAGTTTGTTACCTAAAATGTAGGTGTGATATTATTGCCAAACTTACACAAGTTACCTCTACTCAAAGTTCTTTATAAATTCAACTGCTATGAATATAGGAAAAAGTCTTCTTCTTCCATAAGTCTCAGAATAGCTTAATCATGTATAGTGGCACAGAAACATTGACTCAAGCCAAATTTATTTTGAAATGTTATCAGAAATGGATATGTACAGATGCTTATAAAACAACTGCACTTTCCAGATACCAAATAACCAGTTTCTGCACTTAAAGAAGGCTTTACTGGCCCTCCATTAGGATATGTAAATATATGCTTATGGTTAAAAATTGAGTCCTCTGTATGGACACCATATCTCCATTTCAAATCCAGCAGGGATTTGCTTTTCTAAACTGAGATGTAAGAGAGACACAAGTTTTTAACTAGTCAAAAATTGTGTGTCTTGTACAGATGATCAACTAATCTGCCTGATGGAAGGAGGTAGGCCTGATCCTCTCTAGTGTCAAGGGGATGAGCTTATCAGGATCACCTTATGAAACCGAATTTGAGGGAAGATTTGTGTTGGTATCTGTAGTCTGCTGGTAATTAGTTAATTTCTTAATTTTGTGATGCCAAAAGAAAGGACTTCTGACCCAAGCTGCAATTGCTAAGAGGCAAGTAAGTCTTTGATTTGAAGATTTCTATGGTATTTCTATTGTCACATGTGCTACAAATTAGAATTTGAAGGGATTTTGGTGCATGGATGCTAGAGTTAGAAGGGGTATGTCCAAACAAACTCCTGCCCCTCTGTGAGCAGGGTTTCACTCATATTTAGCGTTAGTAGTGGTTGTTGCTCAGATCACCAGTTAAAACAATCTTAGCTCAGTACATTTTAAAGGAGGTAAAATATCTTGGAGAGACCATATGAAATCTATCATGGAAAAACACTGATAACTCCACATCTTATTAGCTTCAATTAAGTATTTCCATAGGGAACCATGGAACTGTTTAAAGTCATGATGACACACACACACTTTGTTCCGTCCAAAGAAATAATCTGTTTTCCAGATTTCCCAATAGCCAAGCTATTTTATTATTGTTTTTTTTTTCCTTTTCCTCCTTTTAAGAGAAATAATTTATAAGAATTTATCTTGGGCTTGCTACAGATTTAAAAGGAGAAAAAAGGTTTCTTCTGTCCGACTTTTAAATTATATGCATGACCAAAGATAAATATGTTTTTTATTTATAACTGTGGATAGATGCCAAACAAAGCCTTTCATATGACACACCGCTGCTGTAGTAGAGGAGCACTTAAAACAGTTCCAGTCAAGTTAGGCCCCAAGACTTTTCATGAAACTTCATGCAAAATGGTTAAGACCTTTCATTTATTATTTCTTTTCTTTCCTTTTGAACATCTTCAAAGGTTACAAGTGCAACATGCTTAGAGGATGCCAGGCTCCTTCCTGTCACGCTGAGATGGTCTGAAAACCACATTGAAACATGGGGAAACTGCAGCTACCACAGATTGCAGATGAGGGGTTTTTCTTCACAGGCCGTAGATCTCCCCTGCCCTTTCCTGCTTGGTTGGTAGCAGTTAGAGGAAGGTTGTGGGTGGAGGCTGGCAAAGCAAAGGATTGGTGTGCTGTTTTGAGACTGGGATGGATGGGCTTTGACAATACTGCTGGATAGGAATACTTGTGCAGCTAATACAAACAATTTGTAATTGTCAGAGCTGAAAAGTAAAAACATGGTTATAAACTGTGCCTAGGATCAGCTTATGTCAGCTTTAAATGATTTAAAAGTCTAGTGTCTGGAGCTGCATCTTACTTGTCTGTAAAATTCCTTAAAGAAGACTTACACAATTGTATAAGCATGTCTCTCCTTTCTTGTGCATTCATTGTGAAAAGTAACCCTTTGTCTAGCTGACAGGAGACAGGTTTTCAGGACAGATGTGAAGCAAAGACTTCCAGATAAGTAAAAAAATATGGAATTTTCCAATTTA
Source organism: Agelaius tricolor (assembly GCF_023055355.1). NCBI lineage: Eukaryota > Metazoa > Chordata > Aves > Passeriformes > Icteridae > Agelaius > Agelaius tricolor. Next base: position 16,661,699 of record NW_027269261.1, on the reverse strand, counting down.
AATAGAATGAGAAAATTGCCTGGTAACCGTAACTCTTAGAATTTACTGTTTGTTCTTGTTTAATTCAGGAACAGGCTCTGAATAGTTAGGTATTGATGCACCTTGGGCACCCGGTGGCTTTTGCTGTGCCAGGTTTGGAAGTTGTTTTTGTGTGGATGTGAAGAAAGCTGGTAAGGATACAAACTTCTCTGAGAGAAAGGAAGTAGCAAAAGAAAGCATCCTCTGTTACCTAGAGCCTGCCATCATTATGCCTGACCCAATCTCATTATCCCCTGGTATCTGCAGCAGACGATGACCTTTGATGACATGGCACAACAGTACTCCAAAGAGATGTCTTCCTTTTAATTTTGGGTCCTGAATGCCAAATGTAGGCACATTGGCATCTTCCCCATGCTGTACCCAAACTTCTTTTACTCAAACACAAGTACAAAAATTAAAATGCTACTAAATATTTCTCAGCAACACTGTTTAGGTATGAGGTTGCATTTCTAACTTTGCCAGAAGAACCTCTGTCTTCCCATTACTTGAGAGTCTGGAGTAGGCTGGAAGCAACTAATTTACCATGTAATACGATAGGTTCCTGTTGACACAATTCAAGGGCAAAACTATTAAGTCATTAGGCCTAATGTTGTAACATTCTGATACAAAGGCATGGCCAGGGCCTTTCAGATGTACCTCTGACCTTCTGAGGATTAAGTTTCTTCGCAGTTTATTTTTGGTATTTGGAATCTGTCTTTTTTTTCCCTTCTGCTTCACATGCATTCATCTTTGGTCTTGTGCAAGATACAGCTTGGAGAGCAGTTTCTGCAGTCCTGATTTGTCCTAGTTTTATCAAAGAAGATAAGAATTTATCAAAGAGGATAAGAATTCATCACATTTTCAATCCTGCAATACTAAAATTACATCATGTATTCATTTGCTCAGCCCTGCCCATGTCACAGCTTGTCTCATGGGACTGCTGGTAGGAGGGAGTCAGGGAAATAGAGTTGGCTCTCAGGATTCTTCCACAAAGTAAGAAGGTGAGAATTGCTCAAAACAGTACATCTAGATGTCATTTAAATAAATAGAATACAAACATGTCTTGCTATAGCTTTCTGATATTTTGACAAAGTAACTTCTCTCAAATTTAGTAGTATTGCGAATAACCAGATGATTATTTCAAACCATTGCATCCTCCAGCTCAGCAGCAGGTCTGCACTTGTTTCACTTTCATGGTGATGGCTGTTGAGTAAGTCCTATGTCTGGAACTTATGACCGAAATGTTTTAGAGCATATAAACAGGACAATAACTTAAACAGGACAATAACTTACATAAAGGCCTGAGTATTGCTGCCAAAGCTACCCAAAATAACACATTTTTAAAGACATTATTTAACCAGGAAGGCTCTTTTTGCATGATGCTTTTTTTAGTTGTATAGGAATGTATTCAATGATGTGGACGATTCAACAAAAAAACTGAAAATGTTTTAAATTTAATTTATAATTTGTTTTTAAATCTATTTTTTTAAGTCTATCTGCATTTAGCATGTCCTTTTGGATTGCTGGAAAGGCTTGTCTCTCTTGAGGAAGAATTAGCAGACCATTCTCTAGAAGGAACATTTGAGAAGCATGGCATCCAATGAGTTTGTGGCAAGAAGCTGTGGAATATTATATTCAAGAATTTCTGACATATTTTATTTTTGCATTCAGTCTTTTTAAATATGATGATGCTGAGGAGATGTATTTCATGAAGTTATCTTTGATTTATTTTATTTTTGCTTTCAATGACTTTAAATACAACAGTGATGGGGAAAAGGAAGTTGGACTAAAAAAAAATATCTGCTCTTAAAACTGTATGTGCTAGCATGAGTCTGGAATGGATGCTCATGGCTGAATTAATAAACTCTGACTGTGGAGGCTTCAAACATGAATTCTGACAGACCCTTCACTATGACAATACTAGTGGGAGTCACAATAATATCATCTGCTGCTGTACATTGCTAGTATGTGAGTACTGTTGTGCCAAAGGTTAATATGCCAGTTTTATTTCCTTCTCTCTACAGCTATAATTTAAATGAGTTGCACACATAAGTGATGTTATATGCATAGGGTTTTGCATTAAGTTTGCTATGTCAGATTTGTTTATAAAAATCATATTTTGAACCACTTGCCCAGGGGCTCCGCTCTGGGAAGCTGCAAGCTGATTTCTTTTAAAGAGCCAGTTTTCATTTTCCACGGATTTTCAATAGCGGTTTTGGAGCTCTGAACAGCGAGCTCAGTTTTAAATTCAGCACTTGCCCAGGTTTACAATTAGGTTTAATAACTTAGCAACAGGGAGTCTCATCTAGTTTTACATGTATGCCACATGACCCTTTCCATACCTTACTGGGATTGGAAGGGCTGCCTGCCTCTCTTGGGGAAAATTGCTTCCAACATTTTGGAGAGCATTTACAATGTTTTTATTCCTATACTGCAAAGTTAACATTACCCATAAACCTAATAGTTACACAGTAGTTAATAAGGGGCAGAAAGTTTTATAGTCTTTTCCACAGTTGTTAAAATCCTGCTACTGTAGTTTAGTCCTAGCCTCACAAACCCCATCAGTTGTGAAAAATAGGATTCTCTATGATGGTTTATTCTTGGAAACCAATGGAAGAGAGGACTTTTCCTGAGAATCTAGCTGAACGTAATGAACTTGGGGATTATTTAAATTGCTTGGCTTGTAATATAAACACTCGAGGGCTTGCCAGCAGTGTACCTTCAGGATGTGTGACTTTTCTAAAAAAATTAATTTGGGAAATTTTTTTCAGAATCCATTGCAATTAGTGGCACTATGGCAAAGGATGATCTATTAAATTGCCTTTCAGTGAGAGGAAATAGAATCCATTAATGATGTTACACACATATTTTTAGTCAGGTTCAGCAAAAATAATTTTCTATCTGTCTTTCTATGTTATGTAAACTAAGAACATTCCCAGGGTACCAGCTGGATTGTCCTTTGGGCCTTGTAGACCTTCACAATGATTTTGACCTTCTCCTGCTAGAAGACATGCTGATGTTCACAACTACACCAGCAGAAATTAGGTACTTCTCAAAGTTAGTAAGATTTCTAGACTGAAACCTGAACTGAGATGGGCTCAAATGTAATTAGGGATTGGCTACTAGTACCTCTTGGGTACACACTTATTCTTGTTTCTTTGCCACATTTATAGGGAGCAGGAAAGTCTACAGCTTGACAGAGTGGTCACTGGAAGGAGTGGCAGACAGGAACAGCTCTGAGAAGGAACAGGTCACAAATTTCTCTAAAAGAGGACTTCTTTTGCCTCTGTTAATAACTAAGCAGTTACATGAAAAAAAAAAAAAATCCAGCCATTAATAATCCAGAATATTTTCTCTGAAGGTACTTGTTCTGCTAGGATATGGGAAAAGGGTATAGAGATTAGTACACAGTAGTGAAGAGTGAGGGCAGAGAGGAATAAACAAAAGTTTATTTGTTTCAAAACTGAAATACTATGGACACTGTGAACTTCTAAGAACAACAATACTGCACGCTATCTAAAAGAGGAGAGTTCTAATTACTTGGCTGCTGTAATTGTACTTCAGTGCTTAAAATATGCTTTCCTTTAGACTTCATTTTCCACCTGTGTTGCCTGGCATTGAAGATTGCTTTATCATTACATTTCTAAAATGCATTTTTCCACAGATTACTACTTGCATCCTAACACTGTTCTCCCATGCTACATCTGAGAAGAGGGTGGCAGTTATCTTGGATAAACTTGGCACTACCAGCACTCTGGGTTGGCATCCTCTGAAAAGTGTGTGTAGTCAATGGAGCAGAATTCTGTGGGTTTGGTGTTGAATTTAGTGGGACTTATAAATGCAGGTAACAGGTATTTTAACAATGATAGAACTGAAGATTATGTTGTGTTAGTGGTGGGCAGACACTTTAAGGGGAAGAGTCTATGAACAAGGCTACAGCTCCATACTTACTTCCCTGTGCACTGTGCAAAAATATTACCAAAATATCATGCTATAATCAAGGTCTAAAAAGGAAATGGAGCTATTCACTCAGTAATTTCTGACCTGTTGCATGAGTACACTACTGGATTAATTTTGAAGTACATATATGGAAATACCCATGTAATTATCTATCTAAAAATACAGCACTGCCATTTCTGGGTCGGTTTTTAAAGAGTGGTTGCATAAAACTTTATCAAGATGCTTAATACACTGTGCCATGCTCTTCTTGGGCTGGATTGTTACTGGGAAAATAAATTTAGGATTGCAGTGGTTACAATGTCTTCAAGGTCTGGCCGACTCAGTGCTCTGGATGTGATTCTGCACATCTGAAATTCCCATAGGTTGCAGGCTGGATGTTAATGGACTGGGAGTGGGTAGGACATGCCTAACCCTTCCTACACAGGCTGGCTTCCTTTCTCCTTGGGGATCTGCACCTGTGGTCTGGTGCCAAATGCTTTCTGCTTAACCATAGGGGTAAGCCAGAACATTGTCCTTCGTGCCTTGAAGGAGCTATGGGGAGACATAGCTGAGATGCTCTTGGACACCCTAGGACTATGTAGAGCCTTCAGCATGGGTCTGCCCCAAAGCTACAGTCTGCTTCTGTCTGACAGGATGCTCTTATCAAGAAACATTGCTTTGTAAAACAGACTTGTCTTTGTGCAGTAAGTTTGCTCTCCTTGATCCCAAAACCACTGAAATCAACAGGGTTTTGAAGTCAATCTCCACTGATTTCCATGGTCTGGAGATTAGATTTCTCTGCCTTTTCAACTCTGAATCTCAACAAGTCCTTACTACCTCACTCTGGGTATTTTTTCCCCACTATGGGATAAAAAGATGCTATTTAACATGGTGAGATCTAAATAACTGGGAACTGTGCATGGAAACTGCAGCTCTATTGTCAGTCCCATTTCACAGGCAAGGCAGCTGTATCTGAAATCATACCTCCAAATTGCAGCAAACCCAAGAACAGATCCAGCTTTCTGTAGATATCCTAGTGTAAGGAAAATTTTTGGTTTCATCTTAATTTCCAAATATTTCCAAACATTTTCCCTTATGCACAGTTCTCTTCCAAATACAGCTGTCAACTGTTACATTGCTGGGATTTTTTTTCATTTTCTTTTCTTTGTTAGTTGAAGTTATTAATAGTTTGTGAGTTAACCGATTATGGGCAAAAACATACTAATAGGTAATTGAGCCTTTTTATTCTTCTTCTGATTGAGATAGAATAGTACAGGGAAAATGCACTGGTATTTTCAATTTAAAATGGAGATTTTTTTTTTTTCCAGAGCTGTACTGACTTATAAGCTTCCACCCTCATAACTCTGACTAAGAATTAGGCTCCTTAAAAGACAGACTGGGACCCTTTTCAGATTTTCCATTACCTACGAAGTACCCTTAGTTCAGCAACCAGTCAGGGAAGGCAGTGGGAGAACAATATTGTAAGTGACATTTTAGAATTGTAGTTTTTCAGTATTTATCAACCACTGCATTTTAAGCTTGAAGGTACCAATGTTTTTGTGTCACGTAATAAATTACAGAATGTTTACATGCAATTAGGTAGGTGCCTACGGAGGAGAAAACACTGGGAAACAGGGTTTTCCAGAGGCAGTAGCTAGTTCAGAGGCCCAGAGTCACTGCAGTCGCAGTTGTCAGGGAGGACTGAGTGGCAGTTCTAATTACCAGTGTCTACACAGGTTTCTCATAGGAAGATACAAGTTGTCACGATCCCTTGCCAATCACATGAGAACTGACCTAGGGAGAACATCAGCTGAAGGTGAGTGTATGTATCCAATAAATCCTGTCCCCATTGCATTAGCTTATTTTTAGGATTGTCCTGAAAAGTCATTCAGCCTGTATCATAAAACCTTCAACTGAGCAGAAAATACACAGAATGATGATGACTTTAAATTTGGGTTCCTGCCCTTTGGGGCATGAATTCACAGTGCTTCAGATACGATTTGATAATGTACTGAATACTGAAAGAATGGAGAATCTGTAGATGAGTTCATAAAGACAAAGCATTTCTGCAATGTCGGTACTCTCCTAATCAAAGGAAGCAAAATGAACTTTTATCTTAATTTTATTGCAAATGTTATACTTAATTTTCATGCTCTCTATTTAAGATGTTTCTCAGAATCAGAACATTAAAAGTTAGCATGTAAATTTATGTTTGCAGCTCATATACCTTTTTCTGATTTTTTCACCTTCCATTGAATGTATTAGAGTTTTGTTCTTGAACATAGTTTAGACAATACATGTGTCACAAGCAATCATGAATGAAAGAAAGAAAGCATCCAGAAAAGGAAGTTAACCAGACAGGTAAGCCCTCATCAGCATCACATTCTGTTCCATAGCTGCAATAATAATAATTGAGTCAGACACATGGATTTTAAGTGCCTCTTAAAGAGGAAAGTTAGGGAGAGACACTGTGGAAAGAAAATTATAGACTGAAATGTGGCATCTCCATTTTGCAGCTGCCAACCTTCCTCTGTCAGTAGCCACAGCTGTTGCCTTTTCTTCTAAACTTAGCAGGGGATGTGTGAAACTAAAGGAAAGCAGGGCAGGTGCTTCAGCTGATAAGGAGGTGTAGGTTCAGGTCCTTCTGTGTAATCAAAGGAAGCCTTTAATAAGCTTGAACTCTTGAGAGAGAGTGGGTTATTTTTGTGTGGACAGAAGCTCACTTCGGAGAGGTGTGTGCCTGCCCCGTGGGTGGATACACTCTTGGGATGCTCCTCATGGCCCTTTGAGCACCAGTCAGATTTTCTCCAGTTCTGCTATTTTGCCACTTGTGTTTTGTCCATCTTGGGTAGCAAACTTGCTCAGTGTCATCTTTCCCAGTGAGTGAAAGAGGACATTTGGCTGAAAAAGGAGGAAAACCACTTTCCACTTCTGCTGCTGATTGAATATGGTCTGTCAGCATTTGGTCCTCAACCCCAAAGTCAAACCTCTGGATTCCAAATCTGGAGTGATGAGAGGTACAGGCTTGTTATATCAGAACTTGATGTCACTCCTACAAGTTTTCAGTCAGGGTCTTGCTGTACTCCCACTGAATTTGTGGGATTGTTTAGGTAGTTTTTGGTGTTTTTTAAGAGTCAGCTTTAGACAGGATGAGACTAAGCATGAATATTAACTTTTTTTTTCTTTCCTTTGGGTTGTAGAAGAAAATGTGGAGACATGATGTGACATTAAAAACAAATGCAAAGCCTGAAACAAATAATCCACCATTTGTGATTTACTTTTTTGGCATTTTTTTAAATGCAGTTTTATGCTTAAAAGCCAGTTCTCTGTTCTTTGATCTGCTGCCTTGCGATTTTTGGGTGCTTTGTCTTTCCATGTGAAAGTCACCTGTCAGTGATGATTTGGGGAGGTGAACAAAATGCAGATGTAGATAATGTAAGACATGTTCCTGCCCCTGTTCACAACAGTCTGAAGTAATCTGGGCCTTGGTCATGAAGAGTGTTTATGGTGCAAGGGTCTGTTGATGTAACATGGGAGGACTCCTTGAGGTCACAAAATCTGGTGTGGTTTTGCCCTATAAGAACAGTCCTGGGACAGAGTTACCTGCTGAATGTCTTTCACCTCAAAGGGATGGCTCCAACACAGAAGTTGGGTGTGATTTAAAGTGAGGTATGGATAATCAGGAGAGAAACAGGAACACAACTGCCTGACAATAGAGATATAGCCCTGTACTTATGGGCGAGATTCACCAAGGGATAAAACACTCTGTGCACCAAGCACGATAAAGCTTGTTGGTAGTGAGCTATGAGCCACTGACTGCAAAGAGGAGAAGATCCTATGGAAACAGGAAATGTGGATGTTGTGTCATATATAGAAAATTTGGCCTGGCCTGCATGCCAGATGATATCCTTCCATCTGGTGAAGCTGAAGATGCTGAGAACAAGGAGAGGAGGAAGGGGACCATACCCTATTTAGATCTAGGTACAATGTGCAGTGGAAGGAAATAAAATATTTCTTGAAAAATGATTGATGAAGGCTAGAGCTCATAACCCTGCAGTAATTTTGTCACTTTTATCTTCAGGGTGGAGATCACTACATGGCAGGCTGCATTCCTTCATAGCATCTGAATCATTCTTATTGTCTCCACAAGCTGAAAATGAGAAACAGACTGGCAGGAAAGTTAAAATTTTCAAGGTGGAAAGAGCAAGGAATAGCCTGATTTGGTTTTGGTTTGGTTCTTTTTTTTTTCCTAAGATTAAAAGTTCCTGCTGCATTTTTGCAGATAATATTACACTAGATTTTATGATTCCTTTTTTTAAACAAAAGTACAGTTTCCTAGATTTTGAAGATAAGCTAGAGCACCTGAATAAAAGGACTTTCTTCGGGCCTGTCTATATCCAGCCTGGCTTTCCGTGAGCTGCACAAAGGAGAAATATTTCCAAGGCACCAGTGGTTGCCATATCCTGTATGCAAAAAGATTCCATAAATGTCTGAAAACAGATGGAATGCAACTTTGGAGGAATAAATGGATTTTTAATTTTCTGAACATTTTGGATTCCATCTGGTTGAAGTAACTAAGTGACCTACTAGAATACTTTTACCTTTCTTGTATAATAGAAGTACAGCTTGCATTGCTATTGACTGACACATTCCTCATTAGTTCATGGGATTTACTTGCTCATACATTTGCTTAATTTTAATTCTTTTGCCTGTGTGCCAGGGGATGCACCTCTTCCCACATGTCAAATCTAAATGTTGGCCCTCTCTCAGGTCATGATTTATCATTGCAGCGGGTAAGGAGAAGCTCTAAACCACCTGCCTAAGCCCACCTGACAGTAGTGGGAGTCTAAAGGGCTAACATACCTTGGATTTGTCTCCTTTTTTTGTTTTTTTTTAAGCATTGGCTCATGACAAAAAGAAAAATAAAATGCTCTTAGTTTTCTGTCTTGCTTAAAAAATAAGAATGAGTAGAGGCTTTGTGTACAGGCACTAATTAGGTGGATTATTTCTGTTTATTGTTTTTTGCTACTGCCATTTAGAATGTTGTTAAATGAATTCGAGTAAATACATGTGTGTTTTTAAACAGGAAATGAGCACTTCTCTATGAATAGGAAATACAGGCAACTTGAACTCACAAGAAAGAAGTAATAAAATATACTACTTTATATAAAAAATTGATGACCTAGGTTTATAGAAAAGATTAGTTTTGTGCCTTTCACCTCAGTGAAAGGTAGAAACGAAATCTATTCACCTTCCTTGAGAGAGATGATCGGTCTTTTAAATCACTAATTTTAAGCCTGTGCCTAAAGTTGCACCACTTACGAAGTTGATTATTTATAGTTGTCATATTGCCATTCATAAAATTCTACTGAGAATAAGTATTTCCATGCAGATAAGTTCACAACTAATAGTTAGGATATTGACAATGTGTTTGGTATTATTTTTCATACTTTTTGGCACTTGGGAACATTTCTCAGGGTTTTTGCTATGAATATGGGTAAAACATTCCAAAGAATGGGGAAAAACAGCATTTTTTTTTTTTTTTAAACTTTTTTTTTTTTTTAAGAGTTTTTAGTGAGACTCTTTTCCACTTCTGGAACCAAGTATATTTGTGTTTCATTAACAGCTGTTACATTTTAGGATCACAAGTTTCAGTCTAGCACAAAGCCTGAAATCATTGAAAGTTTTCCTTTTTGCCTGACACATTAATTCTGTGTAAAAAGTGTGTTTGTTCAGTCCTTAATAGGACAAAATGTAGCATTTCCACTGCAAACAACTTTTCTATAAAACTCTGGTCACCATAACCCCATAATTCAAAGTAGGTTTGTTTCTTCTTCCTGAATTTTGTGATTATAAACTTTCTGAGGGCTGGCAGGAACGCACATGGGTTCAGCCAGCAAAACTCTGGACACAGTGCAGTCATGTTTTGAGTGTCTTTTTCTAGGGTTCAGGAATAAGTTTGCCTTGTATGGCATTGAGAAAATGGAATTCTCTTTTGCATTATGCACTTATGTAATTGCATTACTGTCTCTGAAGCCTTTTTGCCCCTATAAATGATTAAAACTGTTCTTACACAAATTTGGACTTGGGAGACACATGTAAACCTCCTTATACAGAATGTAAGTGGCTGAAAGAATCACAGCTGCTAGCGCAGATAATTTGCTGTTTTGTGATTTTCTAAGAGGTTAGAGTTTTCTAAAGAGAAGTCTGTATCCAGCTAATAGTACTCATCACATGCTCTCTCATTTGTATAATTGAGAAAATTACTAATATAATGAAAACAGCTCCATCTAAATAAGTTCTGTATCTACAGTTAATAAAATAGTACCTACCCTCAGAGACCTGGAATTTCTCTGCAAACACTTTTAGTTAAACAAAGCATTTTGTGTACCTACAGTAAATGTGATATTTATTTTTTCATTATTCATGAAACAACTTTAATGTCACTGCTGATTTTCCTGGTAGGATGTTCAACTTCAGCATACCAGAGCTCATGCTGAGCTGTAGCTGAAGATGTCATTGACAATAAACATGAGCTGCTATGACACTATGATGGCAGAAGGTGAAGAATCTCCTTTCTTGGGCAAGGGCACGCATGTGTCTCTGTGTGTGAGAGAGAGAAGGAAAGAGATTTGATTGTGTTTACAAGATTCATTCATGGCACAGCAGGTAGTAGTCACATTGTAATATTCACCTTAACATAGCTAATTTGATTTCAACCTGGTTATCACGCATTTAGACATAACGATACATGAAAATATATGCTCTAGCAGTGCATTTTAAATAAGGTTGCACACTTTAAGTCGGAACGTATTAGAGGTAAGCATTGATTTTTTGCAGTTGCAGGAGTCCTGGAAAGCACTACTCAGTCTATGTTACAAAATTACCAAGAGGAAAGTGAATTCCAATGGATAGGTCACATGGACTGCTGCCATTTCTGGGCTGAACTCAACAGGATGGGTGTCCTCCATATTTGACATCTCTAAAGACAAGTTTTTCCATTTTAGAGCTTCACATACTAATGGAATTACATTTCTGTTTCAAGTTGTCTTCTAACTGGAAAATGAAGAGTCAAAAAGTCCTGAGGCCTTTCTGCCCTTCTGACTGGAAGGAAAATGAACTGCCCGGTCATAGGATGAATGTTGTCTTGGGTCACCATCAAGATTCTGACCTGCCTAAATGATGTGACACAAAGAAAGAGGTATGATGATGTTTGCCAAGAGCAGAGCCTCATTACTGCATGCTGGAGTAGCCTGAGAGATAAGGGGATCTATCAGCAATTTAATTGTAGTTGTAGCACACTAGCCTTCATGCGAGACAAAAAGGAATCTGCTGTTTGCACTGTGAGATTTCAAGCTCAATTTAAATCTAAAGAGAGTGGACATGGTTAGGCATGATTTTGTGAATCACCTTCAGCATATTTGCACAAAAAAGAGAAGGTATAATTCTCCTGAAGTCAATAGAGTTGAGCATGTTTATATGAATGGGGCATTTGGCCCAAACCCAGTTGGAGTCTTTGCAGTATAACACCTCTGAATCTTCAGAGTTTGCTTAGGGTCGTTAATATTGAGGCTGTATGTACCCAAGGTAATTACCCATTACTGTGTGAGCCTGGCCCAGGAATTGTTTCACGACATGTTGCCTCATTAGTAAAATATAATGGAAAAAAACCCAGAAACAAACTGGAAACTAGGAAAATAAGGGTGCTAAAAGAAGGAGAGTGTGAAAAAAACAAACACAGTGGAGTGAGATTCTCTGATGGTGTAAATCAGTATCACCTTCTGTGAGGCTCTGCCAATTTACACCCTGTGATGCTCTGGCCCATGATTATTAGGAAAGTATGTTGTTGATATGCTCTATAATGGCTTCCATTACCAGCCCATGCTAAAAGAAGCAGCTGGTGAAAGTTATGTTTATGCTCCGCAGATGGATTGGCAATGGCAGACACATAGCTCTGTGTCTGGTAAACAGGTGTTTTACTTTATGTTTGCTAGCTAGCCATAAGAAGCCAGATTCTTGGTGAGGGGTGTAGGCCAAGAAGATCAGTTCAGTTGTTGTAAAGGAAGAAGCAGTGCTTTTTGGTTGCACTTTATTTTCTTCTAAAATTGCAAGTAGTGTTCTGAAACCCATCCTGCCTTTTATCTGCACAATCTAAGTGACTGAGAAGAAAAGTAACAGAGGAGCAAAACCCCCAAGATGGTATTCAAATGATACTATCTCATCTCTTTCTTTCCTTGCCCATTTTCATCAGGAAAGGGAAACACTGGCTTCAGACAAAGTAAAAACTGCTTATAATACAGTCAAAACTTCCTGTGCCAGAGGAGCAACTTTGCCAGTTAGTACAGTGCAGAAAAGGACAAGTTGAAATTACAGCAGAGTTTATCTATGCCTTTGGTGGGAGGTGGAAATATAATCCTCATTTTAATAAGGAACATTTTACAAACTAATTCTGTAAATTTAATACTTACATGATCAATGCAGAAGGTGAATTATTGCTTTTCTTTCCTCAAAATAAAGCATGTATTTTGACTGTGTTTATTCATTTCAGATTGCCCAGAAAACTAAAAAATGCCTGTGATTTTTCCTGATCTCTGAATAACAAATACTTCTAGATGGCAGAATGGCAACACGTAAATTCTTTGTTGAATATCATTGAGGCTAAAATTCTTTAAACTCTGAGGGTTTGATAGCATTTTCACAAATACCCAGCAGTAGGCTGAATAGTCATTAATAACTAATATTATGAATCATAGTGATACAGATTAGGAACTTCTATTTGCAAATCAAATTATTATTTTATTCTTTAAACAGCTCTAGGGAAAGCTCCTTAGTATGTAGTGAAAGGAAGTAGCCTAAGGGAATAGAGCAGGCTGGTGTCAATTACCTAAAACTTGCCCACGCTACTGTTGGGTGTTGATCCTTCTGGCAGAAGCTTAAATGCATCCTGCTGAGTCCTTGGAACCAGTGGCCAAGGCAGGAGCAAGTGGTTTTCCAAAACAAAGAGATGACCTGAGGAGTGGGAAGAGTAGCTGGGATGGCTGAAGAACCTGGGGTAGGCCTGAAAAGATGTTCACCCTCAGCACTGTTAACTCGTTATCACTCCTGTTTTATGGAAACCAAACAGCTCCAAGGGGCAGCTTCGGAATCAGTGCGTTCTGTCTGGGAGGTGGCTGTTTAAATGGAGTACCAGGGGTGCCTGGTTTTGAGCTGATGTTGTAGATATAACGGAAAGGAATAGCAAGAGTAGCAGGTGTTGTCAAAATTTATGTGCAAGCAGCAAGCCCAGGCGGCAGCCCCACAGGAAGTGCAGTGACAGTTACTGCAGCAGATGGTCTCAAGAATTATGAATGTGGGCCCTATCCCCAGCTGCCCCTTTAACTTGGTCCTTCTTCAGCCAGAACCAACAAGGCGTTGACTCCAGGACCTACAGAATCAAGTTGAGCAGCAAGACTGGTAGAGGTCAGGGCAAGCAGCCACTCCAGCTCCACACTGAGCCAGCCTGACCCAAGCTGTACATATTGATCTCTGAGCAGTGCTGCTTGCTAGCGGAGATACATCTTGAACCAGTTGGGAATCCCAGAATAGAAGTACTGATAAAGGCTCATGAAGGAATTTAACTACCCTGACATCTGTTGAGTAACAAATACAGATGAACATGCATCATCGCAGAGGTTCCTAAATTATAGTGAAGACAACTTTATGATCCAGAAAGTAGAGACTCCTGAGGAGAAGCCATCCTGGTTCTACAGGAGTATATTAATGAAATTTGCAGATGAAACTTTGCAAGTGCATTAAAAATACAGCAGCGTTGTGTTTTAGGGGTATACTTTAGCAGACAATGTGTTTAGAACAAATTGTCTTCCTCATCCATTTATTAATTTTTACTGTTTCACAAGTAAATGAAAGTTCAACCCCATCTTCTCCTGTCTTTAAGCCTGTTCGCTTCATCATGCATGCCAGATATTTGAGATGTACAGACTCTCAACTAATGCACTTTGCAAACATCTCTCTTGGATGACATACAGTTCATGAGCGAGACCAAGAGGATGACAAAAATTGATAGATAATAGCACTCTGACGGTTGCCTTCAAAACGGCATATATGCAAGTGCATACCTTTGCAGAAAGTAAATCATTTGAAACAAATGTTGCAGGGGATGAGGAATCTTAAGGAGCAGAAATATTGAGAAGATAATAATGAACAGCAAATAAAGCATGAGTTTTCAATAAAGCACAATAGCATGGAAGGCCTATAAAATTTTGGAGTACAAACAAAGAAATATTGCATCACAGGGTAAAGTTCAAATAGGACTCTTTTATTTTCCTTTTTGGTTTAAAAAAATAGAGATATAAAATGGGCTAATACACTGAAACAAGCAGCAAAAGTGTTACACTGATAATAAGGATGAACTGACAGGCTTCTGAATTTTTAAAATATCTTCTAGAACTTCTGATTTGTAATGCCACTTAATGGAAAAAGAAAAGAAAACCAAGGAATAAGCCCACAAAACTCAAGTTGTAACCTGAGAAAAGGGAATCTGTGAAATCTTAGGGGAACAAAAATATCTTAAAATTTGTCACATAAATCAGCTAATTTTTACCATCCTCAAAGGAAAAGCAGCCCTGAATGAATCCTGCTTCATTCCTCAGATTCAATGCAGGTATAATGTCAGGTTTACTCTCTGATGATTCATTTCCTTACACCTGGAGAATATGTCTTTCAAAAATTTAGAGGGAAAAATACCCAATTTTTTTTTCTTTCTTTCCAAGTTTTAATTTTATTAATCCATTTCTTCATTACTGTTCTGTCTCAACATTTATTGTCTCAAACACTACTCAGCAAAACCTTTTTCTCAACTATTCAGGAAGGTAAAGTTTCAATTTACATTTGTAATAACGAGGTATGATCATGTCAGTAGGAATGGCAACCTCAGTAATCTTCCTGCTAAAGACCTGTTTTTTTAGCTTTTAGATAAAATATGCCTGTGTTATAAATACTTCCAAAAAAGAACAAAACTTTGTGCTTGTCTACATTAATCCTGACATCTGGTATAGGTCACATGGAGAAAGAAATTTGCCTGCTAAGGTTATTCCAATTCATAATTGTATTAGAACTCTTTTCAGTAATTACACTGCACCCCATCAAGGGCTTTCTCAGCATCTAATGCTATTAACATCCTTTGTCTTGAGCCTTTGCTTGGTCAAAGATTATAGATTCTCCAAAGCATCACCTAAAGGGTCACAGAGGGTTCACAAAATGTTCAGCTCTTTGATGGGAAAGAACCAAAAGCTCCTTTTTGTCTTAATATTCAACTTCAATACACACACACACACACAAAAAAAAGAATAAATATTCTCAAGAAGACTGATCTCAGTCCAGGCACAAGCAATAGTGAGACTTTTGTCAAAGGTGTGATCTAAGAACTACCTTTGCAAGCAAGGATTTGGAAGGAGATGAAAAAATGAATGAGGATCCCTCTGTGGTTATTACTTCTGTCTGAATTCCAGTTGGAATTGGACTCAGACAAAGAAGATAGAAGACAAGTATGCTATCAACAGGATAGCAGCAGTGATACACAAATCACCACTAATGAACTCCCTTTCTGTGTCCAGGAAGCCCTTCTAAAGAAAGCCCACAAACACCGCCTGAAGGCTCTACTTGCTTCAGGCCGGATGGATTTGCATGCTGTTCTTTCTCAAAGTTAATTTCTAATCTACAATACCATTTTTTTATTAAGAGACACCAAAAAAACCCTAAAGGTAAAAAAATGATGGCAGAATCTCTGTCAACCTGAAGCTTCAATTTTTGTCTGCTGCACCTGGACTAACATACACAGTCATTGATCTGAGTCTCTTCAAGGTTTCAGCACCACAGCAGTAGCAAAGAAAGAGAAGATATAAGAATCTCTGAACTCTCCCTGAGCAAAGTTATTAGTTTGAAAAGTACTTAGCTGAAACTCTTTCCTGGTGCATTGTCTCTTGCACTCCAGCAAAGCCAGATTATGGTGATTTGCCAATGATTTTGTGGCTGCAAAAGCAGGAAGGTATTTTAATTACATTTTCCCCTGTGATCAGTTCTGTTGCCATATTCTGTGGTTGAAAACCTTCTGGAATGTTTTAAATAGAACAAAGACCTGGTCAGCTATTGCCCCTCCTCTTTTTCACCCAAAGTGGTCCAGATTGTTTGGATGGAAATGCTACATTAATCTGAAAGGCTTTTCACCTAGAAAGTGACTACAGATGAACCGTACCGACAGGAACTCTACATTATCACTGGCTGGGTTTTTCTCACTAGATCTGCATTTTCCAAAGGAAGTACACTGAAATATTTGTTTCAAGTTTTGAAATGGAGTGGTGTGAACTGACTCAGTGCCATCAATATGCTGATTTACCCCAGCTGAAGTTCCTGAGCTGCACAAAAAAACCCCAGCCTTTAATATCATATGTGAATCAGGTGTTTAATAATCAGCAGGATCCAGATTCTGGTGGTTTTACTCCCACAAAAGGCAAGGAAAAGGTTTTTATCATATTTTGCCTAGTGATCAGCTTTGAAGCTTTACCAGTGAATGAAATTCCAACATGGCCTTATTTGCAGTAATTCAGAGAGGGTTAGACCAGTTGCTCTCTTCTTGCTCTTCACTCATATATACTCTCCTTGATTGATGAGTATCTATAATGTGCCTCATTCGCCTTAATAGCTCATCTGGTGGAGGTGCAGAAATGGTGATCCTCAGCTCCTGAAAAGCCTCAAAAGATACATGCCCTCTTTATTCCTCTCCTGAATTGGCTGGTACAGCAGCTTACATACTTCGGTCAAATAAGACCAGCGCTTCTGTTACCTGCCTGAGGTCAACTCCTACAAAGTCACAAAGTATCAAACAGCATTTCCCATAAAATTTTTGCGTGCAAGCAGGACCTGGATTTATGTGGAGGAAAAGGAGCAGGGGTGGAAGCCTGGGTTGATTACATCCCTTAGTTAGATCAGATCTAGTTCCTATCTTGTGCTAATCCACCCCAGACTCCTGGCGGTAAGATCCAAAGCTGCATGAAGCAGATAACAGGAGAAGGCAGAGGGGGCTGGTCAGGGCTGTTTGTAAATAAATCTGGAACCTGGGATCTGCAGCCTGCTTGGTTATGGTTTTGTGAAAACAGAATTACAGCATAAAATGAAAGCAAGCTGTGCAATGAAAACAAGAGGAATGCCATCATCCAGGTTGGCTTGTACTGCAAACCACGCTGGTCAATCATCCGAGATGAATGGAGGTATCCGCTGAATAACCTCACTTTGCAACTTTTATGTGAAGGTTTGATAAATGAAGTCAGGGAGAGGTACAAGAAAGTGATTAAAACCAGCCTGCGCAAAAGGCAATGATAACCTCCCTGGGCTTTAAACTTTTTTCTCTTTCTGCCTGAGTTTGTTGGATAATTAACCCTTTCATCCTTTGGTCTCTGTACACAAACAATTGTATATTCCTACAAAGCAGCTGTGTTTTGACAGGCAATTTGTCATTGGTAATAAATTGAATCCAGCATCAAGGCAAACCACTTTCAATGGGATGCGTACTGCCAGGTACCATGATCTGGAATTTCCTACTGGCCTCATTGAATCTCTGGATTCACTGAGATGCCCAGCAGCTTGCTTGAGCAGCTCCTTTTAGGCAACTTCTTGAAAGAACATGCCTCAGGCCGTGCTGGCCAAATAGTTTTAGGGGATCTTAGTCTGTTATCCTGTTGTCGTAGAGCTTGAACAGGCTATCATTGTCACCAAAACAAAAAGGAATACTGGCATTTTTGATAAGCAGGGGGCAGAGTTTCTCTTTGTGGACCTGGAGCCATCACCTGTCATGGTTTGTGGTAAAATTTGTTACTGGCTTGGAGGCTGGCTTGAGCATGCAGAAAAGCATTTTGCCCACACATGGCATAGTTGCAGTTTAACAGCGTTCTCATACCTAGGTATAGCACTTTGTGCTCCTTGGTGCTTGCTAGGGTTAAAAAGAAAGGGTCTAGAAAAAGGGTCATACAAGCAGCCCCTTGCCCAAATAGTGTTGGAGACTGCTGCTTACAATTTGCATTGTGGTTGCTTCATTTTTGGTCGCCCCAACTACATCAGGATATTGAATCAGATGCTTATGGAAAAGCAGCTGTCAAGAGTCTGAGATGGGCTCTCAGGTGAAGATTTAGAAGTCAGCATTGACAAAATGCACAGAAGCTTACTTGCATGTCAGAAAAATGAGCTTTTTCTAGCCCAAAGAAAGGCAGCAGCACCACAGCCTCAATTGAATAAACCCTCTTTAAACCCTTACTGAGAAGCAAAATCTCTTCTGAGAAATGTCAACAGAGCTTTTACAACAGCCTGAAAATTAATTGTCCTCTGAAATAGCAGTCCTCAATTTAGGCTTAATCTCTCTTGCATTACTCAGGTAGCTATTGTGAAGTATCACCCCGCTTGCTGCTCTTGCTGACAGTTTCTATATCCCTTCACCACACCCACTGGAAGGAAAACAATCACATAAATCCCTCTTGCAGGGCATGCTCCAACTTGTTTCTTATTGTGGGGCAAATTTATGGTCACATTTACTATGTAATCTTTAAAGGGGACTGGCTGGCGGTTGAAGGTCTAAAATTACAGATGACCTGCATGTAAGCAAAAGTGGATTTGTTAAAAAATCTGTATTTAAGGGAGAGGGGAAGGAGGTGAGAGAGGAGAGCTAGATGTTCCCTGTGCAGTTTATGACCTTTCCCAAAAAAAACCCCTAACTTTCAAGATAGGTAGAAAAGCAATTTTCATTCTGTGGCTCTAAATATGTGTTTATCCCACTGCCATGATGTAAGCATGCCCAGTTGGGATGATTTAGCACTCTGCTGATGACTACCAACGGAAGGACTTCATGTAAAAAGGTAGTCTGCCACGGCTAATGGGCTCTTGTTTCAAAGGGATGCTGTGTGTACATTACTAGTGTATGAAGAAGGTGCAGAAAGGCCTCAGCAGACATTAGGAATGGAGTGTTGTTGATGATGAAAAGGCACTTTGCTGTTGAGGGAATGGTGGGAGAGAAAAGGCGTATCTGTCTTTTTGATTAGAAATGCATGCTTCCTTTCATCATCTGAGCTGAAAAATTGGCTTCTGCTCTTGGTTTATGAAACCATTTTTCTTTCCCTTCCTTACCAGGTTTGCAAACTCTTTAATAAATTAGTTACTGTGAGGTGCATGGGTGCAACAATCACCTTAGAGGCTTTTCCCAAATGCATCTTTAATATTTTATAAGTATTTAAATAGATTTATTCAATGTGAACAGCCTGATTTATTAACACTGGCACTCTGGCATGGAAAGGGGGTTCAATACAAATTATGTTGTGTCAGAAATTTTTAGCAGCTAGATCTCAATTTACCAATGGATTCTTGGAAGTCAGGAAATAATAGGACCCACCCCATGTTAATATTTAATCATGCTTTGGTGCCAGATAGGAGAAGCTGTTGAATGAAGGTGATGCAACGAGGGGAGCCCTATATTACATTAAAACATAGATCATGTGTTCCCTTCTTAGATGGGGAGGGGAGAAGTGGGTCAGTTATTATGGTGAGAGGCTTAGACCTGCCACTGAATAAAGATGATTTGTCAGGCTCTCAGAGCTCACCAGATGAAGTTAAAGTCTCACCACAGACATGTGAGGGAAACCTGGGTGATTAGGTGTGAAATTTGCTTCTCTTTTCGTGTCCCAGGATGCATAAGGATGCCCACCTTTCCTTGTGCATATTCAGCAAGGAATGTATGACAACAGAAATGATGAACCTGACATGATAGCAGAGGTGACTTGCAAAGCACTTAGTAAAGATGCAATGAGATGGATGCTACCAAACCCAGTACTGTCCTATTTATCTCATGTACCAAGGTGCAGGGGAAGGGCAGGTCCTCTGTAGGTCAGCACTCTGTAGGTTACTCTGTTCTGAATTGCCCCAAGTTCATTTTTACTCTGAAGTGCCACGTAATATTATTTTTATTTAGCCTGGTACATCACCCTCATAAAAATGAATGGGTTTTATTTCTGTGTGGAAACACCAAATGACTTTCTCAATGAAGATTTTGGGCATAAATTTAAAATGCAAGGAAGCTGAGAAGCAACACGGTGGTGTTCACTCACTTGAACAGAAGAGATGAACATAATGGTGCAATTGCAAAATAACTGCATATCATCAAGTCTTTCCTAAATTCACTGCACCCAGCATGGAGCAATTAAAAAACTGGCAATATCTCTTTTTTCTGAGTGGCAGTGACACATCCTCCCCAGTTAACCCCTGGAGGCAGGGCCTCAACAGGTGAATGAAGAGGAAACAAAGTTTCAGACAGCCACAGTGGGATCAAGGACGGACAAGGAGGAGAAAAGAGGGGATCTCACATGACAGAAGTGCTTTCCTGGAATATTTCAGGATGATCCAGTGGTCATCATGATAAGTAGGAAACCCTCCAGTCATCAAAACTTCCTAGCCATAATTGCAGGCTCCTGTGCAAAGTTCCTAGGAGGGTGTGAACTGGAGCAGTGTGGTAGAAGTGCCTGGAATAACACTGGTGGACACTGGCTGAAATACTGGCCTGCAGCTGAAGTCCTGGTGACAGTGAACTGGTCTTCTTATTCATTTACCCTTCTCACCTAATTATGTTTATTTCTATTCCTTTAAGCATGTAGTGTGTTTAGTTTCCCTGTGCACATTCTTTATTTAAAAAAAGAAGAGTTCAACCTCTAGTCCTCTGTAATGTTAGTATTAAGAAAATTGGATAATGCTTCAAGGACTGAGTCAAGACAAGAGTCTACTCCATGCCTCTCATTCTGCCAAAGTTTGGTTGGAATGGTTCATTGTAAGGTTAAATTACCAGGGAAATTTCTTTGTGCTGGGATGGTTGCCTGTTGTCAGCTTGAAGAAGAATATTTGGAGGGGGAAGGTAAATAGAAGACTGAAGCAGACTACTATGTTATATTTCTTTGTGCAGTTCATGGTTAACTTGAATTTTTTGGTGGGGTGTGTATTTTTTGTGAGGTGTATATCTGAAAATATTTGGTTGACATCGTGGAAGATCCAGAGCAAGATCAATTCTATGCCACTGTTTACAGATCTGCCCCTAATGGGCACAAGGGAGGCTGGCTGCTCAGAGTAGGATTGTTAGACTCTGCCACGAGGAAAATTTTTAGCTATTATTTGAACATACGTATGAAGCTCTTCACTTTTATGTGAAGAGTGAAGTGAAACACATGGAGTTGCACCTGAATCAGCTGTGAAAACAATCATAGATTGAACTTCTTTCCATTCCAGGGAGGGAGTGTGTCCTGTGGCTTGCAGGATTACAGTTCCAGGTTTTAGTTACAGGTTTAGGTCCAGGTTTCTAATGAAGTATCTGAGCACAGCTATTCAGGACTTGCTTTCTCTGATGGGTAAGAAGGTGTGTCTTTATGCATTACCCTGGCAGTCTGTAGCTGATCTACAACTCAAGTTATCATTTGCTTCTTATGTGGTGTGCAAAAAAAAAAAAAGCATGCCACAGAGTTAACTTCCTAAATTCACTGATTTGCTTTATTAGACTACTGCAATTTTTAACATCAAATCTCAGTGTTCTTAGTAATGACTCATTAAGTCTTCACTGTGCCACATTATGTCCAAGCAGGGCGATGTCTTTGGTTGGCAATCAGCTAGTTACAAGAAGAGAAAATTTTATCACTTTTATCTCAGGAAAAAAATACCATCATCTGCTCCAAACTCAAATACATAGAAATAGATTTTACCAACATTTTTACAAGTTGGGGATAGATGGAAAAGAAGAAGAAAAAAGAACATCAGAAGGAGTAGAGCAAGTTTCACAATTTATAAAATCATTGTGGCTTATTAATAATAAAATAGTATTATATAATTTAAATGTAATTATATAATAGTACAATATTAAGGGGTTGGAATGGACCTTGAAGATACCCAGTCTCCACTCCCCTGACGTGCAGAGACACGTCCCACTAGAAAAGGTTGCTCAAGGCTTATCCAACCTGGCTTTGAACATTGCCAGGGTTGGGACACCCATAGCCTCCCTAGGTAACCTGTATGTGTATATATACATATATATAGATATAGATATATAGATATATAAAACTTATGTATATTATGCTTTTCAAGTTCAATTCAAATATATGAGGCATAACTGTTGATATTAGGAAAAATATTAGAAAAAATATTGTTGTGAAACACTGCAGGAATTTAAAATAAAGCATGGAATAGATTTTTCAATTAAGTCTCCCTCCTCAGAAGCTCATCTAGATTTAGAAAGAATTTGATCAGTAAGAAATATGCCTGAAAGCACTGAAATTCCAGTCCCCTGCTTCCCAAAGGAGACAGAAATTAAAATAGATGAAGACTTTCACTCAGAAATGGTCTTGCTCTGGTCCTTATGACAGTTACGAAGCCCTGCTTTCTGTGTGAGTGAGGCCAATGTGGTTATCCTGAAAATCTGAATGTGATTTTAATTATAGCTTTTATTATTGGAGCAGCTGTAACCAAGATTTTAACAGTCAATTATATATGGAGCTTTATTGGCAAAGGGTGTTTAATATTAAACAATCATTGCTAACCATGAACATACCTGATACAATAATGAACTTTATTTGAAAGATCAGCAAGAGATAAAGGAGATAAAGGAGTTAAATTTAGCTGTACAGTCTGTAACAATAGCATGAGGGAATACTGTGAATTCATTTTATTTGGAAACAGAAACCTCTGGATGTTGTTAGATTATCTTTTTGAGAGCATAAAGTAAATGTTTGGTAACCAGAGATTTGTATTGCTAGAGAGAATCACTTTCACTAAAGCTACAGTAACCAAATGTTTAAATGTGCAAGGCTGAACTGTCAAAGCATGTAACAACATCTTTAAATAAAATGGAAGCAGCCAGAGCTGCCTCTATCTGTGTCCTCCTCTGACAACTGCTTAAGGTTCAATTCTGTTCCTATTGAAGTCAGAGAAGAATCTCCTGGTAACCTGAAATGATTCATGACACAGACCTTACCAGGGAAAAAAAGTCTTGAAGCACCAAGAGAAGTGTGCTGCTGTCCCCCAGAACGTGAGTTATTTATACCTGTGCTAAGCAATGCTGCCAGGCCACGGCATTCATAATTGTGCCTTCAGCCACTTGCAAGCACCGTGTCAAAGACAAAAGCCTTAATCTCTTCTCAGGAGATTTTTTTTTCAATCTTTGTGTTCTAAGTCACTGGACAGCTTTAACAGCTATAATACTTAGGTTTTCAGCTTAACTAAAGGCTCAGAAAACCTCTTACACTATTTTTAGGTTTTTTTAATTAAAGGCGACAATCTGTGATAATCAACATTAGGCTAACAAATCAAAAGAGCTTGTGTGGCAAAACCTGCCCCAATCTCACAGCTGTGAAGCACTGAGAAAGTAACTGCTGGCTGGGCTGTTTGCCTGGTATAGCAGGGTTTGGGGTTTTTTAATTTTAAATTTATATTTGTGTCAATGGCCTGTTTGGTCTAAAGCAGGAGTCCTGCTGCAAGCAAGGAGGCAGGATGTTAAGTGGCTGTGAAATGCAGGGACAAGGCAGGCTGCACCCATCCTGCAGACCACACTTCCACACTGGCAGGAGAACAAGCTCCATCTCCTCTTTTCAGTCCCATTTTTTTGATTCTCAGACACTAAACTAGGAGACGGCATTTTTTATTTATATTTGTGCCAGAGTCTTTCTCCTCAGTCCCATGCTCCTTTGCATTGCTCCTGTTTGGGCCTGGTGTTCTGCAAACAATGTTCTTGTCAGTGTGTAGGCTGAAATACTCCAACCAGAGCTCCCTCCCACTTCTCCATTTCCAAAATGCAGTTCAAATTCCTAATTGGGTAACCTGAACTTCTCTCTAATCTGCATGTCAGTGTGCATGGATGTAATGGACATGTCAGTGCTGTGTACACTAACACTTTTAAATCATATAATGAGCCTGTTCACTAGAAGAATAAATACACAATTTATTTATTTATTCAGTGCAATTTAACTGCAAACGGGGGGATACTGAGAGGAATGTTGAGTGAAAGGTTATCTACTATGTAAAAGCTGTTCTTTCCTTTTGCCGATTTTGGGGGTGATCTGTAGCACTAGAATTTTCCTTAATTTTGAGAACGGTTTGTCTAACTATTTGAGTGGTAGGGGGAGAGGAAAAGAAATTGAGAGAAGTTCTTTTTGCAAGCACTTTTCAATTCTTAAGAGGCTTTTGTGCTGCCTGTGCAAGCCTACAATTGGATATTGCAGAATACAGTGCTTTTAAGCAGAGAAAAGGATTATGAAAAAACCCCAAAGGTGTGAAATATAACAAAAGGCAGTGTTTGGAATTGCACTGTTAGGAGAGACAGCTGAAGTCAATGGGAGCTTGAGCCATGAAAGCACAGCGGGACCATACCATATATAGGAAAGCACAATCTGTCAAAATTAAGTATGTAGTTTGTGGTATGCTTTTTGTTTGAAATAACATATTACCTCCTATTTATAGTAAAGCAGACTAAACAGTTCTATATGCCTGCATTTAAGATTTTCAGACAGAGAGTAAGGATACCTTTTTCCTGGAAATTGTAGAGTCAGAGCTCAGAATTGTTAGCAGTGATAAATGAATACCTGTGATTTTAAGTCATATAAATCTCAAGCTTCTGCTTACATAGCTCTGCTCTGTCTGCAGTATTGGCTGCAGCTGAATTTCACTGCTGGAGGACTACTAGGAAACAAATGAACTTGCAATGCATAGTATCTTAAAGGAAACTATAAATGGGATAGGTCAAGGACTAGGCATGTAAGCGACAGGAAAAAAAATCTTCCTTTTAGTTTATACAACTCCTGCTTCCATGTCTGTGCACATTCCTAATAAGGAATAGTAACTTTTCAAGGCACTAGGCCTGTACATATTTCCTGACCTTATAATTCTCACAGTTCTAGACATTCCAAGGTAGGGGGTCATTCAGACAGAGTTGTAATTTCTTGTGCATATTTATTTCCAAAGTATCTTTTGCATAGTTTCCCAGTGAAATCATGTGCTAGGGCTGGGGAATGCTAAATAGGTTATTTTTCAAGCTTGCATATAAAGGGCCTGTCAAAGTTCACTCTTTCAGACTTACCAAGTAAAAGTGATGAAGCCAAGGCATGATGTTTGTAGCTTGTCCTTCCTAACCCCTCTGCAAGCTGCGCTCCAACCTTCCAACAGGGCATGATGTCAGAGGGTTAAGGAGCTCTGGTTTTGTTATCGGTGAGGATTTTAATAATCATAAAAGTCTTGAAAGCATGCATGGCTCAAGGGGAGTTTGATATGGACCTTCTCTAAAACCTACATTTTGTTAACCCTCTTCTGCTAGGTTTGTGCTCCTTTTTCTTCTTATTGTGTAAATAAAAACAGAACAAACTTTAGGAGGGAAAAGGTTGCAGAAGCTCAGCCTTTCTCGTAATAACCTTAACTGTTTGTGAAAGCACATTTTGAATTCATTTTCCCAGTCCTTCAAGAGACACATACTTCTTTTTTTGAAATAGTTATATTTATCTGATCAAAGAATTAGATACACCAGGGATCGGCCAAGACCTCATGAATTTTGAATATTCATTTCTCATAATCCATTGGCCAAGCAGCAACTAGAAGTTATCTACTCTCTGAAAGAGGTTTACACAAGGTATTTGGCTATTTTCTAAAACAAGAGTTTTGGGGGAGTTTTTAGACTCTGCTAAAAGTCTTGCAGATATTGTGTTTGTCAAGGAGACGCTGAACTTGAGCTGGAAGAGATTGCCCATAGTGCTGTGTGTGCCTTGCTTAAAGCATCTGTAAGGAAAGTTAATCAGACCTCAGCTTTTATCTAGGGGTGTCTAACTAATCTAAATTGAAATGTGGGTACTTTCCTTCTGAACTCAAAATGTGTGCAATAATTTTGGGACTGAAGGTTTCAAGCTCTTGTTGAAAAGCAAGTGTAGACTTTGTGCTTACAAGAATTCCTGGGGAAAAAAATAAAACATTTCCTAAGATTTTGAAAAGGATGACAAGGGGAAGATCCTGTGGAAATTTGGATTGTTCTCACAGATTGCTGGTGACAGTAAGTAACATTCTATAAAGCTCCAGTTAGGCTGCAAATGACATATGGAGACAATTTCTGCCTCATCTATATTTACCTTTCCCTTTGATCTAATGGGAACAGTGCATGGATACTGAGACAGAGCTTGCTCTGCAGTATGCTGTTTGGTTTTGTGCATGGGAAGAAGTTTGGAATAACTAGGTTGACACACACACTGCTGTAACTGAGAGGGTAAGATGGTGCAATGAGCCTGATTTAGGCACATGGAGGGACAGCTACAAGGTGATGTGAGTGAAATGTATTAAGTGCTGCCTTTTGCCTTTATCATCAGAGAATCACTGAAATGTAAGACTGGAAGGAAACTCCATAAGCCATATATTCTCTTCTCCTGCTCAAAGGCAAGATCAATTATACAGCCATCCCTGGCAGCCATTTAAGTAAAATATTACTGGAATGAAGAGATATTCTTTATATTTAGAAGGGGTAATACTGCCAGCGCAGTGAGTTTCTTACCTTCTGAAAAAAAAAAAAAAGAAAGGAAAAAAAGAAAAAAAAAACATAAAAGAGAGGTTATTGCAGCTCCCTAAGAGTTATCATTCAAATTAGCTTGGATGATTTGCTTGGGATCATTGGAGAAGCCTGACTAGAAGAGATAAGTGGAATGTAAGACAGGATATGTGGAGGCAAAAAATAAGGAGATATGATCATAGTAAGGCAAAGGAACAGGTTGAACAGGCTTCCAGTTGAGCTGGTGAGCTCCAAAGGCAATATTCAGGTAACAACCGAGTAAGCATGTGGAATTCAAAAATAAAAAGAGCTGTGGGTTGTATCTCTGAGCTTTGAATTACTTAGTGACTCTTTCAAAGATTAGAAGTGAAAGGTTTGCCCCCCTTTAATTACTATCAGAGATGTGTGTGTGTGTGTGTGTGTGTGTGTTTGCTCACAGCACTGTTTTTATTCGTCCTGGAAAAAAGACACAATAATTTTAGTGTTCTTTCAAAAAATAAGTTTTAAAGTTTTTAAATGAGAGAGAGAGCAAACAGCATGTGCACTTCACATCTATAGGGATCCTACTTGCGTCAGCTGTAGTCGTACCACTCCCTAACTTACTTGCAATTTATTTTATAAAGCCAGCCCACTTCATTTGACTTTTGTCAGAGCTGCAGTTTTCTCTGCTGTACTTTTAAGTGTAAACACTGCAATTATTTTCATAATGTTATTGGTCATTTATTTTATCAATCTAATATTCTTATATTATGAATCTTACAACCACTATTAACTGTTTTGGGTCATTTCATATTTGTACCCCAGAAAACTGCTCCCAGTGTTATAACTTATTGGTCATAATCAATTAGGGACGTTTTTAGACTATGGCAGTCTTATATAAATACGCTGGCAAAGTTCACCTCCTATGATTTCTGACAATTAAATTGTTCTGTCACTTTGGGACCTTCATTAATCTCAACTTGTCATCCTTGTTTATGCAGGTTATAATGGCCTGTGTGTGTAAGTGAAATGAGATGCTAAAAGCCCTTGGCTGTTTAACTCTTTGATGAAAGTCAAGCAGGAATATGATGTTGAAGGGAAAAACTGGGGCTTTTTTTCATCCCCCAAAATAGCACTGTGGAAATGATTGCACTGTTTAACAAATTGCTTTCAAATAAGTCAAGGAAGAGTTTCACAGAGGGGTGAAGGAAACAGTTGACTGTTATCACAGTCCTTTATGTGTCTGCGTGAGTACACATAAAGACATGGCAATGCAGATTATTTTCTCT
Organism: Agelaius tricolor; assembly: GCF_023055355.1. Classification (NCBI taxonomy): domain Eukaryota; kingdom Metazoa; phylum Chordata; class Aves; order Passeriformes; family Icteridae; genus Agelaius; species Agelaius tricolor. The sequence continues at coordinate 16,633,898 of NW_027269261.1, read as the reverse complement.
TCCAGGAAAGCGGTTCTGAAGACATCATGTCCCAGCAGAGGAATCTAATGAGCAGACATTTTAAGATAACCTTGCAGGATCAGTGTGTTTCAGGTCTCCAAAGTCTCTGGAAACTCAGAGATTTGAGTATTATTATAATTATTATTATTATTACTATTATTAGGCATTTTTTGGGGGTAATTCTGGCAGACTGATTACTTGAGACTGCCACAGGCACAATTCTGAGGCCTTTGAGAAGCGAAAGTCCGTTTAAAGAATTTAATTTACTAATTAAGTTCCTGGAGGAGTTAATAATTTTCTTCTTTCCTAAATTATCTCCTAGAATTTGAGGACCTGCTCTGTGATGACTCCAAATTCAGATGGTGGTTTACTGTCTTCTGCCCTTTCCTTCATCTTTTAAGAAGGTCTTAAAGGACATTTTAGAGTGGTCACTCTATGGCAGCAGCATTGTTACTTGTATCATTGTCAGGCAGAATTCCTCAGCGATCCTTCATTTGGAGTGGCCTCTGACTTTACAGCCCTCTGAATTGTCATCACATCCTCACCTGGCACCATGCATCAAAGATGCAGGTACCTCTTATTCCATGAGTTTGTGACACCTAGTGTTTCCTCTTGGGCAAGTGCCTACTGAAATTGAAACCTAACCTTAACAGATCTTTATTCTTATTTGCAATTTAAAGTGAGGGGCCAGGTGAAAGCAAACAGTGCAGTGTCTTGTGCTGACAAAGCTGGAGATGGAGCACAGGTCTCCCTGACCTGCTCTGAGCCTCTATCCATTCACAGCTGGCCAAGGTTAAAAAATAGGAATAGTCTGGGAGTTATCCATCTCAAATCTAAAAGGAGTGTAATGATATGCTATTCTCTGCACCCTGAGAAACATACGAGTGACATCTTCTCTCAGAGTACTAATTACCATAATTCTTAGACCAGAGAGAGATCCAGAACACTGCACAAATTATCACCCAATATCTTTAATAAATGTGGATAGTAAGTTACTTGCAAAGGTGCTGGTTAATAATCTGGAACACATATTCCCAGACCTAATTCATTTCAGTCAGGTGGGATTTATTAAGAATTGTACTGTCATGCAGTAGTCTGAGGCAACTTTTCAGTACAGTTACTTCACAGACCAGCAAAGGAGAAATACGAAACAGAAACAAACTGGTTCTGACTTTTGCAAATGTTGGTCTATGAACATCTCTTTGACACTGTGCATTAAATCCAGCAGCATCCATCAATCTGTTGTAAAAATGCTGATGCCGGTGAGTTAATGGCTAGGTTTCCTAACAGCTAAGTTACAAAAAGGAGAAATGGTAGAGCTGCTCCCCCATTTCTATTTGATCCAGAGTTCACATCATAACTGTGTTTCTCTTTTTGTTCATGAGATTAATTTATAAAGAAAACCAAATCCCTTGTGCCTTGAGGATGTCCATTTTGGATGTGGCTGCCTTTCCTTCTGCCTAGAGAGGAAACAAAGTGATGGTCTCCTACCAAAGATGCATCAGTGTGTATGCCTAAAGTTCAGCAGGATAAATGCAAGTCTTAGAGGCAATCTGCCAGATGTTATTTGTCGAAGCTGCCTCTAGGCTGCTCTGAAGCATACCAACACATATGTCAGGGCAGAATGAGAGTCAGGGCAACTTTCCAATTTTTCTTGCTCCCAGAGGCTCTCCAGGGGAAGCTAAGTTTAGGAATAGAGAAACAAAGACCATGAAAATGAGATTGATGCAGGGTCTAATGCTGTGACAACTATAGAGCGTCATATATGTAATTTTACAAATTTTGAACACAAAACAATAAAGGTGTCTTTCTAAATACTTTGGTGTGTGGTGAAGGGGCATAAATCAGATGCAAATACTAGTGACATCATTGCTACTTCTAATTCTGATCATATACTTAGGGAATGATGTAAGGCTTTAACAGGCCTTTTGAAATAGAATTTTTAGAAGGTACATTGGATTTTACTCAGGGTCATTCTAAGAAAATCTAGAGTCTAGCCCATTCATTTCCACCCCTTGCCTTTGTGCATACATGTAAAATAAACAGACCAAAATATACATAGTACTGGTAGCAAAATAAGTGGTTGATGCTATGAAAGGAAAAAAAAAATTGCCCAAATAAACATAACATGGTAGTGAAACACTGTTCTTGAAGTAACAACCTGCAAAGATGCCATTGCTTATATTCTTACATTACATCCTTCCATGAACAGACAGTTTACTTAGACTGCTATCTATGAGGAAAGTCTATTTTTAGCATGTTTGTGCATTGGCCAGCATAGCCAGATGCTGGTGCCTAATACTTGTGTATTGAAAGTGAAAAGACAGAACTTACTGTAGTTTAAGAAGGGAACTCTCAAAAAAGTTTACTATACTATGCAAAGGGTGCCTCTTTAGTCCTTAACCTCCATTTCTTTGCAATAAGATATAGCATTAAAGAGATGACAGTGATGTATTTGTTATCCTGCCTGATAGTCTTGCATTTTTTTTCACCTCCTCTTGCAGTTTTACCTTTCTAACATTCTCCATCTTAATATTTGCATCAGACACTTTTGGTAGTATGTAAATTACGTCTAGTACATAATTATGCACAGCCGCAGGGTTGCATAAATAAATTTTCATCAATTTTGCATGTCAACCCTGAAATGAGTACACCTGTACTAGATCAAGACCTGGAAACTGATTACTTGCACCAGGACCACTTAGCTCAGGTGGGATTCTACACTGAGCTCTCCCACTCGCAGAACCTGGTCAGTCACATCTGCACAATACTGTGACATCCTATAGATATGTACGGAGGGATGTCAGAAAACCAAAAGTGGTGGCAGAGAGTGGAGCTCAGTGGTGGTACTCTTAGGAAGAGAAGTGGGGTCAGCTGAAGATGGACACTTGAAGCTTTGACTCAATTCACTTTTCCCTGTGAAACTCAGAAATTTACTTAATGAGAATATTTTTTAAATGATTTTCAAAACTGAATTTGTATGAACAATGTCTTTGATGAAAAATGGGGATTTTCATGTTTAGTTTCCTTAGAAGCAGTTTTCCAGTATTCATTCAGCATGTTTTAATGAATATTCCCACTTTTAAAATTAATTTCTGAAACATTTTGTAGATTAATTTGGAGAGAAGAAAAAAATATAACTCATAAGTAATTTATTTCTCGATTACAGCCATCTCATATCCTCTGTGTGTATAAATCAGTTCAGTTTAGCAATACCAATTAAACAAACTGTAGCTTTTAAAACCTCAAAATATCTTTAAATGAAATGAAATATTTATTTTTTTTAAATGAGCAATCTCACACAATTAATTAGCTTGAAGTTTTGCATAATAACTGAAATACAGGGACATAGGACATACAGAGGCTAGATACTATGGATATCAAAGTGAGTGTGTGTGTGGATGTGTGTGTATGTGGGCACTCACATATCTTTGTATACCCAGCACACACTTCTGGATCCCTACATGTAAAAACACATAAGCATGTACATGCATATTTACACGTGCCTAAAATCACTCATGGAACTACTGGTGACTACCTCTCCAGGCAAATAAAGCTCATAAATTGACACATTTTGCTTAATCTGTATGTAAAGCGTGTTACACATCACTGTTACAATGCAGACATCTTAACTTTAAATGAGACGAAAACAAACATAAAATTAGCACTTTAGGGAACCCCCTACCACTCAATTTGTGTTGGGTTTAACACCTTCTTTTTTATATATCCTTCTACATAAACAGTTTTATATCAGCCCTTTATATGGTGCCTTCAAAGAATTAAATGTTGAGCTGTTTAAAAGCACTAATTAGCAGCTTTAATACAAAGGGGAGCATAGTTATTAGTAAAATCTTGTAAATCTAGAATACCCTTTGGGCCCCATCATTTGTGTGTGAAATAACTCAATAAAAATATTATATTGTTAATCACAAAAACCTTCAAGGGAAATACTAAATCTGGGAAGAAATATAAACTGTACCTTACAGAACAAAGGAAGGAAAGTGACCGTCCACATTAAAGCAAAGCCATAAAACCCCAAAAAGAATATATTCATTGATAAAGTGCAGCTTGTTTCCTAGTAAGGGGTTTGCAATCTGTAACCTTATGCACATACAACAACAAACATGCATTAATGGTGTTTAGTTTAAACACAGCTAGTGACATATTTATTAAATTAGCACTTCATTCCTTTCACTAATGTGCAAAAAATAACAGGGCTTTTGGAAAAGGTAGCTTTTGGTAGTGGTAAGATAATCTTTGAATCTGTAGTTATTTTGGCACAATGCAAATTATACACACGCACACACACACACACACACACACACATACATATGTGCATATATGTATTATTAGAGATGTTAATAAAGGCATTGTATCAATCTCACCCAGATTTTCTTTCTAGATAAATAAAAGTACCTTTAATTTTATTTGATACATTGAAATTATGCTTGACAATGCTGAGTTCTACTTCTTTCAGTACTTCACACATGGTTTATGTAAATACTTAATATTTATAGTGCAAGTAAATAATTACTTGTTTAGTAATTAAATTTAAGTAACATTTATTTAAACATTTAAAAATTACACTTATTCCAACATTATTAAGGAAGTAGTGTTTCTAATTTGTACAATGTAATGGAGCTGAGTGGCACTAGGTGAAAGAAGAAACCTCCACAAACGTGGAGAAAGTCTTTTGATTGACAACTAATGCTTAAAACATAAAATCCTAAGAATTGCAGAATTTAGAAATGCTAAAAAATGACACAGAACATTGCTTTTTGTTGGTAATAGGCTATTTCTTGAGATAGAGCAAAAGACTTTCACCTTAAAAAATCTAACTTTATGCCAGTGCTCCACTGAAAGGTGTTTGACCAGTACTTTTAATTTTAAATTTCAAGGGAAGAATTCTGGGGTAATTTAACCTTCTGAAATTATTATTATAACATTTTTATATGCCATCATGCAGTATCAACATTTTTATCCAGTATAATTCTTCCCCTCACATTTCCTAGGGAAAAGATTGAAAGGGGGCAGAGGGGGGAGCTCGCCTGGCATATTTTAACCAGTATCATCATAATGATTATTTCCTGATCTTAGTGATAGTGGATTTTATATTTTTTAATAGGAAAATTAAAGAAGCATAGTTTCTAATATTTCAGGACAATTTTATGTAGTAATTTCCTCACAATGAGCAATGTCTATCCTTTCTGGCCATGGGCTACTATGAGAAACAGATTTATTCAAAATCCCAGTATATTTGCTGTGACTATATTTTTAATGTATTTCTCTAACATGAAAGAGCTGGCCAGAGCTTAAACTTTTTTCTTTTAGTATGTCAAGTTTTGCTTTTTACGGTGTTTTATGTTACAACCTAATTAGTATCTTACAGTGCCCTTACATGTACTTGGGGTGTTGGGTTTCACTAAATACACTGAACGTTTTATTTTGGGGGACCTCCGTGACACACTCTAAGCAGTTTTAGGCAGGCTAAGAATATGTTTCCAGTCAATCAAGCCCCTAGAGATAGGTTATCCACCTCTGGCTAATGCACTGCTATAAAACCTTCACCGGTTCTGACTGCGTGATACAGTCTGTTATTAAACTCCTAACTGTGCGCGGCCGCAGGATTCAGAAGGGGGGAGGGACACAATTATTTCCAGTACTTCATAAAGCCTACTTCAACAAATTATATGAAGATTAACTAATAGCAGCCTCAGCATTGGATGGCTGGCCAAATTAGGTATGACTTATCAGACGGGTGCTTCATGGGCTGCTCTTTAGAGCCTGCCTTTGCAGAGAGGGTCTTTTAATGGATGATGAACCAGGTCTGCTGTAACAATAGAGAGATCAAGCAAACGGTGCTTTGAGCTCCTCTGCACACTGAGCCACTTCGGAAAGCCAGTGAGGTCTCTGAGTGCTGGCAGTTTTCCTGCTGAGGATTAAATGTGCCTGCACAAAGCTGGGATATCCCACAAATCAAAAGCAGCGGGAAAGGAGAATGGGCAAGCGATGGGAAGCACAGTCCAGAGCACCATGATGGATTAGGGAAAGGGCCTTGTGAATGCTCCCTTTTTGTGAAGGGGAGATAATCCGTCAATCTCAACAGGGCAATCCTGTCAGACTATACCACGCTGGAATCCCCGGCATCCTCTTTGGTTTTTTATCTATCCTGTGGAGGGCACCAGCATTCAATGGCATTTTTTACCCTGGGCATTTGACAAGGGGCTGAGGAGGGATATGGGGTATGTCTTGGAAAGGAACTATCTTTTGGCCTCTCTGCAAAATTGCTGTATTATCTTCCATCTTTAGAGGGCTGGGGAAAAGCCGGTCCAGGATGTTTTGGAAAGGCTGGCATCTCTAACCTTGCAGTAATAAAATGCAAGATACATTTTTCATGGTTAAAATATCTTAAGATTCAGACAGGGCAAGATTAGTCCAGTGCCATGCAGGTAGAGCACTTGCTGGGACAGAAGGGCTTCCCAGGAGGAAAACCTAGGAAGGTCTAGACTTAAGCGGAGTTTATGTTTAACCATGAAGGGATCACCCTGCTCTCTCTACAAAGACCTTTCATTTCCATCTGGAATGAGTATACGATAACCTAGTCAGACCAGCCTCTCAGTCACCAATCAAAACACTGACTCTTGACATTTGCCTAATTATCTTTTCTCATCATTAGTCATCTCTTGAAGTCTTTGCTTCATTCAGATGCCAGGTATTTCCGAAATTAATCATGTCATTGAAGGCGGCATCTTTTCATGTAAATGGACTTTATTATCTGGATCGAAAAGCTCCCCCCCCTCTCCTCCTTTGAGCTGCAAAAGCCCATTTGTAGTGAAAGTGTCTGAAATCTGACATGCTGCCTCCTCAAGAAAGATTCGTAGTGGTGACCTCCCAGCAAGAGCTAAGCATCCGTCACTGGAGTGCGTGTGTGTGCTGCTTGCACCCTTGGGCTGGATGCATGCTAATTTGCCCCATTGTTTCAGGGTGAGTGGCTTTCCAGCACTTCTAAACAAAGCCTTTTTGCATAAGCTTCTGTGTGTACAATCATTTTACGTTCACATCATTCCATCATCCTATGTCTATTCCTGATACAAGAGGGGATGGAAATGTCTTTGTTTTCTTGTTACACTAGGGATTACAGGCTGGATTTAGCACGTTAGCAAGGCCACTCCTCTTTCATTAAATCCCACTTGACAAATGTTTGGGGCCATAGGATTGATCAGCCCATCGCACTGCTCATCCTGGCTTTAACTTTCAAAGGGGTACTGTCTTCAAACCATGTTGATTCAACAAGAAACCAATCCACAGTAAATTACTGTGCATGCAGAGTATTGCAGGGATGGATGAAGAAGTAAAAATGACAGGCATACTCTTTGGACTTATCAAGGCCTTGGTAGAAGAATGAAGAAGAATTTTGCTCATTAGACTCATATTTTAATGAATTCTATGATGGGCAGGATTAAGAGCAGATCAGCACTGATAATGCAGTTCTTCATTTTGGATATTTCATTTTCAAAGTTTGTGATGATGCATATAACAACTCCTTTCAAAAACACCCTGCCATTTTATACCCATTGAGCTTCCCTCTGGGGCCATCTGAGGACATCATTATTAATTGTTGGCAAGCTCTATGCTCAGATTTAAGAAGTTAAACTTCTGAGTAAAAGGTAGAAGTGGAAGATTTTCTCTGTGGATATGTACTTACACTGTAAGGTACTAAAACCTTAAGGTCACTGGTTTTTATCATTGGCAATGATCTGAAAGGATCAATAAATTTATTAGAAAATTTTAAGTGTTGTGTACCATGTGAGAGTCATGTTCTGTATTCCCTGTTTTTCCTGGTAACCGTTTAAAAACATGAACAGACCAAAAGCTAGGATTTTTTAATTACAGGCAGTTACACATCATTGACAATAGCTACAAGTGTTTAGACATAATGTATAGATTTTTGATTTGTGGATGCTAAAGGCAAAAAGAAGCAAGGCCATTACCTAGCTTGCTTCTCTGCCTAGTAAAGGCCACAGGACTCCTTGAAGGTTTTTTATATTGCTCTATATCTCAGCAGACCTTCTAACTATCCTCATGGCAAAGCCACCACAATATTCAGTAAATTGCTCACATTGCTAAGCACTCTCATAGTTAAAAAAATTCCCCTTAATTTTTGGCATGAATTCATCTAGCTTTGACCTCTAGATGTTAGATCTTGTTTTACGTACGTCTTTGTTAAACTGAAGAGCTCTCCATCAAATTCTGTTTCTTCTGAAGGTCCTTGTATACTGTGGTCAAGGCAATCCTTAACCTTTTCTCTATTAAGCTAAACAGTCTGAGCTTCTTGAGCCTCTCACAATTGTTTTCTAATCCTCACAGTGTTTTCAAGTCCTTTAGCCATTCCCTTGGCTCCTCTCTCTAATTTATCAAAAACCTCTTTAAACATAGGCACAAGAATGATTCCATTAGTGGTCACAACAGTGCCACAGAAAAGATAATATAACTCAGGCTTCCCCTTGCGTACATATCCTAAGGACTGAAGTTACCCTCCCAGCTACAGAGCCAAAATGTAGCTGTCCAGCCACCATCCTGCCATGTTCCTTCTGGAGCCATTTCATTCCAGAAGAGAGTCATCCCCTTCTGTAACTATTCCCTGGACTCTGTTTACCCAAAGTTACCATTTTACACTTCCCCTGGCTCGTCGTTGTCTTTGTGTATGTGTCCTGTTGTCGCTACTTACAGCCTTCCCAGTCTATGTGAGTGACAACTTCATGCTTTCTAACAGCTGTTGAAGATGTTGAACAGCACCCATCCACTCAAGAAATAATGATTAATTCCCAAATTCTCAATAAACATTCCCTACACAGAGTGAAAGAATACCAGCTGCCCTCCCGCTCCTGCCTTGCTAAGAAACTTGTGCACTACAAAGCACAAAGAGGCAATACCCTTATCTCTGCCTGGCACCTCATGTGTCATGCCCACTTTGGTGTGGGATTTTTCATTCTCTTTTTTTTTGTCCGTCCTGAGAAAGTACTTATACCTCATTCAGAGACAAGAGAATGGGAAGCTATCACCTCTATCAAGGAAGAGTTAAAACTCTTGTCTGTCTGATAAAAGGATGTGTGCTAAAGCCAAGACAGAATTCACCAAGTGAAAGCCATTTATAGGCAGAGTAATACTTGCTTCTTTAAATTTAGATTTGCTGTTTTGTAAAGGGTTGCTGCAGCTTTCTGAGATTGACAGGTTGCTTGGTTTTTATCATTAATTATTAACATTAATTTATTGTTAATTATCATGTCATTATTGCTGTGGTACAATTTCAGTAATAAAGCGATGGGCAGAGTATGAGTAAAAGTATAGGCTTGTCCTAAGGAACAGTAAGAAGGCTTTTTCAAAAAGTATTAAAAAATAAATCCTCACTAGTTTTAAATTATTTATCACTATCAATACATTTAAATGGATTTCCCTGTACTAGCCATAACATATATTTTTCTCAATAGTTTTCAGTAGTTCTGGGAACTGTTTTTCACAAAAATGTCTAATTGTTACAATTGGTAATTAAATTTATTTATTATGTTTTGCTGTTGCTGAAGGAGCTCTTCATGCCTTTGACATGCTTTCTTGTACACTCTCACCAAAGATGAATGGAGGTATAATTAAATTCAAAAAAAAACTGTCGATGTTGACATTGTTTCTTTTTCATGGTGCATTTTGTAACCATCTCTGATTTTTGTCCAATTTAAAATTTATTTAATTTGTTTTCTATTTCGTAGTTTTTGAACATACTTTTTTTTTTGCCTTGGTGTCCTCTACCCCCTCATTTTTTTTTAATTCATTCCCATCCACAAATTGTCATTTGTATTCTGATAACTTTTCGAGAAATCTTGCAAAACGTCAGCTCCAGAGTTTTCCTTTGCCTTTTTAGACAAAATTTCTTATTTCCATATTGAAATTTGAAAAAAATGGTGCAGTGAAAAAGAGAAGGTGAAATGAACAAGGGGAGAAGAATTTTCCACCCCAAATAAAACTATATTTTTGGTTGCAAAATATGAAGGGAATAGAAAAAAAAAAAAGAGAGAAATAGGGAAAGGGAATTTTAAAACTTTCAGTTCTGATGGAAAAAAAATTTGAAGTTTTTAACAAACAGAAGCATATTTGCAGAAAGGTGAGGTTCTGAGATGGATAGAAAAAACAAAAGCAGAAGGAATTCTGGAGGAAAAAGAAAAGCTGGAAATGGAAGTTCTTTTTTTTTTTTTTTTTAGAGCTTGCTTTCTGCGCTTCTTTCACAGAGTACTAGGACACACAAGGGGTTAAAGGTCCAGGAAGAGAGCTAGGGAAGAAAAATCCCTCTGTTAATTGATCTGCCTGTCTGGTGACGAGGGCCAGCTGAAGCTTGTCAGAAACTGTATGCGCTGAATCAAGCTTGGGGCCCTAAGTAAAATACAGACACCTGGAGCGAGGAGGGGCTGGCTCGCACTGCCGCAGCTATTTAGTTGTTCTTTTAATGTAGGCAGGGAAGGGAAAGGGTCAAGCAGTGCTGAGCCTGGGCTTGAGAGATGTCAAATAGTTTTTCCACTGAAAAGAAACAAGCCTAAAGCCTGTTAATGGCATCTAATGCTATTATTGTGAAAGTCTGTGTGTACTCGTGGGCTTGCTGGTGTATGTTGGAGGCACGTTTTGGCAATTGAGGAGGCATTGTTGTTTGATAGTCTTACCCATAGACATGTCACTGGGCAAGCAGCAGTGGAAATTCAGAGTGAAATCTGCACAACTTGATTTCAATTCACGCTGCTCAGGGCAATGTGCTCAGAGGGGATCCTTTACCTCCTGCCCTGCTTCCATTTCCAAAGGATGAAGTGATCCAGAGTACATCCTAAAAAACATTTTTCTTTCTCCTTACTCTTGGTTCTGCCTCCAGACGCCTCCGCCGATGCAATCTGGCTAGGATTCTGCATGCCACTTTGTTTGACCCTGATGACATAAGTTGACGCATGTACTTTTGAACCTTCCCAAGAATGAATAATATCCCTGCAATAAAATGAAATCCTAGCATTTTTAACCCACCAAGCCCCTGTGATTGTTGGGGCTGGGGATGTCAAATGGTGGCTCAGCCGATGGAGGCCTGAAATGGAAGTGGATAGATTTCAACCCCCAAACAAACAGGCCATTGAGACCTGGCACTAGTCCACTTTTCTCCTGATACCTGTGATGAGCACGTTTGAAACACTGAAAGCTTTTCTTCATGGTTAGTGGGAGGGGAGAGAGAGAACTAAAGAAGGTAAAAAAGAGCAGAGAGACTTGTGACTTAAGATTTTAAAGGTAGCAAGTACCCTAGGAAATCTTAGGGGCTAGAGGAGGCTCGCTGGAGCTAAAGCTGCGAACCATCAGAGTTGCTTTGATTCTCCTGTGTTAGGTATAACTTAAAATAGGTCTTTCCCTCCCCTTTGTCCTGAGCTCCCAAAATACTACACTTCAATTAGAGATGGGCCTCAAGGTTACACCAAGTTCAGACTTCCGCTGATTTTAGTGAGGTCAAACCCAGAACTTTATTTGGGGATTTCTATGCTTTTTGAAGACTTCCGTACACCTGGCTGAGCCCAGGCCATATAAAAGAGGACCAAGACACAAATGAACTGCATCATCATTATTAATGTAAGATCTTAGTTATGCCATTCCTGCAGCTTTCCCATTTGGTGTCCAGACATGCCAAGAACAGACCACAAGGAGACATGAGTGGCGCCCTTTTCTCTGAGAGAAGCTGCCAAGCTTCTCCGTAAAGCCTTAAACCCTGACAAGGCACTGTGAAATACTGAAATGATCTTTTCGGAAGGAGGATTGTACTTAAATCAGGATGCAGGAGGTTGTATTTGGCTGAACCAGTGTGATAACACTGCATGGCTGAAATAGAAACTGCCAGTATGGATTTGTGTGTATTATTTGTTGAATGCCATGAATCCTTTTTCCTCTGGACTTCTAGTACTATTCACATCTATCAACAAAATAGAAGTTTGCCTAAAAATTGTACATTTACATATTTATATTTAAATATTGCATTGAAAATGGCAAGGACGAATAATCGCACATGTTAGAAGGAGATTAGGTCTCTCCTTGATTAGGTCATTGTTTCAATTAAAAAAGAATCAGATTTCATTTTTTTAATTCATTTAAAATAATGACTACCTTGAATCTGTCTTTCACACTTCAATTTTGTTTTGTTTCTTGAAGAGGCACTGAGGAAAACTGATTGCAGTTATTCTTGACATTTTAAATGGCCATCCTTTTCCTCTTGGATATGGTACCCAGATGTATAGTTAGAAAGTTAAAGTGGCTCAGCTAAAGATAAGGATGCTGTGAACTTCGGTTTTACAACTCCTGCCTTGGCCTCCCAGCCCAGCTGATTTAGTAGGAATGAGCTTGCCCAGCTCACAGAAATTCAGCCCGGGGGGAAAAGGAGGTGGGGGGGAAATAACAGTACTCCACAGACCTCTGCTCCAAATGCACGTAGAAAACTGCTTGACCGGAATATCGAGAGCAGCCCTGGCTCTGCAGCTTCCCCTAAACCAGGAGCCTGGGGAAGCTGCCCACGGTAGGGAGGCTGAGCCTGAGCAGTGCTATGGGCAGGAGCTGGGGTTGCCTGGCTGGAGAAATAAAGGAGATGGAAAGATAATAAAAGGAAAGCATGGGAAATGGATTGCTTGAGAAGAATATTTTAGCTTTAAATAAATAAATAAATCCACAGACAACTCACTCCTCTAAGATTTCAGTTCTCTGTCTGAGACTGGTGAAATTTATACAAGAAAGAGAGACATAATGAAAGAAATTGTTTATTTGTTTGTTTGCCTTTATAAAACCCATTTGGGAGGAACATCAACAAATATACCATACATCAGTTATCTGCCTTATACCAGTTACTCTGATGCTGGAGACATCTTTTGTTAGAAATTAATGTATGTAATAAAGTTTTACATTTTTCATATGTTTTGAAGTATGTGGGTCATAATTCTTTTGACTGCATAATTACTTTTTCTACACAAGAAAAATGAGGTGCTTAGTCCTAAGTAAATAACCTCAAAACAAACCAAGAAAAACAGTTGCATCTTTTTTATCTTCTGGGTCTTACACAATAAATATTTTGTTAGAAACTTTAAAAAAATAGTTATATATTTTCCATATAATTTCACTTTAAAAAAAAAGAGACCCTCTAGAATCACATTGAAAAATACACTGAAGTTAGAGAGGAAAAGAAATGTATTATTTTGTGACATCTTTAGGTGCAGGTGAAAATAATACTTACATGAATTTCACTAGACCCAAGAACATTTAGAGCTCTTGCTGCTCTGCCTCCATTCCCTTTAAATGAGCCTGAAACCAGGACAAAAGAGCCAGGGTGATATGCAGACACATGAGAAGAACAGACCAGTTGAACCAGCAGGTAATGGAAAAACTCCCTCTACAAACCAAACTGCCTTAATTTTGGTGGCTGATGGCACACATTGGGAAATGGTGTGATAACCTCCAAAAAATAAGAATCTGGGTTATATATCATGCCATTATAAAGAAGGGGTTGTGCACTGTTTTTTTTTTTTCCTAATTCAGTATCCTTTTTTGTTTGTTGATGTGGTTTTTCTGAGATTTCTGGATGACGTTACATTGGGTTTGTGAACCTCTCTTTTTTTCTTGAGCATCAGAAACTTTTTGGAAGACTGTTAAAGAAAATAGGTTTTGCAGAGAGGGCAGCAGTAGTTTAGGTTCCCCAACCAGTAAATAACTGTATATATAGGGTGCAAGTGGATGCTCTGGCCATGTACTGGCAGCAACTCCGTCCCTGAAGGAAAGGAACCCTGGAAAAGGTCATAGCCAGTTTGCCATTTCTAATCCTTAAGCACTGAACTAATGTCAACTCAGGGTCATGTAAATACAGATAGGAAAAGGGGAGGAAGTGCTTTAGGGAAAAAAATCGAGATATGGGGTTTTTTAAACTAAACTGAAATAGGCAACTCTTCTTCAAAAATCAAGGAGTCACACCGGGTTTGGCACTGGCTTAAATAAATCAGTTAAAGTCCTGATTTTAAGTTAAACCAATATGCTAGCAAGACCTTAGGTTTTCATCTTCTGAAGACTTATGCGCATTCTTGGCTGAACAGTGGGAGTGATTATCTGTATAATTCATGATACAAATACGGCTGTATTATTTAAGGATTCAGCTTTATAATATACTCTATATTTGCAGATTGTTGCCTCTGTACAGGGCTTTTGTGGATTTGGAGCCACTTTCTCTGGGTAAAATGCGTTTCCAACTCCCCCATCCACCCCTTTATTATGCTCTCATGGTCATGACTGTTGTCTCTTCCTCATCTGCATGGATTGCACTGGTGGTGCTGGTGAGGGACATGCCACTTCTGCAGAGCCAGGACATTTTTTATAAATATGTAAATAAAATTTACCTTCTTTTGCTGACCCTTTGAAGGGCCATTTTTGGCCTGCAGCAAATATTTATGTCTGAGCAATAAACCCCTGAAACTGAGGGGTTATAGTGGAAATGCTGACAGAGTATTAAGAGACCTTTAACCCTTGGTTTAGCTGGCCCTGCTATAATTACAGGTCTGTCTGTTATTTTCAATAGCACTCGTCATGACCTTGCCTCTATTTTTTAATTATAGTAGAAGTTGTGAAGGGAATTATTACTAAGTTGGGGGTTCCCCCTCTCTCTGAATTCAATCTTTATTAAACATGTAAAGTGCTGAAGAGGCAGGATTGGGCTAATAGCCTTTTCCCTCCCTTTCCCTCCCCCCTTTCTGGACTGTGGTTCAAGTTGTGCATAAGCCCTGAGTAAAAGCCCTGTGATTTGAGCCTCCCAAGTCCCCTGTGAGCACTGAAGCTGGCTGTACAATAAGCATCAAAGGTTAATGAACAAGGGAAAAAAAGTTGACATTTTATTTGGTAATGACTCTGGTGCTTGAAATCTGAATGGAAATTATGAGATCCAGGAGAAGTTCACTTTTTCTTTTCTCCTTCCCTCCCTTTTTTTTCCAAAATCTCCATGTCTGGAGGAGGCAGGTCCTATCAAACCCCAGAAATGTCTGTTAAGGAGTATTTGTGATCACAAACAACTGGTTCATAGCTTGCAGTTTAAGGAAACCAGCTGGAATACATTCTTCAAGCAGCACTGTCAGTCCCTGCTCTGGCTCCCCCCAGCTTTGGGGAGGGAGGGAACTCACTGGGGCAATGATATCCAGCCCCTTTCACTGCTGACCCATGGCAGTTCAGCAAGCTGCTGGCACTCAAGGTGGAAAAATGCCCCGTTCTCATCAGCTGAGCAATGTCCCACTGGGTTTTCACAGTTGGCCCCTGCAGAAGTTCCCTCAGCCTCAATTGCCCAAACTTAATGAGGCTGAAGTTGCACACTGAGTCTGCAGTGTGCAGGGTACCCCCAAGGGATAGGGATATTTTACACCTTGGTGTACCATTGCTAAAGGGATGATAGAGGGATGTATGCCTCCCTGGGAGGTGAACAATTCCCAGCAGCCCAGCTATGGCCTGGAAATCTCCACAGGGGTAACAGCAGCACCCACCCCCAGTATGACCATGGGACTCTCCTGAGGCATGCATGTCAGCATGGTTAGAGTAGTGGAGAGGCCATATACTGCCTGGAGAAAGGGAGATCCTCCATCCTAAAGCTGTAGTCTTTTTGGATGAGCATTGGCTTTTCTTATCATGGGACTGAGCTAAACTCTGTATTTTGCATATGCAAACCCCCTGACACTGAAAGGAGGCAAGCGGAAAGAAAAGTCGTGGTATAGGAAGAGCACAACAGATCTTTGCATTGCAGCACAGACATGTTAAAAACAAGAAAATGACAAGAGATGTACTTCAAGGCAGGAATTTTCCTGGGATCCTCTGCCTTCCCACTCATATGAGCCCCACAAAGGGTACAGAATTTGTGTTGGCCCTCAGCCCCCTGGGGAAGGAGACCTTGGCTGTTCTTTCAGTATCTCCCCATCAGATCCACAAATTGAACCTGTGGAGCAGTTTAGGTATTTTCTTTTTTAATAGGAGTGATGAATTGGCCTTCAGTGGCTGAATGACCTTTCGGTTCCAGTCTAGGCAGCTGCGGAGGGTTTGAGAAACATGACTGGATCAGGCCCTTAGGAAATGCTTTCACTAAAGCACTTTATGTACATTCGGGGAGCTCATGAATCACTGGGCTTTGCAGATAACTTTACCCTTAAAATATAGGCGATTATATCCATTTTAATATTTACCCAGGTAGGATACAAAGCGTGTGGCCATGAGGCGTAGCGCGGAGGTGAGCGATTGCTTGTCTGCATTGTTTATAGATGAGTAATTAAAGCTGCTGTGCTGAGGCTGTGGGATGGAGACCAAACTGGCTGGATAT
Organism: Agelaius tricolor; assembly: GCF_023055355.1. Classification (NCBI taxonomy): domain Eukaryota; kingdom Metazoa; phylum Chordata; class Aves; order Passeriformes; family Icteridae; genus Agelaius; species Agelaius tricolor. The sequence goes on along the minus strand of NW_027269261.1, from coordinate 16,617,514 downwards.
TTATTTACATGACTCAGTGAGTTGGAAGCATAACTTGTAGATGTTATTCTTTCTCTCCCCACTACCAGCCCCCCTTCCCCAAAAAAAGCAGTTTTGGAGTATCCATGGCTACTTAATGCTGTGTCTTCACACTACTTGTTTTGAACACCATGTTCCTTTATTGAGGTGAAAGGAAAATGAATTAGCAAAAGCTGGCACAGGTAATTAATATTGTGTGGGCGAGAGAGGGAGAACACTTCTTAAATGGCTTGCATTACATTCATAAATCTGTTCTATGGTGTTCACTGCTTGTAATTATGGCTAAGGATGCTCATCTGCTCCTCATCTTCTGCCACATACCACTGGTTGCCTTCTCCAGTTTGATGATGTTGAGTAGTCTACCTTGAATAATTTAGACCTTAAATTAAGTATTTACACTTAAGTATTGCTGATATGCTATTTTCATATACATGTCCAAAACACTTATGTTTACAAATTAATCGCAATTATGCCCATATTATAAGCCAGTGTTTATTTCCTTGATTCCTGGAATCTTCACAGTTGGATAGTCTCCATTGCTACATACTATGACTATTCCCTGTATATCTTTCCTTTTAAAAGGTATTTTGGCTTTATTATAAGTATCTTCACAAATCTGGAGAACTAAGCAGAGGAAAGCATGAGCTGGCCAGAACTCTATGTGTCTCTTAGGTAGCTGCCCTGTGGTGGGATGACCAGGGGATAACTTAGCCAGGTCACTTGCTCTCCATATCCAACTGCTTTTTTTGATCTAAGTGCTTCTTCTGACCTTTCCACTTTCCATAACATACCAGGACTGGTGTGGATATACATCTACATAAAGGCAATACTGGACCATTTTCCTCCTTTGTAAGTCTATTAAACCCTAATCAAGACCAATAATACTTGACAGTGGCATCTTTCCTTCTTTCTTTTCTCTTTCTTTCTTTTTTTCTTTTCTTTCTTTCTTTTTCTTTCTTTCTTTCTTTCTTTCTTTCTTTCTTTCTTTCTTTCTTTCTTTCTTTCTTCTTTCCTGTGTTATCTGTTGCTATTAAAGTTGGTACTTAGGTACTTATTGTTGTTGAAGGCAGTTGGTTTTGTTGTGGTTTTTTTTTTTTAATAAAATGTTCAAAAACAGGTATTTCCTTTCTGAAGGCAGTTATTTACCTTTCTGTAATAATTTGTATAGTCCCTAAATGCTATAGGGATATTCTTCTTGCTAACTCTGGCTAAAATAAAATATAAGGAAGGAAACCACTGGCTGTATGTTAGAGCAGGTCAGGAAAGGGGCAAGTTGATTTATGCTTCCAAATGATCCAATGCCATGAAGCATTTAAAGGCACACTGGCTTGCAAGGATGTGAGGAGTCTTCAGTTGCCACTGGCAGGCACAGCAGAGCAGCAGCCCCCACATTGGCCTTGGAGGAGGCTATAATCCACTGCCCACACCATCCTGTACAGAGAGATGCTGCTGGTCCCAGTGCAAAAGCCAAGACTCAGGGAAACTCAGGTTTTCAAGTCATTTATCTGCTTCCTGAAATCCTACATGGTCTATCCAATTGCCAAAGTAAATGAACAAATCACATTTTTAATGTTTTGCTCATTTTGTTTGATTGATTGCCAAGAAAGAAATTTCAAGGGGTCTACAAGTCATTCAGCTGAAAGAGTGACTTTCTGCTGTGTTTTTCATGTGAGTAAAATGCAGATCTATAAAGGATTAGGAGTCTTTATTCAGAGTTTGAACTTTAACATTCCTCAAGCCTCAAATTTTTAATCTTCAAAAGAAAGTAGTCATTTCATGGCAAGTCATGAAATGTGAATTATTTATTCCACTAGTAAATATGTAATTAGGCATATTTTGAAAATCTGTAATTAATCCCTCACCCCTTAAACCCATAAGAAATGCTAATATGCCTCTGAGGTAAGGCAGGTTTCTATAAAGGGCATTATGTAAGCTGTTCTGATCTGTTGTATAATTATGTTTGCTGTCTGTAGTGGAAAAAAATCCTAGTGAGAATTTGTTGTGGAGGAAAGGGAAGAAAAGGGAAGAAAAAGTTTCACTCCTCACTGAGCAGGAGGCAATTATTAAATGGCAATATAGCCAAACCTTTTCATTTGGTTGGACTGGGTTTCAAAAGGTGTGGTACATGCATTGGGCAAGAAAATCAAGGCTGCTTGTTGTATTCCTACAAGACGCAGCAAATATTCAGCCCTGCCTCAATAACTCCATAGCCTAGGAGCTCTTATGGCCTTGCTACACCCACAGTTTAGCACAACTGTTTGTTGAAAAACCCTTTTATCCTCTTGTTCCAGTATCTTCCCCGGTGGATTTTTCCTAAAAAACAGGGTCTGGAATCCAAGCAGTATCTTTTGAACCATGTTCATTTTTTCATCTTGCATCATGATAGCACAATATAAAGAAATATGACAAAAAAGAAGTTTATTTATATTTCACATATATATGAAATACAACTTTCTGGCTTGCTTTTGCAGCAAGAAAATCTGTTGAGAAGAAAGTTTATCTGACTAATTTTATCATTGTGGAAAGCCTAAGAGCAGATTGCTGAGTTCAAACATGATTTTAGTTTGAAATGACTAGACATATTTTAACAACCTTTCACTAACAGCAAGCGCCAGAACTCTGTCACTTTGCTATAAGAGTCTCTTGTTAACATTTTAACTTCATTGACAGGACAGGGACAACCTCCTTCTTGAGTTGATGAAAGACATTTTGGTCAAAATTGGGCATTTTGGCACTTAGGGTTACACTTACGGGGCTCCACAGGGGGCCTGTACACATCAGAAAAGATTATATAAATTTTCTCCAGAAAAAAGCAGACAAGTTCATGCAGATATGTTCATTCATGATTAGTGATAACAACCACCTGACTACAGCCTTGGAAGAAGTAGGTTGCTGTTTTCCAAAACAGAATAACAGGGGCAAGATTTTCTGTATAGTGTAGACTGTTTTCAATACTTAACTATTCTCAAAGTCCTAATTACTGAGATAATTAGTTCATCATTTCCTCACTCCCACCAGTGGTGGTATGTGGGAATTTTATCTCCCTTTTCTCCATGCAGCTTTTTACTTTTTTTCCCAAGGCAAGAACCTTAGGTCAAACCTGTGCCCTCAAAATTATCTGTCTTTCAATGCCCTCTGAAAGAGACACCTTTAAATGTGTGCTGAACTTGTGCAGAATTTGGGCATCAATAAAGCAGATGTACAGCGCTTTCTTTTCTGAAATGTAGGCAGCTTCATGTTATAAAGGTTGTAGCTCCTAAAACTGTGCCATAAGAAGAAAGTGACTGTAGAAGCTAAAAAATACCCATCAGGCTGCTCCTCAACAGGAACACGTACCTGAGTCAATGACACTCAATGGTAGAGGACCACTGAAGTGAACACAGCTTTTTGTAGTCTGAATTACTTTGAGCAATAAGAAATGCAGTAGAAGCTGTTGACCTCCTGGTGAATTTGTCATGGATATTTTAATGTTTGTCATCTTTATTAAAGACCTTGGACATGTGAGATGATGTGAGGATCTCAGCTTTTGTCTGAATCAAGCAAGTGCACCCACAGCAAAGATGCTGCTTCACTGGAGAGAAGGTCTGTGGAAATATACTCTGCTCCACTGCGTTTTTTATTCTGAAAGCCTTTAATGTTTAGGCACTCTCTTAGGAGAAAAAAAAGGGGCATTTCCAGGGAGTCATTTATGCCACCTTAAATAGACGTGTTGGCTCTTCCATACCCATTAGCTCACAGCAAATGACAAGACATCTAATTTTCTGGTGCATGAATAGTTGACTGAAGTGAATAGAAGCCCAGGTCAAGCTCTGACAGAACCTAGCCCAGATGGCAATTACAAAGAGCTTCATATGTATCATTGAAATTTTATTATTTTTAAGTCTCGATGATACTTCCTGGATCCTAAATGATGAGTATTCAGCACTGGTGTTTGGCAAAGCTGTGTCTGCTTATTTTTATTTCAATTACATATAAGTCAAAAATAGTCTTGTTTGTGTTTTAGCACACAGCAAAGAGGGAATATAAATTCCCATAATGTCAGCTTTTCAATGAGGTTCCATTTCAGTTTTCAGTTCATTTTGTAAACTGAATATACAATAGAAGTGCTGCCAGTGGACATTATAACCAAAAGTATGCTGGTTTCAGCAATGGAGAGATAAACCTCTCCTCAGATGGTGCTTTTGGTGCAGAGAAGTGTATGTGTCAACAAAACAATCCTCAAAAATGTAAAAGACTGCTGCAAAGAGGAAGGGAATGATCAGATCTCCAAGCCTCTTGAAGATAGGACAAGAAGTAATGAGCTTAAATTGCAGTAAGAAAGATTCAGGTTAAAACCCTCTTGTGATAAGAACAGCTATGCACTGCTAGACATTGCCTGGGGAGGTGGCATCATTTCCAGCACTAAAGGCCTTAAAACGCCAAAGATAAGCATTCTGTCAGGAATGACACAGGTGCTGTGGGCCAGGGATAGCATGATTTACCTCTGGAAATCCCCTCCAGCCCTTTGAGGTGATGACTTTTTGCAGTGTTATGCACTTTGGGACGGCCTGCAATGTGAAGCTCTGGTAGAGTTGTGTTGGAGATTTTCATCTGTGATAGACTCTCCATGTTGTTAGGTGTGGGAAGGTCTAAAGAATGATAAGTGTGTTTGGAGGAAATGAAAAGGAGCACTTTAGCATGCCTAGTTTTGGAAAAAAGCAATTTAGGTATCATGAAGTCCAAGTCTTTCAATGGACCCTCTCCTTGTTTTTCTGATTTACTCTCAGGGTACATCACTGTCAAGCTTTCTTGTTGGGCACAAACGTCCCTGAGTGAAAAAGTAGAAGAGTTGGAGTGTTTCATTTGCACAGTTCAGCAAAACAACATATTGTCAAAACCTTGAAGAGAGGGAAAAAAGGATGGGCATGGGGGGAAATGCAGTGGAAGGAGAAAGGAAATTGAATTATCAGGAGCCTTTAGAGGGCAGTAAGAATCCTTGAAGGGGAAAAATAAGGGGAAAAAAAGAAGGCTGTTCTAGATGAGAGATGGAACAGGGTGTTAAAGGAGGAGCTGAAAGGAAATGTTCCAAAATTTTGGTAAACAAACCTCCCAACCACTCTGAACTTCCCAGGTATTTTTTATACCTGACTGGTTTCTAATAATGCCCATGAACAGAGCTTTTGGTATAAGCTCAGGTGAATAGTAGTGGTATGACAAATATGTTTCTACTTGGCCCCTGCCAAGATATTAGTGGAAATTTGGTATTATCTGTCTTTTAAACTCAGGAAGGCATGATCTGCTTTTTACATATAAATATAAGGAGTCAGTAAAAAAAATGAAACCCAAAAACCTTGAAATGCTACCAAGTACTTTCCTGTGCCATTAAATAGTTCCTCCCTGAAGAAAGAAGCTGATTCCTGGTCCCAGTATGTAAATTTGTGTATGTGTTCATCCATGTTTCTGTACAGTGCAGGCAACACACCTGGGGTGCATGTAATGGGAAGGAAGAGGGGGAATCAATGGGATGACTCCATGTGCCCACTGCTCCAGAGGCTGCTGTCACCACCATAGTCCCATTCTCAGTGATAACTTTCTTGAGAAAACTTTGACTCCCAGGCAAGCTGGGAATTTGCTCCACGTGAGCAAATAATGTCTAAATTTTGCCTCTTCACACTGTGAGGAAAACTCCCAATTTTATTTGCCTGGCATTTCTCAAGGCAGTATCCCCTACCCTATCAAAAGCTGCTCTTACATCATCATTCATTAAACATTTGCTGCATGATAACTCCATTGTGCCATTGCATTCCAGCTATCTGTGTTTAGTTGCTCATAGTAAAATTGCTTTTACACTAATATGACTGCACAGGGCAGATTAATATGCTGCTGCACATAAATACTTGCCTTGCCAACTGGTCCTAGTTAGTTGGAGTGGAAAACCATGGGAGAGATTTGAAGCTAGAAGGCGTACAAATCTAAAGCCAGGATCTAACACAACATTAGCTCCTTTTCTAGCTTATCCGTGGGTCCCCACTTCCCAAGTGTGTTACGTATAACTACTGCATTGCATTTTTAATTATGTTTTTTCTCTTCCTTGCAGTACCCATTTCTTACGTTTCTTCTTCAATGTATATAGTACCCCAGCAACATCCACATTTATAATTACAGAAGATAAAGTTATAATATTCCTGAGGCAAAACTGCATTTTAACAACTGTGCTAATGTGGAAAACAACTTGTGCAGAATAAATATGCCCTACAATTAGTGGTATGCCGACATTTTTCATGGTTACCTTACATATAAATAAACTCAAGCCACTGACATTTTTCCTAAGGGCTTTTATCTCTGCAGCCCCAAAACTGCAGACAGATTTGTTGTAAGTAACACTATCGCCATATTAAGTTTGAAAGCCCATTATTTTTTTAAAAATTCATCTGCTTTTGCATCTGCATAGCTCGGGGCTGGGCCAGTGGGTCTGATATTGTCTGTGTGATGAACCGTGGGTGCGTCCTGGGCTCCCCGAAGCCTATCATTTGGCTGAGGCTAACAGGAGGTGACTGGGCAAAGCCGTTTCACCTGAGGGTGGGCCAGGTCACAGGTCACTTGTAATAGCTTCTCCATGCATCTCCAGACCTGTAAATGAGACCAGAGCCTGACTCACTCCACTACACTTTCTTTGTCTTAGACGGATGCTCTAATCAAACAAATTACCTAGCCCATGATCACAGCCACTGAGCCAGAGATGGTTCTGCAGACGTTTGTCTGGAGCCCTCCGAGCCCCTTCGACCGTGCAGCTCTGCTTAAAAGAAAGGGCTAATGTTTTCCACCAAAGGTAATAAAAAAGATTGCAGTCACTTAGCTAAGCTGGCTTCAGAAAAAAATCCCCAGAGACACCATGGGACACAGTTTGACACACGCAGCACAGCAAAGGGCATGTACAGGAAATAATGAAAGCTCCGGCTGCCCCCAGTGTGGGGGTACACACACCATAGCTCCATGGACTCAGAGCATCTCCTTGAAGCCTAAATGCTACATCAGTAAGAGAGTAGGTGCACGTTACCTCTGGGTGGGATTACTCTCTGCTTGGGGTCTTATTTTCTTTTTTTTAAAGGGGAAAAAGACTGAGATAGGCAAAAATCTCATGGGAATAAGGTGAGCCCAACCATAAATAACTGGGCTCATCCAGCACCAATAGAGAAAAGCATACAGGCGTGGTTTGTTTATTGTAAAAGTCAGCCTTAGGCAAAGGATTTAAAACTGATCAGCCTGCTGCAAACATATTATATTAGTCTTCTATTTATTTATTGCACAGTCCTTTAGTTTTATTTATTGACTGTCATTTCCTACTGTACTGCAGGCAGTGCTGTCACTGTATTTTCTTAAAACTTTCACAATAAATTTGTAAACATTAAAAAAATCCCAGCCATCCCATATTTTTATGCTGTGTTTTCCAGATATTTTGGCTTTTGTAGAAGTAATGTCAGTTGTTTACTTGATTCTGACTCAAAGAAAAAGAACCCAACCACCATCCTAGGTACTTTCTAGTTTCAGATGTTTTGTGTGATTGTAAAAGAGAAAGAAACCAGTTTTGACTGAGAGAATGAGCTACTGCAAACAATCTGTTGCTAATATAGTCTAATTGCTAGTGATATTTTGAGAAAACAATTAAATTGGAAGTGGGGTTACTTTGGTGTTTATTGTCTGTGACAGCTTCTTTTTAAACAGGCTCAAGGGCTGCTGAACTGAGGCTGTGATGATGTGTGAATAATACTTATCATCAATACAAAGCCAGCCAGCAAAGCAGGGAATTACAAAATGGTCAAACTCACCTGTTTGACATGTCAGGATGGGCAGGGATCTGTTACATGGTCAACATGGTCACAGGTAGCTTCTTCCTGTATTTGCCTCCTGCAGCATCAACGTCCTTTTATTGCCCTAGGAATTGGGGGGATGATGTTTAGGTACCTCCTGGGTTTGAGCTAAAAGTCAGTATAAATTTGGTTGTTGGAGGGAAAGGTACCATATACTGGAAGAAATACATTTGAACCATCAGTCTAACAGCTCAAGGGAAATGTCTGGGCAAAATTCCTGTGGATTTTCCCGCGCCCAGGTTTTCACTGCTGATTGTCGCTGTGATTAGTTCAAGGTGTAAACAGGCGTGCCCTCTGCAAGCAGACATGCTAAAAGAAGAGGTTGTCACCCACCACCAGGCCTCCCACTTCTTTTTTAATACCTCTGCTGGAAAACAGTCTCTCTCCCTCCTCAGCAGCAAAGCTGCTCACCTGGGTCCATCCGGTCCCATTTTGAAGACCTCCAGGCAATGCTCCAAAAACTTTGGCTGAGATGAAGCCATTCCTGTGCAACCTCCACCTGAAGGACTGCAGCCATCACAAAGAAGTTGAAAGGGCATAAAAGAGTTGCCTTGAGGCTACCAAAATGACTTTGTATAAGTCAGTGATATGGTTGGGTCAGCAGCATTTAATTGAGTTCTTGCCATGCCATCACATACAAACTACCACAGAAATGGCATTAAAAAGAGATAGTAATTCTCAGTTCAAAGAGGCCAGATCTTTGGAAATATGTGACATTGTAAAATGGTAACAATGATTCAGTTACTGAACTTGGTACCGCTGGAAGAGGTCATCACCAGCCCCAGTCCGCACCATCCTGGCCTTCAGCAAATGCTAGGGTGTGTTGCTACTCCTCAGTGTCAAGAAGTCCAGGCATGGCAGAGAGGACTATTTAACCCCATCTATATATTGGTTGGTGAGCTGCAGAGTTTGCATTTACAAGCTTTTTTATTGTGGCAGTAAGTCTAGGAACCACTTCTTTATATCTCCTATGAGAACAGTAGTGCTCACAATATCTTCCAGCTCCAGAAGTCGGAGATTTAGGAAAAGCATCAGCTGCCATCTAAGTGGGAACAAAATCAGATGAAAGGTTTTGACAGTGAGAGACAGTGTCTCAGGAGCTCTCTCTTTTTTGTCCTCTCTGCAGAAGTGCTTGCATCAAGACCTTAAAATCCCTCTGTAAAAGCTGTTTGTGTGAGAGCAGATGGTATTTCATTGTCTTTTGCCACTGATCTTGAATTATCAGCCTTTATAATGAAAATGCCAATTCAGCCTTGACTATTCTGCTATAACTCTACCAGAACCACTATAATGCACACTCCATATATACTGAATATTTATTATGGTACTGTGCATATTATTTATTGTATATGCAGCATATTTTGTGGGTGAAAAATGATACCTTATCTAAGTCAATGAGCATAACCCAGAAAAATATGGCAGAGTAATCATGTGATTCATAATTGACATCTGCTCTCCAAAGACTGGGATAGAATCTGAATTTTCAGCATGCACTGGAAATGCTCTTCTGTTTGCTGGTCTGGGCATAACCATGCCACTGCTCTGTCCAGCAGCTCCATCAGTCTTCAGTATTTCCATAATTCCCTGGGTGCATAGAAAAGCTGGGCCAGGCACATGATGAAAATATTTCAAGAAGTTCCTAGAAAGTGTTGATTTTTTCAGTGTCCATAAATAAGAAAATTAAGCAGATTTTTTCTGTCCAAATACTAATGAAGACCAGCCTGTGCTCATCCTCAGGATTTTCATAGATTCACAGTGGGATTTTATGTGTACACATGCATTCATGTATATATAAGTGTATCATCTGCTCCAATGTCTGTTGGATATCTGTCTCTTGGATATTACCACACAGCCTGGATGTGGCCAGACCAGCGAAACTTCTGCAGCCTCACCCCTCTCCAGCACTGACTCTTTGGTTCAATCCTATTGTAAACTCCCATTTAATGAATATGTTTTTTCTGGAACAGCATACAAGTTCCTTTCATGTAGTTGAGACAATGTGGTCAAATTGCTGAGAAAAGAGGATTCTGGGTGTGGTGGTTTGTCACTTTTTTGTCACTGATCCTTCCTTCTAGTCATGAGAAGCTCATGGGGCAGTGGGTGATCCAGCTGCATTCAGGTCCCTTTATTAGGTTGTCTCATCAGCCTAATTATTAACCAGATTTCCAGACTTAATGTATCAATGGATTACACAGGCATCAGTAAACAACTCCCCAGAGGAGAAGAGGAATTTAGAAAAATCCACAGAAATTACATATTAGGTAAAGTCATATCTGATCTACAGAGACTTGACTGAGTTTATGGAGAATAGAAGGTCAATGAAGCTGGAATTTGAGAAGTGGAGTTGTGAAGTGAAGCCCCTCAGTTCAACAAGCACCTCAGCTTAGGAAGTTTTCCTATTGCCATTTTAATTTTTCCTGCTTTTATGGATTCTTTAGTGTCTGCTACTGCAGCTGGGAGAAATCTAGAGGTGTCCCACCCCTTTGGAGCCTGGCTGCAATATGGCATCCTTGCACGTGTGGGAGGGAGGGCAAGGGGGGTGAGGAGAAGATGAGGAAGGGTTTAGCAGAATAAACAACAAGGCAGACATAGTAAGAGTTTTTGAACAAGTGTCCAAATCACATTATCAATAGCATCTAGAGACTAGCCCACGTCTTTATTGGTTCTGCTCTTGCTGCAGGAACGTGGCCAAGTTTGTCTCAGCATTTGAGCAAGTCTTCCTTGTCAATTACTTTTTTTTCATTTGGATAGATTATGCTCTTTTCGTAGCACACTCAAAAGCAATAGCTGAAGAGAAAAGAGGCTTCACCACTTTGATATGCAAAAGGCAACAAATTTTATGTATATATGAGGGGGGAGTAAATCCTGCTCTCACTGAAGCCTTTTGGAAGATTCCCAGTGACTTTACAGAGACTTTGAATTATGGCCAGCTTTTGCTTTTTTTTTTTTCCTTCCCCTCTTGCAAGATGTCAGGAATAAATATTTTAATTCAAAATGGCACTGTAGTGCCTTGCAGCGCTGTGGGCTGGGACCCTGTCCCCAGCAGCCTCCGGCACTTTTCCCAGCAATGAGGCGTGCAGCCGGAGTGCGGCCCTTCGGCGGGCACACTGGGGAGGTGCCAAAACATTGCAGAGCAAGGCCATCATCAGCCAGCAGACAGGCTGCTTTATGCTTTTGAAACTCACAAAAAATACATGTAGTTCAGTTGGCTCAGTGAACTGCTGAGGAACCTGCATGCTGTTTGCAATGTGCCTGCTACGGAATAGGACTTAGTAATTTTAAGATAATTTAAAAATATTTCAGGTTCTCTGGGTATGCCAGATCAATGGCAGCAAGGTCAGCAATCAGTGCTTTGTACCAAATAACGAAATCTGGTTTGGTTAGACTGTCCTTGCCCCAGGAGAAGTTGGCAGCCAGGCACAGAGGATGATGGCTTTACTGAGAGCAGGAGAAGAATAAGGCTTGCAATGGTGACTGCAAAAAAAACCTCTTTAAAAATTTGTTGAATTTTAATGAAGGCAGCTCTCAATGTGTAAGAGGGAGGATGCTGTTATGTTGCAGTGGACTTGCTTGCATGTCTAGCCTGGGAGCTGTTGTGAAGGCTCATGGTCTGTATCATGGGACTCAGTGTGCCTTGGAACACTGCTCAAGTAGTCAGTCATTTTATACACCCAGCATGTGCCCATACATATGGATAGGTAGAGACTTGCATGTACATTTATATATGTCTGTGTAAATCTGTATATACATATATGCATATATGTATACATATATATTTATAGACACACTGCGTATTATTGAATATACATGCTATACCTTTGTATAGCATGCATACATATGTATATATGTCTAGGCTTCTATGCATTTTTATGAGAAAAACAAAATATAAAAAAGAAACCAACAAAATGTAGATAACTAACAAAACATAATAAATACACATATTTAACATCTTGAGCCTTTGCATATATACAAATGTATGGGTGAAACAGTTTCATGGATATTTTACCTTTTCACATAATAAAGGATGAACCAGATTGCAGAGTGTTCATAGTGGATAATTGCTACAAAGTGAATCAGAGAAACCAAGTTATCCTCCTCATGTATGGGTCAATATGAAGAGTCACTCATGTTGTGACCAGCCTCCCCAAGAGTAGTTCTACAAATGGTACTTGGAAATGTCCTTAGAGAGATGGTGTTTGTCTTTGAAAACCATCTGGGCTACCTTGGTGGGGTGGTACAGCCAGCACCTGACACCCCCAGCACCACTCACATTACAGCTCTCCAACAGCAAATGTGGTTTCAACACGTGAACATCAGCTGTTAGCATGTTTGGAAGTTCAAAAACGAATCATTGCTTCCTAACGGTCCTACCTCCTGAATGCTTCTACTCCACCTATTACCACATCATTTAATCATCCTGGAATGGTACTAGGAAACATCAATCTCTGGCCAAAAGAATTTGAAGTGCATTTTCTGGATGTAGCATTAAATTTCTTCCCAGCAATACTTAGTCTTGATGTCTGTCTTCCAGGTAAAGAAGAAAGAGATTGCCTTCTCCTGCCAAAAGGGGTAGAGCAATATTTGTCCTGATTTCAGATGGCAATTGTTGGCATGCTGTTTGGAGTGGCTGGTATGCTGATTATGCAAATTCTATTCAAGAAAGAAAACATGATACTGTGTGGAAAAATAATAATGTGAAAATTGATAGTGTTTCTGAAAGTCAAACAAGCATCTCTGACGTCACTGTGTCACCTGGCTAATGCTAAAAGCTAATGCTAAGCCTGATTTTCACAGGGTTAAACCCAAACCACAAGTAACCGCAAGTAACAGTGATAGCCAGGGCTTGTTAGTAGGGACAAAAATTGGTTTGGGCTTCTCAAGAAGCAGCATGATTCTCCTACCCTGTGGTACTCAGCATGTACCCACAGGTGCTGTGAGCTGTGAGGTCTCAGTTGTGGGAATTCCTTCACCAGAGGAGCTCTCCTTGGCACAGGAAATTTTCCTTTTCTCCTCAGTTCCTGGTGTTTGAGGTCTTAATTTGTCAAGCCTTGCTTTTGAGCAGGAGAATAGCACAGTCCTTTGAGAGTGATGTGGGATGCCCATCCCTGTTGACAGGACTGGAGAGGGATCAGTAGGCCATTTCCCAATGCTTTTCAGATGCCCTCATTGAACAAGGGGGTGGTGGGGGGGACATCCTGGAGATTTCAGAAATGCCAACAGTAAAGGAAAGAAAGAATGAATGAAAGAGCACAGTTACATCTGCAGCTGATTTACCCATATAAATAAATAGTAGGTTTCTCTGGCATTGCCAGCACAAATAATTAAATGGTGTGTTTAGGTTCTAGGACACCAAAACACAGAGGGATATGAGAAAGAGTGACATGTATGTATTTCTCCCAAATCATATATTCATCTTTCTTTCCCCTCTATGCAATTAAAAGTTCATTAATAATCATATGTCTAAAACAAAAGCTGGGCAGCAGGGTTGGACTGGGCCATGCATCAGACAGCGTGCACAGGGAGCTGGGGGCTGCTGTGCCTGGACTGAGACCGGGGCTCTGGTTTTATTTAGGGCCACGCCTCAGCAGTTTTAAGACAACTCAATGCAATTACTCTGACCACAAAATGTTCTTCTAGAGCCTGATGGTCTCCAATGCCACCAGGAAGGGACGTACTGGGAGCAGGCCAGCCTTGCCAAAGCCTCTGCGATGGGGCTGTCAGCAGTCATCTCCCTTCTCAGACAGCCCCAAGAAGTTAAGGTCCACATATACCTGCCAGACCCAGGGATTAATTTCCTGTAGCTACCTGCTTTTTTCCTATGTGGGTGAACAGCTGAGGATGTGTGAGACAGATGCTGGCATCCAAGGCTTGAAAAATGTTCTTTCTTCCTCTTAAAAAATCTTTGCCAGTGCTGGGAATCTGCTGCCTTTGTTCAGGTGAAGTTCCCTTGGCATTTTTTCATAGAAGTAATGAAGACATCAAGTCTTATATGGATTCCATTATTATTTTGTTTTATTGCATTGTCATTTTATGAGGGACTTGTAGCCCACAGAGAGCAGGAAGGCACTACCAACTAAACCAGGGTGGAGAGCAGAGGAGGCACGTCAAGGATGCCTGGTATCGGGGAATGATTTCATCCAGAGCCCTATTGTGGCAGGGAAACAATTCCCGTTTACCAACAAGCCCGCTATTGTGCTGCTGGTGCCAGAGGACATCTGTGGCTGAGCAGGATTGCACAATTGCCAGTGTGGTCCCTGCCAGAGCCCTTGGCTCCATGGAGCTGGGACAGCAGGCAGGACTCAGCATGGCGTGTGGAACCGATAGACCTTGATGAGGCAGCCTGAACCTGGCCATGCAGCCACAGGCTGTCAGAATTTTGCTGTGAGAGTCAGAGATCCACACTGATACACCCCCTCCTACTTGCTTCCCTGCCCTCTTACATCAGTTTGGGGGTCCTTGGGCCAATCAAATGTGTGACCAAACAAGTAGTGTTGTAGCTACTGTGTGGGGTCCAAGCAAGAGAAGGGTGAGTCAGGTCACACAATCCTTTTATTATTTTTAAAGCTGGACTCCATGTAGGCAATGTTAACAGCAAACCAAAGTGGGATTTGTGAGTTAAGATGACAAGTGGTGTTGAAGTGTTTCAATCTCCTTATCTCTTTCCCAGACTTCTTCATCCAGAATTTAGATCATCTAAATGCAAACCCATGTGCCTCTGGCTTCCTCTTCCCCTTTCAGTTAATTTTCTTTTAAAATGGACATTGAATTTTTAGCCTGTCAAGTAGGTATGGAGCAGCTTTGAATGGAATGAAAGAGACACAGTGCTAATCTGATTTGCACATCCAAATTCCACTGCTAGCACCTCTGACCTGAACCTTCAAAACCCTCCAAGCCAGAAACACCGTATGTGTGGACAAGGAATCCACACTAAATCATTATCCATGAATGGGCACAAAGTCTCAGATAGTCAGAGAAGTTTGAAGGGTCAAAAGCTCCTTGGTGGCTTTCTAGACAGCACACAGCACAGCTACACATTGGCTGTGGGACTGTGGCAGCTCCTGAGAGGTCTAGACTGGGTTTTAAGGGATATGTAGGCATAGCTTTTAGGTTTACTGGTGTGTTCATGCTCACATGGGCACAGCTCATGTAGCTACATGAGCTAATTTTCATGAAGTGTTTTGGGGACTGCCAGAAATGCAGATTCTGCATAGAACAAGCTATGGCAGAGATCTAGGATTTATCTGCATCTCAGAAGGGTTTCATTGCATGCCCTGAGTTCCAACAGCTCTGCCTACCCAGGTTTGAAGCTACTGCAGGTCTGTCTCTGACTGTACAGCAGCAATATTCTCCAATTCCAGCAGCACACAGATCTGGTTGGTTGTTATGCTCCACCTTCTTCAACTAGCCTGTGTCCTCATGGGGGCACCCTTTGGGGTTATGATTATTGGTCCCACATCAAAAGTCAGTGCTGGAAGATAAGAAATTAGCAGATTTTTCACATCTCCTTTGAAAACTTGGAAACAGAGCTACATAAAAACTCAGCTGGGCTGCAGGAATGCTAACCAACCCCTTAGGAATGCTCTGCATGAAAAGAGACTGAGACAACACTGAGAGAATGAAAAAGTCAAAAGACGGTTTTAATTTACTTCCCTGTATGCCATGTGTTCACCAAGCAGGGACTGGGAGCAACCTTCAAGCCTAATTGTTGTTTCTCCATGAGGGCATTTATAGAAGCATCTGAGTGGAGGGACACATACTCCTGTGGTGTCATGTCAGAATTTCTACAAAACCATGTAATTTGTGCATGTGTGCAACCTTGTATTTTGTTTTTGGGTTGGATTTTTTTTTTATTTTCTGTCATAGGCTGCTGGCAGATAAAATACTACTCCCTCAGCCTGCTAGGAGTGTACACTGAGCAATTTCCAGCCAATTGGAGCTTTTCCACAAGATGGTACTTAGCCCAGTCTTTAATTGAAACAGGGCATGGATGCTCCTGGGGAGAACAAACGTCAGCCAAAAAACCAGGCTGAGATAGTCAAAGATATTTAGTATACAAATAAGAAGATGTTTCATAAATATAAAAACTGTAATTTACTTCCCAATATTTCAGCAGATTATCTTAATGCAAACAGCAGATGTATTTTGGAATGAGACAAATGTTTAGCAAAATTGAAGTTATTCATGTGCAGTCACACAGGGGATATTTGCATGATATTTTACTAATTGCTCTAAAATCTGAATTGTAGCAAATAAACAAACACGGGGAAAAAAATAAGCCAGCAGAAAGATTAGCCCCAGGCCTCTCTTTTTAAATTTTCTGAGTCTTACTTCAACAGCTCAACCTCTTTTCTCTGGTGTCCTGGGGTTCTTCCCCAGTCTCATCATTCTTCTCAGGCCTGTTACCTTTTTGCAGACTCTTGATTTTCCCTGTTGGGATTTCTTCTGAGAGGGGCTTGATTTTCTTCTTCCCTCAGAGTCCAAGACCCTCCCCTAGTCTGCAGTTCTGCCTGCTCCTGTTTCTTATTGCTTGACTGGAGTCAACAAGGATAATTTCCAATGGTCAAATTTTCATTATCATTTTGGGGAAGTACTTTGCTGTTGTACTGAGCTCAGGGATTGCCCCAAATAGGATTAGCCATAGAGAAAAAACAACACAAAAGGAGTAGATGCTTTTATAGTGGCCAGGAATTTAGACTTTGGTTACTTTAACCTTCTCTTACAAGTTTCAAGTTACAGCAGCAAGGATCAAGTTGTAGTTTCTGATTGTTATGACATTATTTTTTGTCAGGTCTATTTATTTGCTCTCCCGGAAAAGAGAACGTATTTTGAGACGTCAAAATATTTTGTTCGCCTTCATTTGATTGTAAGAGGAGCTTTAAGCGAGGTAAGAAAAATGTATGTTTATCAAAATGTTGATGCACACTAGATGGTTACATGCTTGCATATGTTCAATCCACCCAAAGGAATGCTGAGGGTACAAAAACTCAAGCAGTAGGAATTTAGCAAAGGTCAGAATTGAAACTGCTATGTCTTACATAGAAATCACATTGACTGGAGCTGGAGCAAGTAGGCTG
This sequence comes from Agelaius tricolor, assembly GCF_023055355.1. Taxonomy (NCBI): domain Eukaryota; kingdom Metazoa; phylum Chordata; class Aves; order Passeriformes; family Icteridae; genus Agelaius; species Agelaius tricolor. The sequence goes on along the minus strand of NW_027269261.1, from coordinate 16,600,575 downwards.
CAGTGTTGGAAACAGAAGTCCTTGGTTTCACACTACAGCTGTGTTTTACCCAAGGTGTTGCGGTTTCTTACAACAGTGAGTGTCTCTTATCTCTCTTCTGTCCAGCCATGTAGGTGGGTAGGAAATGTACCTCTTACACATGACTTCTATGGCAAAGGGAATTTTTTTAGCATCTGAGTCTTTAAGATACAAAATCACTTTGTAAGTCATGTCCTTAGCACTGAAAATTCTCCCTGTTCCATTCTGGATTCTGGAGGAGAGTCTGGGAGCTCTGGAGGGAGTCCAGCCTGATGCAGGGTGGACACCTTCTCTTAGCTCACATAACAAGCATTTTCAGGACCCTGCTCTTCACACTGGCCAGTATTTTCATTTTAACCTTCATTTTCCTTACAGTTGTGAGGTGCAGGTGGATGGGGATGTTGAGCTAAATGTACTAGGTGCATTTTAGGTGCTAAAAAATAGTATAAATTGTACATCTCAGTTAGTTCTCTGAAGCTTTGTTAAAGTACTTCTGTAGGGTCAGTTGGTAATTCTCCTGTAAACTGAAAATTTATTTTTTTTAATTGGAAGAAGAAGATTAATACAAAAGTTGATGGGTATATTACCTGACTAAATAGGAAAAACAAAGGGGAGAACAGGGCATTACTGTCACTATTCTTTTTTCTTTAAGGGAGGAGGTTTCTATTCATAGAGTTTACACTTCGAACTCATTAAAGTCTTTCTTTAGCCTCTCTCATCCGCAGGTCATTGCAGGAATAAGTAAAAAGGAAGTGTTTTATTTTAACAGAGTCAAACAAAGTACATGAAACACACGTTTGCCACTGCATAACATTCCTGAAGGTAAATCACAGAACCAAGCAGAACTTTTTTTTCCTGCCTCTGTTTTTTACTTCATTGAAAAGAGCTCAAAATATAATATTCTTTCAGGAAGCCTAAATTGTATTACTGGAAGTAATAGCAATCTCCTAAGAAAAATCCAATGGGACTCAGGCCACTCTGCTTTCTGAAAAGCTGCATTCAACTACATGCAGTGTTGCCTCTTTCCTGAACACTACTCTTATGGTTATGTGCAGGGAGCTTAGTGTTCAGGAAGATTTAGATGATGCCAAAGCAGCTGGATATTTTTGCACTGGGGTCTTCCAGGTGTTTCAGGCTTTATGGCAGTCTGGGGTCCTGGGAGAAGCTGTGAGAGTCCTGCTCATCCATCCAACTTTGGTCCTGCTCCTCACTGTTTAATATGCATGTGTAACTTCCATGAATGTTATGTACATGCATAGAGAGGGAAATAGATGCATTTATCTTGGCTCAAGACAAGCAGCATCTCCCCAGGGATCTTCTTAGAGGTTACTGAGGAGACAACAGCAAAGTGGAGTGGGTTGCACCTTTCTACATATGTAGGTTGTAGAAATTATTGGTGTGTTGCTGATGCTTATGGTGAACAAATAGTTTATTTCTGGGCTAAGAAACATTCCAATGTAAATACTCAACTGGCAGCTAGCTGGAAGTTTGCCACTTGAAGTTAAAAGGCCCGTGACCAATGGTGTCAAATTAACATTTCCAAGTTGGACAATGTACAAATGGTGTTCTTGGATCGAAATAGAAATAGATGAAAGTGGTCTATTGCAGTGCAAATAACAAACTGGCAACCAGCTGGTCATTGGAAAGAGAATATACTATGGGAATATGCTTTCTGCAGAAATACTTTATTTTGGAGATAAGTATCAACAATAGGAAGATGAGGCTTGTTTAACAAGAACCATATGGTCTTATGCTGCTTTTATTTCACTGACTGGCAAAGCCCTGATTGTCTTTTGTAGGTGCAGAATAGGGATTATTTCTAATAAACAAGAAGTATAATAAGCTGTTGATCCATTGTTGCCCTTCAAGAGTTATAAACAGGTTATTTTTAATGCACACGCTGATATTTCAGGAGACTGAAAGGAAGCAGAATTGAAGGTGCTTGCTGAAAAACAAAATTTTCTTCTGAGAAAATAAGCCAAGACAAAGATCCATTCAAGACAAAGTTATCAAACGGTGTGAAACCAATACAGCAATATTTCCAAACTGATAAATGGAGAAGTAGTAGATGGGTTCATTCAAAAGAAAAAGCAGTTTGAATTTTTGAGGAGAGAAAACAATAACCTGTAAAAAGTAACTTATGAGCAAATGCAGAATAAGGCAGAGACTTTGCTGAGGTTTAAGTTAACTACACAATTTAGTCTGTTAGCAATGCAATTAAAGATAACAGAATTTAGCATTGCAGTTTTGGTATATTCACAAAAGGAAAGGAAAGGAAAGGAAAGGAAAGGAAAGGAAAGGAAAGGAAAGGAAAGGAAAGGAAAGGAAAGGAAAGGAAAAAGGAAAGGAAAACCCAAGGGAATTGCAGCCTCAGTGGAAAATCCTGTTTTGGGAACTTTTCAAGTATGTAAAACATTGTCTAGAATTGTTTACTTTTATGGGTAGGAAGTTAAAAAAAAGTCAAGAGTGGAAATGGCATTCTTACCATAGCTAGAAGATCACAGTAAAATCAATAAAAGTCAACATTGCAAGCCCATTTTTTTTAAACTGGCTGTGTTTTGTTACTGGTTTGTTTTTTTGGTTTGTTTGGGTTTTTTGTTTTTTTGGTTTTTTTTACAGTGGCCAAGGTTTTTTATTTTGGTCTCAAAATGATACCAAATAGGAAATTACTAATTATCAAGAAAATATCAAGATTTGCACATGAAAAATATGGATCATGCATGCTGAGATTCACATCTCTCTTTGGGCATAAGTACTCAATCCCATTGATTTACACGTGTCTGAATACAGATTAAAACAATCAGGGATATCAAAATTTTGTTAGACTATATGTTGAAATACATCATATTACTAATTCTGCTGGTTTTGCTCACAAACTTCCTTTTTCTTCTCTTCTTTCTTTAAAGTATAGCAAATAGTGGAAGCATGAAGAAATAATACAGAACCTGAGGCATGTGAGGATTCAGTTGTTTGGTTTGACTGCCTTAGTTAATCTCCACTTTCAACTTTGACCACCCCTTCCCTAGGATCCCCTTGTCTTTACACTGATGTCAAAACAGCCATAAACCATTACTGTGGGTTTTTTGGGGCTCCTGATTCCCCCCTCAGCCCCTCCATCTGAGAAACGTCAAATCCCCAGCACAAATTACTGGGGATTAGAAAGTACTTTTAAGGCACCCCAATGATGAGGGTGATCCCACACTATCTGTTTGTGATGGAAGTACATGACAAGGGTGGTCCTCTTCCAAAGCTCTTGAAACGGTTGGGATGTTTCTCCTGCATGACTTGGCAAGTTGTTTACAGGTGGGCCCCGCTGGAACAGGACTTCAGATGCCAACACTTTCAGGATTCAGTTTTTCCAAGGTACCAGCAGCTCTCTAATAAATGGGAATGAAAGAGAATTTAGGTTCAGTGTCCATTTATAGGACCAGCAGTAACTTGGCAATGTTACCAACTAATAAACACCCATGCTTCCCTAAAGAGTGGGACTGTACCACCCCACTGTCCAACTCCCTAAAGCTGAGGAGGACCCTCTGATTTTATCTCTCCCTTGCTTTTCTTTTCCCCAGGCAGTGGGGATAGCTGAAGAAGCCTGTCATCATTTTATTGCTGTTTCTAATAAACACATATGGTGATGCCTATAACAAGAACAACAAGGAGCTGCTATTGTTCAGCACACAGCCATATGTGGGCTGTCCAGCGGCTCGGCAGCTGCATCGTGAGTGCTCAGGAATGTTGATAGCCCAGAGAGAAAGGAATGATTTTTAAGGGCTCTGAGCCTCACAAATAGTGTGTCTGCTTTACATACTGCTGTTGCTAAAACAACTTCTGACCGTGGAGTGCCAAAAGCATAGATGTGGTGTTAGTCACTACGAAAGTTTATAAGGTGATTAAATTGTTAGTAATTGCAATGCAGACTGAGAAATTAGCTGGGAGCTAATTGAAGAGAGCTTTGCAAAACAAAAAGGCCCAAAGAAGCATTTATATAAATATTTTTGATGTATATACACACACACATATATACATATATATATATATATATATATATATATATATGCATCCGTATGTGTGTATTTATACACTTAGCACCATTTTTTTATGTCAGAAACTCAGGCACTTGCATATCTAGTTCCTCACATAACAAAAACTTTGACCCCAGCACTAATCTATATTTCTTTTATCCCATTGGTTGAAAGGCATGCAATTTGCCAATTGTTTTTCTCCATTAACTACATTTCCTTTGGCCTCATCTGGCTTTGCTTAGGATGGATAATCAAAGCTTCTGTGATGCAGAGGCATCCCAAGCATGGTGGTTGGGATGTCTCATGTACAACTGTGTTTCTAACACTCTTATTTTCCTGATGCCATATCTAAACATCAACCTGATTGAAAATGAATAGCTCATCTGCACATCTTCATTTTTTCCATCAGTGTGCTTGAGGGGAGAGAGAGACTGCAACAAGAGAAAAGAGAAATAAGGCTCGATATCAGGCAACAATTTTTTCAAATTTGGACAAACACAATCAGGCAACCAGGGCTTAATTGAAGCCCTTGAATAATTTAACTGACTTTATGTGCATGTGCGTCTGTGTCTGTGAGAGAGAGAGAGAGAGAGAAAGAGATACCGAGTACCTACTGTAAATAAGAAGAGAGAGAGAAAATTGTAAAGGATCCAAAAATCAACTGCTTGCATATGTCTCCAACCAGGGATTTTAAAAGTCTGATTTAAATATCACAGTGCAAATTATTTTGGCCAGTATTTCTAACACATGGCAGGAAGTCTCAGTCTTATACTTCTTTTGCATATGTACACACCATCTTTGTGGCACACAAATTACCTCTATAATGGGACACGGTTTGAGTAACCCATAATGCTCCAGTAAGAACCACATCCAGGCATTCACAGAAACCCTAGACCAACACAGACTGCCAAACTCCACAACTGTTTTTGCCCAGTAAATGAAACCACAAACATTTGCATGCTTAGATACCCCGACAAAAAGTAAATAATCTGGATGACGTACTTTTCAATATCATATACAGTGGCATGAAAAAAAACCAGAGGGTAAAAAATTAACTTCTGTTTGCTGTGTCTTAAGGAATTTTTTCCAATGGGTGAAGCTGAAATGCCCACACTGATTTTCCTTGAAATAACAAAGGGCCATATTTTCCCCCTGACAGGTGTACGTGGCTCTTGGTTCCTCCTGGGAGTAGTGGCAGAACTTAAAAACAAAACCCTGCACCAAGGCCAGATTTTCAGAGGTCCCCAGCATCCCTCAGTTCCTGTTGATTTGTAAGCAACATGCAGCTTGAGGTTTTGCTCATTCCTCAGCTGAAACTTTCAAAACTCGTGATTTCTCATGAGTCAGTGTTTTATGTAACCCCAGCTTGCATTTCTCCAAACCCCTCCCAAGCTGGGAGTCCTCCCACAGCCAACCTCAAATTCTTCATCTCTGCAGCTGACAACTTCAACCCTCTTTTGGCGGCACAACAGACCCCTCTGTGCTGCTCCTGGAGGGTTTTGAAGACTTAGTGGGGCTCTCCTGGTGCTGTGGGGACAGAGGCTGGGTTTGTTTAGCTGAATTTTTCTTTTCAATTGCCTCAAACAGCATCAGTTTTATCTATGGCCTGGCCAGAAGAAAAGCCAAAAGAAAAAATTTCTCATGTAAAAGTGGTAGGAAGAGAAGGCACTGATTTGGTGAACCCCACTTGCTGTTTGCTTTCTGCAGGCACCTTGGATGGTGACTGCAGTTCACTCCCTGGTACACTGCTTCACCCTGAAAGCAGCATGGTGAAGTTAGGTGCCTAAACATGCTGGAGAGATGGCTTTTCACACCATAAGTTTTTTCAAATCATTATCTTTAGAGACACTAAAATATATAAAACCAAATGAAAAGAGTGGGAGATGGTAAAAAGCTAAATTACATTTTAATTCCTATTTTAGGTTGATTTTCCCTTGAGAGGTGGAAAATATCAACATGTGATTCTTCTCCTAGCAGATTCCCATTTTTGGGTGGAATTCATTGCTGGTGGGATAAACCCTTCCCAACCTCAGTGTCAGCACAGTTCTCCCATCTCTCAGGGCAGACAGGAACCCTCCTGCTACTCACAGGAAGAGGGATGCCTATTTTGGTTGGTCAGCCCACCCCTACCAAGCCAGACAGGAGTCTGTGAAAAGCTTTTATGTCCCTCATTCACAAATTCTTCCTCCTCAGTCTTGGAGGGGGAAAGCGCCAAATTCCATTTGGCCGACACCTACCTCCTCTCCTCCTAAACATAGCAGAAAGCACAAATTGGTGCTTTTTTCCTACAAAAACAAAGCCCCAGTTTACTGGAGTGGGGGCTTGTGGACACTGAGCTGGAGCCACTGCTTTATTGGAAATGTTTGAAGATGTGACAAAGTGTGAGGAAACCAGGCCACTCAATGCAGTACAGTGGGAAGCAGGTGGAAGGGCTGGAAAAGCTGTGGAGAGAGCTTGGGCTCCCCCCAGTATTTGAAGTGGAACCATTCGTACCACAGTGTGTCCTTGCTTGCTGTTTGAAATGTACTCAGTGCATTCAAATGAATGAAACAAGGAACAGAGAAGCGCATTTTGGTGTACCTGTCCAGATACTGCTGGCTTCTTTTTTGTGCAAGTGATTGATTTGCATGTCATGTGGCAGGAGTACCTCAAATATAGGCCCTAGGAAAAAAAAAATACATAAGAAAGAAAGAAGATTTTCTAAAAATCAAAGCAGAACAAAATAAAGAGCAAAAAAAAAAAAAAATCCTGAACAATTTCCTAAAATAAATGTTATTCTTTTGCCTTTCCATGTTTAATCCTATGACTGTGTGTACAAATATTCACAGGCAAAAATACTGCCTGGTGATAAAATAGTCCTACATAAGCAATTCTTTGCAATATTGAGAGAAACCATGGAGAAATGTGAAGATCAGGCGAGGGGGAACACATGCCAGCTCGCTCCACTAACCTACTTAGATGCAGCTTGGTAACAGCAGAATAGCCAGCCATCTGATGCTTTGGATGCTGTGACTGTGTGCTGGCACTGAGCAGACCTCAGGTATTGAAACCCTCTCTAGAAAAAGGAGGGGATATTTCTTATCCTTGTTATTGCAGAAATTTTAAATACATGTCTCTAGGGTTGTGGCCAAGTTTTGCAGTTGCAGTGATTGTAGAGCATGAGGATCATGCACCACAATATTGGGATTTGTCTCTTATTCCTTGTCAACCCCACAACCCAGCACCTTTCCAAAGATGAGAGCATTTTCACCTACATTCCTCCAGGAAAGGGACACATTTTTATGCAAGTATGTTAGTTTGCCTTATAAAGGTTGTATTACCTCCATACATGTGTGTCTGGTCATACCAATGGGTTAACATTCCAGTGCTGGGGCCTACCTTGTGCTCAGGAAGGAGCTAATGGGATGACCATAGGTTTTCCTGGAAAACTTTGATTAAATCCTTTTGCAGCTTTCTATGCCTATAGCCTGCTTTTTTTTTTTTTTTTTTCATTGCAGACCTCAAAAGCAATCCCCTTGGACATGGTTATATATATTTCACTGTAAGTGAATGAGAACAAAACAAATAAAAACACAATGAGGCTCTTTCTCCGTGCTGCTACTTTCTTCAAACTTTCTGCTGAGGATTTCCAACAGCATTTGTCATCACATGGTAAGGGCTCTGAATGAAATTATTGATGGTAGCTGGGGGAAAAAAAAAGGGAAAAAAATGAATGAAATCCCTTGAGACAAAAGGTATGTCATGAACTTCCCCAAGTTATTTGTAAATATTTCTGCCAGTATCAATAAATCCCTCAAATTTCAAGATAGGCTACATTAATTACAGGATGGCATTATGCATTTAAAGGTTGCTGAAAGTTATATCTGTGATCAGTCATGCTTGAATTGCACATTCACATGAAATATTTGTTTTTTAAATACATTGGCATGCAGGCTAGCAGCAATAGCCTCCACAATGTTTTAATAGATTTTTATTAGTTTGTAGTTTCCTTGTTATCTTGTTTTACAGTATGTGCATTCAATGTGTTTGTGTCTGTGCTCTTCATGCACACATCGCAGGATGCCAGAACATCCTTCTGCTTCCTTGTTTCCAACCACTTAGTCAGGCACTTGAACGTCTTCCAAATCTTGTTAAAAACCAGCAATAGCACTATCACTTCTTCTTGTCAGAGTGCACAGAAAGGGAGTGATGGAGAAGGCAGTGGGAAGGTAAAGGAGGAGGCTGAAAGGTCAGGAACCCCCAGTGTGGGGGTCTTCATGGATATGAAGCCCAAGTAAAGCCTCGGTGCCGTGATGCCCAGACCTGATTTAGGGCTTTCCACTGCCTCACTGTGGGGTTTTGATTTACTTGCCAGATGCAAAAGCACTGCAAAAATGCTCCTTACTTCTAAATTTAAAAGTTTACAAAGCAAAAATTCCCTGACTGAAAATAACTGAGTATTTTTCTGTGCTGATAAAGATTAATTATATTTCTATATTAAACTGTCTCCTTTTTTCCCCAGGAAAATTTAATGTAATATTCAAATAGAAGTGGGGTTTCTTCTGGGTAAAACAGATTTAAAAGTCAACTTTATTTTATTCACCAATTTTTCTGAAACTAAACTAACTAGACAAGTCCAAGCTAGATTAAATAAATGCTACAAATTTACACTTCTGGGGAGTTGAAAATTGCTCCTGAGAGTGTTCAAAATGTTTCAGTCAGGTGCAGCCTTGCTGGGTAACACTGGGATTATGCAATGCTGGTGGTCCTGGTATGACCATTAATGAACTCCATGCTCAGAAGTGGAGGGAGCAGGGAATGGTAGTTTCCCTTGGATTCCTCTTGCAGATGTGGATTCTCTGATGTCTAAAGATAGTTGAGTTCATCCCATTGCCACTGGTTGCCTTGGCTGCCTGTCTCCATGAGGGGGGAATATCTGACCAGTCTGACTGCAGTCACCCAATGAATTTAAGTGTGTGTTGATGAAGGTGCATGCCCATGCACCCACACACTCAAGTGGATCGTGATGAGCGCCCAGCTCCAACAGCCTTTAGAAACCCAGATAAAAATAACATCACCTTAGGAAACCTTGCTGTGCGTGAGTGGGATAGCTGCAGGGCTCCCACTGCCTCCCGAGAGGGGCTGGGATTTCAGCTTCAACTAAGGAACTTGCCAAAATGTTGTGACATAGTCATTGCAGGCCATCTACACTGCAGCCCACAGTTGTTCATGGTCAGCAAAAAAGCTGGTCAAATAACATTTATCACAGTGCCTAATATTTATCTCTTGGCCTATGCCCCACGTTCTGAAAAACTTATTTTACAGGTTCTTTTTTTTCCCCCAGACGACAGGCTAAATGCAGGGCTTACTGATATAATTCTCAAAAGCAGTCCTTTGTCACGTCTTGGGAGAAAGTCTGAAGTCAAGTACCAGGTTTCTCAGCAAAGTGTCTGTGGTCCCAACCAGGCATGTACTGCAGGAACACACAACCATGTGCCAAAACATCTGCTCACACTATCTCCTTGCAGACATGGGCTCCATCATGTCAGGTAAGAGATATCCAAAGGCCTGAGGTCATGTGTTGGATCTTCTTGCTCCTCCAAAAGGAAAGGACATGGGTGAGCCTCTCCTGTTAATCTACCTGTGCTTGGTGCAGCAAGGATGGAGAATTATTAATGTGGGCTAACATAAAAATGCATTTTTCAAATGAGTAGTTGCTTCTTCAGAAAAATGGCCACCCTGGTGACCTCAAGGCTGATACACTCTTGGAAACTGAAATATTTATGGTAATAGTGATGGCAGAGAGAAGGAAATATCTTTTGTAAGAAAACACGGTGCATAAACACACAACATAGGTCAGGCCACATATTCATTTCACCCATAAGAAATTTGTGCAAGTGCAGACAAGTCCAGGTTTTTCTCCTGCCCCCCAAAGAAACATAATCCAGAGTTTATATCGGATGGTTTATGGGAGTTTATTGGAATATCCAACAGGGTTCATGTAATGTGTCATAAGGTAGAGCCTGTTCTTTGGTGATTTACAAGCAGTGTGTGCCGGTGTTACTGTAATTTATAGACCACAGATGGTCAGGGGTGCCCCTGCTGACTTGTAGCCAAATAAGAAGCTGAGCCCTGCATGTCATCTGCTGCAGGTACCTCTGGCTCACTTCTCCAGATTAGTGCTGGTCAAGATCTGCCTTCAAACCCAGAGGGTCCCAAGGCCTTTGCCTTGCAAGCTGAGGCTATTTCAGGAGGGGAGAGGATACAAATAATTAAGGCTGGGGGAAAAAGCCCTAAGCCTGTCAGAATGACACCAAAGCAAAATTGCTTTTACAATAATAACTTCCCTTTTCAAGCCTGTTAGTTCACTTGATGGCATATTGCCACCTGTTAAATGGAAAATGAAGAATGTCAGTCACCCCTTTTATGTACCAGTCTAAGAAAAACATCTCCTCTGCAAAATTTTCTATATATTCGTAAATCTCCCTTGTAATGAACCTTAGGATAGATCACATCTTCGTTCTCATCATTTTATCCTTTTAGGTAATTACTTTTCAACTATGTTTTACTATGACTTTCTTTCAAGCTTACCTAAGTCTTTTCTTCTTTAAGTCTTTTCAAATAACTATCTGTTTATTCTGGCACTTTTTTCTGATGCCCCAGGACTTTTCTCCCAGTGGGTGCATGAGGCAGACGGAGGACAGGACTGGCTGCATTCTCACCCAAGCCTTTGGGAAATTTACTCTTCTTGGCCAGGGGATTGGTCCCCTTTTCACTTTTAAATTCTCTGCTTGACAAAGTTCATCACGTGACCTCATATTTCTCCCGGGCGTGTTTTTGTCCTTCTGCGTGTGGCCTGGTCCTGCCCGCAGAAACACCAAGGTGGTCTCTGTCGGGATGTGCAGGATCCAGGGACGTGCTGGATCCAGGGACGCCTGGCTCTTGGCTTGCCCGCTGCAGTGAGGTCACGCATTTTAATAGCACCGCCAATCCCCTTTTTAAAGGGCATTGATTAGGTTTTGTTAAAATAGGCTTTGAACTCAGCTAACCCATTTGCCAGTAGGACGTTTCAGGGCATTTTTTCTGCCTGGGCCACACTTGACACCTGTTGGCAAGCACAGCTGCAAGTGCTGCTTAGAGAAACCTGCATCCAAGCCCAAAATTGAGTGGCTCAATTTTTTCCTTATAGTAAAGACATAAGAGAATTTGGTGGCTTCTCTTGTTAATAAGGAGAGGGGAAAAAAAAAAACAAATTTATTTTTCTTTATCGAGATGAAGGGAAAACACACCCTATAGACAAAAGAAGCAGAAGGAAAGCTGTAATGGAAAGAAAATTGACAGCCTCTCAAAACTCAGGTGGCACTTTCCTTTTCCAGTTAATTACAGTTTTAATTACATGGCTTCTTGTGACTCCTTGATACCTAATAAACTAGACTCTGTGGGGCGGCAAAGTTGAGTTTTGCTTGAACTGCAGGTGTAAGGCTCAGTATGAAACATAAATCAACTTCTTAAACATGTTCCCATGGTGTGTTCAGGCTTTTTCTTCCTATTTGCATGTAAAAATCACATCTTTTCACCATTGTTGGGTAAAAAAAAAAGAAAAATATTGAAGCTACAATGCAAAAAATATTACCTTTGTGTCTTTGGATATGAAATCCCCTTTTAGAAAGGGTGAAAAAAAATCTTTTATTATTTTAACCCCAGATATAATAAATTTTAAAGGAGTTATGCATTACCCACATACTGCCTCTCTCAGTAACCTTTTTTTTTGCAGGGGATGTGGGTGCATAAGATAGAAAAGTTCTTTGGCAGAATGAAAGCAAGGGGAAATTGGTATGTGGAAATAAAGAAATAATCAGCCCATAGGAGCTGCCTCTCCTGAAGGTTTGGAAAACAGAGAGTGCCTGTTTATTCTTTGTGTATTATGCCATGGAAATGTGTTCTCCAGTCAGGTCCAAGCATGTGCCATATATTACCTCTGAGCGGGGTAACACACTGATGACCTGTAGCAGCAAAAAGCTGGAGACAAATATGGTCCAAAAATTCACACTGGTCTCATTCCCATGGGATATGACAGGTCACGAGTCTGTGGCAGGAAAATCTACTGTCAAGATGGTCAATGCAGATTTCAGTGGAAAATTGCCCATCTTCCCTCTGTCAAACCAAACAAAATTATTTTAAAGAAGCAGGGGAGGGGAAAAAGAGAGAGGAAAACAGACAGTAGAGCTTCACATATAGCATTTAGATGGTGCAAAACATGAGCAGCAAGCACGTGGCACGTGAATGTATCAACAAGTCCTTCTTAACCTGTGAGACTGGGAAGGGCTGGTTTTTTACTCTCTTATTAGTTTTAACTTCAGCTTGTGATTTGACTTTTGCACTCATTGGTTTTAAATGAGTTATTTGTTATGAGTGAAGAAAGAGAGCTCTGGGAAATAGGTGCCTGGGTAGCACTTTTTTCATGGCCAGTAGGTGGAAGGGGTTGGAAGCAGGGGGGAGCAGGGAATCAGCACTATCCATGGCTGGAGCAAGTGTGCTGAAGTCAGCAGAAGGTCTTGCTTGCTCCTCCAAGGGCTTCATGCCCCTGATTTCCACCTGCCTTCCCCATGGCACATCCCAGCCTCAGACCCTGTTCTCTGAAAACCACTGACATCTCACTGACACCCACAGTGTTCAGGGCCACCTGAGGCACAGTCAGAGGCAACTTCCTTTATAAAAATGGGATATGACTTGGACAAAGCAGGGAGATTTCAGCCTTAACTTCAATAAAAATCTTGCCTGAAAGACAGCCTTCCTGCAGACTAGACTTGTCTGGTGCCATTTCACCTTGATGTCCTGTTGATGAGTATTCTTGGTTGCTTGTTGTTGTTGGTAAAGATCATAATTTATTTTCCCCCCCACAGTCTGGCTATCTCCTTTTTTTTGCATATGGTGCTTACTTGAACAACTCCACCTGCAAATAACAGGTTTCTGTCAGATCAATATTGTGTTAAATCCCTTGGGCATAAATATCTTGTACTCTTGTGGTTTATTTGTGGGCAATGTTTGGGCAGTCCGAAGCAAAAATGTGGGGAGCTGGACCATGGTCTGCAATTTCTTTATGTTATGTAGTGTAAGTGAAATAACAACCCAACCCAACAGCCAAGAGAGAATTTTCAAGAAGAACTCCTCCTACCCTTCTCCCAAATAAAGTGTTCCATCATCTTTTTCAATTAGTCTTGGCTTTATTTTTGAAACCACACAAAGAGGCAAGTATACTGTTCCATCTAGCTTCATATACAGTTTTTCAGAGTGCAAAAGGCAAGGTAAAATTAAGGGAGCTAGAGAAAAGGAAGAAGACTGGGGAAGGAGAAAAACAGGAGTTTAAAAAGTAAAGAAGTTTTTAAAAAGTTTAACTCCAGAGGGCCTTTATTTAGAGCTGTGTCTCTCACTTCGTACTGGGATGGGTGAGTGAGGCCTCAGAGCAGCAGCAGGGGATGCAAGCTCATGTTGGGGAGAAGGCTCACATGCCTATGGCTCAGCAAGGGGATGGAATAATGGTGATGGAAGAAGCAGCAGCATCATGAGTATCTGTCATCCTAGCACTCCAAATGGTGTGGAACATGAGAAGAAAGAGGAGAAAACATCAAATACGCTAAAAATCTTTTCAACAAATAAATAAAACTTTCCAGCTGAAGCAAAATAAGCATTTTGTTTAGTTCTAAATGCCTCCACTGGAGGTTTTTGAATGAGGAGGAAAAAAGAAACATGCATGGGGTGGGGATGAGGCCATCTGTTTCTGTACACATTATGTTGCCTGTACCTGGCTGGTTGGGAGCATAAATGGTGTGGGTGACTGGAGAAAGTGCAGAAACATGTGAAGAACCATCCTAAAGTGAATTTATCCCTGCAGGAAGACTGGCCTCATCATGGAAGGGGCGGGTGGTGATGCAGGAACAGCAGTGTTGCGTGCATTAAACCATATTCCACCAATCCATATGGCAATGTGGTCTGAAGTCTTTCAAGACAGTTCCAACTCAGAAAAGTCTTAAAAAGTTTTCAGATGGCATTTTTATGGTCTGCTGAAACACAAATGTCCATTTTTCTTTCCACAGAAAAAGTTTATCTGGAGGAAGGCGGGTGGGAGTCAGCCACCCTCAGACCCAGCCGCCCGGTTCCTGCTTCTGAGCTGGGCAAAGGAAGCATGGCAGAGTGGGGAGTGTATTTCTTCCCCAGTTTTTGGAAAGATGTGCTTTAATAATGGCATAACAGACAGTGTGTGAAGGAATACTGTATGCAAAAACGATCCCTTTGGGAAGGAAGCCTGGAAGAGGTTTTTCTGTCTAAACTTCAGAAGCCAGTGCACATCTGTCCAAACCTACCCGAGGACAGAAGAGTCCAGGTGATAGAGATCAGCCTCGCTTGAGGCACCACCACTGAGGTGGGGTAGACATAGATAGGGAGGGCTTTTTTTTCAGAGCTGAGCACCCCACACCATACTGGGATGGGGTGCATGAGGCATCGGTGCAGTAGCAAGGGATGCAGGCTCATACTGGGGAGAAATCATGTACAGCCATGGCTTGACACGGAGAGGGAAGGAATGGAGAAGCAGTGATGGAAGAAGCAGCAGCATCCTCATGGTGGCTACAAGAGCTGTTGACCATGCCTTAGCATAAACAGTCACCAGCACCCATTGCTCATGTCCTGGTGCTCCTACCCAGGGTAAACATTGCAAATCCAGCACTTTAGGAGATCTATTATTTTCTGGTTAAACAAGTCTATCTATTGTTTTAACCATCTCAGCTTTTTTTTAGCTAGTCCCTCATAAATTCAGTCCAAGCTCAGCTGAAAAATCCTGGTTTTCAACTTTAAGGAGGAACATGACTTATGATTTACTAGATAGCTATGTTGTGCTTAACGTAATAAAAGTCCAACGTATGTAATATGTATGGGCTACTGTATTATAAATATTTAATAACTTTTACGGAAAAAAGAAAGTGTAGGGGTTACAGAAATCACATTAAAGCAACTAAGTAAATGTAAAGAAGGTTAAAGTGTCTAACTCTATATGGCACAAAGGCTAAAACAAACCAGATCTGTTTTCTAGATACTTTTTCCACGTACAGCTGTAACTGTAAATAAAGCAAGAAATAAAGCAAGTACTTAAAGACAGGCAAACTGAAAAAAAAAAAAAAGATCTAAAGCATTTGGTTGGCATTGATAGCAATCATTTCAAAAAGCCCTGGAACATTTGAAGAGAATTAGAAAGGATTTTGCTGGAATCAAAGGGAGAGCACTTTTCATGGCTGGATGTGTATTTGGGTATCTGCAAACTGATTAAATCAGAGTGAACAGAACAGCCTTGATCATCCAGGACTTTTAAAACAGAAGAAAGGGGTTTTCCTGTTTGGGCTCTTTTTTTCTCACTCACACATCTTACAGTTTTCGTTCTTCTGCCTACTTGATGGTAAAGT
Source organism: Agelaius tricolor (assembly GCF_023055355.1). Lineage (NCBI taxonomy): Eukaryota > Metazoa > Chordata > Aves > Passeriformes > Icteridae > Agelaius > Agelaius tricolor. Next base: position 16,585,103 of record NW_027269261.1, on the reverse strand, counting down.
AACGTTTATTTTGGCACAGAGACTCGCAGAGAGCTTTGAAAGGCCCTGGAGGTTAAGCAGCTACAGAGTGCACCAAACCCACGGGGTGAGCAAACCTGGAAATATTTAGGCTTAGGGGTTTTAGGTTGGTTTTTTTTTTTCCATCCTAACCTAAGTTTTGTTCTTAAAGAAGAAGTGGATATCTTCACATTTCCCTGCAATATCCATTAGGAAGCAGACAGGGCTCCTGCCTTGCCACCTCGCTATGTGCCATTCCGTTGGCAGTGCCAATTCCATAACCAGCTTTCCTGCTGCACAAGCCAGAAAAGGCTTTCATGAGGACTTTGATGTTGCTGGTGATTCAACCTTTGTATCAGCCAAGTGTAGAGAGGGGGATCAATCCTCCCTAAATTCCTGGCTTGCCTTTTCCTCCTTCACACCAATGGTGTTGGTGGTCTTGGCTCTTTGTTCTGCCCCCCGTCCCGGCCATCTTGTGAGGGAGCTGGGATAATGCCTTGCTTAATCAGCATGTGACAGGTAAGTGTTTCTGTTTGTGGAAAGAGTACAGAGAGAAGTAAGGCAAAACATTAGAGTCAGCCTTGAGTCCTACTGATGCCAAAGAGTGCATCTTCTCCCCAACCTCCAACCTTCCCAGGTCCACTTTGGCTTGTGAAGTCTGCTGAAAAGAATTCTCTCTTTCTTATTTTTCCTTTTCCTTTTTTTTTTTTTTTAGCCTCCTCCTGGCCTAGGCAATGTACTTGGCTGGCAGGAAGTGTGGGAGGAGGGAAGAGGGGACTGTGGCAAAGGGGATGGGAGGGAGATCCTCCCCTTGTACAAGGGCTCACATTGGTGGGGCTGTTCCCATGTTCCCATCACCCCACTCCTCGCTCCTCCCACCCAGCCATGGATAGAGGAGGGCAAGGCAGGGATGGGATGAAATCAGCAGAATGATGAGAACTGGGTGTGGGGAGAGTTGGGGGTGGCAGGGTTAGGTGTTTTCCCCTTTGTCTCCCAACATGTGTGTGATAGAAACTTTAAAGCTACAAGTGTGGGATGGATGTACTGCAAATCCAATGCAAACAAACAAAACAGGCAAAGTGAAAATGAAATTACATTCATCCCGTGCTTTTCTACCACCTCTGTGCAGTCAAATTCAGTACACAAGCATACAGGGTAACCCAGCTCCAATATAGGTGGCAAGAGCCTTTCCTTTCCATTTGATGGAAAGCGGAAGTTGTTTTTACATCAGGGAATGGATCTTCTTGTAATTTTCCCTAATGATATTTAGAAGTCATGCACAGTCTCCAACACCCAGGAACTGTTACATTTTTAAAACCTTGTGTGGATTCCCACTGGAACCCATAGAAGAGGAAACAATCCTGCATGGCTCTTGCATGACCTGGAGCAGCATTTCCCAGTTCCTGCCTGGGGTATCAAGGGCACTTGGCCACACAGCTTCTTCCCTAAGTGTGACTCATCTCCAACCTGCCAACCAGCAGCCTGGTTTTATGGAAAATTAGGGGTAAGAAAACTCACTTCACACTGCTGACAAAAGCAAATAGCAGTGCAAAGATGGCTGATTCATCTATTAAAATAGGCACCTTTTTCTTTGCATATCACCCTTTTTTCTAATTTTTTGCAGTATTTTCCCTGCTACAACTAACATCCTAAATAACACTAACCCACCTCCCTGCTACAAACAGAGAGCCTTTACAGTGCTACAGAGAACTATTTTGAAGGTACAAATCATTTGACCTAAAGACTGTCCCTGGAGTGACAGTGCTACATTTTCACTCTGCCAAACTCTTTATTTAGCACATGCTAAAGAACATTTAACATTTAAAGATCCCCCCTGTACATCCTCTAAATGTCTCCATTCTTTGCTTGTAGATTAATATGTCTTCTGTGAAAATGAGATAATTGATTACAGACTTGTATTATTTACAAATGAAGTGTTGTTCATGTATTGACCTTTCATTTCTATAGCTCAATACTAGTCCTTGTATAGCATTTTTAATTAGTGAAGTGCTTACAAGAATTACAAGAAAAGAGCTTCTGTAGATGCTTTTAATAAAAGGAAACTTTAAGATGGCCTGCACATTTGAAACTGCAAAATATAATATTTGATCAGGTTCAACATACCAAATCTCTGTTTGGAAAGAGAAAGAAATCTCCTGCTTCCAAAGGCACCACAAGTGTAATGCAGACTGCAGGGGATGATCAATAGAAACAAGTGAGTGTTTGCCCTTCACCCTTCTCTGGTAGTTCTTTTCCATCAGGGGATTAATTTCAGCCCAATCTTCTTGATGAGCAATGGGCAAAGCCCATCTGAGCATTTCAAGATTATAAAATCAGGGGATTTAGGCATATTCACAGAAGCAAAGCTTCCAAAATCAGTGGCTGTGGAACACCAAATGCTGTTGTGAAAGGTGCTAGAAATGCCAAAGAGGCAAAATGTAGTAAATTCACCCTCCTGAAGCAGGACAGGGCCATCTGACCTGTAGAGTCAGGTTGGATTAAGTAATGGTGCATGTGGTGGATAGAGTAGGCAGCCCCATCCCTGGCCATGGTGTTGCACTCAATAGCTATGAGCTCAGGATATCTCAAACCCAGCTGAAAGAGAGATAAAGGGAAGGAAGCAGCAAGAAATAATGTAATATGGCATAAATACAGTCCACAGGAATTTGGAGTTTAGAAAGAAATGTGCTCTGCTTGGGAAAGGGAGGACACCCTCTGAGGCACACCAACAGCCTTGGGGAAACTTTGATTTCAAGAATAACCAAGAAAAACCACTCCAGATACGAGTTTGACTTATTCCTAGTATAAATGCTTTGGTTTGGTTTAGTTTGGTCTCTTAAATGAGTACTGTTCCTAGTGAAAGCAGGGATTTGGATGGGGAAGAAGTGTGCTGGAGGCAGGCAGCTCCACAGTGTGCTAGCCAAGCCACTCAAGGTGCTCATTTCAGGTGGCTGATCAAAGGAAGAGATGCATAAACCATTGCATAAACCATTACATATGCTCTCCAGGGAGTGTAAACCATTGCAATGCTTAATTTCCACTAGTAGAGTCAGACAAACAACAACAAAAATTATCTAAATTTATCTGGAAAATGTGCTTCTAATAAATCTCCAAACAGGCAGAGCTCAGGTTGATTCCACCTTCCTTCTCCAGGAGGGTGAAGGAGGATTTTCCTCATGGAAAATATTGAATATATTCAGACTCATGAATAAAAATATATGAAACATAAAGCAAATAATTTAATTTCTCAGTAACAACGATGTTAGTTACAGCTATAAAACAAATCTTGTAACTGCAGAAGAGGGATTTTTAAAATCTTTTTATTAATTCAACAGAAGCATATTAGAAATGTCTGTCATTACAAGTCTGGAGAAAAGTATTAGGTTCGAATAAGGTCATTGAGGACAGATAAAGAAAGTAAAGGAGGGAAGGCTTAAGCACTTTTTCAGCATCCTGTGTATACAAATAGTACAAATCAGTTTTCAGAGTGTCTGTGTTGGGGAACCTTCACCCCAGTACACATGGTTACATGTAACATCCACTGAACTGATGAGAAAAACCTCACATCATCATCTTTCAGCGCTCTTTGAGCTCTGTGAGCTGGCTGCTTTGACACTGGAATTGTTTGCAACATGTACTTTATCTAAGGCATCTCAGGTACCAATTTTTGTTGAGGGGCTTGTCATGTTCACCTCTATCTTCTGTCCTAGTGATGATCCCCTGTTCTTACTGAGCAGTCACTCCTATTCAAGGATATTACAAGAAACAAAATCAAGCATATATTCAAAGCAGCTGAAACAATTCTGCTGTTTATGTTCAGGTCTACCACACAAGGTAAATCATACATCTATGACACAAACCATGGTGTAATTTTGCAGAAGGTGGCAGCAGTTTTTGGGCAACCCCAGTTTGTGGCTCTCCCCAAAACCCCAGTTTGTGGCTGTCTGTGCAGAAAAGTCCCTAAACAGGGCCCATCCATCTCGCATGATCAAATTTTTAGCCTTCGTCACATCTGAAAATAGCAGGGTGGGGGTGTGCTGCTTCTTGAACACAATATATCCCATACATCCAGATTTCTGGGCTAAGCAGGATGCAGGGACCTCTCAGATGTGGAGCCAATAGGGAGCACTCTGGCTACCTGGGATTTTATAAATCTTTCAGCTATCAGTCTTTCAGAGCTCCAAATGCAAAATCCAGCAGCCTGGGATATCATGTGGATTTATGACTTGGGATTTATGAACTGGTCTGGATAAAATAAGAACTGCCTGACTTTTCTTTTTTCTTTTTTTTTTAGTTTGAGAAAAAGAAATCATAAAAAATAAGACCTGATTCTTTTTTCCCTTTTCAAAGCTTGTTGTTTATACAAATGTGGATGTCTTGTATATATTCAATTATTTGGATTTTTCTTCTTATCTGTGTGCTTTCTGGGGCTGGAAGCAGAACAGAGAACAAGCAATGCTGCTCTCACAAGGTTTCCTGCCTGACAGGAATATCCTGAAGAATCATGCTTTTGGGGCAGTCCCAGCCCTTCTCCTAAAGTTAGGAAAGGTGCTGATAAATGTTTAGGAAGGTTTCTGGGTGTTTCCCAGCAGTGGGGTAGCTCCTCACCATACTGCTGCCTCAGCACTCACCCATTTTCATCACTTTCTCCCCTAAATAATTTTGCAGCTCACTTTAATTTTCATTTGATGCATGCCGAGTTTTTGTTATAGGTATATATGCATGCCCACATATATGTGCACAATCACATGCCTTCTACAGCTGCATAAACATACACACATGTATGTTTATGAGAGAGTATTATGGGTGATTTTTGTAAAGGTTGGAATAGATGGTCTTGGAGGTCTTTTCCAACCTTATGATTCTTTAATTCCATGATCCTATTAATTCTTTTTTTAAAAAACAGTAAAGACTATCTGGTTTTTGTTACTAGTGAACTGTATATATTTTGCATGAGAGCCCATCCCAAAGGAATTTCTAGTCTTTCCTCTAACTTGTGACATTCCTTTTAATATTTCTCATCTTACAAAAAAAAAAAAAGGAGATGGTATTTACCTTGGTCAGGAAGGTATATATTTGGTAATGTCAGATATATTTTTGTCCCCTTTTCTGATTGACCCTTTCATACCTCTGCTAGCAGTTTCTGAATAATTTTCTTCCTGCAATCCTTGAATTCTGCTCATTCTTTTATGGATCATGGTATCCCTTAGGAAAAAGCAACCTAATAAATAGCTCAAGTCTTTCAACCTCCCACCTTCCCCATCCCCATGGGCACAGTGTTCACATGCTAGCACTGCTAGACCATGCCAACACTTCCACCCCAGGCTGCTGAAACATTTGCACTCACTCTTCGTCTCCTCACACCTCAAGCTGGCACCACATAGATGCTGCTGGGTTTAACCTCCGCATGAGACCTGCACACACGGGTGAGCATCTCCTCAGCTTCTGAAAACCTCTCCAGAAGGGAAGGGGCCGTGCAGGGAGGGCACATGAGGAAGGGTGCTCTCAGCACTTCTCCTGGTGGTGCCCCAGCCACAGAGGCAATGCCACACCAGCAGTAGTGGACTGGGGATGATGCTTCTGGAGCAGCTTAGTTTTGCTCTACCTGTGAAGGACAAGGTTTTACATCAACTTTGGTGCCTGAATAACCTAATGTGGGGGTGTTTATCACAGCAAGGAATTCAAGTCATCCAACCAAACCCTCTCCTATCCTGAGTGCCACGGCATGGAAATGCAACAGACTCAGTCTAAGAAATGTCAGCAACTTACGCTTTGTGGGTCTGAAGGAAAATGTGATGGTTTGTTTCTAATTACTGTGAATTCAGAGTGGAGCTTTTTTCAGCATGACTTGCAGCCCAGGAATAATTTGATTTGGAGATTTTTTTTAATAAAATAAAGGAGCCCAAGTCATGTCTCAGAGCTAGATATAAATTGCTGCTTAAAAAAAATCCAAAATTTTATTAGTTTTTATTTATCCCATGTGAATTTTCCAATTGCCATCTCTTTTTAAACTCAGAAGTTACATGGTGAGCAACCAGGTTTAGGATGGGGAGGCCAGGAGACTGCTCCCTGCCTCAGCACCTCCCTAACTTCAGCTTTAGTTACGAAAGTTTGCTGAAAATTTCATGTGAATTAATGAAATTTTATAAGCAGTGGGGTTGGTGGTGTTTAGAAGTATGTCTTTCCAGTTTTCACCCCACTGAGCATCTGTATCCCTGGTATCTTTGGTATCTACTGCAGTTCCCATTCAGGCACTGGAGACATTTTGGGGGCAGAGTGGGGGGAACTTGGAAAATAATTTTTCTTCTCTGCTGGCTTTTTCTGTCTACTTTTCACATTACTGGAAGCTGGAGAAGAAGAGGTAGGTCTTATTGTGGCCTCTGGGATGTGGTAGCCACACCAGAGCAGCTGTGTGCAGGAGCTGGGGAGGACAGTGGAGCAGCAGTTGTCTCCTGGGGACATCTCAAGTCTCTCACCCCTCTCCCTACAGCACCCAACACTAAGAAAACCCACCAGACACTGATTGTGTGCCAAAAGCATCCTCATTTGGCTGCTTGGTCCTGGTACATGGCTCCTGCTCTCCCCCAGTCCCAGTACCATCTCTGGCATGGTCCATTAAAAATTATCTCTCCATCAGAGGGTGAGGGAGGGGGCTTGGGGCTGGCTCTGGTGAAAGGCACTAAGTGTCTGGACCCTGCTAAGTTCAAAGGCAGCCTCCCTCCCACCCCTAGGAGGGATGTAGCTGGCCGGAGGATGGCTGGAGGCCACACAGACGGGAAGGTATGTAACAATCCATTTATCACTTTGCAAATATTAGTGCTGCTTGCATTTGCTGCAGCAATATTTCTTCTTGGAAATTGGTGAAGTGAGTAATAACAATGTTATTTATTCTAAGACCTTGGAACTGAGAAGCAATAACAGGGGGACTGTTCCCTTGAAAGCTTCAGAGGTGCAGGAAATAAAGTGGGGGGGGGGGGGGGGGCAGGGAGAGAAGGACAGGAAATAGACCAACAAAGATCTGGAGGAGAGAAAGACATTGAAATCTCATGTCTAATTTCTTTGCCCCAATGGTAATAAAATGCTTTTTGTAATGATTTATATATAAACAGGCAGGGTGGGAAGAAGGGTGAATATTTCAGATTTATCTCTGGCTGGAATGTCCTGCAAGGTAGCAGGGCATGCAGCTTGGATTCAGGGTCTGGCAAAGAACCTCATTCACCACAGAATCTCCTCATTCTCTTCTTGCATTTTTTTTTTTTGATTCCTGCACACCCCACCCCCACAACCTCCCCCTACCCCTTACATCCCTTATCTGAATATATAAGGCTGCCCTTTGCTCAGATTTATGGGTTGGGGCAGCACTGTGTGTATTTACAGTCTCCTGACCTGCAGACCTACAGCTGAACAAGAGCAGGAGGAAACCAGGGCCTGTTCCATAAACAGAGACAGATACATGGGGGAGGCAGCATGAATTGTGAGCAGCACTTAACATTTTTAACTATTTGGCCAAGCCAAGGAATTAGTGATTAGATTAGGGGCAAAGAAAAATGAGAAGCAGGGTTAAAGATTTAGGAAAGGTGGGGAAAAAGGACAGCAACAACCAACAGAGGCCCCAGGTTTGGCATGGGAAGAAAATAAAAGTTATTGGGATGATATAAAATGTTTTCCAGGGCAAAAGGGAAGAAATGAAAGTGAACCTCCAAAGCATTTTAATCAAGTTGTGCTTTTCTTGGGTAGGACCAAACAGCGCTTTTCAAGTCTGATTATCTTTTGAGGAGGTAGATTATTTAGTCTGTATTTATTCAGGAACTAATTGCCTCAGATTAAGTAAAAAAAAAAAAAAAAAACTTTACTCAATGATAATAAATATTTCTGAGGTCCGTACCTATCAGTTGCTTTGTCAGTAGAAATTCAGTGCAGATGAGAAAATATTTGAAAGGGGCCAGAGGATTTACTCAACTTCTCAGAGGCAAAGGCAGCAAAAGTGGCAACAACCTGGAAAATAAATATATGAAATGCAATGTATGTAAGGGTCACAATATAGCATAAGTATATCAACATGATGAACAGCTTTGATGAAAATGGTAAACAAAACCACCCTCTCTTCCTGTGGCTTGTTTTACATTGCAATAAACCACTGACTCTATAACCTATCAGAACATGCTGAGATTTTATGCATCATTTCCAACTACTATTTGAACATTTGGTTTAGAGTAGTCATGAACCATAATTAATGGGATTTTTTTGTGTGTGTGTCCTGATAAAAACCAAGCTTTATTGTATTTTATTACCTGTTGGTCCAAAGCTCCATATAGATGATGTAAATTCATTGTAGGTTTTAGGCTGGGGAAATAGAGGAGATGGGGGCTTGCACATGACTATGATGAATTAACATTTACATTTTCTAATCAAACCCAGAAATTTAGGTTGAGATGCCCTGTCTAAATTTTCTTTTCTCCTATGAGTGAGTTGGTAGCAATGGGACACAGAGATTTTGGCCCAGCTCAGCCTACCAGGAGGAAAGGGGGAAAAAAAAAGCCCCAACAACCCAGGCACCACAAAGACCATGGAGATGAATGGCTCTATTTTATGAGCCATAAAATTTTTATTCATCTTGACACCGAAACAGGTTTAGGCAGCGAGTTGACACGCCTTAAATAAATAAGTGGAATTAATTCCCCAGCTCTTGAAACAATAGCAGAGTGCCCGTAACACTGAGAGCTGCCCCGTTGTTTCCCGTTGCTGCTCGATATTGATATTATTTGTGGGTTGTTTTTTTTTTTCCTCTGGGGCCTGGTTGCTCCACTTCAGATTCTTCCCCTGTTTTATTAGAGGTTGAAAAAGGTTCAAGACCTGGTTGTACCACTGCTCCCACCGACAGCTAAAGAACCAGTTTGGCGTCTGGTTTGTCTGTTGTTTTACTGCTGACCTTCAAATCAACTTTCCCCCCTGACCCCAGGAGGCATCTATCATGACAAGAGGCTGTTTAACACAAATGGTGCCCATTTATAGGGGAAGAGAGTCAGAAGATTTCCTTGGTTGTTGGCTTTTTTCTTTTCTTTTTCTTTTTTTAAATGAAGAATTTGGTTTTTTCACCCCTCTTTTCTCAGTCACCACAGGTGAAATCCCTCCTAGCAGCTGGCTTATGAAATAATGTGAGGGGAGGCCTTAATGAGCTGAAAGCACCCTCAGCTGGAGATAAATATATGCAAATGAGATGCACAAACAAAGGAGCCCGGACAGAGAAATATCTGCAATTCCAGCAAAATGCTGCCTGCAGCTAGAAGATGAACAGCTTTGATAAAATGGTAACAAAAAGCACCTTTTTCTCCTCCAGCTTGTTTTACATTGCAATAGAGCATTGTTATTGTAACCCATTGGAGCATGCAGAGGTTTTCTGCTGCTTCAAAAAAAAAAAAGAAAACCTGTTTAAACATTTGTTTTTAAGGCATTCATGGGCTATGAGCAATGTGATAGCTTGGAGTTTTTTGGTGGCTTGTGGTGGGTTTTTTGGGGGTGTCGGTTTGGTCATGGTGGGTGTTTTGGGTGTGTCTTTTTTTAAGCTACTTTTTAATATATATATATTTAGTATATATATTACCTGTTGGTCTGTCTCTGACTTGGGTTGCTGGTGATTTTGGTCGTGGTATTTTGCAAGGGGGAAGGCAGGGTGGGGATGGCTGTTGCTACTCAAAAAAGAAAAAAATAATAACCCAAGTTTTGCTTTCAAATTTGGAGGGAAAATCCAAGTTGACAAGTAGTAAGAAGCAGCCAGGGGGGATGTGGGAAAAGAGGGGGAAAAAATCCAGACTTGAACATTCACCAAGCAGCACCCAAACAGGCAGCTTTAATGAAAGCAATCAAGCCTCGGAGCTAATTCAAAGACAGACATCTAACATGGTGATTTTAATAATCTTTTAAAAGGCAATCTCTAACTTTAAAAAGTTGCTCTTTTTAATTTAATTTTGGGGGGGGGGGGGGGGGCGGGTGTTGGTTTATATATTGCCAAAACAAACACAGTCACTAAAGTATATTTTCAGTATGTATAATTAGCATATCTAGAAAATGTCTTCAATTAGCCCTGTATTTTGAGGGAAGGGGGAGAGGGTGGAGGAAGGAAAGAAAGACACTTACTTGGGATGAGTCAAAGACGTTTTCCAGGGGTCATCATGTCAAAATAATACCTTTATGTTCCTGTCCTTGCCTTTATGAATCCTCCTGTGTGAACATATGGAGGCCTCTTTACCTATAGGCTTCTTCTTCAGAAAACAACTCTGACCGATCGTCCCTTGAAGATAGGCAAACCTCCCTTTCTAAAAGGCAGAGGAGAAAAAGACAGAGAAAATACAGTGCTGTTTAACTTTTAACCTTATGATATCATTAAATAGATAATTATGGAATTACAAATGAAGGGTAAACACTATAAAGTTTAAAGGGCCCTTTACTCCAGGCACTAACCACAATTTTTATATCTGGCAAGAAGAAGAAAAATAGACTTACCTTTAAGGAAAAAAATCCCCCTCTTTCTTTGGCACTTACAGATATTAGAGCAGACAAGTGTCGGATTTCCTGATGTCAAGAAGATTTCCTAATTTTTCATAGCCTTCTCCTGTTGCATTTTTGGCTCGATGTGGGAATCATCAATTTAATTTGTGGGGCTGCGCACTGGAAATCAAGATATACGTGTACGTGTGCTTTAATGAACCCTAAAACCTGACAGGCAGCTGTCTGCTTGCAGTTGCCCCAAGCTCAGGATTTCAAGAGTTAATAAAACTTGGTTCTATTAGGACAGCTTTCTCTTTGCAGCCCAGGTTTGTAGCAGCATAATTATGTTCAACTGCTGCTGTTTGAAAAGGGCAAACAGCATCTTAGGCGCAGAACAATGAAATTACAGCTGAGATTTAGGTTAGCAAAAGCCGTCTTCTGCAGGCTTTTATGATTCATTATTTCCCATTAAATACAGTATTAGAAGTGTACACCAGATAGCTCATGGTTGCTGCGCTCAGAGCACATTATCTATATTACACAGGTCTGGGGAGCAGAATTAGAAAACTTTGGGGGAATGAGCAATATGTGTTTGCTGATAGAAGTACCATATGGCTCATCTTCCTCAATTGCTTTCATTGCGACTCTGATGCTGGAGAAATTAAAGTTTTATTTGATGTGGCACAGCTTAATGAACTGTCTTCTGTTAGGAAAATTGAATATGTTTCCTGTTATTTGAGCACAGAGCCCTCATGGTTTTGGCTGATGAGGGATGCATTATGTATTGTTTATTTAGCATTTTGAAAACAAAAGCAGATATTGGAGGTAAAATTGATTACTGCAGGATGTGTTATATAATCACATTTTTCTCTCTTTAAATTATGGCCTTGCCTATTGTTTTTATGGAAGCATTTTTTGAGGAGGGGGGGCAGGGTGTCCTCAATAAAAAAAAAGTAGAGGTTGTCGAGGCAAAGTATATAATCACTGCTTTGTTTAAAAGCAGCGTTAGAGCTTTTTAAGTTTAGACAAGGACATGGAAAAAAAAAGAAATGCACTTACAGATGTATTAACCTGCAGACCCAGTGGCTGCCATGCCATTGGTCTGGGGATGCTTGAGGACTGTGTGTGCACTGGGGCTGTGTCATTAGAAGAAGACTCATTTGTTCATCCTAAGTGGAGGACACAGAGAGGGGAACATCCAAAATTCAGGAACCAAATATCCTGAATTTCCCATTTCTTAGTATATCGGACAGAGTTAATTGCAAAATGTTAATACCTGCCAGGGTGGGGGTGAATATACAGAAGGGAGGATACAGAAAATTGCAGTGCCTGTGTTACCAGGCACTGCAATATCAGTCATTTATTTGGGGCAAGAAACAAGATATTGATGGAAAGATGGCTCAGATTAAAGGCAATGTGTGGTTTTGGCTTTGTTTGTAGTGTAAACAGACATGCACACACCAAGGACTATATACACCCTACTATAGACCCATGTCATTGGGGTGGCTGGCAGCAATAAGCCCAGTGATAGGCAAGGGCTGTGGGTGCTAACCCTTCTTCTCTCCAAGGGAGCAGACAACTGTACTTCAGCTCTGAAACTTACAGGCAAAAATATATTAATGCCACTGTAGAATGTTATTCTTATTAATTCCACTTCTACTTGTTTGAAATCCTGCCCCATGACACCCTCTGACTTTTGCTGTTATTGATCTCCCAGGAAAAGAGAGGTGCGGATCAGGGAGCAGTGAGTGGAAGGCAAAAACTGCCTGTGATGGCTCAGTGCTTCTCTCCTGCCCTCATGCTGCTTTGACAAAAAGACAATTTGTCTTGTGTGCCCCACAATGTTTGAGGACTCTGGAAACCGTGCCTGTTAAACAAGCACCACACAGAATCTAAATACCATCCATTAAAAGAGAGTCCAAATGTGTTTATAGCAGCAGGCCAAGGCGCTCAGCCCTCGCCCCGGAAAATCTCCCATTGACGTCAGCAGGGCTTGTGCTTATGCAAAGAGTGCAGGATGCTGCCCTGCACCTTTAGAAAGAAAAAGAAAAAAAAAAAAAAAAAGAGTGGTACTGAAATGAGGATGTTGCTCTTGAAAACGTCTTGGAGTAAAGTGGTTAAAGCAAAGCCTGTATAAACAGTGACTATATTTTCCATTCTGTATCACTCTTCAAACAGCTCCCTGCCGTAATTTCAGGTGAGTAGAAAAATAAATAAACTATAGCATGAGAGGAAGAAGAAAAAACGAGAAATGAAAAAAAAAAATACATTGCAACCATGGCTGCAACCACAAAAGCTTAACTCCTTTTATCCAGATCTATCTCCCAGAGAAGAAACTGGTGGGTTTTTATGAAAGGCTGCTCCATGACAGGAGCCTCCTTTGAGGAAGACCATTATGCATTGTTATCAGCATGGCGTAATTTGACTGTTGACAAAGTATCTGTGGCAGTGAGAATGAAAGCAGTTAGAAGTGTGTCGGGTTGTAATCAAGAAGATGCTTAGCTGTGCAACGCTGCATCTTGAGCAGATTTGAATCAACATTGCCTTGAGGGGACACACACACACACAGACACAAGCACACACACACACACACACTCCCCAAAGAAAAGTCCATTAATTTTTAGTGGGAAAATTAGAGTGGCACTTGATGAAGTGAAATTTGACATGCGTTAATTGCTCTGCAGCTCTCCTAATTAGAGATTTTCAAATTCTTTTACTGCTGTCAGCCTGATGCCCCATTGTCTTGCTGGACAAATAGTAAAATTGCAAATTGGGTTGATAAAGAAGTTGGACTTGAAGATATTGGTATTTAGCTTGTTTGCTGCTGATCATCATTCTCGTAAGAGAGTTAGGGTGTTGTGGCTTATGAAGGGCATTTGGGGAGAGAAAAAGTGCAGTAAAATTCTTCTTCTTGATAAATAGAGAATCAATGATTTAACAGAGCTCGTTTAAAAAAGATTAAAGCATGCAAGAAGTGGACAATAAAGCAATGGAGTTGTAAATAACTTTTAATCTTTGTTAAATCTGTCTTGCATGAGATGTCAAATATCATTCACTTTTTAATAAAACCGTTAAATTCAGTTTATTTTTCGATGCACGTCGTTCACAGTGTGGCAGATGGAGGCAAGGGGTGGGGTTCAGGTTCCTGCATGCCTTTTGCCCTAACCTGAAAAGCAGCATAGCAAGAACATGTTCTATATCAGAAACTAGTTATAAGGTTGTATGAACACATATTGGGGCTGGTTCTGAAAGCATGATTTTGTATCTTTTGTTTTCTTCCTTCCCCTCATTCTGGATCATGCCTCCCCTCCCTTAGCCTTTGAACCCCTCTTAATTCATTAACATATTGAATTTTTTCAATTTTCCATTTTCTTGCAATAACAATATTAATGCCAAGGCCAAGGCCTGATTGGAGCTAAATTACTTGTTACCTGCTGGCATTTATTTATATGGCATTGAATTATAAAGCTTTGCTATTGTCATGCCTTGGGCGAATTGTTTATGACACCAGTAATAGGAGTAATTGTTATTGTTGAAATTACCTGTCAGCTACCCATAGCAGTGGCCCTTGTCCCACTGACAAATAGTGACAGGGGAGAGGGATCCTCCGCACGTCCTCCTGATGACTTCTCCTCTGATAATAAGGAGTGCAGGGCCTCTGATAATTTGCCTGTCACTGTTGAGTGCAGCTCAGAGAGAGTTGGCCAAATTGTTGTCATTCACTTTGACAAAGACAGCAAAACGCTGTGGAGCAGGAGGAGGATTATCTAAATAAATGAAAGCCCTCACACGTCCTTTGTTTTGGGTTTTTTTGGGGGTTGGGTTTTTTCCCTCCCCATTGCCACTCGCCTGCTTTTATGCCAGAGTTGTAAAAATGGGCATAGGTTCCTCAGCAGTGTAACTTAAAGAGTCAGCACAGGGTAGCGGGAAACGACACAAGGGCTTGTGCAATTTGCGTGCTGTTTGCCTGAAACATTTTGGTTTCTAAATATAAATTAAATTCTTTATGGATTTTTGAGGGGTTTGATTTGTTTTGTTTTTTTTTTTTGGTCTAAGGCTGTCTGTGTTTTGGCAATTAGCAACTGTCATTGCAAGAGAAAGGATGGTGTTTCTCTTGCATGGATTTGATTTTATTTGATTATTTATTCTCTTATTTTTCACAGTCAGCAGCATTTCTTTCAGCTCTGCTCTTGCTCTCATGCCTGGCCCTCTGAAACATGCCCAATGCAGCAATCAGTGTTGCCCTGTGCCCAGGGCTGCTGGAAACAGCTCTGCTCTGCTCTGCAGCTTTTTGCCCTCCTGAGCTATTGCAATATCAGCTGAATTATCTTCACCAAAAATATTATTTCCTTTAGGGAAGGAGGTTCTGTCACTGATAAACCCAGCAGAGGTCTGTTAGCTGCTGCGAAGGAGCTTTGTGAAGAGGCGGTGTTATTTGTCAGAGCCTATCTATTTATAAAAAAAATAAAATAAATTACAAAAACTCCCCCTTCACGTCCTGTGACTGGTGTGCACGGGAGGACGCCCACGCTCGGTGCAGACTTGCTGCCAATCACACCCCGACACTGCTGGAAAAGGGAGATATTTTACACCATCACAGCAGCCAGGCTGCATCAGGGATGCTCAAAGTGCAGGTTTGGGATGAGCACATTACACCCTGTCTAATCCAGAGTCGTCCACCCTGCATCCTTCACATCTAATCCTATAATAGCAATAATTTCCCCTTTACTGGTCTTTACACTCAGGTAATGACTACCTGGGGTACAAAGGACCTCAGGGGCTGTTTTAGGCCCTTTGCCCCCAGTAGCCAATCCCTAATTGATCAGTAAAACTTCCCACCAAGTCACTGATGCATCATGTTATTTGCTGTAACAATGAGGTTTGGTCCACATAAATACCTGTGGGCACTGCCTCACCCCTCGATTTGCTCCCTGAAGGAGGAGGTCTAAATTCCTGCTACCAAGGATTTTCATCAGTGGCAAATAAATCTGCTGAATTCAACTCTTTCATTTGTAACCATTGGGCTCAAACGCATAATTTAGCCAAATTATCAGCTGCCTCCATCTTCCCAGGGAACGAGTGCAAACAACGTTTTAGGAACAGACATCTAAATTTAGTAGGGTTTTGAATAATTGATAGGCTGGTGTGACAGAAGATAGAAACTTATGTTTCTAATCATCCCAAAGCATTTCTCCTTCCTCCCACCCCCCAAAAAGAAGTTGCTTTTTTTTGCAGTTAAATATAGGGAAGATGTCCACTTAACAAGTATAAAATTGTGATAGCATTAAGAAGTTATCCGTGGTAATAAAAAGCATGGAACATGCCTGAGAATGTGATCTGTAAGGCAGATAATTTTTAAAGATGGAACTTGTCCTTGCTTTGTCTGGGGAGAGGCATGTTAGTGATCCCAGAAGGGGAGGGTAAAAAATATAACACACATTTCTAACTGAAGATATTTAAAATGTATAATGTATTTCGGTATGTTACTGTAAGCTGCTGTTTGATGTTTTTTCCTATAAAGCTTAAATCAAGAATCCCAGATATGGTTGTGAATCTCCTGCTCCTAGCTGCGTCAAAAAACAAAATACATTTTAAATGGCTGTATTACCAATATCCTGATAGTCTTTAACATACAAGCATAATCATCTTCTCTCTATTTTCTCTCTCCATTCCTAAATACAGTCCCAGCAACAAAAAGCCCACCTTTACATTTCAAGCTCATTTGAAATGTAAACTTTTAGCAAATAAGTGATGGCTTATGGAGCTGCATCGCCGCTGTGGCTGGCAGCAAATTCCTTTTTCTCCCTCCTCTCAGTGTAAGGGGTTTGAAATACCCATCAGTGTCAAAAGAAACTGCGCAGATCACTGCTGCTCTAAATAAGGCAGAGCAATGTTGAGAAAAAAACTGCCCCCCCCGAAAAGAAAACAAAAAAAATCACTCAATACATTAAAATGACATTTCTGTCCCATGTCAGTCCAAATGACTAAGTATCATGTTTTGCATCATTTCAGAAAGATATTCTTCAAACAAATTCATCATATAAACAGGCAACAGGCTTTTGTTTGAAACATTTCAGATCAAAAGTTAAGGGAAGGACAATTAATATTGCCTATTAAAATCCCTGTTATTGTTAGAGATATATTTTGTGGTTACTGACTATAAATAAAAGCAAAGGAACAGAGCCACGGTTTCTCGCCACTACAGATAGAAAAAGGCAATTTCCAGCTTTTTCTGTTTTGTTTTTTTTTTCCTCAAAGTTGCTCTTAAATGTGTTTGCTGAATAAACAGGATTAACTGTATTTAAAACAAGAGATAAAGAACAGCGTTTTACTACACTGAACAGTCTGCAGGGTTTCCAGACTCCTCTGAATGCACTTCATGCCTGGAACATAATGTTCATATTTTACCTTTTTAATGACACCGTATAGAAGAAGCAAAATATTTTTGTAATAATACAAATATGGAATCGATAGGGAATGGTAAAAAAAGAGCATTTTTACCATTTCTGCTTCTGGCCAAATGCCGGAGTGGTGGGGTTTTTTTTTTTCTTTCTTTCTTTTTACTTTTGTCTTTGTTTTTGTTTGCAGTTTTGCAGCAGGATGAGAAAGCAGGGAGGAAAGTATTCCTGCTGCTGAAGGGGCTTTCCCTTTTCCTCTGCCTGCAAAAACTCACCGGGTGCTGTTAAAACAAAACTAATGGCGAGAGCGCGATCCGGAGAGCCAGCCTGCTATCAGCTGCATTTCAATGGAGGCTTTCTCAAAAAATAGGTACAAAGAAAGGAATTTAGACAAATTTGCCTCTTAACCTTTAAAGATTTCCTGCCTATTTCAGTATGTCCCTTATTACATTAATTTTTTATTTAAATTACACCATTAACTGGATATGAATTTATCAAGAATACATATATTGATTTATAAAACAGTATCATTAATTATTATAATAGCTAGATGTAGCTGATATTACAAAGCCATTTAAAGGTTTTTAATATAACTTGGACATACATAGATAGATAGACATTATGGACAAGACTACAATTTAAACTGGCTACCAGCAGTTAATGAAATCCTTGATTTATCTTCTCATTTAGAGATTGATTATGTTGTTGCTTTGTAAAACTATTTATTTTATGCCATTTTTCAAAGGATGTCTCAATAAAAGTAAAAGATAAATAAAACATCCAGCCAAGTCTCAAAGCATATTTGGTTTTATATTTTCTTTTTTAATGCTGCAGCTGTTAATGCATTACTAGTTTGGAGAGTTGTCACGTTTAAAGTGAATTGGCTTTCATGATAGCAGCTATGTTTGCACATGCACAATTTTCTATGTTTGGATTGAAAAAAAAATAACAAAAAGAAGAAAAAAAAAAAAAGATGATGTCTTCCCCACAACATTATGCTTATTTCCTAAACCAAAACCCAGCAAAATGCCTTTCTGGCATAGATTTCTTAGGCATAGTTTTTGTTTAAGCTGTGGAAAAATGGGACTTACCCTAGTGCTGCAAAGCAGTCAGTCATGGAGAACATTTTGATTTAAAATGCAATCTGAAGAGAAGAAAAAAGAGAGGGGGGAAAAAAAAAAAGAGAAGGAATGATATAAACAAACAGAACACCACTTTCAAATTCCTCCTAAAATGTTCCTAGCTTAACTAATACATTGGAAGTTTAAATCTTTACACATTATTCTTGAGGGGCTATGTCTCTGGACTCTTTATTTATATCACTTATTCTTGTCTGGCAACATATGTTACCGATTTATTATAGTATTTTTTACTGTTAGCCAGACAAATGTAAGGGCTAGCTGAGGAAGGGTAGTTGCATCTGATGAGTTTAACAATTGCAGGGCATCCTTTAGGGGTAGCCAATGGGCTCTTTTGAAGCTATAATACTCACCATTAACCATTTTCATGCTGACATATTTTCATTGTCAAAGTTGGGGCTTTCCCTCATATCAGCTTCTTTTGTATTCAGTGGCTTCACAGGCAAACCAAGCAGTGTGGCTGAGTTGGTCTTCAAGCCAAGATGTCTCAAACGACCCTCTTATATCTTGGCATCTAAATCTGCATGGCATGCCCCCCACAACTGAACAAAGAAAAATACATGCAGAAAATAATACTTAAAAAAAAATCTTATTCTATCCATGACAAATAATAATATAATCCATGACAAATGCAAACAAATCCTAAGCACAGGCAGTCAGATTTCTCAGGGCCATTACTGACACCAAAAGGTAACAGAGAGGAAGACTTTTCCCACCAAAGCAATCTCCTCCAAATTCCCATTTTAAATGGATGCACCAGCATCAGAGGGAGAAATTGCAAGGACAGGTGGTGAGGTGCATGTCACATTTTGCACATGGTGTTTTTAGGTCACCTATTCTGGAGCAAGATCTTGAACTCTCCCCACCTTTTCCTTCCTACACATTCTCTGTCCTGTCTCCTTGTTCAATGGCAACGTCTTCCTCCAGCTCCTCTGAAAACTGTACCCCTGTGTCTTGTTTCACTCTTAGAGCCCCATCTTGAGCTTCTGGGAGCCAAAAGGTTTGTGCAAACTGGGGGGACATAATTCCTAATATCTCCACAATTTCAAGCCCTTTGGTACCAGATCAGACCATTACACCTGCCAGCAAATCCTACCGTGTATGAGATACCCAGCGTGGGATGCTCAAGAGCCCTCCTCCCCAAGGATCACTGAATAGATGGTAGGGCATACTCTGAAATTTCTGCTCTTTAGAATTCAGTCAGAATTTTAGGATTTTTTAGCTCCAAAAAGTCAAGTCTAATTTCCCTTGCATCTTCAGGGAATGTGGGAAGAGACTGTGTAAGCTAACGTGAGACCACAGGAGTGATGATCCTGAGGAGTGGTGATCTACGGGGAAAAAAAGTACAGCCAGCAGCATTTTGGGGGGGAAATGAGGTGTTCCAGGTAGAATAAATACAGAAATTGCAATTAAATTCGTTGGGCTCCCTTGAAGGGAGAGATTGAAAGTGGATCAGCATGTCTCCTGATAGCACTAGGGGGTCCTTGACAAATGCCACAGAAAATAGTTTTAGCTGGGAGGAGAGCAAGTGCTCTAATGGGTTTTTTTATTTTGACTTATTGACAGTTCAGCTGTTGTGGGCTAATTTCTTTTATTTTTACTTTTTTTTAAATTTAATTTTTAAAATTTTTTTTAATCATCAAATTTCCCTCTACTTATTGTAGGGGGTTTTGAGGACTTTCTAACTTAGGTCTGAGTTCAGCAGTATGCACAAAACTTGCATGGAAATAAAGACTTTCCTTTCTCATTTTTCTATCAAGAAGCTAGCATAACTTTTACTTTGGGTTGGGTTTTTTTTGAAATTGCAATTAAATTATACTTTTGATGCCCTCCTAAAATAATTTGCAACCCCCAAATGAACCTTTGGACACAAGTCTCGTCCTTCTTAATTCCAAGGGCACCGTGAAAAAGGCTGCAGATTAAATGGTCACACCAGGACTCCAAGATTTAAGAATTTGAAGTCTTGGCTTTTCCTGTTTCTCCAGAAAGGTTTTACTTAGACAGATGTCATCAGTGTCCTGGGCAAATATTTGGTGGCAATACCAAAGCTTGGAGCATACAGATTAATATTTATTTAATTTTGTATTTTAAGGACATTGACAGCAACTTCATAATTAGGCTAATAACCTTCCCTAAGTTTGTTTATTCCACTCAAACACATATTTTTTTGGCTGGGGAGGGAGGAACAGGAAGCGTGACTTGGTCTCTCAATCACTCTTTCTGTTTTGTCCATCACCTTGGTTTCTTTCCCCTGTTTTTGACCTGCACTTTTTCTGGATCAGACACTGGCAGGTTGAGAGGTAATAAGAACCAGATGGACATAGTACAGAAATTGCCCAAATGGGTACGAGAATGTGGGGAGCTGTCAGGCATGGAGAGAAGCTGGAATTTTTCAGCAATAAAATGGGATTTATCGCCACTCTACCACAGTCATTGCCGACAACCGTTTACCTTGACAGAAACCCCATTCCAATAGGCCATACCGATGCAGATTTTTTTTTACTTTTTTTTTTCCCCTAAGAGTGATGATTGGTATTTGTTCTAAGGCTCAAATGGCCTGCACTAAAGGTGAAGCATTAGGCCAAAGTCCTGTATTCCCTACTGAGGCAAATGAACCTGCTAAAATAAGTTCCTTCCACAATAGCTGTGTAATTGAAACCAGAAAGTGAGAGAATTTGATAAATTGCTTGACCCTGAAGGAATGTTAAGGTCATAAATTTTCATTGCATTTTTTTTACTTCTTTTTTAGGAAAAAAATCTCTTTTATATATTTGCAGGTAGGTAGATATATTATGTTTAGTATTTGTCTCTGAATTCAAGCTAACTTCCGGATCATTAGTTGTTACTTTGCCATCCTCTCCCCATAGAAAACTACTAGAGGGTTCAGAGCATTCCTGCCTACAACTTCCTAGGAGGGTTGAAGGACACAAAACACTCACAAATGGCAGTGCTGTTAAGGAGTCAGCCACATAAAGAATAAACAACCCAAAATTGTGAGGTTAGCAAGTGCAATCCCTTTAGAAAGACAAAATAAACAACATAAAAAACACAAACATACTGTATTTGAAGAGTGCTGGAGTAAAAAAAAAATCTGTAAATCATTTACAGGCTATCAAACATTTACTGCTACTTTCAGCTTTTTTTTTAACTTAGAAGTGGTATTACCATTTACTTGAATCATCAGAGTTTTCTTGAATAATATGTACAGTATTGAATTATATGTCTACAATAAATGTCCCTTCAAGCTCAGAAAGACACAAGCAAAGCCCAGATCCCACGGTATCTTATTGTGGTAATCTGCATCTTGAGAATAAGTAAAAGACAAGAAAATTTTAAAAACATGAAAATTAAGGCAAACAAAAAGAAAGTATGAGAACAATTAGGAGAATAAACAGCAAGGTAAAACATCCAGCCATGCTCCCTGTTCTGTGCTTGCACACATCAATAAATACAGTCATATTAAAATAGCTTCCAAGAAGAAGCAGAGAAGAAACTCAGAAGTATTTTGGTTTTGTGTACGGTTGTTTAAGTTTTGGTTTTTTTCCTGCAGTAGCAAAATTTACTTCTATAACTGTAGCAGCTTCTGCTTCTCAGCTGCTTGAAATTTGCCATCATATACTAACTGTTTTTTATAATCTGGCTGCTTTCCTCCCTGTGCTTTGAATATAACATTTCCGAGGCAAAATTGTCTCACTTCAATAAGGCACTGCACTTTGCATAGCCATACACACTTAACCCTACATGAAGCAAGTTAAATAATCATTAGCACAGTAACCCATTGCTATCAAAAACTTATTGGTCCTCTAAATTTTAAATTAATGGCCTGTCTCCCTTGTTCTGTGTATCTGTATGTATCTGGTTTTCAGACACTACAGTGGAAAGTCATAGACATTTTATAAGCACATAGATGATTTGCATTATTGATATTTCAATTTAAAAGTAAAATAATAAAAAAAAAGTGCAGGGAAAAATAGTTCTGCTGAGTTGATTCATCCCTAGACCACTGCTTCTTCAGTAACCCTTCAGAGTGTAAATTAGCTGCCAATATTTCAGAAACCAGTAAAGAAATGCACTCTGTTCCTATCTGGCCAGGTTGTTCTAGCTCAAATAAGTTTCCTTAAGAAAGCACGTAAAAGAGAAGCTAAAGGGAAAAAAAGAAAAAATAATTGAAACAATGTTGCCATAAAATTATAGCCAAAAAACCCTCACTAATTTATACTCACTTTTTCTTTTTGGAGACATTAAATAAAACTATTGTGGAATGGGGTTTCCTTGCTTTGTGAGGGATGTTTTTTTCCCCCACACACTTTCTGGCCCAAATCCCTTCTTTCCTTTTTATTTCTTTGAGTCCCAAAGTAACTGCTAGTCATTTTGAGACAGTTACTTATCCGGAGAATGAAGGAGTATCATCTGTGTTTCAATTAGAGAAGGAAAAAAAAGATAAAGACTTGGAACGTAATCAAAAAATGCAAAGAGACATATTAGGATGAGAATTTTCATCTGTTGCTGTATAAATATTTTAATAAAAGTTCTAAAATAATGTGTCTGCCTCCTGCTCTATAAAAGGGAGGAGATTATGAAGTGCAAATGATGCAGCTTAGATGTATAGATCCTACTGGGATTTTTCACCATTTAAGAGTCTCTTCATGCTTCTCCTCCAGAAGTTTGTTTTAGAGCCATTTCAGACCCCGAGAAGTATAAATTTCACAAGTATAAATAAAAGATGACCAGCAAGTGGCTTCAATCACTAATATTTTTTGCAAACTAATGTTCAGCTGATGCAACTTGATTTTGTTTTGCATCACATTAGTGTCACGGCGGCAATGACTGGCTTTTATTCACCAACCCTTTGAGTCAGCACTTCAAGACATCTTTCAAATTAGGTCATACTGCAAATTTGCCGCTGATACAAAGGTTGATTAAGAGAGCTTCACAATTTTAAAGGGATGTCTTGTGAGGAGAATTAAGGTCTGGTTGATAGTTCCAGGAAATGTGAGGCCCCATTACTACATGAAAATAATGTATAGGCTCTACGGGGAAAGAACATATTTCCTTGGAGCACTTGAAGAAATACTCATTTAGAATTTAACCAAGTTCTCCTCCCCACACTCCCCCCCCATCCAGTTACAGGAGAAATTGTGAAATGGGTCTCTGAACAAGCCTTAAATTACAGCACAGAGGCAGTGAGATGAGCCCTGCTCTCCTCTTGCTGAAAATCAGTCCCCCTCTCTTGCCTCCTTTGATCTTCTTTGGAAAGACCTATTTCTCCCCCCTCCCACTGAAGCATCTTGGTTTCTGCTTTCCCCCATAAAACAATCCAGCATTGCAACGGGACCCTTTATCTGTAATGTAGCAACTCCATGCTGAAGCTGAATTGCTTGTGTAAACCTCCCTGAAGAACTGGAGGGAATGATGAGAAGTGACAACCAATCATGGTGGCCAGAACTAGGATTGTAAATTACTTCTTAGCCCAATTTAGGCATCTTAATGAAGTGGCCAAAATTTTTCCCCTCTGCAGTACAGAAGGGACAGTAGCTCTTCTTGCTCCAGGGTCTGAGCATGCACGAGAAAAATCTCAAAGGGAGCTGCTGGCTGCCGAGTGATTTTGGAAATTGGGCCACTTCATTTTTGATGGCTGAGTAGCAAGCAACATGAATGATCTCTTTGAAGGGAATCAGACCCAAATCTAACATTTCTGTGGCACTCGGGGATTTTAGACTTCCCAAACTCTCTCTCTTTGCAGGGAATAAATACACATGAAGAGCCGAGAGTTCCCTTAATTTGATGTAAGTGGATAAAAGTCAACTGCCAGCTTCATTTTGATTTAACTCTTTGGCCCACCTGGCAAGGCAAGAAGTTGCTGTTAATGTTGTCTTTGCCTAATGAATCAGTGCTCAGGATGCAAGGAAAAAAAGGCAGGATTTTGGCTGCAGCTTTATTGAAAGCAGTGGTTAATTCTCCTGTTGCTGAAACTAGAGTCCCCAAAGTTATCTTTTCTATGCTCAGGAATATTACCATGATTTAAGGCTATAGCATCAGTGAAAAAACACAAACAATTTAAAACCAGAGCCCAAAGAGAGGTTTTTTGCCATACAAATAGCCATGAAAGCCAGAAAAATGTTTCTTATTCCCACTTGTATTTTCCTTAATTTCTTTGCAGCAGAGTCCCTGAACTTGCATTTCTACTATGGCAGCTGACTTCATTTCATGTTTTTGATGTTACGATCAGCCACAGACCTTTCCATTCTCCATATGTTTCTGGATTCAGTCACTTCACCCACAGCCCTCCCCTACAGTATAACACCTCAAATCGCCCCACATGGCAAAGTCTATTTTATTCCCAGTCACTTTCAATTTGCCTCCTGTGTTTCTCTGAAGGATTTAGTTGAATGTGATTTCTAGAACCAAAAGAAGAGGAGGGGGAGAGTGGTAGGCTACAAATGAGAAGATGGCCTGTGCCACAGCCAGGAGTTGCTGGAAGTGAGAGTTTTGAAAAGCACTGAAATAGGACCACAACAAGATTGATTTTAATATTTTGAGCTGCACTTACACTTCCAGTTCCTTTAACCCTCTACCAGGTTATTAGATTAAAATGGATATAAGCCCTAAAAATATAAGTAATAACAAGATTTAAAGACAGGAACAGCAGCAACAAAAGGTGTATATCTACCCTATTAGCTCCAAATTCCCCTGCAGACCTAATTTGGTTGTGTCACCCCACTTCCTGCCCTGTGGAGGTTGCTGCTGCTGCTTCTGCTACTGCTGCCCTTCTCCAGTCTCCATGAATCAGGCTAGAAAGGATATGAACTCATGCTAGAGTGACTTAAACCAATCGTGGGAAAACAAACTGGGGGTTCCTTAAAAAAAAAAAAAAATTCATACTGCCTTTTGAGTCTTTGTGAAGACACTGAGAACATGCTTCCAAACTCTTTTGTTCTGCCCTAAGGGATGGAAGGCTGCTCTTAATACAAGAAAACAAAGCCTTCCATTGCCACTACCAACAAAAAAAAAAAAAAAAAAAAAAAAAAAAAAAAAAAAAAAAAAGAGAAAAAAGCAAGCTGAAATGCTTATGAACACTTTGCTCCAGGCTCTGTGGCAGTAAGGAAAAATCATTGCAACCATCACAAGACTTGGCAACACCAGGGCCATGCCAGCAGAGTGCTCTTCCCCATTACTGTAAATCACAGGCTGAGCCCAGTTTATTGTGAAACATCCAATTGTGGCTCCTTGAATACAATAAATAAAACCACCATCCCTCAGTGCACTTGACTAGTATCTGTGGAAAATTCACACTTCTGCCTAGGGACAGGACAGAGGCAGCTGATGCTTCAGCGTAGCTTAGTGGAGACAAATCACAAAAGAGAAGCTGCAATTAAATATAGGATTTTCTGTGCCTCTACCCTCTTTTTCACCATTGCTACTGCTGAGAAAATCACTTCATTCATTTTAGGCATTGCAGTATCAAGTATTTTGAGAGACTAGATTTGGGCTCATTTTGGTTGGGTTTAGGTCCACACTTAGATCAAAACTGAACACACAGAATGGAATAAAAGCTGAAATGGTCCCTGGGAATAAGGCAAACTGCAGGGGGTAACATTCACCTTTAGCCAAGGAGCCACGAGCCCATATTACAGCTACCAGCCCTCAAACGCGTGCCATCAATGATGCAGGGCCCTGCTTCAGCCCAGCGAGGATGGTATTGCTCAAGCCTTTCCTCTGGGAATATGTCAACAGGCACATTTAAAACTCAGCTTCTGCAAGCTATCAGCCACTGGCCCTCATGCCAGGAAAACACAGAGGCACTAATGGAAACAGTACAAAACCAGGGAGCAGAGCTGCACGGGGTTAGATCAAACTATGCCCATATTTCATAGGATTGCTCCTGCCCCACCATTGCTTTAGTATAATTTTCCACCATGCACAGACCCAACGGAAGGATGTTGTGATGGAGCCAGAAACAGAACAGCCCTGTAAATAAGGCCAGCTCTGAAACCTGCCAAGCAATCCTAAGATATAACAGGCAGTACTACTGCAGGACTCATTCCCTACGGGACATGGACAGAAAATATCCAAAAATAATGGATTCAAAGCCCTCTTCTTTCTCAGAGCTTGTCTCTTTCTGTGCATCCTGGGTCAGCTGAATATTTATAGAAGAGACTGGAGGTCAGACTGCTTCACTCACTGCCCCAGCCCCCTTGCCCAGATTTTGCACAGCCAAGTCGCCAGCTGGCGGGTAGCACCTCTCCCTGCTGCGCCGGGAGCACAGCCTCCTCTGAGCACCAGCTGGCTCCCAGGGACACCGGCGGGGACAGACCCACTGTAAACCAAGTTGCTCCAACCTCCTGGGTAACTGACATTAGAATGGGCCCTCACACTGTGACATTTAAGGCAGAACTTTATTTTGCACAGGGTAAAACTTGTAATTTAGGTTCTTTTCTTTACCCCCATCTTTCTTCTGTTCCCAACAGTTTCACAGCTCAAAGTCCCCCTTGATGTGATTACCCACCAAGCCATACAGGACAGAATCCCACATACAAATCTGCTTAAACCCTGCAACTTCATCAATAGATGTCTGCGAGAAATAAACTTCAAGAAATGAAAGAGCCAAGTTCTTAGGGCCAGCCGGTTTGCTCCACCAGCTCCATTGAGCAGATGAGAAAAAGCACCTAATTAGCCAAATTTATTAATATGCTGCTTTTTTTTCTTCAAAGAGGATACAACTACATTATAGAGGTGAAACATGACTTTTGATGATCAAGCTAGCAGTGATTAAATAAGGTTAATCCTCATTTTATATGCTAATAGGATATTTATAATCTCAACTGCATATCCAATTTAGCTATTTTATTTTCTGTTGTTAAGAAAGTATTTCTTATTAGTGAAAGAGAATACCCCTACGTTCACTGCAGATGCTATTTTAATTGGGCTCAAGTGCATTGTGTGTAATTAGTCCACTTCTCTAATATTTCATCTATAATTACACCCTGAACAATGTGCTTAAATTTCAGAAGGGCTGCCAGTTTAAATTCTTTTTTAAATAAAACTGCTAATTAATTGGTGACCCTTCCCACAGACAAATGATTCACATTGTAGCCTAGCCCCAGAGCTCTCAAAGGATTGTCTTTTCAGAAGTTTGAACACCTTGTTTTGACATATACCTCTGATCTGAGAATCATAAAGGCACCCATGCCATCCACCTAGTTTTACCAGGACTGCCACTCCAAACTTCCTCCCAAGGCATGGCAGCATGGGCATGGCTTTAGTAGCAATTTTTGACAATGCTGGCTATAGAGAATGACCAAAGAAAATAACTGGATGTCATTAATCCCATTCACCTCATAAATTGTCTCAATAAGTTAAGAGAAGACAGTGATGTGGCGAATAGGGGAGGGTTCCCATTTATCCACTACCGTGGCCCAGATCTGTAGTGGAGCAAAATAGAAAGAAATAACCCCAAACATGGTGATGTGAATATTCTGTGATCCTATCAACAGGACTGAAATGTCAGCTCTGAAATACGTCTTGTGCAAATGTCAGGACAAGGTACTGCTCGGAGCTGGTGATCAAACTGAGCTCTCTCAGAGGAAGGCCACAGTGTAAGATACTGCATGGGGTAAATATTTCCCACTGTAAAATACCTGCATTCATTCCACTGGCTGCACACTGTGCTACCAAGCCTGGTGTATTTTATGGAAGATCAGAGGATACAGCACTAGGGCACAAGGGTGGTCCTCAAAGCAGAACCTCCTAAGCCCTTTTGCCCTTTTCCTTCCTCTAAATGGCAGCAAACTACTGGGTAACAAACATACCTGTGCGTATTTAGATATATAGATATAGATGATATAGATATAATCATACTGAGCATGGAGGATCTTCATCTCATACTTCTCAGACAACCATTTTGTAAACACCACTTTGCAGCTTTGCTCAGACTTCCCTGCTGGCAGGGCAGCTCCACCTCAAGTCAGCCAGATCCAGCTCAGGACAAGTGCAACAACCTTGTTGGTTTCCTGTCCCACTGGTGTCCCAGCAAGCTGCCACCACTGGCCAAGTCCCCTCTTGGTTAGTCCACTGTGGGACTTGCAGTCAAAGGGGTCTTGTTATTCCCACTGTCCAAGGATTTGTGATAACCACATTGAGAGTCCCAGAAGAAACAGGGGACACACACGATGAATCTTCCTAGTTTTGCTTTCTTAAAAACACCCTCAGTTCAGGGAGAAAGTAAATCTTTTAATCACATGGGATACCCTTGCCCAAGAGGACATAAACCTCCCTCATTCCTCATGGTTCCCATCCCAGACTGGGCAGGGGAATAGGTTACTAAGTTGGCAGGATAGTCAGGGTAAGGGCAGTGGTCTTTACTCTTCCAAAAGCCTTTCAGCATGAGGATGAAGGTTGTGGACCAGCAAGTGTCCAGCAGAAGACAGGGGTGAGGAAGAGACAAAGTCACACCCCTGGAGATGGAGAAAGAGATGCCCTTTGGGGGCACATTGCAGGGCTATTACCATGCCCTCTTCCCAAAGCACCCCTTTAAAGAGCTACCACTTTGGTTTCAGGCTTTTCTTCTCCCTAGGGGATGTGAAATGCTAGGTGCTATTTAAGGAAGGGTGACATCTTCCTCCCTACCCACCCCCCAAAACCCAAAAGCCTGACCTATTCCCATCTGCTGGGGAGAGCCAAATCGCTACCAATCTGCCTCTGATGTGAACTAGCTCTTTCTACCCAGAAGTTTATTTTTCAAAACAAGTGGGCCTGCAAAACAGTGTTTATTTAAAACACAGTATGAATGCCAGTAAACCAACAGGCTCAGGGAATAGCACCCAGAGGTCTCCCGCTTAGTGTTTGAGAGCTATTAAGTAAATCAGGGGAAAATTCCCCAGGAAATGATGGGGTTAAGCCTGATGGGCATCTCTGTGTGATTAAATGCAACTTAATGAGGTCACAGGTAACAGATTTGGGTGCAGAAGTGTTTAAACAGCATGCAAAAAAAAAAAAAACCAAACAAGAAGCCTTCATAGCACACAGGGGATGGGAATTGAGGCTGGTTGTGGTGTTTCTAGAACCACATGGATAAAAGGGTGGCCTTCTAGCACACACAAGCTTTTCACAGCCTTCCTTAACGACTTATGCCATTGAGCAAACATTGCAGAGCTCTCAGCTACGAATGACCTGGCCAGTGTCATGAGTCAAGGATGGCCAGCATCACTTTGATTTCTTAGGGGTTAGGGAGGAGGATTTAGGTCACAACGCTTGATTTCCACCCCACCTCCCCAACATCTCTAAGAGAAAATGGTTGTCTTGATCGAAGAAGCTAAATTCTGCTGTCATTCTGCAGGGCTGCAGGATAATTTCATTGACTTCATCTGAGCACTTTGGTTTTGCTGATACATCTGTCAAGGACAGGAGGAGATTCTCAGCGTCTCACAGTCCCTGGAGCATTTGTTCAAGTACCCTTCAACATTCACACAAGAGGGTCTTCTTACACAACCCATGGTTGAATCCCTAGGGAAAGAGGCCCCTGGCTGACATCCCACCAGCAATGGGGCATCTTTGTGGAAAGATAAAACAAAATTTTTGGTTTTTTCAGCCATAAGGCTAAAAAAGATTTTTTTGTCCATTGTTGGCCTGGAGCAAGTGACTCTTCCTTTCAAAATGATAAATGTATACCTACAGGTTTTCATGTGTGGTAAACCATGATGCAATATATTCTCCCAGCTGGCCACACCTCCTCTTCTCTGTTTAGCATACCAGTTCACCTGATAGAGTGACTTGCGTTCACATGTGAGCAATGAAGATTTTACCAGTTAACTATTAAAAAACCCAAAAAAAAACCCAAAACCCAACAAAACCTAGAACCCATATTAGGTGGAAAGTGAAAGGCCAAAGGGAAATTATTGCTCATTTAGACAGCAGCATAAATTTTCTTCCTATTTTTAACCTAGCTTTTAATTTAATAAATTTTATGACCCTTATATTAAGTACATATGTTTTACAAGACATTGTGTCCCTTGAGTCACCCTGAATTTACTCTATTATAGCACAGTTAAATGAATGAATACTGTGTTTCTGATTTCAGCTTACCCCTTATTTGATCCTTATATAGTCAATAAACCTTCCTAGAAGCATGAAGCAACTGAATCAAGCAGGGTGCCAAAGCTGTGTTTGGGGACTCTGTTAGTCTTTAAAAAGGAATTAGTAAATTGCTGTTCTCTTATTCAGATCCTGCTACACCACTGCCAGGTTTCCCATGCTGTTTACAAGGAATAAATGGTGATACTGATAAGACTCTTGAATTTATATATTACCAATTTAATTTTCATATGATAATTTAAAAGGAAGGTCAAGTTCTCCTTTGCCTCCTAGCCACTTCCAAACCTCCTAGCCCCTTAAACCCAACTATTTTTTTTTTCTACTTCTCTCTGTAAATTTGGAAGAGCAAGAAGAATTTAAATCAGCCCTGTACACATCATGGATTATTCACATACAAATGCAGTTTTGGGAGGAAGATGGG
The DNA here is from genome assembly GCF_023055355.1 of Agelaius tricolor. NCBI lineage: Eukaryota > Metazoa > Chordata > Aves > Passeriformes > Icteridae > Agelaius > Agelaius tricolor. The sequence goes on along the minus strand of NW_027269261.1, from coordinate 16,554,573 downwards.
AGATCTTTCAGAAGCCTTTGAACAAAATCCAACTCTGCTTTCCTTCCACCTAAATTGTTGTGTATGGGCTATTAGGTGACAGCAGATTAATGCAAAAAAAAAAGTAATGCCAGCTGCAAATCAAGGATGAAAAAATTGGAAGATGAATCTAATTACCTGGAGTAGATCCCTTTACAAAACTAAGATGTTTTGATACTCAGTGCCTGCAAAAAAATAAGCATGTACAGAGATTAATCTTGTTTGGGTGCATTTACACTGTTTATTTAAGTAATACATGAGGGCAGCTTTTCACAACAGGTTTGCAATGGTGACAAAACACAAATATTATAAAGGGATAGTTGATATTTGCTGAACAGTGGGAAGCATGAGTTATTGATTGGCTTTGTATCAACCTAGAGTTTCTTTTTAATACAATAAAATTAGTTTAGAAGGGTGTTTTATAAATCGGGCGGTTCTTATTTGATTTGAGTACTGACTCTTAGTGACTTGCCAAAGTTCAGTAAATATGCAGAGTATAGTATATGCACTTTATCTTTGTGTATTAGCTATGACATAAACACAGAGGGGAAAAGTCAAATTTTATACATCAGAAAATGGGTTAGTTGCCAGACATTCTAATGTCGTGTATTTAATTTCACTGATGTATGTTAAAACGGGAAACCAAATTCAATGAGCTGTTTGTTTCTTTCTACAAACATGCTTACATCAATGACCTCTGAGGACATGACCCCAAAATGTAACTAGATGTTTAAAAGAATCTTGAAGATCTATATAAGACATTAACATTTGTGTCAGAGGGTAGTATACAATCGTGTATATACTCAGCTGTCTATATGTCGACTGCTATATTTTTATTGCTACAGGAAACCAGCCAAAGTCCCAAACAGGGAAAATTATCAGCTCCTTTTTATTCTTGGCATGGTCCTGTTTAAGACTAAAGACATGACCTTAAGTTAGAACATATTTTAGCCCTATTCAGTAACCATTTTGTCACCTTCTGTGTGGGGTTTTAAATGCTATCCTGTCTTGGGGAGCACAAGGCTCCGAAAATGGTTAGGCGCAGTACATGGATGTGTGCAGCCCTGAGTGTGAGGATTCAAGAAGACTCCTAAAAAAAAGAAAAAATTACCATTTTAGTGGGCATGAGGAACTCCTGGTCACCTCTCCAGGGACAAACTGATGTCAAGTTCTGCTGTCTGTCAGGATTAAGGGCCTGTTTGCTTTCTCACTAACATGTGGTTTGAGAACAAAGCAGCTCAAATCTCCTTCGTTCTTTACAAAGCATCTCAAATTGCTGAGTAAAATTCCTTAATCCTCCCATCTTAATCTGAAAACATCAACGCCACATGGTAACACTGAGGTCTCTTTTTGTCTGTTATGGAGCACCATTGACATCACTGTTTGATTTGGAGCTAACTTTTCCTGGAGCCACCCATTTTCCTGGAGCCATCAGAGGGAAACCTCAGGTGCTTTGTTCTCAGAGCAGTTGTAATTGCTCTTTCCTAAAGTTTCCACTATCAGTAAGAAACTAATTACAAAGCAAGAAGAGAATAAACTGGCATAGTTTCTCATCTCCATAAACATGTGTGGTAAAATGTAACATGAGCTTTTCCATCATGAGAACCATGAGGAAGGATGTAGCAGCTGCTTGCCTGAGTGGTCCAGAGGTTGGGCTAGGAGAAACAATCTTCAACATCCCCATCAGTACAAGCAAGCAAACTTAGTCTAGAAAGCAAGAAAGCAAAACACCTGATATGAAGAAGTTTGAGAAGTTGTAACGTGGCACAATAAAGTCTAAACACCAGATGATTTGATCTCAGTGTTTATGCGTAGTCATCATTCTGACATAAAACTCAGCTGTCATCCCAAGCAGTAGTTTCCTGAAATCATTTATCCAATAACAACAAAAATCAACTCCTAATTTCAGCTAGAAAAAGTATAGAAATCACTATGTTCTCACTCTGCATTCCTCCTACTATTACTACCGCTCTCCTACCACTTTTGTCCTGTGTTAGTTTTACTTTCCTTGCCCCAGCTTCAGACAGTGGTACAAACCTACTTTGACCTATATTTGCTAAAAATTATTTTGTATCTCATTCGCCTCCATTTCTGACTTCAGCAATGTGCGTGCCTTGGTTCAAGCTTTGCTTCCCCCTCTAATCAGGGCCAGGTCAGTCCCAGAGACAGGACTTTTATCCTAAAAGCCATAAGGGCTCCATAAGGAGCAGCAAGAAACTCCCTGTGAGAAAACTTCTAACATGTTTTGTTCCTCCCATCATCAAGTAAGACACCGAGAGCAGCTTCAGAAAGTCTGGCCATGAAAAATAACTCCAGGTTTATAATCAGCAATAGTCAGCTGGAACACATAACTCACTGCTGAGCTGTTTATGCACAGCTGGAGCAAACTGGTGTGGAACAGAGTGTGCAGGGCAGGTGGGCACAAGGATGCACAGTATTCAGTTCTCTATACCCTGCTGGTTGGCTGCAGAAGGGATCATCAGGGTTACACCCTTCAAGATGCCAAGGCCAAAGGCTGAAATATATCAAAACCAGCACTATCTGGGCTATAGTGTTTAGGAAAACAACAGGTAGAACTTCACAGCCCCATGCTGCAAAGCTTTGTCATGTAAAAGGTTTTCTAAGCATAAGAGATGGCTCTTGAGACTGGAGATCCTGAAGCTGCAGAATATTTTCTTCATCTATCACATCTGTAAAAAATATTTCTTAAACTATCTCAAGAGGCTTCCAGCTATTTGCTGGATACAGAAAGCTGAAAAAATGGATACCTATATCCAGAAAGGATGCTAGAAAGTTCCCTACAGTTCTCTTGGTAAGGATAAAGCTTTGAGAATCTGATTTATTGAATTAAATTATAACAGTGAGTTAGCAAACAGACAAAGATTCCGGGACAGGCTTTTCCACAGAAAACTCACAAATGGGGAGTTACAGAGTAACAACATCTCTGAGACTACCCTGAACAAATAAAGCTTTTAAGGTTAAAAAGCAAGGAGCAAGGTGCATCCGCACAGATGGAGCTCAGGGACTGGAACGGATGGGAGCCAGCAGAGCCTGCAGAGGACCGAAGATCCTTTAGTACAGACAGGGATGACTGATCTCACACAGAGTGAGCACAGGTCAAAGCCTTGGAAAAAAAACCAGATTATTAGGAAACAGAATCCTTCAGAAATTTTTCCACATTATTCCTGCAGGCAGTGAGACCGCACATTTGAACAATGAGCTGACGGCAGGACTTTAATCAAACCATTCCCACAGAAATGATCAGACACTTGAAACACAACTCATTGGCCAAAATTCCTCCACACAAAGGTGACAAATGAGCCTTGAAAGACATGCCCACAAAGCAGACATTACTCAGCTGATGACGAACAGGCAGCCGTCACTGCTGCATGCTGCTCTTATCCCGAGTGGTAATAGCTACTGGCCTCAAGAACTAGTTAGCTCTCATTTATATCACGGGAAAGCAGTGTCTCCACTGAAGTCAATATAGTTTCACTGGGCTAAGTGTGATCAAATTAGGCTTGATGTCCACAGACCTGAGTGTATTGCTAGCCTTAGGGCAGGGGAGCAAGAACAAAGGGCTCATATATTGGTATCTGTGTTTGGTCTGTAAAGGATTGCTCTCTCCTGCCTACCACATCTTTCAACAATGGGCTATGTGGAGTCATACAATTAAAAAGTCATTTGTGTTCAAGATTCCCACATCTCTGACGTATGCCTTGTCACAGCACAGGAGTTTAGCTCTAGTTCAGAGAGATTCGAGCACCATGAAAAGCTGGCTGCCAGCAAAAATCATTCTGAGAGGAAACAGAAGAGGAACAAAGAAAGAGACATACACAGAGCAACCTGGAGATGCTACAGGACTCCACCAGAGCTGACTCTGTGTACAAGCAAAGCAGGCAGCTGCCCAAAACCTCGGGGAGACGAAGGAATAGGAGCATCTTCCTTGATGTCCTTCTTCCTGCACGGCAGCAGATCCTGACTGATGGCCCTATTGGTGGCAACTGGAATCAGGAGTATGAAGAGTCAACCTTCAAGGCCACCTCCAGAATTCATGCTGGCAATCACAAACATCAAAGGTTTGTCTGCAGTGTTCCAACATGAAGTCTAAAACATCCCATGTTGTGCTGGTGATGGAGGCAGAGCCTTGAGAAGCTGCTGGTGATCCTGAAAGGGGACAACCACCCCTCACAGGGGCCTTGGCACACAATCCTGGAAAAAGCTCACCTGCCACTGGAGCAGGATGGTTACCCATTTTTATTTTCCCACATTCTGCCTTGTGCATGGTTATCACCACACCATCCCCACCAGCTCTGGAACAAAGCACACAGGTGAACTTGCAGCTAGAAACACACACATGTACAAACATGCTCCCCTTTTGTCAGCCATAGTATTTTACAGCCCATGGGGGAGTAATAAGCCTGGGCTCTATATCTGCTTCATGGTATAGCATAACTTTCAATCATGTTAATTAAATTAATATGGGCCATGATAATGAAAACCACAAAATACTATTTTGGTGTCTATGAGCACATACATTTTGATAATATCAACTTGTCATTCTGATGTTCCTTTCTACACCAAATACCAGCAATGTAAATATCTAACAACACTTTCATCATAACAAAGGAAATTCTTCATCAGCACCAGACTGAACGCAGACAGACTTGTGTAAGCAGCAAGCACCAGAAATATCCAGACATACGAGGGCTCACCAAGTGTTCAACAAACGCTCCTCCTATCTAATCTTTTAATCTACTTTTGAGGTATATTTTTGGCTTGTATTTTGTTTTAGGTTAGGGGTTTTTTTTATTATTATTATTCTTTCCCTGCATGATTAGCCATCCAGGAAATGTTTAAATTACAAAATCATAAGGTTTAAAAGATTTATAGATCAAATTATATTAACCTAATGCAATAGGCCAGCCATACGGAAATTAGAAGTCTTTATATTTTATTTTGGTTATTAAATTGCTCCCTTTATACTGTTTAGTTTGTTTGTAACAGCAAGGTTTTGCTGTCTGATGTTAAAACTCACAGTGTAAACCAAGCAAAAATAAATGACTTAGTCCTTGGTTCAAAGAAATAATAGGTTACTAGCATAATTAATTTTATGTTTAATTACTGCAGAATGAAACAATTCAACAATATCCAATCAATCCTCAGAATGACAGAACAGAAGGTCAGCAGTTGCTAAGTCAATTGTTTTGAAAGAGAAATTTATGTCAGGTTCTCTTTTATGTGCTAGAGAATGAAATTGGATAAAAGTGGTCAAGCAAATGTTAATTAATTGTATAAATGTAATCCTGTTGTCATGCAAAAATCACAGAGACTCCAGGCACAGCGTACAAAGCACTGGATATGCATCAGTCAAGAACATCTAGAAATTACATCTTTGAGTTAAAACAATAATAATGGAAGAAAGGAGAGCAAGCAGGAATGTTTGAAAGCCAGACTAGTTTTCAAACTGGCATTCAGAAGCACATTTGTACAAGCTGACTGGTTCAGCCCAGTGGCTACAGAGTCAGGTCCACACCATCATGAAATCTGACCCTGCTTCACTCCTTGGGAGCAAATCTGACAGGTGGCTGCTTTTGCCCTCCCTGTCTTTCTTCAGATTAGGAAGTTAACTGGGTTCAAAATTTCCAACTCCTATGATTATTTTTTCACCCAAGCCTCCAGGTATTCAGTGAGGTGTTATTTTCCTCTGACACTAGCCTTTAGTTACATGACTACACATTCCCATCCTGTCTCAAAATACCTGCTCCTGCCTCCACACTCCCAGGAAAGTTTGGTGTTTTAAGAGGCCTCACCTGCAGTTTCCAACAGTTTCCATCATTTCCCAAGGTTGTTGATCAGGTGTTTCCAAGACCAAAATTGTCTAGTAGGCTCAGCAATCCTCTGGCCTAAAGTTTCATTCTTTTCTTCACTACTCTTCTGTTCAAGCCTTGCTCTTGTCACCAGCACCCACTGTCTATCACAAGCTGCTTCTTCCTTTAAAAACATCTTGTGAAAAATCTTTAACCAGTCTATTCTATTATTTTATGCTCTCACAATCACCTTCAACTGGAGGTTGATGAGGAGAGACCTGGTGGCCCAATCACCAGTGTCATAACTGGACCTGGCAATGAGGTCCATGAAAATTTACTGTGTTGGCTCTGAAGTCTTGTTGAGGCAAGGACAAACACTGGGCACTCCTTACCTCAGCTCTTGCTGCTCTAATGGTACGATCCCAGCCTTTTGAAAAGTAGGGCAACAGAAGTATTAGAAATCATTGATCTAATTATCACCATCCCAGCCTCTTTTAATCCATTTTTGTACAAAATCCAGATGAGTAATTGATTGCATGCAGAGCATAGACACACCAGGATCTCTGACTGCAGAAGACTTCCTTCAGTCAAGGATAAGTTACCTCTGCCAGCCCGGAAATGGCTGTCCTTTATCATTGAGTGGGAAAACTGAGATGCAATTTTGCATGTAAACCAAACCAAGCTGTGTTATGAACCAGTTTTGTCACCTGTAGCAGGCTGTGACCCCAGGGAATGCTTGACCAGCCTTGAGCTCTCCAGAACACAAAACACATTCTAATGTCCAAGCCATGCATTATGAAGATGAACCTTGCAGCAGCTCTGCCATGCTTTAGGACCTTCTCTCTGATCCACTTAGCTGGTACCAAAAAGGGGGCAGAGAAAATTAAAATGACCACTTTGTTCCACGGCTCAAGCCATTCCATGATGGGAAACCAGGCAGATAGAGAAGGAGGAGTGAATGACGAACTCCACAGCATCGCACCGGCATGCCTAAGACTCATACAGGGTTTAGCTCTTATTTTTCCATGGCACACGCCAAAACATTTGCAGTTTAAGCAAATATACAGCTGTATACTTGTTTTAAATGTATATATTATAGGAGGATCTAAAAGATGGCAACAAGTAGGAAGAGTACACCATCCAAGAGCCCTGGCATGGACCCTTGTGATGTTACTATGGTTATGCGTGGTAAACAACACCATGGAAAAAGTTACTGAGCTTGAGCAGGGACTGATTTTTAAGTCTTAGTTGGGCATCCAGTTAAAACTTGAGACACAAATGTTTTAATGCTGCCATGAAAATATGAGGGCCAACACAATTTCTTTCTTTCAACTATAACTTTTGAACAGAAACTGAATGCCATTGCTTTGGATGTAGAAGGATGCTTAACACAAAAAGCAAAGGCACTGAAAACAATTGTTTCAAAACACAATCCTAGAGAGGTTATTTCATGGTTTTGCTATTTTTAAGTGTGGGCTGATGATGCCAGCATTACTAATCCTTGAAATGAGGGGGTTTACATTGGGAGTGTTGACATAACCTTAGCTACAGCAAGAAGAAAGGGTACGAGAAGATGGAAATGTATATTTTTGGAAATAGATTTCTTTCTGACAACCCTATAACAAACAAGTGAAATTTTAATACTGTGCTTTGATGAAAAATGAGCTGCTGAATAAACACAAGAGTAATTCATAAAGAGCAAACTCAGCCTGTTTAATATTTCTTGAACTGTCCCAAAAATTCCATTGATCACTAGTGATGCTGTAAATAGAAAATTCCTACCATTTTCAAAGGAGCCAGGAGAATCTCACTGGGGTTTGCCTATCAAACTTTTAGACACTTTTGAAGCTCCCAGGCTAAAACATAATAAATCAAATATGAAACCGTATAGTGTTGAGCTGAACTGGAACCTAGGATTTTGTGGTCTATTCCTGGGATTGTTTTAATTTTTTTTGTGAAGTATTTGGTTTCTACTTGATTACTCTGTCCTCTACAAAAAATTAAAAGATCCCTCCCTTGATCAATCAGCTATTTAGTTAGTAATGCACAAATACTTCAAATATTACCTATTTGATCATTTTGCAGTTTAATATTGAGGTATGATAGTGCATTTTCTTCCTGGAAAACAAAATCCATGTCATGCCCAATATTAAAATAAAATATCATGATCTTGGGGTTGAATCCTCCATCCCTGTCCCCTGCTATTCTTTTCAGGGCAGAGTTACAAAAACATCAAGATATCAAATATACTGCATCAAATAAATTCTAAGGCTTAAGATACAATGGATTCAACAAGAATTTTTATAAGCCTGAAAGTTGAGAATCCTTCACTGTATTTTTTTTAATTTGGGGGTTTCTTTTGTCAAAGAAATCCTTTACCCTTGAATATTTTCAAGGTGGCAATTTCTGCCTGTTTTCCCTCGTGTTAACCCTATTCCCTCCTAGACAAGGAGTGCTCAGAATATCCCCCCCCCCACAAAAAAAATCAAAAAAACAAACTAGGATAAGATCAAGAGCTCCATGGGCCAAGCACCAAAAATGAACAGTACATTGCCTATTTTGAATGAAAGCACTCTAATTTCTTATGACCAGTAACCCTGCCCCCCACAACTGACTTTGCTGTCACAGGCCACTAGGCGATTTTGGACCTGCAGTTTACTGGTCAGGATACTGGCACCTCAAGTCCAAGCTGGTGGGGAAGTTTGGGATAATTTCACATTAGGCAGAGTTAAAACCCAGGCTGTCCAGTTGCAGTGCTATTTTAACCCAAACTAGCATCTTTCCCACACTCCTCCCTTGTAGCACAGACTGACAAACTCTCCCTTGTTACAATTTTTTATTCCTGTCCTTTCATTTGTCCTCCTTTTCCCAGAAAACACTCTAGGACATAACATCCGCCCTTTCTGCCCCCCAACCCCTATTTTTTTAAAGGGAAAATATATCATTTTCTAGTGGCCCAGAAGCTGATGTTCTTTGCTTACCTCCATTCTTTCCCCTACTCTCACACTCAAATACTAAAAGCATCCTTTTACACCTTTGAAAAATGAAGAAGGAAAGGAGTGGATGATATAGATGTCTGAAGCAGACTTGCATACAAAAACAATACACTTGCCATGCTACTTTAAGCCAACTTTTTGCACTGAGAAAAACAAAGCTGTGACTTAGCCTGCTGCAGCACAGGTTTTCTCATTTTTAAATATTGCCTCTTGGAAGCACTCAAAACTTTTCCTTCTTTCTCCACAGGCAAATAAGGATGAATCTCTTAAGATAAATATAAAAAAGATCTGCATATTTACAGTTCAGAGCTGTTCTGTTGATTCCTTTCCAATGCATGCATAGAAAGGCCCCCTCACACCCCCCACCAGCTGCCCCCAAAACCAGCCAGGCTGTGCTGCCTATCGCTTACCCAACAGCCTTGCCCTGAACCCCTGTAAGAGCTGATGTAAGCGTAATTTATACTACTTCAGAGCTGGATCTGTCTGCTCAGGAACATGTAGATCAAATTCTTTCACTCGCCTACTGCAATTCAAAAAGTTTTGCATAGGTCAGGGCACGAATCTTTTTGTTAACACCTTTTTTTCTATATACTCACATAGTAGAAAACTCAATAAGTGTGTGTATATACACACATGAATGTCAATTTTCTCAGATGCATAACGCAGCTCATGCAGAAGATTTTTTCCATCCTTTTCCTTTAAAAGAATGAGGAAAGTTTGTTTTAACACAGGTCTCTCATCTTCAGCACCACTTAAGAGAGAGAGATCGGTTTGCATGCCTCAGTTCAAGTTTATGAACTGCCAGCCCACATTCAATGACAAAAGAAAATGTAACCTCGGCTGGTTTGCAACCACTGATTGTCAGATCCCATGTTCAATATGTCATATGAGGTACACTTCATTAAGGACTGAATTACTCTGCTTGTAACATGAGCTAAATGAAAGTCAACGTTGGGCTGCATAAATCACCAATTCAAATGTATCACTAAGTGAAACAGTCATCATCACCCTGTACCCTAACACAACCCAAAAATCTGGGCTTCATGTCTATATATTGTAAGGAGGACTGATAGGAGATTTTTTTGTTCTTTGCTTGGACTCACAATTTTACTGTCAGAAACTACTGAACTTTTAAGGGATAGCAATGGCCCTGTGACACCTTTCATCAGACAACGTATTTCACAGTGCCATGAATTCTCCACTCACAAGGAGCAGACTCATACCATCCATCAGACTGCCACAGGAGCCCTTCATTATAGTGACAGAGTGGAAATTTGGTATCCATCCTGTTTAAGCAAGGGTATGGGAAGGGATAATCCTGGGAACACTTGAACAGTGACCAGGACAGTCCCCCTTGGGTGAGCCCCTGGATGACATGACTGAAGTCTATGGGGTATCATAGGATTCAGACAGACAGTTTCCCACAAATATATTTTTCTATTACAAGAGGTGGGAAGAGCTATGTGAAAAGGAAATAGTTGGTAAAAAAAAAATAAAATACACCAGTGCCTCATCTGTGAAAACACAGGACATAACTATGTACTCTTGCAGCAGTTTCATTCCAGTGCAGCCCTGTTGGGTAAGGAATCACTTTTTCTCTGCACAGAGCTGAGAACAGATTTAAGCCTCCTAGATCCACTGAAACTTTAGGGAAGGCACTGGCTGGCCAGAGCTATGAAAGATGTTTCAATATGACAATGGGTGGCAGAAATAATTAGCATGAAGGGCCAATTCCTTATGCCCATTGCCCAAGTCAGAAAAATGCCTCTGACGTCTGAGAAAATCAGTGTAAGACTAGTGAACAAAGTAAAGAATTAGAATCTAAATTGCTTCTTCATATTTATTCCAGCTGTTTGAACACTGTACTGACTTCTGTTAAATACATAAACTAAATTTACTTATTAAAAAGTAAATAAGACTTGTCTGTTCTTTTCAATAGATCTTTCATGTGTTTTAACTTGAGAGGAAGATGAGAAATGAAATAGTAAAGAGGCCCTTTTTTGCTGGTCTGCTTGCCATCTGGATCTCTCTAGGCCCTGGCATCTGCAGGAGAGGAAGGAAAAAATCAAAGTATTCCTGGAAGGAAGAAGAACTGCTACCTAGTAGACAAATGGGAGAGAGAAACCCGGAACTGAAGGGAAGGAAGAAGGGGAAATATGAAACTCATTTATTTAGCCTCCCAGTGCAGATTTCTTAGCATGCCCCTTAACTTTCTGATCTCTTTGTTTTCTTGAGTATGATGATTTTCATGCCTTCTATTCTTTTTTCCTCACATTTTAGTTTGATGTTCTTTCTCCACAAGCTTCCTGCATATGTCAGCATGAAACAATAGGCTCTCATTACACTTGGCTTCTTTCATCTCCTTCAGACACTGACCTACATTTGTTCTGTTTTTGTCAGTGTGGAAACATTTTCCCGTATTGGTTCCTTAAAAAAATAAATCACATGTTCCATATTACTAACCATGTTCTGTTGTCCAGAAGTATTTATTCTGGATGGTCTTGCAAAACAATTTCAATTTAATTGAGAAGTCCTGTGGTATTCAGATACCTGGTTGAAGTGTTACCAGAGCACAGGAAATCATAGCATGGTGAACATCAATTCATGAGCTGACATTGCAGCATTAGCCAAAAAAACCCATGCATCAGTAGTGAAGTGAGAGCAAGACATCACAACAAGCACATCATAACCAAGCCTGTGACAAGCTACAGGGAAAATCTCTTCCACTCCTCTCCTTTATGCACTCCTTTCACGCTGATGAATTTTTCATGTGTTGGTCTGGTAACAGCTCGACTTGGGTCATTCTTATGTTCCTGCAGAGAACTAAGGCAACTTTCTTAAAGAGAGTGGTGATGGTTTGGCTCCAGTCTGCCAAGCCCAGAGTAGGAGGAAGGCAAGAAACATGGAATCAGTGTTAAGAGGGTGGTAGATATTCTCTGCCTAGCAACTTGGGGAAGTCCAAACAACATTGGTGCATATTCTAAATTTGGCTCCATTTGTTCAGTCCTGTTAGGGATTACCACTTCCACAGTACATTGCAGAAGCTGCTGAATAAGTAGGGAGCATTTCTGTCTGTATTTAAAGAAGATGCAGTTATAAGTAGTTTTCTCAACATAACTACTCCCAACTTCTGGTACCTGTGCTCTAGCACGGGGATCTTAAGGATTCACAGCACCTGTGACTTAACTGTTGACTTTGGAGGAGTGATCCCACCCATGCACCATCAAAAACAGAGCCAGGATCAAGGTGTCTTTTCCACAAGCCCCTCATGGATGCCTACACAAATATTGCAACCCTCTTTTGCTGAGAAAAGGGTATAAAACTCAACAAAATGAAAACAAATCATGAGAGCAGCTGCACAAAAGCCAGCATCCAGTCATACCAACTGCATATTTTATTACACTCAACACACAAAGCAGCAGAGGCAGCAGGTTTCATTCTGGCACTTTTAAACAAGATAAATAAGTACAGTGCTGATGCACAAAGAACTAGAATTTTGGTAACATGGTTTGGCAAAGCAATCCTGACAATCCATCATCTGGGACCATGTCACGTTTGACCTTTGCCTCATAAACCAAAGGCTAAGCCTTCTTCAGCCCATCTTAGTTTGTAGGAGTGCCTATGCCTAAGTATATTGCACTGCTCTCCTGAAGACAATAATTTTTAATTTATTTTTTTTCCTCATTGGTGCAAGGAAAGAAGCACCATGAATATTTATAGACTGGCAAAACCAAAGTAGCTACAACTTGAACTTTCAGACTGCCTCAACTGGTGGGTAGGCATGTATATAACTTAAAAATGCCAAACCAACATCATTTGCTCAAATACATAGTTTCAGGACCACACACTTGGGAATGTGAGTCATACTCTGCGTCTCCAAGACGTAGCAGAGCTGTGCTTTTGGCTGTAACCAGTGTGAAAGCTGGTACCACATGGGTGCAACCATTCTTGACACATGGCATGTTCAACCTGACATATTGCCAAAACAGGGCTCCCAACACACATCTCATGGTGTCTTTGCAAAAAGGGCCCTAGGCTGAAAGGTGAAGACAGCTAAATAAACCCTACCAGCCCACAGCTCCCAAGAACACACAGACAGGTGGAAAAAAAAAAAGAAGCAGTGGAAAGGAGCTGCAAGACATAGATGACCTTCTGGATCTGAACCACAGCATGGAACACCATGTTCCAAAGGTCAAGGCTGCTGCTGACCCTAAGGAGCACTGGCTCTGGAGGCACTAAGGCACTAGGCACTGTCCCCTGCTGCCTGGCATGCTCTCTGTAATAAGGCATTTTCAGTCCCACCATGTCACATGGACTTCGGAGCTCCATCAGGACAGGAACAAACATAATCACACTGGACATAAACATCTATCACTCTGAGATGGAAAGAGATTGCTTGGTTAATAAATCGTCACAGCAATTGGGCATTTAGAAAAAAGGTGTATGGTCCCCTTTGATTACAGAATGCACCTCATGAGCCCCATTCTGGCATTTCCTGATCTAATCTCATATTAAAAACTGCCTGAAAAGTGACCATGTAAGCTTTCCAGCCTCAGTCAAAAGTATATTCTTTGGAGACACTTCAACTTCTTTTCCATTTAAGTGCACAGAGAGATGTCATACTTACTCATGAGTGATGATTGGCCAAAGGGGTCTTTAAATACCTAAATACCCAGACATAACAAATTAAGTTTTAATACTAACTTAGCTGGAGCGTGGAAGATAGAGTGGCTTGTTCCTCACTGCAAAAGCTTTGCTCTACCAGCCAAGAGCCATGAAGAAACTTCAGCAGGCCAAGTCAGGATTTACCTCACATGGGAAGACCTCAGCCACTGTGGGAAGACTGCCTTTGGAAAAATACACAACACCCTGAATATCCCTTCTGCAGCCTTATGAATGCCAAATCACACATACCATTGAACTCACATAAGAAGTGGCGTGCAGGGAGACTTCTGGCATACTGAAGGAGCCAGGTATTTTGGAAAACACAAAACTGTCCCCACAAAACAGTAGACCCCTGACATATACTCTTCCTTTTGTAACAGTGATAAACCCAGAATACCAGCCATCTTTCAAATTCAAATCCCCATTCCTTCACCCCAAACATAGGAAAGATTGGGTCCCAGAGAGGACTTTCTTACTCTGGCTTGTCTCCATGTGCAACAGATTTAGTGCCTCAGCCAGAAACCACAACTCTCAATGCTATTGCCCCACACTGAACTCCTGACAAGTACTGTGGACTTTTTATAACTGATTAGGAGATTATTTTGGCTGGCCTTGCACTTGCATAGGTGATTTTTAATGAATGCACAGTGCTTTGGTATATGATGCCAGTTACAAGCTCTTTATTAACATTTATTGGTATTAGGTAACATTTCGAATTGACGGAACAAATCATTCCTAACCCCAAAAGACCCTTGCAAGCTTTATAAAATATTTATGCAGAGGAAGGACTGTTCTGAAGTTCAAAATAATGTCTTTCCATGTCCTAAGCAGGTGAAAGGCAACACTGAACATACACATGTATGTTATGTAAAAATGATTTGCAAAAATAAACTGAAGTAAGTAATGACAACTTGATGGGTTTCATGGAGGAAACTACATGGTTGTTAAAAATGTGCAGTGAGGTCAGAGGACCCTCTTAGCCACATCAATGTGGTGGTCACAAGGAGGGGGTTGCCTGTATATGAGAAAGGACCAGATGCAAATACAAATGGCAGTGATGAGAAGCATCATCACCACCAGAGAATTGCAGTCTCCAAGGCCAAGCTGGCTCAAAGACAAGCTAGCCCACAGCTAGGATGAGCTGATATTTGCTTTATGACCAGCTCTGCTAGAACAACGCTTCCAAGCTTTTGGGAGATTGCATTACCAAGAGGTGCTTTACAACTCAAATCTTCAGTGAATGGCAAGCAATTTTGCAGAGCATCCTGCCATCTCTGCTGCTGGTACTCAGCCATATATCATCGCCTGCAGATATTAAAAGATGTGCCAGCCCAGCCACCTGAGGGGAAGAAAACAAGAAGCATGCCTGTCAGTGCAGCTCTGCTCTAGGTAAGGATATACAGATTATCAGATTCTATTGAACCCCTCAGCAGCAACTGAGATGTAAACCTCAATTCCTATTAATAGTCACTCTAGGTCTCTCTCTTCTATCTTCCATTTTCTCTCCTCTTAACCTCCTGCCTAATAAAGGTCAAGCTTGTTCAGCCATGGAAAAATCCTCTCTTGCAAGTCCTTGATGGGACAACAGCCCAGGTAGAGAGTGGTACAATGGAACAGGGTATACATGTGCTGAGCATTTGGTCTGATTCCTTTAAAGCCCACAACAAGCAAAAATATCACCCACTGATTTTGCAGCAAGTGACCTGCAATCATCAGAAACTGACTTTTCTTGTCTATCATGGTTTTTAGTTTCCCTCTTCTCCTGCTTTCCTACTTGTGTATATTTATGGTTTTATTCCTCTGGCCTAAACAACAAACAGGATTTGACTTTAACAATAAAGCTTCAGTCCTGCTACCTAGAATCAACTCCTTCTTTCACAGAAAGGTCATTTAGTATCATCTGAGAAAGTGACAAGCAGCATATTTTATTTTTTCTTCCTCCTTTAAAGGATCCTACAGCTAAAGCAGAATAAAGAAAAAAGGACCAAAGTAAAGACGCTGTTCAGTATTAACACCTCAACCACAATGTTCCTTCCTCTGGTTGTGTTAAAGATAAACTCCAATGTGCTGGGTATTCAGGTACACAAAAATTATGCATAGATTTCTACACTTTTTTTTTTTTTTTTTTGTTCTGCTGGATCACAGAAATCTGAAGGCTTGGAAGCTCAGGACTTCGCTGCACCCTGGAACAGAGAAGCCCAATTCCAAGAGGTTTCCAAGAGGGAATGAAACATGTGTGCTGCACCAATACCATGCTGGGACATCAGAGGGTCATGGTTCTTCCCAAACTCAGCCCCGCCAACTTGGGGGTTCTATGCCTACCAAGCAGATTCTGTACAAATCAGTGAAGAGCACTCTGCCAGCCCAGTTCCCAGCCTGGAGTCTTAAAGCCACCACATGTGTTTTGCTTCCTGTTCATTCTGTAGCTACACACTCGACCTTCTCGGCAAGGACCATCAGACATGTGCTGCTAGAGCTTCAACCCACCAGCTCATCATCCCTCTCCTGGATGGAAGTGGAATAGGGCAAATGATGCTCATTTCTCTAAGTGGAAACATCTACTTGGCCAGAGTCACCATGGAAATACACATTTTTCCCAGAAGGTGCTGCTCCATCTCAAACTGAATGCAAAGCAGCCAAGGACTTCCATTTCTACACTATTATCCAAAAAGTTAGTGAGTTTTTAAAATTACACAGAAAGAACAGACCAGCCCAGACCTCAGGGGCCAGTCCCCCAGCTGGTGTGAATTAGTCAAGCTCCTTCAATACAATTAGAGTCATTTACTCCCACTGAAAAACTACTTTAGAAAAATGGAAGACTAAAAAGCCAGTATCAGGGTCCAGATTTCAAATCCTCTGCCCAGCCAGACTTCCAGATGGTATCAATTGCCTGGACAACCCAGAAAGTCTAAACAGATCTCTCGAGACTCCCATTTCAATGCTTTTGGATGGTGGTGCAGCACAGGGAAAATCCTGACCTCTCTAGTTGTAATCAGGTGGAGAAGAAAATAAAAGAGGCCAAGGCATTTTGCTATTGCCATAGTTTCAAGACAGTGACCAAGATTAAAACAGTATCTAATTTTAATTAATGGGCTCCTGTCATCAGCCCTTTCTTCTCTCCTCCTCTAAGATAGCGGAGTCAGAAGAAAATTGCCAAATCTAGTGCAAAGGCTGACAACCTTCACAAAAAGGTCTTTGTATGCAAAGCTTAAGAGGAAGCACAACTCAGAACTCACCAAAAAAAAAAAAAAAGGAAAAAAAAGACATCTGCATGTTTTTCCAAGTGTTGTGCTTGGTCTGAATGGGTTTATTTTTCCTGCAGTGCTGTGAGTGTGGTGCTGACTGTCTCGCAGCGAGAGCCCAGCTAGGGCAACTGCCAGCATGTCAAAGAAATCAGGTAACAGGGGGAATGGGTCCATGAGGCAGGAGAGCTCATCCATCTTCAGCTGAAAACTCCCTTCAAGACCAGTCCTTTCGGTGACTCCCAGCTACTTAATTTATCCAAATGCCCTTTTTTCTCAACAGACAAGACCACACAGGGTCTAACCTGCAGATCGTATTGTCTCAACAGAGGCCATCACCAGATGTTTTTGAAGATAATGCAGACAAACAAACAGGAAAAACCCTATGATGGCAAGATAGGGAATAATCGAATCTCTCCCAAACAGTTCTTCACCTTAACCCCAAAATTCACCTTCAGTTTTAAAAGCTGGTTTACTCCAGGTCAGTGATTCTTCTCAAGAAAAATGACTGTGTAGACATCATGCAAAAACAGCAATAACAGCCTTGAAGGGACAGAAACACTTGAAGATGCTTGATGCTTAACTTCACCAGCACTGCTCTAAAGTTATTTGCACCAGTTTTAAAAAATGTGTTGAATTTCTACTATCTAGTGAAGCAGTTTATTCAGCCAAGAAGTTTCTTTGGTCTCCTCCTTTAGTAAACCTGCTGCTTCCAGTTCTAAAAACTCAAGACAGTAGCCATCACATTCACTGTCAGAATCCCTGAAGCCAAGTGGATCAAAGGTACAGCACACAAAGTTACAGACCTAATATTAAGTCATGCAAAATGTTAGTCACTACATCTCTTCCATACAAGTCTCTTTAGACAAACCACAGAGCTTCATTATAGAGCACAAACCTATTTACATATTTTAAAGCACATTGGGAGGTCGTTTCCTGACAAAACAAAGACATTTTAAGGCATATTTACTGTCTGTGTTTCCGCATGTTAAGAAAAAATTTTGATTACAAGCGGTGATTAATTGATCACATACAGCGCGCGTGCTTTGGAATTGCTGTGAATAGAATTGCATTGAAAACATCCTAACAAGGACATACCCAAATATTTGAAAACAGACAGAGCTGCAAAATGAATGCTGAATGTCATTCAAAGCTGATAATAACCATCAGTCACTGCCAATAAACAAACAAACAAAACCTTTTGGGTTAACAATTATTGAAAGAGTTTTAAATTGCTGATTACTATTGTAATATCTGAGATGGAGAACAGCTGAATTTCTGCATGCTAAGAAGAGCTTGCTCAAGTAGCAAGGATCATTTTGTATATGAGCCATTTTCACTCCTTTGTGGTAGATTAATACATATACCTAAGGAAGAAATCAAAACTATATGCCCATATCTAATAGGAAAAATAAAAGCAAGGGACTACCAATGTTGCAAACTTTTCTCTTTTTCCAGTAGACAAGGAAATAAGCCCATGTTTCTCTATGTCATTTTTCTAAAATGTTGATATTCCAGTTCATATTAACTTAACAGAAAATTCCCAAAGGTAAATGGAAATGAACTCTCTCTGAAACAAACTAAAAACCAAATAACCCCAAAATAAAGAAACCCACAGAGGTAACATGGGAACAATGAGGGATGCTGCTGGGCAGCTGGCAACCAAAACAGCCACTTTAAATATCCGTAACTCTCTCCCAAGAGCTGGAAGAAGATTTATGCTCACATTAGAGTGGAGAGCCTAGTTCCCAGGCCTCCTTTGCCACTGGCACACTTTCCATTGGGGAGAGCTGTGGGACATCAGGCATAGGCCACAAGGGGATCTGTTCAGTGAAGATAAAATGGCCGTAAAACCCCAGAAGTGGCAGGAAAACACTTGGATATTGGCCTTCCTGAGAATTTAAGGGCACCAAGACCCCAGATTCCTACCCCTGATGGAAGGAAAGAGAAGGGCATAGAAAAGTTCCACTAGATGTGAAGAGAAGAAACAAGGCACAGGGAATAGTAACTCCACAGCCTCTTACTCCTAAGGGGCAGCTTTGTGCTGTCTCAGGGTGTCATTTGCAAGCTTAGTCCCTGTCAGGACTGCAAGGCAGGGTACATATGGTAAAGGGTCAGAACTGCAGACAAAGGCACAATTTATTGACAGCATCTGGGAGCAGTTGTACCCCTGGGTCCTAGTGCCCAGGTATTTGGGTAGAAGGACTTACACCTTCCTTGTAACAGGTACCAAGATCCATTTCATCCACGCTGTTACCCAGCATGACATTTAGATGTCATTCTTTGGCAGAAAATGACAGAAATTAAAGGATTAAATAAAGCCTCACTTGCAGCCCTCCTATCCAGCAAGATTTCTGCAAAGCCAGCAAAATAGTAACATAGGAAGGAAAAATTGCTGATTAATTCCCTGTGTTTTCCAGTCTGCTTTGCATCACTTTGTGTTGGGATCAACCATAATTCAGGGCTCAAAACAAATAATTTTAGAAGCAAATAGGTAAACTCCCAGTCTGAAGTCATAGTAGACTAAGCTCACAGAAATTTTGAGTAAGTTAGATGCTTCCAGCTCTTGTGGTCTTCATGAAAATCACCTCTGGTAATTAAGGAACTAGTTGTGCCCATCTCTCAAATGCTAATCTAAGGCCTTGTGGAAGGCAAGGGGAGGTCATTTAGGATCATTTTCTTCCGTCCTTTTTTTTTATTATTATTTTATTTTGTTTTAATTTTTAAAGAGATGGTGTGCTCCAGACCAGTAATTTAGCCTGCTAGGAAAAAAATCTGGAACAACTACACCATCCGAAAACAACCTAGATGACAATAAGGGAATGTGAACTTGCCAACACAGATTTCTTGCAAGAACAAATACTATCAGACCAATAGAGGATACTCTTATGTCCAGAAAGAGTGATATAACTTCAGTAAACTGTTATGACATTCTCATAAGCAAGTCAAGAAAACATGGTCATGATAGAACTATTTTGGGTTCAGGTGTAAGACTATTTCTTAAAGCCATTTCCAGAAAGGTGTTGTCTTCAAGACCTGGTTGCAATGGCAGAAGCATTCTCCAGGAGTAGTCCCAGTCCTGGAATTTATTTACATTAGTGTTCAAACTACTGGGATAGAATACATTAAAATTGCAAAGAGACAAGACTGAGAGGGACTTTATGGATAGGACTAGAACTCAAAGCTGCAGAAGCAGATTGAAGGTGGTACAATGAAATTCAGTGAGGACAAATCACAGAATATTCTAAGTTGGAAGGAACCCAAAAGATTCATCAAGTTAAGACTTAAGTGAATGGCCTGTACAGGGAACCAATCCATTACCAAAATGAAAGGCTCTGCATTTTGGTGGGATGACCAACTGCACTAAGGATGGAACAGTAAGACCCCAGAACCTCTCCAGGCAAATCCTCTGATTTTAACCCTGTTGTTTCACAAGAAATTACTTAGTTCAGGCCATTTTGAAGGAGGGATTCACATCCCACTCCCAGCAATTATTTAGGGACTGCCCAGTAAGCAAAGCAAACCAAAAAAGCCCCTACTTCTCAATTACAATGATATGGAGCAAGAAGGGGAATGCTAATGGATTGATGGGAAAAAAAAAATAAGCTCCTACTCTATTCCCATTGTTTTCAATCATCTGGTGTCTGCTAATTCCCACTCAACTGGCTGGTCTTATGGAGTGCCATGGTCTCCCTGTGTCACAAGGGCTCTGAAATTCTCCTGGCAGCAGTGCTTGTTGGTGTCGTCCTCCCCCCCTCTCCACTGAGGGCCGGAGGAGCTTGCTGTTCACCAGCAATGACAGCTTATTGCTACACCCTGGGATTTAAGCATGTTTATTATGCATGTAGGCTCCGCTCCGTGCTTCCTGGTAGATGGAGACATACCCCAGCCCCTTCGGATAGGTTTCCTTTGCAGAGCAGGCAAGAGGTAGACTTGTGGCAAATAACATTACTTGTAAGTAATTTTCCCTTACTTTATATAAGCAAATGCCTTTGATATACAACAATCCCCGACATGTTCAGGTTACATGCTTATTTTAAGATCTTTTGTTTACTTTATGATCTTCATAGGTCATTGACATCCCATTTAGCTCTGGTGACCCTGTTTATACAATTGCAATATACATTCAAAAGCGTTCCTTTGGATAACATTAACATTCTTGATCTTAATCCATCACATGGGCTAACAATAGCTCCAGCTCAAATGTGTACGTAGCTGTTAAAAGCTTTAATGTAAAATCCAATACACATATCGAGTGGGAGAGGCCTGATCAAACAGATTGGCTTTCTTTTTTCCATTCTAAGTGGTAGAGGATCCTGAACTATGTAAACTCTCACAAAATGCACTGCAGGACCCCTCCAGCCACCACTCAGTGCAATTAGATTCACTGAAAAAAATGTGACTTGTCCTCCCCCTCTCATGCATCTCCAGCACATGACACTGCTGCTGGAGCAGTCAGCCACCTCCAGGAGCTCTGATTCCTGCAGTTCTCCTACTTCCCAAAAACATGAGTCGGTGCCAACCTGGTATTTAATAGTCTCTCCTGGCAGAGGAGCAAAATTTGCCTGCTATCACCCTGAGGGCTGCAGTTTCTCTCACATGATGGGCCAGGAGTGTCTACTAGCAATTTCATTGGGACATTATGCTGCCTGCCATGAATTTATTGACTTACCCGATACTTCTCTGCTACTGTCTGCCATATTGCCTACCTGTTGTGGGACACACTCAGAAGGCCATTGTAGGATCTGAGGTGAGAGCAAATTCTGGGTTTCCATTAAGGCTGCCACATCACAAAGATTTAAAAAAAAAAAAAAAGTAAAGCAACTAAAAATGTACCCCATACCTCCTGCAAAACTGTGGCCTACTCCAGTGAATGGAGCTCTAGGGTGGGAAGGCATTGGTATGTGTCAAGTAACTCATGCAGGAAACCAGCAGGTTCCACAAGAAAATCAGACAGGATGGCAAAGCAAACATGGAAACATGGTCTTCTTGAATGCTGAAGCAATGGTGGACCTTGAGTTGTGTCATGGCAGCTGTGTCGAGTGTGAAACTGAGAAGGACCATGATAAGGACAGTTAGATATTTTTCCTTTACTGGGCCTGGTAATATTTATATACAAGATATACAAGAGATTATTATCCAGTTTGATGACATAAAAAATTCTGCTTTTTTTCCCCCCGTGTTTGTGTCTGACTGAATTTATAGAGACAAGTCCAAAGAGCACCATGCAAAGCAGCCTTCAGTCCTTTTGGGTTTTTTGGTCTATTCCAGGAATGGCTACTTCTGTGTAGGTAAAGAACAGAGCCTGGTGATATCACAAGGTCTCCTCCAGCATCATGTGCCATGACTTCTGCAATGCTGCTTCTGCAGCAGCTCTTATCTACTGTAGAAATACCCAAATTATAAACATGATGAAAGCCACAAAATGTGGCTGTATCTAGAACATGATCTTTTTGCCTTTTTTGTTTTCTCTTCCTCCACAGGTTCAAAAAATGACACTTTGGCAGGCACACAAATGTTTTTTGGGCTCAGCCCATATTTCCCAGGAGACTAGGTTCAGTTGCAGGGTAAAAAAAAAAAAAAAGTACTAATAAAACATCTTACACGGTTGCCATGACACACCAAAGGCAGGATGAATACGCTGAAGAGGACATGTCACATGAAGAGAAAGGAGAGCAGGAGGCTGGGAGAGCAGCTGAGAGAGCCAGGCAACACATCCTTGGGTCAGATGGTCACCACAACAGCTCTGGCACCTCTGAGCTGTGCCAGCTGTCCTTCTGCCAGACCCTCTGTCATGTCTCTGATTTCTGAGGAACAGGAAAAATATTTGGGAAATTCATCATGAGGGCTGCCTGCCAGAGCTGGGTTGCAGAGGGAGACTGCCAGCTGCACTAGCACCTTTGCATGTCCCACCTAGCAATGAATAGCACTCCTGAAACAAGACCCTGGGGCTTCAAAGCAGAAGGGCAGATGATATCACACAGAGGTCTCCCTACTTATAAGTGACCAATTGTTTTCCCTCTATCATATTTGTTGGCTTTATATGCCTGTGTTTTTTCTGAGTACAAACTAAAGCTTTGTTCAGGGTGCACAATATTAGAATTTTAATTAAAATTGGACCTCTAATTAAAAAATAAAATAAAAAATTCTAAGTGGGTGAAAAGTGAATAAAGCAAATTCCTCTAACTCTGAATTAAAAAGTAAACTTGCACATTTTCAGAATTGTAGGCTTCAAATCATAAGTGAGCAAATGACTGCAAAAGGGTAAATGTATAAAATTAGGCAGGATGCAGTTTGCACAGGGATGCAGGGCTAATGGATAGAAACATAGATGTGGATGTCTGTGTACCTCATGACCGAGGGTCAGCTCTGCATGGATGTATGTGCTGTGGGTGCAGGGACTCATAGCTTCTCCCTGGAATGGTGCTGGTGCCTGGGAGGTGCTGCAGCAATACTGCCTTATTCCCAGCTGCCAGCACCCCTTAACTTACCAAGCCATTTGGGATCAGAGTGCTTTATTCATTTGCCATTCCTTCCTTAAGGTGGACAGCTTATAGGATGCACATCATCTGTCCCAGAGCAAACTAAGACCTATATTTTACAAAGGGCAAACTCCGCTGAGTACAGGCACAGCATTTTCAAAATTTTTTTGCACTTGGTGGTGCATCGAGAAGGAAAAGATCTCTACTGTAGCTCCTCACTGGAACCAGGCCCAGTCTGCCAAGAGGGTGAAGCATGGCAAGGACATCCCTTTGGAGCAAACATGCAGAGGCAGACTTCAGCATACATTCCAGGAGCTACACCGGTGTGCCTGTGGAAGTTCAGATGGGGACAAAGTGAGGAGACAGGAGAATTCCCCAGTTTCACTCCAGAAATAAGATTTGTCTGATGTCCACAGAGACATTCAAGTTTTGGACAAATACAGAGCTCAAACACAACTTTTATGGGATGGGAAATGAACCTGACAATTTTGCTTTGCCTAAACCACATTTTAAAATGCTGCAAACTGATTTCACACAGTTCTCTTCAACACCTTCAAGCTGCCTGAACCACCACATTATTTAAGATCTCACTCACCCTGTCCTTTGTGGTTCAAATGCCACCAGACAAAATAAACAACCCAATACTGAAAGATTTCCCCTGCTTTACATGAGAAAGGAAGAGCAGCAAATCCCTGCAGCATGTGGCTCCTACTCTTCTGGTAAGCTCTGGGAAAGTTTTACTCATGGCATTTCCCCTAAGGAAGGTGTGAACCATGGTGGAAGAGCTCTTTATAAATCTGGAGTTGATCCCCTCAGCAAGCTGAGCTCTCTGAAGCACCAGTTTCTATTTCTAGCCACATAGCTCAGCAGCTATGTAAAAACTCAGCTGCACCTTAAGGAAGGAGGGCAGTCTTGAAGTGAGCAAATGCTCTCCAAGATGTTTTCAGCTGGTGAAACAAAGCTACAGGAAAAGCCTGGATGTGGCACAGCAATTTTTGTCTGTCGTTTCAGATATTTATACCGGAATACAATCATTATGTCTCCCACCCTTACTTCTCCTTCTGCTCACTACTACAGGGAACATCATTCGGATGGCACTGCACTCTACTACCATAATAATGAAGATGTCACTAATTCACCATTTAGACTTCACTGCCTATAAAACAGGAGGAGGAAAGAGGATGTGAGCATGATAAGGAGCAAACCCTGGTTTGAACACAAATATACTTGAGAGCTGGGAGGAGAAAGAGGAAATTAAAGACAATCATCTGAAAGAATTTTCTCAGTCATCAGGCATTGCAGTGAATGCGCAGGATGAAGCTATGACCACCAGCTACAGGAGCAGATCCCCCCAAAACTGGTCAGACTGGACATGTCTCTGATATTTCAGGCTTCTAATGTTTCTTGGACCCCGATTAAAGAAATTAGTGTAGGAAGTATTTATAGCATCATGGAATATTCTGGATTGGAAGAGACCCACAAAAATCATCCAGGTCCAATTCCTGGCCCTGCAAAGGATGGTCCCTGAGAGTGTTGTCCAAATGTTCCTTGAACTCTGTCAG
This sequence comes from Agelaius tricolor, assembly GCF_023055355.1. Classification (NCBI taxonomy): domain Eukaryota; kingdom Metazoa; phylum Chordata; class Aves; order Passeriformes; family Icteridae; genus Agelaius; species Agelaius tricolor. The sequence continues at coordinate 16,529,798 of NW_027269261.1, read as the reverse complement.
GTTTGGGGCTGTGACCACTTCCCTGGGGACCTGTTCCAGTGGCCAACACTGCCTGGGGGAAGATTCTCTTCCAAATATCCAGCCTAAACCTCATTCATGCCATTCCCTTGGGTTCTGTCACTGGGCACCACAAAAAAGAGATCAGTGTCTTCCCCAGCTCTTCCCCTTGTGATGAAGGTGGAGATTGCTATTAGGTCTCCCTTCAGTCCTCTCTTTTCCAGGCTGAACAAGCCAAATTACCTCAGCTGCCCCTTGTGTGACTACCCCTCCAGAGTCATCACCTTTGAAGCTCTTGTTTGGATGCTTTCCAGTAGCTTTATATCTTTTCTTATATCATGGTGCCCAAAACTGCATACATTTTAGGAATAATATTTAAATCTTAGCCTTTCCTTAAAGCCCTGGTTGAGCAAAGATGTCTTTCCTAAAACTTCCTAGATTTTTCAGAGGATGTGAGTACTCCTGTTTGGGGAAAAGACACGAGTACTCCTGCTGGGGGAGGGAGGGAAAATTCAGTCCTCAAGACTGGCTCCTCAAGCCCCAAGTTCAAATCTAGGACAGACCAAAGAATTTTTTTTTGAGTCTCTGTAAATGATATTAAGCTGCTTGTATGGAGACAAACAATTGCATTAGAAAAGACTGAGAGCCACATCTCTCTATATTCAATATCCTCCAAGTTAGGATATTCACCTGGAAAGTAGGAAATATGGATTAAGGCTGTTGAACTCAATTAAACAGACCTCTGAGAAGAGCTATGACAGTGGGACTGCTGAAGCCAAACCCAAGACCCCACCATCCACCTTCCTTGGCTCCACAACCAGAAAGGCCTTTTGAGAGCTGGCTAGGGTGCATGGAGTGGGAGGCCCTACTCTCTACCTCACCTTGGAGGTCTGCTCTAAGAAAAAAACACATTTGCAAATGCCTCAAGCATTTCCTGAAGCTCCCTAGAACTTGCCAAATTTCCTCAAGGTTTTCTGGGGAATCCCAAATTCACCAAGGCTGTTCAAGCCTAGGAGTGTGAAATCTTATTTTCCAGTTCTTTGCTCAAATTTAATGAACCATCCCCTGTGTAACCTCCCTTGGAGAACATTTTGAAGCCCCATGTACTTCCCTCCCCCTCCACAGCCAACACAGCCAGCATCTGGCAGGAACCTCATCTTTCCAAACTGGGTTGTGAGCACTTGGTTACACAAGTCACGCACAAGTCACACGGGACCCTGGATGGAGGAAAGCCACTAAGAGAAGGGAGAGGTACAATAAGGGCATCTGTCCTGCTGCTTCTTCAGCAAGAAACTGCTAGAGAGCAATTTGAGCCAAACCTGAGCCACTACTCAGTCTGAAGAGGCTCTGGGAACCTCCATGAATTTGCCCCTAAAATAATGCTCTCCTTTCCCTCTAACTATTACTGGCTAATTAAGTGAACTTCAGCATATAGCAGGTCTTTGCTGCTGTTGTTATTTTCTGCATTACTGTTTTTTTGGATAAGATATACTTAGGGAAAACACTAGAGATCTCAATTAAGCAGCTGGGTGACTTATAAATATATATTTATGTTTGAAGCCTAAGTGGCCATTGGCTTCCCTACTGTTTTACTTAGCTAACAAAACAACTCTATCAAAGTAAGTATTATTCCAAAACCCAACTTCCTGCACAGAATGCTCCCATGTGCTCCATCAGTCTGCTTCTCTGATGAACTACATCGTTTCTTATAAACTGTCCATGGCCCATAAATTTCCAAGCATAAAGGCTATTACTGTGCTGTGCAAATCTGCTGAGAATTTTATCCCTATAACTTCATTTCATTTGGGTGCAAATGAGTTTGGTAAGAAAGTTGTTCTACAAACTTTTTTCGTCCGTCTTCTGCTTTTGAGCTTATTTTGATAAGTAATACTTGATTTAGGTTTGAGGTAGGCTTTGTTTTGACTGATTTCAGTTGGACTACCTCTGTCTCAAATTTACTTTCTTTAATAAATGATAAAAAGCAACCTCTCAAACATTCCTTTCCCCAAAAGCTTAAAGACAAAATTCACAATAAACAAAGGATGAAAATAGAGCAAACTGGGGTTTGGGCCACCTACTAGATAAATATTGCAAATCTACTCTCTTTTGTAATCCAAAGAGAAGAATCCTGCACGTATTCTAGTATCAGGAGCAATAACTGCTTCATAAAAATCCCTTCTCCTTTTTCTGGACCAAGCCACAGGGTGGTGGAAAATAGAGGAATTTTTTGGTTTTTTGGTGTGTGCATGTGGATGAAAACCTCTTATGAATGTTTTGCTCATTTTTAGCTCTCACAATTGCCTGTTTATGTTAGGACTCCTGTTGTCACATGTAGCAGATAGATCTTCAAACAAATTGTAGTCTCTCTGTCCACCAAGCAGAAAAATTGCTAGATTTTGCCATCAGGTGCAGCACGAGGCTTGTGTTTTCTCTGGCCTAATTCCAATTTCCATAACAATACAAATTAGACTTGCTCAAGGCCATTGAAGAAGCGGGGGCATAGGGGAGAAGATGAAATAAGCCATAACTCTCATGGCTGTCTTCCTCCAAGCTCCAAAAGCAGTCAATCACAAGCAAAATGAAAAAAAAAAAAAAAGTGCAGAGGGATGTTTTGATATCTTGATTCTGGAGACTTCTTGACTACCTTGTACTAATTTCATTATGCTCAGTTTAAGCGCCTTTTTATTGATAGATACCTCAGGAAATATGACTTGGAAACAGTGTGCTACCTTGGGATATCACCAACCATTTTACATTGGGGAACTAAAACAAAAACAGATGTTTTAGGAAATAAGCAGCTTGAATATATCACTCATAAACCAATTAAAACTTTCTGTAGCAAGTTGACATTTCCCATGAAGCAAGCAATGGGAGTAAACTCAAATCAGTTGGCTGCGAGAGCTACGGAGCAATTCCCAGCCACAGATTTTTTCCTTTCCTTTTTTTTTTTTACTGCATTGAAAATGATGTTTGGATTTAAAAAAAGAAAGGTGTGATAAAGAAGCAGTCTCACCTTGTCACTCTCAAACCCAGAATCTGTCTTTTCACCCTCACACTTCCCATTCATTGCTCATTAAGCAAACAGTGAGATATTCCTGCTATTGTTCGTGTCTTGGCAGAGGATCTCCATAACTTCAGGTCCAAATGCATCTCAAAATAAGGCATGAAAATTGTTTCTGTTTCTTTCAGGTATTTAGTTAAAAATAGTTTGAGTGTCCTTGAGAGCACAGGGGAAAATGAACAGTTTGAGGAGTTGTTTGCTTGTTTTAAGCTTTTGAAAATTTCATCCTTTAGTCTTTTTTTTTCCCCAGGATACTTTGTTTTAAAATTTTATTTTGCAAAGGCAAGCAAAAACATCTAAGCACATGCTTAACTTTAAGCATTAAAAAGTCAATGGGATTTAAGCATGTGTTTTAAGGCAAACATATGCTTTAGAGCTCTACTGAATAGGAATGGTTTATTGAATCAAGTCTATAGACAGGTTAATAAAATGGGTTAATATATGCAATCTGGAAGCAAAAATTAAACAATATGTTTCTGGAATATTAGTCTTACAAGCACTGTCTCGTTCTAGCTCAATTCCCTAAATTACTATTGGATTTGTAATGTCCTTGACACTGTCTCTCTCATTTCTTGAAGAAACACAGATTATTGTACTAGATTATAATCAGCTGGCTAAAGTACAGCTCAAAGCTTATGATTCTATCCAGAGCAATTCGGAACAAAACAATCTTACTTCAAAAAGAGTTTATTCACTAAAATTCATTTTCAAAAAAAATCTGCCAAACCTTTTCCACTGACACATACCTGTAATTCCCTCTGTATAAATATTCATGTGCTGTGAATAAGAAGTGGAAAACATTGTGTTATTTTTCAATATTTACTCTAGAACTAGTTCCATGAAGGTGCTTATTGTACAACAAAAGGTAGGATTTTACACTCCCATCAAAGGTTGCTTCTAAATAGATCATAAAATCCATTGTGAATATTTAAGCCAAGAGTAATAACACAGTGTCATATACTCACGCAGTATAATGCAGTAACACTCTGCATTTTGACATCTGCCCAGACAGATGTTTAGAACAAAGTTCCTCAGATTCTTCCTTCTTTCCTTTTTTTTTTTTTTTTAAGTTGGATGGAAAAGAATCTGGGAATCATCTTTTATATTGAAGCTACTTAGTACAATTTAACTGTCAACAGATTAATTAATTTAAATGTAGTCTTACTGTGGAAGCCAAAATTTCACATAAGGCCTGAACAAAAAAAAACAAAGAAAAAAAGAATAGTCTCCCAGCAACATCTTGATCTTTGGACACATATACATTTATACATGAGTAGGATGTAGGATTCTCATTTACCCAATCTATAGGATGCACACAGAGTAAATGTCTAAAATCCCACAATTTACCTTTCTGCTTTTATCTCATCATCTTTAGCACAGGCAAGAGCAGCACTGACAGTCAACAGATATTTTCCCATTATATTCCTTCAGAAAGATTACATTAATTTGTAGTTTCTAATTATTTTGCCCATAGCAACACTGCTGGTAAATATCAAGGCATATATTTATTTAAAGTAGTTGCAGAGGGGTATCTTTTTATAACTCTACATCTTGTGATTTCGGGGGTTTAGATCCATGTTGAAACATGCACATGACCACATGCTGACTGCCAAATTCATGGTAATGTAGAGCATGTTTCAGGGATAGTACTTTAAACATAGCTAGCAGGATGTTTTTGAGGGCTTGCCGGTTGGCTTATTTATTATGAAGATTTTTCAGGCAGCATAGTTAAGTTAATCAGTAACCAATAAAAGATTTAAGTTCAGAGATATAAACAGGTTGATTTATTGCCCACAAAGGTTTTTGGCTTCTCAACGGGAACTCATGAAAACATGTTGCTATGGTTACTTTGGAAACCAATACCTTTTTATACCCTACTAATATATAGGAATTTGAGAGAGGTGCATATTTCTCCCAGGTACATATATGCAATTTTATTTTTTATTATTGTTAACTTTTTACTTTTTTTTTCTTTTCACTATGAAAATATGTAAATAACCTGAAACTTTCTTTGTTTTGAAATCTCTGTGCTGACTCCAAGTTTTCCTAACACTTTGGAGAGTCATATCTCATTTTGTGTCCCTGCCTTGTTTATAATTTTTGCGATCTCCACCAAAAATCAATCAAACTACATCATTTTAAAAACAAAAGTGCCAGCCAAAGGATACTCACATATTGTTGCTTTGACATCTTCTGCAGCATGTAAATCCAAAAGAAGAAAATCATAATGTTAAATACACCTAAAATTGAATGCAAACTGTCCTGCTGGATTTTTTGCGGGGTCTTTTTGCTGTTTGTTTTTTGCGTTTTTTTTTTTTTTTTTTTTTTTTTTATCTTACTGAACATTACTCAAACTCACTGGTGAATATTATGCAAGTTTTTTTCCCCTAACTGCTGTCATGATCATCTCTATGCTGAGCATGCAGTTTAGCTTTGGCTTGGGCTGGCTGGAATATGCATTGCACATGGTTTTCCAAAAGGCCAATGTGATTGGTCTCCCAGGGTCCAAAAGAGACACAGAAAAGATTTCAAAAGACACTGTGGGCTCCACAGCCTTACTGCTGTATTTTGGGAGGTAGTTTTTAGGCACCTGAATTTCCACTTGGGGTTTAAGACCTTGCTGGCATTTAGGGTCAGGACAGAAACTGGACCATGATCACACCCGTCCATTCTGTGTCTACCACTCAAGCCACCAATATCTGATTATTGTCAAAAATCACTCTATTTTCCTCCAAAAAACAACTCCTGAGCCAACTGGACATTTGGCCCAAACTAATAATCAAGCTCCCACTCAGGTTTGTACTATTCCAGCCCCTGCAGAGGCTCCAGTGGAGATGGAGGTGGGGCTGGACCGTTCACACTGCTCTGGATTCAGCTTACAAAACCATTAGCAGTGTCACCCAGCATATTGATTATCAAATAAATGATGGCCACAAGTGTGACTTGTGAGGCTAAAGGTACTCTCTATCAAGGTGTTCTGATGACATCATCATAAACCTAGAGGGCAAAGCTCAGCTGGTTTATGATGTCACCAGAAGGCTTCTCTGGGTTGCTGCCACAGTTCATGGTCATTATTTTCTGTAACAGAGGAGCATATTCACCTACATCTCAGCAGGGTTCTGATCCCCACTGGCCTTCTTTTCATGCCTACATTTAAGTAAATATATATTTTCATATATATATTTAAGTAACTACAAATAAATTGATTTTTATTATTTTGTGCATATACTTTTAACATGTATATCAAATTTGCACTTTTAGTTTTTATATAATTTTCATGTCTGTGTGTATATATATGTATCATATATATGATTTTTTATATATGGATGTATGTATATATATTTTTATATATGTATATAGTATATAACCGATTCTCAGCCAGTGTTTACTGGCAAGATATGAGCCAGAGTTGTTGGGCCAGTACCCCCAGCTGGAAGCAGCCCAGCAGGAACGCAGTGGATCTGGCCAACCCCTGTGGAGCTGGAGCCCATACAGGATGGATGCTCATATTTTTTAATTTTTTTTTTTACTATTGTTATTATTTTGCAGAGAAGTCCTGCTACAAAGCATTTCCTAACCACTACAATCACTGAAGCTGGCAGCAGCCACAAGTCATTGATCTCCAAGGGACACTGCATTTCCTCTACAAAGCAGCCCTACAAAGGCTGATGCCACCTGACACGGGGCAAAATAACCCTGGGGTAGAAAATACAGACAGGGAATAAAACAGGCAGCAGGAAAGCTGAAAAATTCAGCCTCTGGCCTTGTCTCCTCTGTGGATCTAAAGATGGGGATCCTCCACCTTGGACCATGCATCCAGCCCTTTCCTAGGGAATGAGCCTCACATTTCCTTTAGAGACAGGCAGGCAGGAAAGCTACATCATCTGGTGGCTTTGGCACAGCCAGAGCAGTACACCACAGCTGGATAGCTGATCTGTGCCTTTCGCCTCACAGAGAGGCCCTACCACATGCTATGAAATGCTTTAATGTCCCCTTAACATGCTGTATAAATAATTTCCGTATCCATTCAGTGGTGCTCACATGTGGTCCTTTGAAAGAGTTAAGTAAAAATTACACTACCAATATATCTTTGAGATGAAACAATGACATTTATAGGTCATTGTAATCCATTCATTAATTAATTTTTTACCAGCCTTCCATATGATCCATATGATGGCTTCTAAATGCTAAATTTGTCCAACAGAACTGTGTTTTAACAAATAGATAAGTTTTAAAACCAGACTTGAAGGAAGTTTCTTAACATTTGAGCTAACTCAGGAAGGGCAGGTAAATAAACTTGCATTCCCACTGCAGCCCACAGAGCCCTTTTTTGAGGCAAACAAAGAAGGAAAGACCCCAGCCCGTGGATATCCAGCCATTACCACAAAACACAGCCATGCACCTGAAGAGGTGCTGCCCCATTTCTGCAGCTGAGGTTGGGATGTGTCTGTACCTCCTTACCTTTGGGGAGGCTGTGCACAGTGCTGCCATGTGCCACGCAGGAAGGCACGGGAAGGGAGTGGGAAGCAGAGTCGTGTGACACTTCCCTTGCTCCACTCCCTGGGAGGCAGCAAGGACGGAGGAAAGGCAGCTGTGCCTCACCACTGATGGGATGCAGAGACAATGCTTGCTTTCTGGCAAGGGAAATTATGTGGCAAAGGCAAAGGAAGGATTCCGCCAGGACTTTTTTTTTTCCCTCCATCATATTGATAACGTAGATCTCCAGCCTTATCCACCCTCCCCTCGCCCCATCCCACCTCACTGTCAGTGCATGACCCTGACAGCCCCAGGTTTTTATATTTTACAGAGCTCCTCAAGATCCAGCACAAAGAGAAAGAGGCCTTTCAAGTGGCCTATTTAATGACTGAGGGGTCTGTTCTGTTAGTGATATGAGAGCCCTGATGTTATAGTCTCCAATTAACAGCAAGGTGTGCCTAAATCCCACCAGGCAGGAACAGCAAGAAATTAATGTGTTGGTATTTCCCCTCTCAAAAGTAGTTTACAAGTCCTATTGCAGAGGGTGTAGGTAGTAAAAAGACCTCTGATTTGCTTAGCTCTATTACTTCAAAACCTTAACAACTTTTTTACATGCCTAAAGGACAGTTTCATAAATCAAAGATCATTACTCTTAGAAAACATATAGAAAAGTTGCGAGTCAATCACATGCCAAGACACCATCTGGCCAAAAAACATCTTAAAAGAGGTTTCAAGGTAGCACTTCCTTTTCAAACTGTGCAGTTCCTTGTTTCTACATCCTTTAGCAAATCCATTTGTTTATCAGTGTGAAGTGCATAGCCTGGATTACAGACTGAAGCACCACCTATGTGTCAACCAACATAAGGATATTTCTTTGACCTCATATGAAAGTTGCTCTTGGGTAATCTGTTAATAATAATCCTTATTAAATTCCTTAAATGCTTGTGTAGAAAAACAGAGAGAAATTCAGGTAGGGCTTCCTGAAGCAGGACATCAGGAAAGGAGATAAATAGAGCTGGATCACTCAAATGTAGGATAACAAAGAATTGTTGTTAAGTAGTCTAAATCCATCAAAATCCAATCATGGCATAAAGTTCAGAGGTGTCTGTTGAACCAGCAACAGCATTGGTGTTCCTTGTGAGCACCTTAGTGGGACTTTCAATCAATGGAAAACAGTTGCAGGGTGATCACTGCCACCCAAGTAAGTGCTCCAAGCAAGTGTAAGTAGAAGAACAGCCCAGTTAGAAAGCTATTCCCAACATTTTTCATTTATTTAAAGTTTTTCCTTACCAATTTTAACATCATCAGTTCAACTCAATGAATTTATTGGTTAGTTTATTCTCTGTGTCTGCATGCATGCAGGTATTTAAGGAAAAACATCAAGAACTCTCCCTCATCTGTAGACATACACGTTACAAACAAGAGAATGAAATTTTGGATGATTTGGAGCCTATTCACCTTGCCAAATATAAATTTAAAAGGGCCACATCCTCAGTTAATATAATATGTCTCTGATGCCAGTAAAATTACTCAAATTTAAACCACCTGAGATATTCAACCCAGAGATGTGAAAGAGCATAGCATGTGACGAGATTGCTGGAAAAGATTGTCAAGCACTGATGGGACACAGGAATACTTCAATTTCCTTGGAAAATTGGTTGGAAAGTGGGCATCCAAGTAGTCACCATGAGTAGGAAGAAGTCTGTCTTCTTCTCTCCAATCTGAATGCCCACCCATGTTATGGATACCTCGTCTCATTGGGAGAGAAAAAATGTAGTGTTGTAACATAAGTAAGGCAAAAAAAATACTACTTGAATTATAGTTTCAAAAGCAGAATTTTGACAAAATCATGTTTTCAAAGGCCTACTCATAGGAGAGACATTGTCATACCAGGTCAGAAGATAACAAGTATTGGCAAAATAAGGGCTAGTCTGTGCTCCTTCTCAGTTTCAGAATTATTGCTTATATTTCTACTTTCTTAACAAATTATTCCACTGACACTACAAAGCAGAGGGCTGAGAGAGAAGGATAATACACAAGAGAGCCCCTAGGCTGTTACTTTGGATTATAAGTATCTAATTTCAGTCATTTAAAGTAAATTCAGTTTTGTCAAAGACTCCAGTCCTACCTATAAAACTCAGGTCCGGTGAGCATGACAGCATGCCTTGGAGGAACAGGGCTCCAAGAGGGAAAACAAACAGCTCCATTCAACTCCTTAAAAGGCCTTATTTCATCTAACCATGGAGTTAGTACAACCCTCTTTGATTCTGTGCACTGTAAGAGAGCGAGTAGTTTCAGTTACAAGTTGTTTCTTACACATCCTATCCTTTTGTGTGGGTTTTTACACCAGTAGAGAAACTTCCATAACTGAGCCCAACAGAGCAGGGAAGGATGAGAAAGAGAGGGAAGGTAGATATTAAGAAAGCAATTTTTGGGAAGGATGCCTTGTGTGCTATTGGAATTACGTGGCATTTGTAATTGCACGTAAGTATCACGCATCCTCTGTGACTATGAGGCAATAGAACAAAACAAGTCCAGCTCTCCTTTGCACTGGGGGTAATTGGAGGTTACCCCTTTATTTCAGGGGACAGCTTCAAATTTCCTGCTGGATTTGTCTCTGAACAGCAATAAACAGCCATCCATAGGCCCTGGATGGCAATCAACATACAAATATCCCAATTTTTAGCCACAGAAAGTGCAGTCTTGATTGAATCCCCTTTTATTTAAGGACTGTAGGCCTTGGAGAGCTTTAATAAATCAGAAATTTCTGTACCCTGAATTGCACAGTTCATCCTCCCATGCACTTGTGAGGTCAACCTGTTTCAGATAGGAAATCTTTCACCAAGTGCCTCTTTGCTCTAGACTGAGTTCCTCAAGCCACCATTTGAAGCATGGTGTTACAGCCTGGATGTGCACATGGAAAAGCTTAAGGCTACACATTCATTGCATCTCAAACTGGGGCTTGAGCTAAATCAAGGGCCTCTCCACCTAGAGAATATGAAGAGCAAGGTCAGAGTCTTTCCCTGGCAAGCTCAGTTCACCTGCTCTGTGATGACACTGGATAATGTTTGCTTAATGCCAGCATGAAACTCAGTTCATAAAGATAGTTTAAAGAAATAAAAATCATGGGATTGTATTATTGTTGTTTTTGTTGTTGTTGTTATTATTAGTAGTAATTACATTTGTTGTTGCCATTGTTGAAGTGCTTTTCTAATTATAGTAACTAAATAGTATTTAATGCTAAAGGCTGCCAAAGAATGACAAACTCCTCAAGGAACTGCTCCTCAGCATCTATTTGCTAAATTTCCCTGGTTCAAATGATAACACTGTTTAGCAACACAGATTTGAACAGCTTTGGAGGCCTCCAAAATAGAGCAGATATTTAGATACATAATGAAAATTCCCTTTGTTATATAGACTAAAATACAAAAATATATCTATATATACATACATATATACATAAAATTTACACTGTGCATCAGTCAGGTGTTTGAAACTTAATAAAGCAGAAGCCAGAGCCATTTAAATCAAGAAGTCTATTTAAAAAATCATTGATTATCAGCCTCACTGTTTGCCTACCTAGGGGCTAGCAAGGCTGAGAGTAAGGAGGCCGGTGAGATAGGCTGCAGTGATGTAAGGCTGTAAAAAGTCCATTTGGAGCAGAATGGGGTCATGGGCTGCAGCTTGAACCACCAAGGAGGAGATTTTATGGCACGTCCCTTTGTCTTGCCTGCCTGGGCAGAGCTTTGTTAGGGCTGCTGGGGCTGTGCCTGGCCCTCTTGGGTCAGGGGGGAGCAGAGGCATCCCTTGGCTCATGGTGAGGCCCAAGGACCACTCTGCTCTAATAACAGAAGGTCTACATGACTACAGGTCTCCCTGTTTGAATGCAAAGAAAGGCCTGCTAAAAAATTAAATAAAAATTTAAAAAATAAAATAAAATAAAATAAAATAAAATAAAATAAAATAAAATAAAACCAAATAATAAAATAGCAGTTATTTCTCACTCTCAGTTTCTTCATTGCAAGAGCTTCCCAGCCCTCATGCTGGAAAAAACAGGGGTGCCTCTCCCAAGGGAAATGCTGACCTGTCCCAGCACCCAAATCCATGCTTCCCAGTTATAGCCCAGTGTCCAAGAGCTGCAATTCCCTGCTTCATTCTGTGCCAAATTTCCAAAAGGAGACCAGCCCAGGCTGTAGCTGCTCTGTCCCTGGCAGAGGAGGTGAGCCCCCAGCGTGAGAATTTTGCCAAAAAAAGAACCACCCCTCCACCACTCACATTATATAAACAAGATAAGATGTCCTTCCAGCCCAGACCCTGGGGCTTGTGGCTGGAGCAGGAGGAAGGAAGCTGGGAGGGGAGCCACAGTATTGCTGTCCCTGCCAGGCTGGGGAATGGAGAGGTTAAAAGGGCTCCTTTTTCCTCCCCAGGACAAAGATCTCCCCCTCAGCTATTCCCACCACATCCAGCAACTTGTTCAGACAATTGTGCAAAGACCATGTCACAGGGCCTCATGCTGCCACCTCTGTGGGTCTCAAGGGACTTTCCACTGCTCCAAAATGAGTCCTTGCTATCTGCTGTTTCCTGGTGTAAACAACATGCTCCTTGCTGAACACCCTCTGCCTCAGCAACCTCAGTGCTAGGTGGCTCCTTTACCTAGGTTGCTGACACCAGCCACGTGGCTGTGCTTGGCAGAGAATTTTGGTAAAGAACTGTCCCTGGGCAGTATATCCAATATATCCAGTAGGAGATACATGGCAATAATAGAAAAAGGGTATTCTTCTATCATAAGCCTGAACTGCACATTTTGGTCAATCCTAGTCCATGATCCCAACGCTGAGCTAAAGACCTTCACCAGCAGCTGCCTGAGCTGGACAGCAGAGGAGATCCTCTGTGTCCTCCAGGATGATGTCCTCCACCCAGTGAGCATGGTGGCCTCAAAGGAGAGGGCAATCTGCTCTCAAAGCATGGCTGCCAGGTTCAACAGAGATGCAGAGACAGATGCTAAATGAAGCAGACCCCTTGCCTCCCAATTTGGACTTGTACCCTATTCTGATATAGTGTGGACATGGATTCAGGGGAAGAGCTGGTCAGATTTTGGCAAAAATCCCACAATACCCTGTTGATATGCAAGTCCTGGCTCCCATTCAGTAGCCAGACAACTCTTCAAACTCAACGGAAAGCTAAATCTGGGTGTAAATCTGGGTCCAAATCTGGATTCGGACTCTTGAAGATCTCTCTAATTACTGCTGAGTGATTACTATGCAAGTAACAAACCACAAGTTTGTTACCAAGTTCCAATAAAGAAAAGGTTTTGTAAGAAGAGAAGGAGGTGGCGGGAGGACTAATTTGCCAGGTAGGAGGTTTTAATGCCATCAGGGAAGATGTTGCTGGTCCCTTGGTTAGCAAGGTCTGTTGTTAATTCTGCTTTAGGTAAAGGGATGGATGGATGGAAGGAAGGAAGGAAGGAAGGAAGGAAGGAAGGAAGGAAGGAAGGAAGGAAGGAAGGAAGGAAGGAAGGAAGGAAGGAAGGAAGGAAGGAAGGAAGGAAGGAAGGAAGGAAGGAAGGAAGGAAGGGGGGGAATAGAGATTTAAAAAAAGAGCAATCCAGCCAGAAGAGAAAATGTAGGTAATAGTTTCAGTTTCTGCTGCAGTCTGGGTCGAGTAGGGCTTACTCCCATGCTAGGACCCAAGGCTGTGTGGGAACTCTGCCAGGACAGCCTCATTGCCATGCATCGCCAAAAAAACTCTGTGGGTAGCAGCTGGGAAGGGAGGCGGAAATCCCACTCACAGGGACTGAGAACACAACATTTTAGGAAAACGTTTTAGGGAAAAACCAGGCCTGCTTTTTCATCACCATCTTGATGCTCACAGCAGTCAGTGGTATCAATTACAATCACAGACAGCAACTCACTTCAGGCATAAGTTAACTACAAAGCACCTCCCATCAAGGGGCAAACTGAAGCACCCTAAGCCACTTTGCCTTCCCATCAGGCTGTATCACCCACCCCTGACTCTGCATCACCCAAGGTGTCCTTGGAAGCTGAAACCCTGTTGATTTGCTGTTCAACTTGTGCTTGGACACATCAGGTACCCTGCAAGAATAAGGTGGCCACATCAGAATGCATGATGATTAGCACATCAAAAGGCATTTGAAAAGGAAGTAGGCTGTTAATTTACTCTGGTAAAGACAGTGACAAACCGTGGGGGTTTTATCCTTTATCTCTATCCAGGACACCGGTAGGGGGGAAAGGGTTGTTTTGGTTTTTTTTTTTTTTACACGGGAGGTTTTGCAGGGGATTTCCCAGGCTTGGGAAAAAGTCTTTGGCTGAAGTTTATGTTTCTGGTGTTGCATGAGTTAACAGGACCCGAATAGGAGCTGACTTAATCCACCATTGTTAGATGCTGGCCAATGCCAGGGATGGCTGCACCTGCCTGCACACGCTGCCCTTGTGCTGTCATCAGCAAATAGCTGAGCACTTCAGTAGCAAACTGATTTTATAGCTCTGAAAGGCTCTAGAGCTTCCATGAGTACTTGGGCCTTACAGCTCAAAAAGTAAGCTCCTCAGGTTGCAATCCCCATCTGAGCCTTGTTGTCCTCCACACCCTTCCCATATGAACATTTGCCCAAGCATTCACTTTGATGTCTGCACAACATGGATGTTGTTCAGGAAAAGTTATTGGGTGAGTCACTGGGCTGGGATCCACTGGCAGCTCATCCTCCTCCAGGTAGGCTGAGGAGCGAGCAGCCCAAAAACTGCTCTTGAGGTTAAAGTAGATTATCCCCTGAAAAGCAAACCCTTTTATTGCTCCAGAGTCTTCGGCATCTTCAGCTGGGTTTGCCAGAAATGCCAAGCTGAGACTCAGCTGCTTGGCCTCTGCATAAAAGAGTAAGTCTAAGAATTAATTTAATGGGTTAAGCTGTATATAAACCTCTGCAGTATGGCAAATATCAAAGAGCAGCACTGTTGCTTAAAAATTTACTTTTCCAAGCTAGACACAATAATTGGGGAGTGGGAGTGACAACCTAAACCTTGTCTTGAACTACTAGCTGGTGAATTCCCCACAGGAGGTATCTAGCCTTCCCTCTTGGAGAAGAAAACTTCCCCCACATACTTAAACAGTCAGAACAGCAGCAGAACCAGATCTGAATCTGGACTGAAAGGAGCCAATTAATTCCTATCTCTCAAGTGGATGCTTAAACTGTACCAGTTTAAACTCTGTTTAAGCTGGTAGAGCAGTTTAAACTTCAGTTCCTGCTAATTATAACTGTTCTTTCTGTGCAAATGCATTTATTTTCTCTAGCCATCAGTTCTGCAAACCAACTAGTCTGTTCATCCACGAGGTTTAGCAACACTACCTTCACACCTTAAGAATTACTGTTATCGAAAAAACACAGTTGCTGACAGAAGTTGCAGCTCACACTGCACCTCAACACCTATGAGTGTTGCTAAAGTTAGATACAATCCTACCTTTGCAAATGTTAAAGGCACTGGGTTTACTTCTGTGAAGTCTATCTGAGATAGTAGGAAACATGTATTTAAATTTATATTTGCTTGTGTTTCATGTTGTGTACAGATGTGCAGGACCTAAATTTTTGCAGTCTGGTTCTACCCTTGCAAACATGTTGCTGGGCAAAAAAAATTTGCTCCAGTGATGATGCATTACCTAGAAATTAAAATAGATTGAGTAGACTATAATAAATACATGCCAGAAAAAATATAAAGAATGTGTGGGAATGCCTATACTTTATCTCAACATTTCTTAGCAAAATAATTTCCTTATGGTGTAATCAAAAATGGAAAACCAGCACCTAACTAAATTAAGTGCCACAAACATTAATAATGGTTAAAATTACCATTCCATTTATTTTTATATTGGATGATCTTCAAAGTTGTAGATTGAGAATTGCTGAAACGTTTTAGGGATTTGTTTCTCAAATCAGAATACTTCAGAGATGAAAGCATTGACTTGAATTTTAACATATAAAAATCCTTAGTGAAAGGAAATAGATGTATTTTTTGCAAAGGAAAGAAAAAGGAAAAGAAAAACTTTAAAAGTTCCCCTGATAGTTACAGATGGTTTAATCTTTGGAACCTATTATGTGTTCATTTTCCCTTCAGCATTAATTATACATAATTGCCACCACTTTACCCATACCCTTTCAAAAACGAAATCTGTTTACATTTTTCACATACGTTATACAAATGCAAGATTTTTAATGCAGTTTCTCCAGAAACAGGATTTCAATTTACCCTCTGAAGGACAAGGGGACCCAGTGCGCGGCAAACCGGTTTTATTTAAGTTCATTTAATATAGCTTAATTACTTTTAAACTCTGGAAGCAATTAGGTTATCACCCTTTGAAGTGCGGCAGAGGAGTTGCCGTGCTGGGGAGGAGAACGCGCAGCGCTGCCCGCTGCTCAAGCGGCTCCTTGCGCGGCGCGCAGCACCCGCGCAGCGCGGGGAGATGCGCTCGGCCGCGGCTGGAGGAGGCAGGAGCTGCCCGTCCTGCGGGGAGAGCGAAGGCAGGAGGCTGGGGAAAGGATAACTCACGATCGGCTAGAAAGGGAGGTTCTGGCTAAGGCTGACAGCAGCGCTGGTGTTGTAAAAGATTGAGGAGGATTGTTCGCACTTTTCAACCTTATAATTTTACCCTGCTCACAAACCACGAAATTGTACGGCTCAACTCTTCCTCCTTTTTTTCTTTTTTTTTTCTTTTTTTTTTTTTTTTCCCCTTCATTCTCTCTCTTTTCCTCTCTCCCGCCCGTCGCAGATCCCTGTCAGGTGGCTTTTTCCCCGGCCGTGCAAGGATCAAAGCGCCCAGGAGTAGAAGCGCCCATTGTGGGGCTGACACTCGATCGCCCTGGGCAGGGGCGCGGGGGCGGCGGCGGGTGCGGAGCACAGCCGGGCGCTTCCCCTCGCAAGTGGCATTTCCCCACGGGCTTGAGAGGGTGGGGTGTTTTTGTCCTTCTCCCCACTTCCCCCGTGGGGAGACTCGTTCCCCAGTTGTTTCGCCTCGGTGCTGTCCTCTGCGGGTGCTTCGGAGAGGGGGAATGCCAAGGGAAGGGGCACCTCCCTACCTCCCGACCCCAAACTCTCCGCGCCCGGCAGCAGCTCCATTATTTGCATGTCATGTTTATAACCTGGTGGAAACCAAGACTGATATTTGTGGTCGGGAGAAGATGACTTTCACCTCTCCGGATCACTCTCTTAAATAAAAAAGAATTGACCAGCTATGGGCGTAAGCATTTATCTTGAGTTTGCGGTCATTATCTTTACTATATTGCCTCGGCAATAAATAAATCTAGTAGTTACTACCCCACAATAAAACTGTAGTATATGGGACACCTTACTATTACTTTCTTAACAATCTGCCATCTCTTCGCCTCTAAATCTTCCCTGTCTGCCCGGCCCTCGCGGGTCGCTCCCGGGCCGCAGGTGCGGAGCCTCCGCGCCGCTGCCTCCGCCTGTCCCGCCCTACGCTCTCCTTTCCATTTTTCCTGATGATTCCTCCCCAAAGAGGCGCCTGTCGGCCCCCGCAGGTGCCAGTCCTTCCCGCGGGCTGCCTTCAGCCCCGTTCGCCGGGCGGGCATCCTCGGGGGGCCCATCTCGCGTGGACATCCCCTGGCTGGGTGACCCGCCGTGGGCATCCCCTCGAGGGCATATCCCCGGCACGGTGGTCCCTTTATGGGCATCTCCCAGCTCAGTGTCCACCTGTGGACATTCCCCGAGTGGGTCTCCCCCGTCCGTGGGCGGCCCCCAGGTAGGTGTCCCCCATGGGCAACCCCGCCTGAGCACCCCCTGCCAGCAGGTGGGACCCCTGCTTTGGGACCATCACGTTCCTACACCGCCACCCCACTCCTTCTACCCCCTACCCCTGCCCACAGGGATGTTCCTCTCTTGTTGCGGGCTGAACCTTGACCACCCCCTTTTCTTGTGTGAGGGGTTTTTTTTTTGGGGGGGGGGGGTGGGGGGGCCGGGGAACAGCCCCAGAGCAAAGGCTCAGAAGAGAAGGAAAGCACTGCCGCTGCGCCAGGGAGATTTCACCACGGCTCCCTGACTCCCGCTGCCTCTCTGGTTCTTTCCCCCCCCCCCCTATTCCATAGATAAATGTCCACGCAATAATATTTATTTACACTCAGGATGCTGCAAGTATTTTTTTAAATTGTATTTTACCGGGGTGATTCCTTCTTGCTTTTAAAACAAGCGGCTTGGAAAAATATTCCCATTTGAGGCAGAAGCAAAGGAGAGGAAAAGGAGGGGTGGAAGCATTTTTATTTATACCTTTGACATTTAAAAGAGCATAATTAATTTGTCCTGCTTGCATTAACATTGTTGAGGAAGGTTTCAGAAAGCAAACCAGCAAAGGGAAGGGGGGAGGAAAGATAGAAGCTCGCCTAGAAAGCTTAGGATTTTTTTTCCCTCTTTCAGATGTGTAATCAATCATTCGAGTAGGAGGCAGCAAAATTGTAAAGATTCGATAGATTAAAATGCAAATGAAAGGTAGAAAAAGAAACATTAACATGGCAATCAAAGATTTAATAATCGTAAATCACGGTGGGGTTTTTTTGTTGCAGCTGCAGTTTGTGTGTTTTTTATGTTTTAATCATGTTCGTTCTATAAATAAATAATTTCTGAAACGAGACTAATTTTTCACTATTTTAACCGTGGGCTATGGCACTAAATATTTTTTTTTTTAATGTATGGAGCTCCAGATTGCAAACTATCAGACGAGGAAAAGGGAAAAGATAGCAAAGTTGGATTAGTTCACATTTGAAATTTTAAGTACAATGCCTTTGAACTGCCGACCGCTTCACTTTCAAATTGAAATTTTTAGAAAGTTTATTTGGAATCATGAATGTTTACGTAAAAGCAGACAACCGGCGATTTTTTACAAGGCTATTCGTAGCGCCAACCCTCATTCCTGGAAGAAATACGGAAAATATATATATGTGTGTGTGTGTGTATTTTTTTTCCTTTTCTCTATATATGTAGGTATAGGAAAAAGAGCAATAACACTTGGCTGTATTACCTCCAAATTAAAGCGTTGCTAAATTTCCAAGGGAAGATTAAAGAGGGGGAAACCTGGGGAGAGAGCTGATCAATGCGGTGAAGGACATGAAGGATTTTGCTCTCCCCCCTCGGTTTAGCGCGGCGCCTGAAAGGGAGGCTCGGGGACTGCCTAGGATGGTTGTGGCAAAACCAGCATCCTTCTGTTCTGGCTCGGCTTTGGTACCCCCAAGTCCGGGTTATGGGGTGCAATGGCTCGTCCTCTGGGAAAATGGCTGGGAAATAATTCTTTGAACTTTTGGGTTCAGTGCATGGAGTTCATTTTGCGGGGCGACGAGGGGGAGAATGGAGTTAATCTTTACTTCGTTGGTAATCTTTATAGAGCCGAGGAAGAGAGAAAGGAGAGGAGGAAAATCCCCCGTGGGCTGCTCCGGTTTGGGGGTTTGCGGCAGCGCTGCCGTCTCTAAAGAGCGCTCGGCAAAAAGAAACCGGTACAAAAACCAGCTAAGTGCAGAAAACGAGCCCCGTTTCTTGGACCTTCCCCTCCTCGCCGAGGGGGGCCCGTGCCCGTCCTGTTCCACCCTCCCCAGCTCACCCGGTGCGCCCGTCAGCGCTCCCCGCCGCCGGACCTTTCCCCGGGGCGGCCGCCACTCCGCGCCTCGGGGGCCCCGCGCATCCCCCGCGGCCGAGGGGATACCGCGGCGAAGGGCCCCCGAGGAGTCCCACCGCAGCACCCCCGCACCGCAGTCCTCCATGCGGGTATTCGGGATTTGGGGGTAGAATTCACCAATGGGTTTTTTTCCCAGCCAAATCACATTACACCCACTTTAATTTTTTTCCCTTGCTAGAGCCCTATTTTTTTCCCCCCACTTCTACCCCCCGGACTGGGGGGTCCCAGCAGGACGGCCCCGCCGGGAGCTGCACTGGCTCTGCACGCCGGCTGCCGGGGCCGCGCTCCGGGCGCTGCCCGGGACTTGTCTGCCAGGCGGGGAGCGGGGCCGGGGGGGTCCGGGGCCGGGAGGGTCCGGGGGGGCCCGCCGCCTCCCGCAGCCCCTGACCCCGGCATGCACGGCGCGGTTCCATTGATCATCCCGGCCCGCCACCCCCTCCCTTTATGAGATAATGCAATTACAAACATCAATAAGGAGCTGCGAGGGGAATCATTATGCGGTGACAGTGATAAATGACGGTGCAGAAATAGCATGCTTTTTTTTTTTTTTTTTTTTTTTTCCCTAACAATCCAGGGGCTTTGGGGGCTGAGCACAGTCACCAAGGTAACAGATGACATCCAAAATGGCACCAAAGGAAAAAAATGAACAGTCTTTCTTTCGCCTTTCACTCTTTTCGCCCTGCTCTTCCAAAAGAGTTAGTTGGGGCTTTGGAAGCAGCTGCCACACAGGCATGCGGGTATTTCCACACGCATTAAAGGGACGGGGAGGGTTTGCTGGCTGTCACACATAAAGCACCAGCCCGGGCCGGGAGTTGAGCAGCCGCCTCCAGGAGGCACCGGGAGCTCCCACCCCAGGCGCGATCGCCCCCGCTCCGCGCCACGCACAGCTCGTCCCTGCCTGCGGCCGGGGACAGCCGCCTCCTCCCGGCCTGCGGGAAACGTCCGTTCGATTTTATATATGACTATAAATATAAATATATATACGTTATCATCACGGGCAGCGTAGCAAGGTCAGGGGAGTAGAAAAGTATTTTTCTGTTTTCCACGCAGGTTTAGGACGCGCGGAGCAAGGCCCCAGTAGCGGGAACTGTACGCGCAACAGCGCGAGGAGTGGAAATCACAGCGCGGCCGAAAAGTGCCGCTTCTGAGCCCAAAAGCACCAGTGGCTGCGGGTAGCCCGGGCGAGCCGGCAGGGCAGGCACACCCCACACGAGTCCCTCTGCCTGGAGTGGGACGAGGTCTGCCCCGCTCAGCTTGGCTGGAATTTGCTGTCCCCCCAGAAAAACCCGCTTGCGGGTGAGGGTGCCCAGACCAGACGCAGGGCAGGCCCCGCGCAGCGGTGCGCTCGAACTCCGCGCTGAGGGGTCTGGCCCCTCTCCAGCCGCTGAAAGGGTGCAAGAGCGCTGCGCTCGCCTTGCGCGGCAGCGCACGCACCCGGCTCCGCGGGGCACTGCGCCCGGGGGAGGCACAAAAATAAGAGGGGGACGCGGGAAATCGGGGCCAATATAAAAAAAAAATAAATAAAAAGAAACCCCAACAACAACAAAAGAAAACCAAAACAAAAAAACAAACAAAAAAACCACCCCAAACCAAAACCAACAAAACAGAGCGTCGCTGAAGGCTGCTCAAACTTTAGTCCGGCAACGCGCAACATCCGCGGCGCTCCGCGGGCCGCCCCGAAGCCCCCGCATTCCCCCCCCCCGGTCACTCTCCCGAGCCCCCAAGAGATGGCAGTCGAAGACGGCTTTCCTCCTCCTCCTCCTCCTCCTCCTCCTCCTCCTTCTTCTCGTCCTCCTCCTCCTCCTCCTTCTTCTCGTCCTCCTCCTCCTCCTCCTGCTGCTGCTGCTCCTCGGCGGCGGGCAGCGGCAGGACAGCGGGGCTGCGAGCCGCGCCCGCTCCCGCACTCCGCCCCCGCGCAGCCCCGCGCAGCCTCCAGGGCCGCGGAGAGCAGCGGAGGCGCAGCCGGGCGGCCCTGCCGGGCCTCTCCGGGCCCCCCCGGTGCGGTGAAAGGAGGGTAGCTAGGAAACAGCGAGCGGCCCGAAAAGGCGGAATTTCCAACGTGTAAAATGTTCTTAACGGAGCCATTGAGAGAGTGCAATAAGGCGTGAGGGGGAACTAATCTTCCCATTTAAATGTTTGTGGCAATTTTATCTAAATGAATTTTAATGCTAAACGAGGGATAATTCCCTATTTGTAACCCGTTTACTTCTCTTTCCTGTGCCTCTGAAGCTGTCTAACATCATGCGATGAACAATAACAATAAAAATACTGTCAAGGCATATTCTTCATTTTGAATGTGTTATAATTACAGCTGATTAAATGTCTTGGGATGTAATACTGGATTTAATTTGAAATGTGCCCCCTCAAAAAAAAAAAGGTCCCATGGAGGAAGGTCTGTGCCCCACTTCGCGGCGGCTGCGAGGAGAAGGGACGCGTGTGCCCTCGCCTGCGAGAGGGCGGTTTGTTTTTGTCTTTCAAGAAATCTTTAAAAAACCCAAAAAACCCAAACACATAAAAACAAAACAAACAAAACGAAACAAAACCAAAGAACAAAAGCAAAAAAGCGAGCCCCGTTCATCCACGTTTTGGCAGAAAAATGTCATTACTCCGGCCTCACAAAGAAGGAGCCGGGATGTTCAGCCTCCTTGGCGGTACAGCGGCCCTTTAAAAAAACGGGGGAAAAAGAGGAGGCAAAAAAAAAAAATTAAAAAATTCAGAGTTTAAAAAAAAAAAAATTGTGAGAGGAAGTCCCAGCCGGGGAGGAGAGGTCCCCCTTTGGTGGCCTGATTCATTCAGAAAGGTCTGCACTGCCTGCCTGCAGCTCTGCCTGCACCCCTGTCTCCGCCCAGCCCAGGGGTACCCCGGGGGACGCGCAGAGCAGGGGCCCCCCGGGAGTCTGCCCTGCAACCCGGGACCCCTCCCGCGGGGGCTGCCGCCCGGCTTGGGAGAGGCTGGCTGGCTGGGGGTTGCACTATTTTGCCTTAATTAAGATATTCGTGTCATTTTCCTAGCCCGGGGAATCTCTATTTTTTCTTCTGTAGCTGTGACTTGACTTAAAGCAAACGAGGTCTCGCAGCCTGCACAGGCCGGCTGGAGCTCTCCCACTCACACTGGCTGTGATGCAGAAAGCACAAATACGAGAGGAAATTGGTTAATGAGGGTCTGCACTGGCCTTGCTCGCAGAAGTCCAGCAGCACCTCATCCCCTTACAGATATGCATTACCCAGGTAATGTTTGCCAAGTTTTATTTTCCTCCTTCCTCAGTATGCTCAATTCCAGTAAGAAACTCAATAATTTGAACTGTGCATTAGACTATAATTTGGGAGGGAGAGGGGGTTAACACTATTTACAAGTTTCTGTCCAATAATGCCCTATGATATTACATTTATTAAAAGGCAACAGTTCCCATCCTGACAATTTACAGTGCAAGTTCCAAGAAAGTTTCTTTATGCAGCGTAGCATTAGTTTTACATTCTTTAAATATGACGCTGATATTTAAATAGCAAATGATAGGTAACATCTCCAGAGCCAGCTGAATTTTGTAGATGCTAGGCTCTCAGCCTGGGATAGAATGGCTACAAATACTGCATGGGGACAGGAAACAAATTTTGCAAGCAGTGGAGTCACCATGACAAAAAATAATTTGTTTTTATTTTAGATTCAGATTTCATTACTGCACTCAAACTACTACAACTGGGCTTTGAGTTATTATACAATCCAAACTGTTTCAATCAGAAACTCTAAGACTCAGTGTGCAATGATTATTATTAATAATAATTAGCTCCTTGGTTTCTTGATAGAAAAAGGCTATCAACAAGCATTTGTTTAACCACAACAAAAGTATAATTAGCTTATCCCACTTAGTAAATCTGTATGCATGCCAACTCATACCAAACTGCTACTTTTACAAAAAATTGCAATAATACAGATCATTTTTCCAGTCCTTTTTGCACAAAATTTATTTACAATGTATACATAAATGCTCCATGATGGGACTATGGAAAAAAAAATGCACACATGACCGATGTCTTGCCCAGAAAGAAAGTCAACATATTAAAAATAAATCTTCAGTCCATGTTTTGAGCTGCATAAAACAGGAAGTGATGTACAAGGTGGTGGTTGCTGCATGGGGACAAGGATGCTCTGATGTGACAATTAGGCTTCAAATACACTGCCTTTCCGTTTCCATGCTTCCTCCTACCAGTCTCCTTAAGACACTGCCTGCAACAGCTGATTAATCATTGTTGATGACTTCAGTTTTTCCCATCCTTCCCGATTTACATCTGTTCAGGCCAATTCAAATATGGTGAGTAAATGAATTAGACATGCAAATTCATGCCCCAGGCTAGAAAGAGAGAGAGGGAGAGAGATGGGGAGAAAGGCAGAGAAAGGGAAGACGGACAGAGGAGGAGGGCGGGGGGGGGGGGGGGGGGGAAGAAAGAGTGCGCATGGCTGAAATCCTAGGATAGAAGAAAGATTCTTCTGCCTGACATAGTTATTTTAATGCTCTAAAAATCCTGCAAATAAGCCCTTTCTGTCATTTGCAGGATAAGTGTAAGGCTTCTTTTTTAATGTAAGGAGGCTTCTGGAGGAAGTGAAGAGCTATGGAAACAACACACATAGTGTGGAAAAATTTCACATTTTTTTTAAAAAATCTATAAGAAACAACGTAATATGGATAACAGTATAATAGCATTTTACAATATTTCACTCTTTGTTTTCTTAATGTCTTATATAGGTATTCAGCATGTCCCCAAAAGTTGACTTCAGTTGGTGTTTTCCTGCTTTTCAGGGTCCCTGTGAAGAATTGGAACGTCCCTTGGTCCAAAGTTGACGCCAAGAA
This sequence comes from Agelaius tricolor, assembly GCF_023055355.1. NCBI lineage: Eukaryota > Metazoa > Chordata > Aves > Passeriformes > Icteridae > Agelaius > Agelaius tricolor. Next base: position 16,505,742 of record NW_027269261.1, on the reverse strand, counting down.
CTCCATAGTCATTGCAGAAAGACAATGTTTGAAATCTACCATCGCTGCAGACAACGTGTATTTCCCTTAAGCTACTGAGCATGAATGTCCATCACTTGTCCGCTCACTGCTGGCTCGCCGGTATGAAGCATTGTGGGGCTTGATGCTGACATGGGCATTCCAGGGTGGGGTGGTCCTCCATGCATCATCATCGCTGGGTGGTGAGGGTGTCCAGGAATGTAGGTATGCATGGGGGGGCCATGACGCAGCTGAGCAGGATGGGGGGGCATCTGGGGCGGCGTATAGCTTGGCTGTCCCATATTCATACCCATTGGACTACCCCGAGACACATAATCCCCTGGCATACTTTGCAGCCCTGCAAAGGGAGAGAAAGAGGTGGCGGTGAATGGTGGGGACTGGCTGTGGCACTGGGCTGCGAAGCTGCTCCGCTGGGGCACAGGGAGGCCGGGCTCCAGCCCGAGGCGGGGCGCGGAGTCATGGGCGTGTGAGTGCCGCTGCCTCTGTGGAGCTGGGAGTCTGTGTATGGGCTCACAATGATGGCAACAGGAATGGCCCCCAAGTCACAAAGAACCCCCAAGAACATCCCCTCCCTTCCAAATACAGAGTTTATGGAGACAAAACAGCTTTCTGCTTTTATGGTTAGGAATGTATGTAATGGAGATGTTCCTGATCTGGAAGCATGCCAGAAGCAGCGCCAGCCTGAAGATGGCTAATGCCACACGGAGGGCTCTCAGGTGGGCTCCATTCCCCATGGCCTTACTCCAGCCACCTGCCTTCACCTCCCCACTTGTAAAAGCACGCTGGGAATACAAGGCAGAGAATCTGCAGCAGCTAATGAGGGACTTGGAGAAGCAATGGGTTAAATAGGTGTCAAGGTTTATCAACAGCTATTTATTTAGCTCTTGAGCCTGATCTCTTGGAATCTGTCCCAAATATTTGTGCCATTCAAAGAGATGCAATCCAGCAAGGACATACATCACTGAACAAAGGCCTCATATGAAGCCGAAATTGATAGGATTACTAAGTATGATTGCTAAATCAAACTTGTATTTTCAGACACATTAAAAATATATACATAATCAATAACAGTTATCAATTATTTCTTTACCCCCCAGATTACCTCTGGCTGCAAAAAAATCAGACTATCAGACTCCCAACTCAGTCAAACCTTTCAGTGGGTTTGGGAGAACAATAAGAAAAAAATTGGACCTAAAACAATAAAACCCCCTGCTTTCTGTGGGCCTCTGCCTTCTGCTTGGATTGCTGTAGCTGATGGGAACTGACAGGTGTATTGTTTCGGAGAGCTATAAGCTCCATAATCATCAAGGGTGAAAGGCATACGCTATTGCTAAGTAGGTTCAATTGGCTTTAGTTCTAAGTAAGAGCGCGCTGTGAATGCGCCGAACACCTTGGAATCAGGTCTCAAGGCTCTAGCAATGAATAGCTGCTTAATCTAGCCTAAAGGAACAGTTTTGAACTAATGAAAATTGCTTATAAAATATACTGTACTCACAGCTCTTTAATCAAAAAAGATGATAATATTTTTTGTAATAACCTATTAATTTAATTGGTCACGAAGCATAAAATACATCATTTAAATTTAATTGACCCAGAAACTAAGAAACAATATTTAAATTAACTAAGCTAGAAATTTTCATGATGAGGTAATAAGGCTATTGCATTCCCAAGCTCAGAGGAATGTTTTCACAGCTAATTGTTAAAACTTAGTTTTGACTTGGGCTCAGAGAAGACTACTATGAAATACACTTGCCCTGGGTAACTTCAAACCCTATGTTAATACAGGCTGGGGGCACAACAAAGATGCTGAAATAACTCTTTTAACTCCAGAAAAAAAAGCAAGAAAACAGAATAAGGCACCATTTAAACATGGTACCAAGTGTCTTGGTGTTTCAAACCACTTAACTATTAAGAAAAAAACAAAACAAAACCCAAAAATTTATATAATGTATTTTTCCCTCGGAAAAGACAAGAGGAAAAAAAAAAACTGGGACAGTTTTTCTAGGCTTCCTTTGCGAGGTCTGCCACTGAAGATTGCATTAATGATCTCTATTTTTGTATACCGAATAAGTCAAATCCATTTGTCACACTGCAAGTGATGGCATACTTAATTTGGATATAGTCAATTAGCCTGGGCTAAGCTCCATAGCCTGCTGCGCACACCTCTATTTTGTATTCTCTCTTTTTCCTTTGCCACACGTAATCCCATTATGACGGACAGACAAAGAGAAATAAACTTGAAAAAAAAGAAGAAAAAAATCAAAGTTTCATCCATTGCTTTCCAAAATGCAACTAAGTGAAGCTGATGGGTTTTGCTTGGTTTTTTTTTTCCCTACCCCATGAGAAGTCTCTGTTTGGCTTTTTTGGTGTCTTGCAGGTTAGCGGGAGAAATGTAACTCATGCATCAACTGCGGTTAGACAGATTTATGACACTTTGGGGACATGCTCTTTCCTCTCCCTGTGCTGCTGCAGACCGCTTACATTTTGCAAATCAGTCTGTTGCCAAGACGACGGGCTCCCCCACCTCCCTGGCTGCTCCTTGTTTTGTCATGTGCTCGGGGATGGATAATAGCATCAATGTATGGCGGCGTCGATGTACGGCAGCGTCGATGTACGGCGCGCGCGCGCGCGGGGGGTTTGGGAGCTTGGAAAGCTTGAGCTGAACCAGAGGGAGAGAAAACCCAAAGGAGCCCAGGCGTAGGATGGATGGATGGAAAGGAAGGAACAAGCATGAGGCTATGGGCAGGGAGAACATAGGGAAATGCAAGAAGACAAATATCCCTCGGACAAAGTGAGAACAAAGACCTCGTTTGTACTTACTTCCCCCTGGCTTTGCCATTGGTTACCTAGGTGAAGGTTACATGTAGTGCCACTGCCCCTCCATGCCCATATTCATGCCCATTCCACTCATAGGTCCTAGAGGGAGATAAAAATCCAAGAAGATGCCAGAAAATGAGCAAAGTCAACAGATAGTGCCAAAAGCCCCTTTCCAAAACACAGCACGGCAGAGGGTCCAGGACCGCTCGAGCAAGGAGACGCCTGGTTTCCAGTGGTGTGGAAGGTAGGCAGAAGACAGGTGAGGCAAGCAGGCAGTGGGGACAGCGGCAGAGGGTGGAGGTGTGTTTACCTGTGGTGGTGTGACCAAGGCCACCCATGAGTGGGCAATGCTGCCCAGGGGCTTACCTGGCGCTCGGATGCCCATGTGCTGCTGGCCGTCCATCACAAAACCTCCCATTGGCTGCCCATCGGGGTTATAGGGTGTTCCTTGACTTACTGCAAAGGTGCAGAACATTTATTTTTAGCAACAGCCAATATGGTCACCTCTTCTCATGGCATCAGGACACAATCCCCCCACCCATGGGCTATTGATGCCAGCTCTAAAAAGAGGGGAAAACATCTACTGTGCGAATTTAGCTGTTGGACTAACAGGCATACTTGGTTATGGCCTGATTTTCTTCTGTAAGTTTGGAAACGAAGTTAGCAAACTGAAATCTTGAGACATGAGGAGCCCTGGCTCCAGCTGCTGCCGCTGCTGACGTCAATGCAAAAACCTGTATAGGAGCAGGATTTTATGGCTGGAATAGTCACACTGAAATCTCAGTGTGTTAAATTACACCCTTGTGCCTTCAAAGGGCAGGACCTGAACAGGTCCATGCAAGATATTTACGTCTAATGACAAATAATCAAATGTACTTGAAAAGGAAGTGTGGCCCAAAGGCATCTTGGACAATGGATTTGGAGAATTTGGCAGGGAGACTCAGAAAACAAAACCAACTGGGAGTAATGGGCTATGATAATCCTTGATGGTAAACACCCGCAGAGAGCCACGAAACAAGACCCCAAATAGAGCCAACGTGTGGAAATGTTAAGTCTTTTAAAAAAATAGAAATAAATACCCCCAAAGTAAACAGCAAGTGCTCAGCAATCCCAAAAGAAGAGCCAAAAGACAAAACAACCCTATACAAGTACCACTACCTGAACTGGAGGTTTTCACTGTACATTAAAAGCTAGCTTCAGAAGTAAGCTGGCTTGGGTTATTAAAGCACATAAAGCTCTACCTCATTGAACGTCTTTGAACTTTACTGAGTCCCACAAGTGATTCTGACCCCTTTGCCCTTTTGACAGGTAATAAAGTTTACAGCAATTCCACACCAAGCCATGCATCAGGGAGTGGTCACAGGAGCAGAAAGAGCTGGGAAGGAAAACTCCAAACAATGACTAAAAAAATACAAGAATAATTTGGATCGTGTTCAGAAAGTCTGGTCACGGAACAGAACATTTTACTTTCCCTTTTTGAATTTTCAATGTCTTTTTTTTTCCAAAATTATTAGTCATAATGAAATAAAGTTGCTTGCATATTAATTGTCAGTCATTCCCAGCATTCATTGCTCACTTATTCACCAGGTACTGCACCTCCTGGTGAATGGCTAGAGGATGGTTTTCGCCTGTGTGGCTTGAATACAGTTACTGCTGGGGACTTGCCTGCTCGATTGGACTGGTCTATCATGGGCTGAACTATTCTTCTTCTAGCATTAATAAACCTGCAAGAAAAAAGAGGAAAGCAAATGGTTAGGGAAGGGATGTCTTCCACCCATCCCCAAGCCCTCTCGCCTTACTGTGGTGCTCTCCATCAGGCTGCATGGGGATGCAAATACTGCTAAACCTCTAACCCGGATGACCTTTGAGAGCACAACCTTGGGGTTTCCAAGCTGATTTATGTTTGCCTGCTTTTTACCACAATTGGACACTTCCATTTCATCTTTTCATGGGGGAATTAGCTGAGTTTTCAGGAAACAATGCCAGCAACACTCTTCTCAATACAGAATGGGGCACCAAAAAAACAAAAATGTGTGAAGCCGGCGAGATGCTCATGAGGGCATCTGCTACCTCCCCCCTCATTAGTGTCATTTCTGCCTTATGTCCTCTGACTTCTTTTTCCAATTTTTTTCTTTATCAAAACCTGTCCCTACCTCTTGCAAACCTGATTCCCTTTTAATGCCCACTATTAAGATAATGAACTGTGATGGCAGAACCCCATCAAATGAGGGAATGTCTGGACTTTTATCACCACTAAGTCACACTGCTGGGGACTTCAGAGCCATGCATTCCTCCTAGCCATTTCTTGGTGGGCTTTTTCCCCCCTCCCTCTCTTTATGCAAAGTCTGAGGGGGTCAAGGCGAGGTCATAGCTTTACAGTAATTGAATTTATAATCCTGTTTTCTCCAGCTAGGCCTGACCATTTACAGCAAACATCTTGTTAAACTGTAATTACTGGACTACTGAAAATTCCCCCCCCCCCCCCCCCCCCCCCCCGAACAATGAAAAGAAGATCTTTGGAAATAACAAAAAAGGAGGTGCAGTCATTTTTAAAAATAGCTATCTGCAGCCCACTCTTTGTGTTTTTGTAGCTCTTTGCCTCAGTTAGTCCTGCAATGCTTATTTGGAAATATTCAAAATAATTTGGAGCAAAACAGAAGAAGGGGATAGATCACAAGTACCCTGGTCTCCTCATGGTGCTGAAATCAGGAGGCTGGGAACCTGTCTGAATGAAGACCACTTGAAGAATCTCTCTTGAGGTTTCATTTAGCAGAAAGTTTACTTAAAATCCATTTGGAAAAAATCTACATTGAGACTTAGTCATGGCAAAGCTACATAACCAGACTTTGCGCTCTTTGTGAGAGAGAAAAAGAATAATAAAAATGTATGCCACAATATTTACTAGTAAAGGAAGAAGTGTGAGTGTGGGCTAAATCATAGCACACTTGTAAAATGGAATAGGAAAGTCCACAAAAGGGAATAGTTGATGCTTGTTTTCATTGCCTTTGCTTGGGGTGGCTTAGCAGGAGCTCTCCTACCACAGAGATAAAGCAACCAGGATCTTTCCACGGGAATCAGCTCTGCCCACCCATTTGCCTTCACTAGAGGAGAGAAGAATAGCAAACCACTGCCCCATGCTGTTTCTTTTGCCCTCATCAAAGACCAGCACAGTGACTTCAGACTCCTCCTATCTCCCATTCCCCACTGACACCCATTACCCAAACTCCTGCAAAAATTAATCAAGATGTTGAGTCTTTATCAAACCTGTCTTGATGAAACAGGCTCAAAGGCACCAAACCCAGGAGCCAGTCTGGAAACCTTACACCTGAACTAGGTCATGTTTTGTCAGCAACAGTATTGGATCAATTTTTTCTACACATTTCCAATAAGCACCCCCTCTCGACTCCAGCAAACAGTGTTGCAAATCAGTTTATCATTATCTTGTACAAACCATGAAAATTAGAATCATGTGAGCAGAAGGTTAGACTAATTTTCCTTTCTCATTATAAGCACAGGTGTAGCACAAACAACATGTGAAAAAAGCAATTAAAAAAAACCTGCTTTTTTTCCCCCCATTAGCTGCCTTAGCTCCATGACCAATTAGAAAATTGTTTAATATCTGTAATCTGCATTTGCAGAAAGCAATTTTCACAGTAACTCTTCGAAGTAAAACAACACCACAAAACCCTAGTGCCTCAGCCATTTCTTTTTGTGAGTCTGGCAAGGCTCTTGCTGTGTTTTCTCCATCCTTCTCTAGCCCCACTGCTAGGACCTGGTAGTGTGGCAGGAGAAGAGAGGTAGCTCTGAGAGTGACTGGTCACTGAAATAAGTTTTAGCCCAAATAAATGCTGAGCAACATTAGGCACATACAACCTCAACTTCACGACTTTTTCTTCCTTCTCCTCCAAACTACAAGCACTTTTAAGATGGAGGGGTGCCTCAAAATAATAAACTGTACTATATATATAGTATTGTTCATATACTAATATCCTAGAATAAACTATATATCTAGAGCTTACCAATAATTATCCACAAGATGTGCCTATGGTAAAATATAATCTCACCTGTTTGCCCCATGCTATGGTTTGGGATATCTGCTTTAAGAACATTTTACACACAGGTACTTAACAGTTACCTTCTTCCTATGCATTTGTGTAAGTATTTTCTATAAGTAGCAATTCTGCCAAACAGCTCAGTGTTTGGATGTCTTTGGGGGGAATTCAGACACAAGAACATTTTCCTTCTGGGCAAAGTAATAAAATGACATTCTTGCTCCTCCCACTAGAAGTCAAACGGAGGTCAGCTCCCCATCCTTGTATCTGTTTAAATAAACTGGTCCAGCTGTTTGTTTCCAGGATGCCCTTTAACCTTCTGTCCCATCCTCCCTGCCTTTGTAACACAACGCTTTACTTTGCATTATAGTAGACTCCAAACCACTGAGCATTTAAAAAAAAAGAAAAAAAAAATAGAAGAAAGTATTCACTTTCAAGTTTCTTCCTGCATCCCAAACCTAGAATTTGTAAGAACTTATCAGATTAAAACAATTAACGTAGCTTGCCTTGAGAGAGCACAATACAGGCTGTGATGTTTATAAATCACATTTGAGAACTTCTTGCAAGCAAAACTGCAAATTAGCTGCTGCTGTAGAAATATACGGGCATGTGGTTAATTTCTTCATGCTCTCAGTTTTTTTCTTTGAGAGAACAGCCAGGATCTTTTGATCACTCTTTGAATTTCCAAAGTGCCAGGCTGATTTGAACATCAGCAAAAACAATGGAACAGAAAAGCTAACAGGAATAATCTCCCTTCCCCTTTTGCCAAATGTTCATATTCACCTATCTTAAGAGAAAGAAATTCTAAATCACTCTAATCATTAAAACTTCAGAGAAATCAGGACCTAAAAAAGGTATTTGCATACTAACTACTACTGAGATGGAGTATTATTAAAATACAATTCAGCGTAAAACTTACGAGAGATGTTTAGCCTTACTCATGTGAGTAAAGAGCCAATCAGGCTCAAAGGCTTGCATGAAGTATTTTTCCCCACACCAGTGCTCTGTGTCATGGTATCTTTGCTCTGATGAGGAAGGGGGTTTTTTGGTTTGAGTTTTTTGCCTCAAAAGGGTTGGATCAATAGTGGCACAACAACATAATATCCCTCAGTGTACAAGTTGCACTCAGCAAAGCGATGCCTTGGGCTGCCTTTTTTTTTCCTTCTTCCTTTTTTTTTTAGAGGATTTTTTCTTTTGTTGTTTTGTTTTGTAAAGGGAAGGATCTGGCATGGAGAAAACATTTGAACAGTTGGGCAAACACAGAAGTTTGAAGTATTTCCTAATTTTTTCAAGTTAACTTTTCCTTGTTCTTTTCGGACACATGGGATTGCACTTTCTGCCATGTCCCAAAAAGTAAGAAAAACCCAGCAATTCCACCTGCATAACCCTAAAGGGGATGAAGAAACCCTATTTTCTCCCATTTGCATTTTACTGGGATGTTTTCTCTTAGGCTTCTTGCCTGGGGTCTGTCTGCAGAGGTCATGGGCAGACTCCCTGGTTGGTGCATGGCTGGTCCCATGGGTGAGCTCCAGCCCCAGCCCCGGGGATGCAGCAATCTGCCTCTGCACTCTGACCTTCAGCTTGGCCGCCCTTGCTGCCACGCACAAGTTTTGTTTCTTCTCAGCAAGAAGCTGCGTGGCTAGTGATGACAAAAGACTTATTTTAGTTGGAAAATGGCTACAATAATAGCAGCCAGAGAACAAGGATTTTCAGAGGGTCACCAAACCCTCCGAAAGGCAGAGCTCGCTAAGGCTCAGGTTACAGCCCAAGTGACATTTTCCACACAGATCTGTTCTTTCTCCCTTCCCCTTGTGTTTCACTTCTGTTGAGTGAATAAAACAAGACCTTCCTCTGCTGTCACGAATTTCCAAAGTCACCTTTGCTCAAGAATCGACAGAGTGATTGTGGGGACTTCCAATTTGCAGTCTTTGAATGAAATTTTCCAGGACCAGCTGTCTGAAAGGAGAGGCTGAGACTTCGCAGTCTATTGAATTTTTCTCCGTCCCCAGCCCTCCAAAATGAGGAGAGTTTCACACCATTACTGACTTCTGCTACTTGGAGTCACAGGCTGCTCCCTCTCAATATTGTCCCAAAGCACTGCATGCCAGAAGTCTGTGTTTCACTGGTAGAGACAAGAAATTCCTGAAAATCTCTCTGCCTCATTTTCTCCTTGAGCTCCTTCTAGCAAACCAGGCGTAAGAAAAATGAGAAAGCCCACATTACCTACAAACCCCAGAGCTAAAATCTCTCATGCCCCTCTGAAGAAAACCAGTATCCCTCTTGACAACAAACAAATCATCATTTTTGTAACAGATGCCAAAGTAAACATAGTACTTTAAACTGGCAAATAATTCACTTGTAAAACCAGTTTCACTTTTTTCTGCATAGTGGGATCCTTCATTTATACAGCAGCAAAACAACATTCTCTATTCAGTGCTTAATTCCTCAACGCTTAACAGGTTTATCTCTAATAAAACCAATTTAAATGGAAAGCATGCTATAAACCAAGATTATTACACTTCAGTAACTGCTTTATTCGTTATTTTAACATATTTTCATTTTTTTCTCTGCGTTTGTTTTCCAGAGATTTTTAAAAGAGTCAGTTAAAGAAAAGAAAAAAACCCCATACCAACACAGAAATTATTTCACCGAATATTTTCAAATGTTTTAAAAACAGCCTTGAAAATAGCAAGCTGCCTCTGTAATTATGAACAGAAAAAATAACTGCAGACTTTCAAATGGTAATCACATCTCCCCATCCCTAAAATGAGAAATAAATGTTAAAAGAGTGCTTACTGCCGTTATTAGAAAGTTCTGATCCTGAAGTCAGTTAGTGAGCTTAATGACCCGTAACTAGCAGTCATTAGCAATGCATGCTCTCTGTACTCCCTTTATTTGTAAAGAAAAAAAAAATCCAAGACACTCAAAAAACTTTGTTCAATTTAAAGTCAAACCTTATGAAATCATGTTTGGCAACTTTTCTTGGTTTCTCCTCCTCCTCCTCACCAAAGACAGTTCAGGACTGCAATACATCATTTACACTAAATGGAGGTAGGGAGGGAAGAGAGTACAAGGGCTGCTCACCGCCCACTCCAGACACATAATATTGGAATATACTCCAAAGACAGAGAGCCCATCCATCAGGAGCATCAGAGAGGTCTCCTGCAAGCTCTCCTCTTCCTCCCTCCCCTGCTGGCACAGCACCAGTGCCAGGGTCTGTATATAGGGCTGAGGGGATTCGCAAGACAATATTGGAGAGTGAATTAAATAAAATACTATGCAAAAACTAGTGATGAAAAACCACTAATTAGCTGACAAATTTGATGTAAAGCACTAATGAAAGCCATGTGTGGTTCTGCAATTTAGTTTTTAAAATAGCTTCTGACTTCAAGCATTACTATGTGACCCCACCAATGGATTCATGTTGTGCATTCAGAAAAGTTGCTCTCAAACAGGAGAGTGCTATCAAATCTCTATCCAAACCATGCCTGCTAATGCAGGGAGCATATCGAGGGCAAAAATAGAAAGCAGAGAGATGAGATCAGGTATGTGCTCCTTGTAAGAGACCTGGCTATGCCCTACATTTTGGCTGGCCCAGCACGCACCAGCTCCACCTTTGGCCACCTCCCCTTCTCCCAAGCCCTTAAGCATGGGAGCTTGGCAACTGTTCCAGTGCCTCACCACCCTCACAGGGAAGAATTTCTCCCTCATTTCTAAAGTAACCCCATTTCTAAAGTAACTTTCGATTTAAAGCCCCCCTCCCCCCGCCCGTCCTATCAGTACCAGCGCCATGGGACAAAACACAGACATGGTGATTGCCTTGGGGTAGCAGTGACCCTGGGGGTGGCCTGTCCTCTGGACACAGAAGGGATGTTTGCTGGCTTTCTACTGAGGTGGGACACAAGCTCCTGGCCCTGCTTCTCCCTTGGTCCAAAAGCTCTCTTAGCTCCATCTCTCTGCAGAGCTTCTTGAGGAGTCTTTCTAGGAGAGAGCTGGGCAGCAAACAATTACGGTTTGCAAAATTTTGCCCGTTCTCCAGCAGGATGGAGCTGAGGCCTATTTCTATTCATTTGGCTGGTTCTGAATGAAAATTATGGAAGGGACTTGCTGGGGAGGAGTGAAGAGCAATTGTGCCTGGGGAAGAGATTCCTGGAGATATGTCTTCCTGCTCTGCTCATCTCCTGTGCTCTTCTATATCACAGGTGAGCTGCTGTTGGCCTCTCTGGTATGCTCTCCTTCTCCTCCTAAAAAAGCTTAGCCAACATGGAACATTTCCAGTGAAAATCCAGATCCAGTATCCAGGCATCTCCCTGGCAATGTCAGGGAGTCAGAACAGTGTTGCAGGTCTTGGCTGCACTGGGGAGAACTCTCAGCAACCTCATTCCCTGACACCACAATTCCCTCGGGGTGCAAAGCAGATGTAAACTCGCCCTCAGCAGCCAGATGATGTAAGGGGAAATCTTTACATGGCAAAGCGCCAGCAGAGCTGACCTCCTGTCTCTTCCCTGCTCCTAAATCCCAGGGCAGCTGTACTTTGCTGATCTCCATGTGCCATAATTAGCCTTTAAGGAATATGGCAAGGATTCATGTAGTAGAGCGGCACTAAGGCTGCTCTAACTCCTGTCTGGGACAGCACCGGCCCCACAAAGTGGTTGGGTAGACACCATGCTGGCAGACAAAATCCTGACTCCCACAAAAACACTTGTAACAGAGGGTGTGCAGGCTCTCTGAGAGCTCTGAGAGTAGCCAAGGCTGAGATGCACATCTCCCAGCTCGGTGTTTTTGCACACTCCAAGAAAGGTCTGAACATCAACTTCCCATCTGATCCTTCAGGAGAGCTTCTCTGGACTCTGTAACTTGGGTCCTGATCTGGTGCACACCAGCAGTGCAACCCAGCAGCTTTTCTTCAGCAGATTACAGCAAACCAGCAAACCAGGCCCCATTTGATGGCAGGGATTAAGCTGGGAATGGGTGAGAGCTGATAGTAAAATACTGGCTATTTCTTTGAGAACATTCCTCCATATTTCAGCAGTTTAATGTCCTCTATCTACTCAGCATACCGTCTGTTTTAGTGGAATGTAGAGTTTGTGAGAAGTGCCTGCATGATCTCTGAGCTTTCTCATGCCATACAAGTGTTCTAAACACAGGGGGTCCTCCTTGAGGTCCAAGGTTTTTCCATACATCAGATGGTGAGCTTTGTCCAAACAGCTTTTCCCTGTTCCCTCCCCGTCCACCCCACATACAGCATGGGAGTTGGAAGCTGTGCCTTGTCCTCCAGCCTGAGCAAAAGAAGAGAGGCTGCTCCCACAGCTGGCTGCAGGTTTAAACATGTTCCCACTCACTGAAGGGTATGAGAAAGGACCAGTCTATGCTCCTGGATGGATTCCTTCATCCTCCTCATCCCCAAAAGGCAATGAAGGAATATGGAGTAACTCCACACACAGTCACCCCACACCAGCTCCTGCAGCCTGCAGGAAAAGGAGAAGCAAAGCCCAGGGTGGCCAAACCCAAACTCTTGACAAGTGTCTTTGGGAGAAAACACTCTCAGGGCCCCTAAAGAGAAAATATCCGGGACCAGTGTTTTGCACATGAAATAAGCTTTGACATCATTCTGGTCTAAAACCCAAGACACTGGTTTGGGGTGTTGAGGGAAGCTTTATTTCTGTGGTTGTGTCTTCCCCACCACAATCAAGACAACAAATACAGGCACATTGATGTATTTTGTGTGATGTGGGCACCTGAAAAACTGGTTTGAATTCTTTTTTCCTTTTTTTTCTCTCCCAGAAACCACAAAAGATACAGCTCTGAGTCACAGCCAACCTGAAAAACAACCCCATACTTCTGAACAAACTCTCTGTGCCCCAAGACATCCCACTTCAAAACATTGTTTTCTAACCACTACTAATAGCCTACTTTGTAATCTACTTTATCTAAACATAATTTCCCATTAAGTGAAGTGATTCATTTTGCTTCTAATCCTACTACTGACAGCATTATATTCAGGGCAGAAGAAAAGACACCCTCTGAAAACAACACCAACAAAACACACACAGGGAAGTCAGAGGAATGTTGAAGATTAAAAGAATTTGTGAGACAGGGGACAGACAAAGCTTAGGGATCAGCCCCCAGATGGTACAAACCACCTTTATAACCCAGGTGGGAAGTCAGACATATCTGGAATAAATCTGAATTCCAAAGCAGCTATTGGTATTGAGCTTTATCCCTAGCCAAAAAAGACACAAGGACTACACAGGACTACTGCCTGGGCAAGGGAAACAAAATAATCCATGAAACTGTTACATGACCTAGATTTCATTGAACAACTGTGAAAGCAATGTTTTTTCAGCATCTCCTGCCATTTCTTTATTTTTGAAAAGTCAAAGAAAAGGCAGAATCCTGGCTGCTGCTAAGGCTGGTGTAGCCAGCCATGCATCACTTACACCAAAATCATTCCAGGGTAGGCAGGGCAAAACACACACCCTCAAAAGCACATCCTCGCCCTGCCCCTCTGGCTGTGTCTCATTTTTGATAAGAGAAAATTGATTTAACCAAGAAAAAGGCAACATTTGCCCCATTTTTACTATTTCAGGCTGAGCTTTCAACCAGGCAGTTTGTTTCACACAGGTGCAGCCTGGAGCAAGCATCTGATTTAAGTGCGAGAGGGTCTCTGAGGGCACCTTTCTCCACATGCTGCTGTTTCAGTTTGTGATGGTTAATCACTCTACACCTATCTCAGCAACTGTTGACACAAAATGGGTGGAGATCAGGTCTGTGCAAGCACAAAATACCAGAAAGGCAAACTATATGTAAACACTCTTCAGATAGCTGTCACAAAAATAGACCAAAGCCTGACTTGCAAAGCAATGACAAGCCATTACTCTCCCCTTCTGTCCTTCTTTTTGTTCATATATTGAGGGCATGTAATTTTTTTTAATACATATAACAAGGATATTCCTTGCACTAAAAAGAAACCAAGACCTGCGAACTGCATTTAGAAAGACAGTGCAAAGCACTCCCCTTACTTCCAATGCAGCATTTCCAGAACACAATAGTGTCCTGAATGGGTGCTTTTATAAAGCCAAACTCTTGTTTTGAGATGGTGCACACCTGAATCTCAGTATTTTTAAATAATAAGAAGGAAGCAAAGCATTCTGACCCCTACCCTGATCCTGCAGAGCAAAGCTAGAGCAGGAGAGAAGAGCAAGTAGAAAATGTTTGCACGGGTGCTATTCCACCTTATTTCCCTGGCACCTGACATCACATTTGTTACAGCACATTAATGCACCAACTAAAAAAAAGTTTGTTGAGTATGAGACCACCCCAGAAGAAAGAAAAGAGGTTTTTTTCTTGGCTGCATATTAACCTCTTGCTAGTCAGGATTATTGGCAGGTAAACTCTGTTTGTACTGTCTGATGCTCTGCAGTGGGAACCAATGCTACTTCCTCTCTATGTGACTAAAATAATACCAGCTTTTGAGGTTTATTTTGCTCAGTGCCCCACGTGTCACTAATTAGCTAGTCACTGTTAGCTTGGGCCAAATGATTTCACATTTGCTTTTGAAATAAATGGTGTTTCCTTTGCTGTTTTTTCCCAGTCTGAATCCAGGGGCTGTCAGAGCAATGGTTAGAAACATCTTTCCTTGGTGCTCCTGAATGGGATGACCCTTGTTTTAGAGCAGTTTGGGGGGTGTGGAAACTGACAAGTCTGGACTGAACAAGAAACCCAGGTCTCCATCTCTTAGGTCTCCATCTTCTCCTCCACCTGAAGTCTTGGAGGCCAAGGGGAGCATTTCCCCAAGACAACTCTTTACTCACCTCCTCTGAGCACCTGACCCCTTTGGAAAACACCCATGACAAAACTGTACCACTGCTTCTTAAATTGACTCACCAAACCCAAACCCCACACATTTGAACCACTGTGCTGTACTTTAAAATGGCTTTACTGAACTAAAAAAGGAAATTCCAGCCTGAAATCCGGTGATCCGACAGTACCTGATGGCTTTACATTCACAGCTCTTCCCCCTGTAAGCTATTTGCTCAGATTTTCTAATAATACCTTGACTGCCTGGCAGCTCTCCAGGGCTAAGGCAATATGCAAGCTAAACATTATTTTTTCATCTGATTTCAATATTTTCTTATGAGTAACTATACAGGATTTTACCTAGTGAGTATTCCTGATTGCTGTAATTTAAGAACAGAGAAATAGACTACAGATGTAATATTATTATTACAATTGGCATTCAAGGTGAAAGGCATAACAATTAGCTAAGACTTAGTGAAAACATAAATGCAAAAATCTGCTTGAAAAATCCAGCACATGGTACATTTAGAACAGCTAATTTACCTCACACATTCTGAACTGCTCAAATGATGTAACAATTCACCCAGCAAGATACTTTTACAAACAGTTTTCTTGGTGTTTTGAGGGGGTTTTCTTGGAGGGGAATGATTTTCATTCTGCAAACACCTACCATCTTATTCTCTAGAATATAAAACAATATTTATTTGTCAAACCCAAAATATATACTCTTTCTTATTCCTATTTTTCCTGCTTTTGCATGGATTCCCATTAACAAAACAGTGTTTAAATAACAACTGTACACATATTCTAGAATAACACAGAGGAGAAAAGTAAATTTTCTCCAAAATCTGATGGTTAAGTTCGTATTGCTGAAGTTGAGAGGATAATTTGTGAATGTTTTAACATTTACAAGTAAATAAGTACTTGTATTTACTATATCTGATTACTGAGAAAAGTATTTGTTATGTTCTTACACAGATTGAAATTGCATCTTGACCTTTTCTCATTTAATCTGTTTACTGCAACAAAAGCAGTAATTGATACATCTGAAAATAAGCAGATATTTTATTCTCCAAGGACTAAAAATCCCTGCGTGCGATGTGCTTGGCAAACCAAATATCTTCCCTGTTTATTGTAGTCTACAATTTGGTGGGCAACAGGGGTGAAAATCTAACCCTGCATATAGGACCAGCACCTGCTTTTGCTATGCTCCCTCCCTGCTGGCCTCCTCCCCCACTTACACCCTAAAAATAGTGCTTAAGTGGGACTAAAGTGGTGCACTGGTCATGTGCTGGCCTTTTGCTCAGGGTGAATATCACCCTCAGTGAAGGAATTGAGCAAAGATGATGTCTACGCTAAATGCCCAGCCCCAGGAAGGAGCTGTTCGGGCCCCTCCAGGGGTCTGGAATGGGGTTAAACACATAGGAAACACCAGACAACAGTATCAGTTGGTTTTGGGGGTGTTTGGGTGTGCTTCAGATGCACCAAATCCTTGGTATGCTATGATATAAAAACCACAGAGGGAAAAGAGGGGCTTGGGACTGTTTCCCAAAAGGCGGAGAGTTGTGAGGCCATTCCTCTTTCCCCTGCCCCTCTGTGGAGAGGCAGGCAGGGGCTCTCTGCATCTGCCCCATCTGCACCTCTCCATCTGCACCTCCCAATCTGCATTCCCCCATCTGCTCCATCCTTAACCCCACCATCTGCAAGCCAGGACGGGCAGATGGAAAGGACACCCTTCCCAGTGGTGTTCCCCATTCATGGCTGGGTTCTGGGGAGCTCTTCCCCATGAGAAGTGCAGAATCCTCCTGTCCCCACCACACCACTCTGCCTGCCCATGCCATGGCAAAGCATTTCCTCCCCTGCCCCATGCAACTGCTGCAGCAAAGCTCTACCACTAGTCTTACCCAGAAGCAAGGAATGGAGGCAGAAGGAAATTTACTGGTGGAGGAGAGTTGTGAGGGGACTAAAAGAGTAATAAATTATTTCTGTTTCTATGCTCTGAGCTGGCTGTGCATACAGTAAGGTGATCAGCTCTTTCTATCCCAAGTCCATCTCTAATTTTCCACACTCATCTTTGGGCTGGTCTTGGAGCCTTTTTGAAATGTCATTCTTACAGGGTTTCAGTAAAATCCACTTCATCTGACTCCAAGAATAACATTAGGAAAATTTTTTTGATCACATTATTTGATACTTTTTTCTGATATGTTTGGTTGGGGTTTGTTCTGAGGTTTTTTGCAAGTCTAGGAAATTATATAAAAAAATGACATTTAAAGAAGCCAAGAATACAAAATCAAGAACTCAAGAGTTAGGACACCGTATTACTAGAGTTGCTTGCACCCTAGGCTTTAATGTATTTCATCACAGTTCAGTTACCAGCTCATGCTACCATTTTTGATGGGGCTCAATGCCTCAAGCATCCCAGTGACAATTATGTCTGTTATAAGAATAGGCCAGGGCATTATAAAATAAAAAAATCTATCTCTACAGGTTATAATCTTTGACAAAGTTGAATGACTCAGGCAGGAAGAAAAGCAAGCAAGTCCTGGTTCACATAGCCAAATACTGCACCGGAGAAGAGGGTTCAGCTCTGCTGCTTCCTTGGACTGATTGAGAGCTACTGAGTAAATCACTGAACACAAAACTTGCACTGTAAATTACTGATTTCTCACTTCTCCATACACAACAGTGGGCACTGGCAATGTAAGACACCAAGGCACTCAAAACTTGGAGTTTCCGTGAAACATGAAGTTTCAGTGATTGTTGGACCCTAAATGAGAATA
This sequence comes from Agelaius tricolor, assembly GCF_023055355.1. Lineage (NCBI taxonomy): Eukaryota > Metazoa > Chordata > Aves > Passeriformes > Icteridae > Agelaius > Agelaius tricolor. The sequence continues at coordinate 16,488,275 of NW_027269261.1, read as the reverse complement.
AATTGCTATAATTCTGACTCACCTCACAGTCCCAGACCAGCCCAAAACTTGTGACCTGGACTTCTATGAGCCTCACCTCTGTGAACCAGGACAACATTTTTCTCTTTCTTTGCAGGGTAACTGTAAAAATACCATGCAGACCCACAACCTTGTATGCATGTATAGGCACATGGAGGTCAGGGAAAGACTTGGATATTACAGCAGTAAGTGAGTGCCACAGAAAAGCCCAGCAGTAATTATTAATTCCATCTTCAAGCGCGGTTTGAATACAGCTCAACAAACGAAGCACGGAAGAATGAGGGCAAGATAAAATATTGACTAGCTGCTCCAGCATTGTCTGGGTTGTGCCCTAGATAGCACAAGGGTATTTGAAAAAAGCAGAATGGAAACACCTAATAAAGGCTGGACCTTTAAGGATTTGAATTCTCAATTATTTTTTTTTATCATTTTAATGCAGTTGGATGCAATACTATTTAGAGAGACAATCACATTAAGACATGCACATATAGGGAGGTTATATAGGCACATTATTCTACAAGTATACAAACATCTTATCTGTGTGCACCAAGACTTTTCTAAAACATAAACAAGCATCTGACACCTAATGCAGCCCTTGATTAGAATTGCTCTCTCTTCTTCATAGACTACCACCAGTAATTATTTACCATTAGCTCTTAATGGGAAGGGATTCAGCTGGGATGTAGTAAACAAGAAAACCGTATAGATTGTTCAATATAGCCTGACTGGCTCTCAGCTAAGGTAAGAAGTGATTGGATCACACCTGGATATTTCAATTCATTGCTTTTATCACCTGGGAAAAGCACCTTATTAACCTGTACCTGTTCAGGTCTCCACCGTGTCCATATAGGCATCATACAAGTGCCCCTTCTTGCTCATGTTACTGCACTTGGAACACTAAACTGCTGTGGGGTTAAACAACAAATATGACAGAGACCTGAATGATTCATTTAGACTACTGGCATTTGAACTCTGCTATCTTCCTAACTTCCACAGATTTATTTTTATTTTGCAGCAGGGTAAGGGCTCCCTCTTCCCACAACAGAAACATCTGACTGAGGCAAAAAGACGGTCCTAGAAGGCAACACTGGTGATTCACAAGTAAAGTTGTCATGTGGGGGAAAAAAAGGGAAAAATCCTCTGTGCGGATTATTTAATTTCTTAAAAAAATAAAATAACCCAATGTAAAGGGTCATGGTAAAAGGTGGTATTTTTAAAGGTATGTGCCCTTTCATGGATATATTTTCTGGCACATCTCACATCATCACCCCATTCCTGTGACTCCTCCACATCAACAGGGGTTATGTGCATCAGCCTAGGGAGCCCCAGCACCAGGGCAGTCCATATGTGAAAATCAACATTTCTTTTCATTACGGCACAAAACTGAAGCATGCAACCAGCACATACTGAAAAGGCATTCAAAATATGACAAAAAAATTGTTTAAATGCTTTCCGTCTCCAGAAAACAAATGCTCTCTTCACTGACTAGTCTGTGGCAAACTTCTAATTCCAGCCAGAAAATCCAGCATTCCCAGTCTGGGCTAACGACCATGCTACCAGACATGAGTTTATGTTTTTCATGCACATTTCATGTATTCCCACATGCTGTGTTGCTGCCAATAATTTATGACTGATCTGCACCCAGCCTGCCCTTCAGCATTTTATTTAATCTCTGCAACAGTGATTTACAATGACTCATCATTAATACAAAAATGTACATGTGTGTTAACAAGTTTGGAAGAATCTAAGGAGGAAGGCAAATTTTTTTTTGTGAGTTCTGGCTGAATGACTTATGAGCCTGCCTAAGAAGGGCAAAACTAACCAGAAATTATATGCTAGCTCTTCCCTGCAGCAAAACATTTAGGTAGGAAGAGTTTCTTGTGCACATTGCTTTAGAAGAAAAGGGATCCAGCAAAATGTTTGAGAAGGTTGCTCCATAGCCTCCAGGATTTGAGAGGGGATGAGTAGCTCTCTGGTCACCTCATGGCTGGGTATTCCCGTGCAACCTGCACACTCAGCAACAGCTTCACAGTCTCCTTGTTCCTTAACATCCATTACAAAAAGCAGGGGCTGCACTGCCATATTTTGGCATTTCTGCCCACCACCTGTGATTTAAGAAAGCCCCATTGCCTCTATAGCGTTAAATTGTTGCGCCTCAGGGGAGAGAAGGAGAATTGTCTCAATAATTTATACAATTGTAACACCACATCAGAATTACAGAAATAGCTCAAGTAGAGGAAGTCTGCCCTACATCCACAAGACTTCAGTTATAATGTATTTTGACCTCTTTTTTTTTTTCTTTGCACATAAGGAACTTATAAGAACACACCTGACACAAAGCCAAAGTAAAAACTCCTCATATTCAAAGAGAGATGGGTACTGAAAAACACCCTGGAAAAAAAACTGAAAGAAAACCTACTGAAGGTCACTCAGGAGAAAATTCCACCACCTTTAGTTGAATCCATCCTATGTTCATAATCTTGAAAGATTTCTTTTGATGGACCATCCCAAACTGACACATTTGTCCATGTTGAATCCTGTACTCCCAGACTCTGCAGGAGCAACATACCCGTTCTCCATCCCATCGTTAAACAAGACCCTGATGAATACCCACAGCTTCTCAGTAGGCCAAAGCACCCACTGAGATTGAAACTGAAGGACAACCCTACAAACTAGGGCAACACCTGGATAGAGGCTGGAGAATGTAAAGTTGAAGTAAACACTAATTTCTTCTGGCTGAGCCAAAATACTGTGGGTTGCACTACCTCGTAACACGTAAATTTTATGTTTTATGCCTTTTATTCCTCCATTTTAAATTAAGTATCTTTGAAGCATACTTCATATACACTAAGTATTTGGTATTTTCCTTTATTCAGCATCTTAAGGGGCTTCAAAAAATTGATCTCCCAGGGCTGCTGTGGGGTCACAGAAATTGATAACCCTTACAAGCTATGCTTATGTGAGCCCGCCTGCGTCTCCCAGATAGTGCACTTTGTAAATTAATCCTCCAAAGGCAAATATATTGTAAGTAGCTTGTTATCTCTAAAGTACTAAATTGAAGAATACATGGGATTATATTGACAGAAATTACATTTTCTGTAATGGGGTTTAATATATCTGAAATCTCTCCCATAGGCTCCTACGCTCTCTAAGAGAAGAAGGTTTGTTAATGTAGGTGCAATGGACATCAAGACCAAATTTATTCACTAAAATGGATTAGGCCATGTAATCAGAGCTTCAGTAATATTAATCTCTGACACTTATTGAACAGGAAAAAAAAAAAACCAACCAACTTTTGTCTGCAAACTGGCATTCCTCCCTCCCTTTTCCCCAGCAGGCTTGCTGTTTGCCTTGACCATTTTCTGGGTATTACTTCAAAGAGGATAAGGTTTCCCATCATAAACACTAATCTAAATATATTAGGACAATTAATTAGATACACTTAGTTTTACAAGGTATTAGATTGCAGTACACTTCAAGTATGACACTTGTTCTGGGATAGTGAGAGGAACCCACATTTTGATGCAGTATAAAAGGGTAATAAATCAAACTTTTTTTAAAAGAGGTTTGCTGCTGCATGATACTTAAATCACAGGTAATTTTCACTGGTTGCCTTCACCACGCCCTAAGCAGTTAGCAACCCAAAATCCACTGCAGAGACAGCACAGATCCTGACTTCCTTCAAATGAATCACTACTATAACAGAGCAGGGGCTCCACCAACCCTTAGCTGGAATAAATAAATTAAGTTGCTCCACACTGTACTTCAGCAGCAAAGAACCAGATTGTCCTCAAAGTTTATTCATAAACTGGATTTTGAAAACAAACTGATAAAGAGATTCAAGGGTGTCAGTCAAAATGAAAAACCTCTCTAACTACACTATAAAAATCATGACAGCAACCCCAAATACAACATGCTCAGCAGAAATGGGACCAATTGTCCCTGTTTTGCCCCTGACATCTCAACCTCTTCCAAGACCAATGTCCTGCAAATGGATGTGCCTTCCTATTGAAGAACAGATAAACTCAGCCAGAAAGAGGACTGGTATCAGATGTGAATACACTGAGATCTGCCCAAATGATGGGAAAATAAAATACAGTAGCAAACCTCATACCCTCTACACCTGAAACCACTCACCTGGTTATATCTCTTTTGTATCAATAAACTTTTGGGGAGGGAAACAAGGGCAAGGTGTGTCCCCAAAGGAATAGCCAGAGGGTGCCAGTGGCCATATAGAAACACTAAGGAAAATTACTTACCAATTGTTCACTTGAAGTATAGTGAGCCCTGTGTCTTGTGCCAACTGCTTTTTCTGCTCTTCTGAAGGGTAAGGGTGCTATAAGACACCAAAATAAATACAAACATTTAAAACAATGTGCTTTTTTTTGACTACCTTTTATTTTAAATTAAAAAAAAATACAAACCAAACCAAAACAGAAGTGTGACATCTATTATTGAAAGGTGAAAATGCTGAGGTGTGTCACTCTTTTATAATTATTAATGGGCTACTACATCACTTAATTAATCGCAGTAAAAGACAAGCTAATTATAAAGATTAGTGAAGTGGAGAAATAACTGCTTAGGATACTGACAGTACCTTGATACTTGAGAAGAATATTTGTTGCATTAGCTGAAAAATTTTTGTACTTGTCTCAAATGACCGATTAGAGTCAAATAATCTATTTTTTTCTCTTTTCTCTGTTTTTAACTGAACAACAAAGAATGTGATAAAGAGCTTCTCAGTAAAACTAAAACACACTGATTTTTTGAGATAGTGAAGTTTTCTGAGATAGTGAAGGCAAAACTTCTCAGATAGTTTTCTGAGATAGTGAAGGCAAAACTTGCCAGTGTCCCAAAATAATTTGCAAATAAGATCAGCATCCTGAACATAAACAAATGCCTGTGTTTTGAACACAGGCCAATGCAAGGTCAACAATCAGCACATTTTTGCCTGACATTAGCATAGCTGTGCTGAGCTAATCCTAAGAGACAGAAAATAAATACTCCTTTTAATTGAAGATAATGTTATAATTCAATCATAAGTTTCTTGTGAGAACTTGATTTGCTTTCTCAGAAAATTCACTTCTGAATGAATACAGATTGCTTAATAAATCAACAGCAAAAACCACAACCAAATCTGAAATGTAGAAATATTATTTCTGTCCTTCCCATCTATGCAAAATTGTCACTGTCACAAAAGAGAATGGCCAAATACTACAAATGTCACAGTTTCAAGGAGAAGTCCTGTTTCAAGGAACTGGTTCAGCTCCTAACCCGGATGCCCAGGTCTCAGTACATATCTAATTCAGAGCTGCACTGCTGCAAGGTGCTTAGAAGCATTTCAATAAAGGTCATTTGATATAACTGGTTAGTCCTATCCCAACACTATTTAGCAGGTGATTGTGACAAAGTATTTACACATTCATCCATTTTTTTTCCCCAAAAAACTCCCTTATTCTCTGGATGTATTCTTCAGTGTAATATTACATGAAACTGAAACTGAAACTTTGCAAAGCTTAAGAATTTAAAACCTCATAAAATCCCACAATCTTATTGGTATTATAGCTATTTGGCAGATTTTACATATTTTTGTAAACAGCATAGTCTGACTTCTCATGGCTATGTTACATGCAAGTATCACTTCACATTACCAAAGAGGGATTTTTCTTGGAATTTCAGCAACTTCTCTTAACTCAATATATCAATTTCAAAGCCCACCACCATGGCCATCAGCTCCAAAAGAGACTTTTTATATTTTTTCACCCAAAAATGTTGAGGAATTTTCAATTATTTTAAAAGTACTGTTCTCTTGGCAGGAAGCTCACAGATGACCTGCACACCTGTAGACCATCCCTTGTATTTTCTGTGTGTACATGAAACAGCTCCAGAATTGTGAAGTAAAAAACAGAGGGAAAGAAGTGTCTTCTTTTTATGGGCAATTTGCATTTCACACATGCAAAAATGCAGCATGTATTTTACCGTCTGCCTTCTACACACATTCATCCACAACAGTCATACTCATGTCCATCTATCTGAACATAACATTTTTCTTCCCTTCAATGAAAAAACTCCAAACCCTACAGAGATGATTTGTAACATTTTCATCTTTACAGCTTACTTCTCATTTCATTACTTTGCTATTAAGCGAGGACAGAATTTTCTTTTTTTTTTTTCCTTATTTTGCTTTGCCACCTTACATGTGATCTAATTTTAAGTAATTGAACAAACTGTGTCTAATTTCATGCAGCAAGCAATAATTACTAGACAGCCTCTAGCTATTGGAATTGAGAAGTCTGTCTCCATTAAGCAATTTTCAATTGTTCTGGACATTTTTTTTTAATAGACAAGACTGGATAAAATTAGCCATCAAAATAATATTGTCACTGTAAAAATAATTACTTTAAAAGTCCCAAACTACAAATTCCTCAAATTGTGGTATGTCTAAGGTCATCTGATTTTTTTTCATATCCTCGTACAGCATAAACTTTTAATTTCATGATAAATCTGTAATTGCCATAATCACATGACAGCCTGGGATTTCACACAGCTAATCCCTCTTAGCTAAAGGGTCACAATGCGGCAGGCTTTTTAACTATGATTCGGTGTGGTTTAAAGTAATCTTAAACACTAAGCAACATTATTATATAAGCTTTCATATGAGTTGTTCCTTTGTAGACTAAAAATAAAATAAAATAATAGAAATGACTTGACAAAGAATCAGCATGCCACAGGCTAGGTTGCTATAAAAACATTCAAAGCCTTGTTGCATTCCCACCCACAGGGCTTGGAAGGCCTGTGCTACAGGCAAAGGCAGACATCACATTGCAACAGAGAGAAAGAGGGAAACCCTGAGAACTGCCATTTTATGAAGGAATAGGAAATTCAATCAAAACTGTTGCTGTTGGTCTTTACCCCACCTACACAAGAATGACTGCTGTCTTCTGAAAACTTTCTAATAATGGCTGTTTGAAGGAATATAGACAAATGCACATAGATATGGATATATATATATTGTGTGTATAGATAATATTATATTTGTATGAATATGTATAAAATATATCTTAGTCAAATGGTTAAGTTTAAGGTAGTCATGTGAAGAGGATAAAGTTGGATTTGGTCCTTATGGGTCCTGTCCAACTTGAGATATTCTATAATTTTACTAAATATATAAATATATAAGGAAGAATTACTAAAACCACTGCAGTGACTCCAACTGACAAGTCCACCTATTACTCTGGATCACTTTGGGATATCAAGGCAAACTGTTCAATAAACAGTGACTTGAGACCTTTACTTTGTTGTGCACATTAGCTCCTACTATTATCTCTTAAAAGCTTAATTATTTGCAAACAATTGATCAAGATGGGAATTGGAGAAAAGAGACACTGGACCACCGGGAGAGCTGCAATGCATTAGGAGAGCAAACAAAATTACCTTTAGGTCTTATAATAAGAATTAACAATTGGGACCGTATGCAGGGCAGCATGAGAAGCTGTAACGCTCATGCTGGACTGTTTTCCATTTGATCTGCATTAACACCTCCACTGAAAGCCATAAAACAGTGATTACAGAGGGGAAGGCTGACCCTCCTTCCCAGAACCAGCCCAGCTTGTGTATACTGGAAGACTGCAGACAGGCTTTCCTGCCAAGGCCAGAGGAAAAGGGTAAATCCAAGGGGAAAAAGAAGTAGAAAGCAGGCAGGTTGAAAAAAAAAAAAAAAAAAACAAAGAAACCAAAACAGGGCATTTAAAGAAATAAGGCTGACAACAGATAAGGGCTCTGAATTTGGCTGTGATATTTTCTGATCAAGCCTGCTGCTGCTACAAGAGCTATAGAGCAGCATCCACTGAATGATATGAGACCTTGTGCTTTTCCCTTTCCATAAATCTAGCATTGAAATGTGGATTGTTTGGCACCATTAATGTGTTTTTGAGGCTCTGTGGTATTACTTTTAATAATGACTTAGTACAGAAAGTGATTGCTTAATAACACCATCAAAGTCTGCATGCAAATGAAAATTATCCCTGGGGGATTTGCCCAGGGTAATATGAACAGTTAAGGAACATTTGAAAAGGTAAAAATAACTATGCAAAATATGAGTCAGAGCAGTCATTTTAGCAGTAACAAAGAAATCAAAGTGACAGAGAGAAAAATTTAACTTTCCATCATATTTTCTCATCACTGTTTTATGAAGGATATTTAGTGAGCAGTAGCCTTAGTAAAAGCCCATTTTTTAATGCAGCTTGAGAGCATTTTTAGCAAAAGAAACAATAAGATTTTTTTTTTAATCACCTTTGACTACAGATGGTGGGTAAAGTCTCCATTAGGTACAGATGGAAAGCATCCAAGGTTGTCTCTTAATGTTACACCTTGTCCAAACGTACTCCTTTCCTCAAATTTTCTACCCCAGGCAGCAAATGCAGGATGCCAGGACAGCGATAACTTTATCTTATCTGTAACCCGGCATCAACAGCACTCCCTCCCCTCCTCCTCTGCGACAGCAGTGCATCATAATGGTGCCAGAAAAATGGGAAAATAATCCTGCCCTTCTCACCCCTCAAATTACTAATTCCTCACGGCACCGAACCGGCTCAACACCACGGCTGCCAACCAGCTCTACTACAGCAGCGAGGCAGCAGCAATCCCCGAGAGAAAGGCTGCATGTCCTGCTAGGAGGAGCCTGTGGCAGCCATCCAGCGCTGCCCTTATCGTGGCAGTGCCGTGGCTTGGCTGAGCCGTGCCGGGAGAACCATTTCGGAAGCCCTTTTATCCCCTTCCTCCAGCCCTCTGCCTCCTCCGGAGCTCAGTGTAGTGCACCAAGGTGAGACGACCTTGAGCTAAACTCTGGGAGGTGATGAAGAGAAATCACCCCCTTAAAATTTATGCCCCAGGAGTGTTTATTAACTGTTTTCTAACATCAAAATAAAAAAGAAAAAAAAATCCCAACACTGTGATTTTCTTGTTTCTGAAGAGAAACCCAGCCTAACTCAGTATCCAGAATAAAGCCCAAGGATCAGCCCTCCAGTGACAAACTGTACATTGACTTTATGCTGAACTCTAAATTCTTGCTTTACTCAAACTTGTCCAGGGTTAGCTAAGGTGGCAGCACAGCCATGCGGGTCTCTCCCCTTCCCCAACCTCCTTCTTTTTTGCATTTGAACTGTTTACATTAATGATCAAGTTGATCTACGAGAAATTACTATTTTTTTTTTCATATCCATAATGCTTTCCTATTGTCTCTCAGCTTTATGAATTAGTTTTACTGTTGCAGTGAATGCTTTTTTTGTCTCCTGACTGCACATTATCAAAGGGACACTTTGTGCCTTCCATTTGCATTACAAAAGCAGTGCATGGTGTAGTCTAAGAACAGAGCTTGAATTTATAGCAGTCGAGTCCTAGATCCTCACACATTCTGGCCTCCTAAAGAATAATGGGGGGTTTCTGCACTAAAAATGCAGCCAAAAAATGGTTGGATCACTATCCATAAAGTCATAAGATTGCAACCTCCTTTCTTCACTGGCCACCGGCATGTTGAGAGGGAGCGATAAAGAGAACGCGTGGAGCCCCCTTGCCTATTTTGCAGGCTGCCTGAATAGGTTTATAGACCATCCCTGTGACCTGCTTTATATTCAGGCAAGGCTGTAAAAAGTTGCCAAGTTGAGGTGACCTGGTAGGGAGGGGGGAGAAGGAAAAAATTCAACTCGGAAGCTGCAAACTCGATCCTGTTTATCCCGTGGGATTGGCTTACACATTGGAGGAAATACTAAAACACTGAGAAGGAAGTTGTTTTATTAGAAATGCATCTCTGAGGCTGGGAGGAAAAAAAGCCTGTGCAAAGTTTGCACAGTCTTTTCCTTGGCTGAGAGTAGTGAGTCAGCCTGATAATGCTACTGAACTGTGAGCTGGCTTCAGCATTTCAAGCTCCTTGTTGCTTTTTCAGCACAGCAAGAAAACATAGTCCGTATGACACGGTCATGCTGCAGACAAAGCCCGCTTTTTCCTCCTTCAAAAGAAAATATTTCCTCAACTTATTATAATAGTTTAATATCCCTGTGGTAAGGCCTTTCTCGTAACATTACTTTTAATAAATCCTGGCGCTGCCAGAGTTACTGAACTGCAAACTATGAACACAAAATCAACAGATGAGCTTGGTCTTCTAAAGTCAAAAATGCATCAAAATATGCAGTGTGACTAGATGCTGCATTGCTTTGACTTGCCTGTATCCCTATGGCAAGGCCAATAAGCTGCTGCTTTAGGCTTTTGCATCAGCCCATCCCTATGAGATGGGCTCTGAGACACTGCCTATTGCTGCCCCTACAAAAGGGTTTGCAGGCTGCTTTGGAAACCTTGCCAAAAAATAAAAGGTGAGGAAAGGAGGCAGAACCTGACTCTCCTAAGGCAAGTGCAAAGTGTAAAAGAGAGAGCCAATACCCCAGAAATTTCAAAATCTGAATGTGTGTTCACAGCTAACCTGATTAAACAGGGGCTGGGGTGGTTTGCAGGCAGAGGAGGGGAGGAGACATTTCCTTTGTGGGGGTTTACAAGGAGGGAAAAGAGGTACTGGCAACTGCGACCCTTTTTAATGAAGAAGTTATGCTGGGGGAAAAAAAAAGCTTCTCCTTTTTTCCCATTTGCCCTTTTGTAAATAATTTTCTTGCAAGAGTTGTCTGTGAACAAGTTTTGGCACTCACTAACATAAATATCCTTTCCAAGGCTGATGGAGAGACATGGTATGGCTTAGGATGCACTGCCAATACTTCTCTGGTGGCCCCATCAAATTACTCATAATGTGAGCACTCATTAAGGAAAAAAAGTTCAGATCATCCCTTGCACAGGATATTACAGAAGTCAGAAAATGGAAAAACCTTTTAACTCATCTAATCCATCTCCTGGCTGCTACAATATTATTCCTTCCATACCATATATTATTACCCACTGCCTTTTCCAGTTGCGCTTTACCTAGTCCAAGCAATGGTGCTTCTGCTATTTCCTTTTGGAGACACTCTGATAGACCTCAGTGTTTGGAGTTTACTCTGGTTCCTGCTGGTTTTCAGTTCAAGCTGAGCCTATGCAGACACTCCCACACCATACCTGGGTAATTGAGTGGAGCTTTTCCCATGTTAAACATTCCTTTGGTGCCTGTATGTATGTGCACACAGAAACACACACACACACACACACACACAGCTTGCACATACACATTAACTTTGCTTAATACACTTAAGAAGGGATTTTTTACTCTAGGACCAAGACTATTTGTGCTAAAGTGACCTGGGTGATGTGCTTTTGCATCCTCTGCCATTTTTCTTTATTATTGTTATTTACTGTTTTTCTTTCACAGACAAAAACTAACCAAGGACAGGGAAATTAAAAGAAAAATTGCATCCAAAAGATTAGCGAAATTCTCCTCGAAATGCAGCACACAGCCAAAACTATGAAACACTACAGCCAAGCAACACCAAAGGAACTGAGGAAATGCATCATCTGACTGCAACCGCCTTAGAGCTAAAATTCACAGCCTTGAAACCCAGCTTTTCAGTTAAGCCAACATCTTTATCAGACAGCTGTGAAAAGGCAGGAAGGCAAACCCCAGCCTTCCCTAGGTGAGCAGCTTTTGGGAAGGAAGAAAAAATATCACCGGCACGCCAAAGGAAATCCCGACTACCTGATAACTCTGTAAAAACACGGCTGTTGTTTTTAGAGCCAGCCTAAGACAGATTAGCCCAGGTAAATATCTCCTAACCAGAAGCCTTTTCTCAGCAATAAGTCAGTGTCCTTATCTACCTCAAATGACTTTCTAAACAGGTGGGCTCGCAAACAACTCTACAATCTCTGGGAAACGCCAGTGCCAGCAGCTGTAATCCCATAGAGTTAAACTGAAAGCTTTTATTTGTGCTTTTTCCTCTTTTTCCCAAGCTGTCCTCCTTATATCTGGAGCTCTCTCTGTAAGTGAGGGATAAAAACACAGCCCCATGCCTCCATCCCCTACTCTACACAACTGTGTGATCAGGTTGATGGAGGGTTGCTGTATTCAGCCAGATCCCTAATATAAACCTAAGGATTTCGGATGGAGCAGGAGCTTTAAGCAGGTTTCCCAAGGTGATAGCACCCTTAAGGAGCAGCCACCTAGCAAACTGCCTCCAGCCAGGAGCTTGAATTCCTTTTTTCATGAAGGGGCCAAGCCATCTTACAAAGAGAGTTCAAGGCAACCAACACATCAAGGTGCCAATGGTTCAGCACCAAGATGAGGAGGGTTACATTCTATTTTACATTTTCTATTTGAAAACAAAACAAACAAAAAAGAAAACTACCACTGAGGAAGGAAATGAAAAGATAAAGCTGATATTTTGCAGTGCTGCTTTGTTGGCATGGAAAGTCCTTGAACAGATGCCCTGTCCACCATTAAATATTCACAACATATCCTTGTAAAAGAATAAAGACCACTTAGCTTATAAGCAAAACCACAATGTGTTCTTCATGAAAAAAAAAAAGAGAGAAAGATGTATTTAAAGATCTGGAAAAAAAAAAAAAGAAAGAAGGAGGGAAAAGAAAAAAAAAAAAAAGCCAGGAAAACACTGCTGTTCTCTGAAGAAGCAGAGACTCTTGGAAGTAGTGCACATTCTCTGGCGTTAATTTTCCCACTTAAATTACAGTGATGCTGTAGCCTCATCTCATTAGAGATCATTGTCCCCAGTAGACAGTTGTGTTTATGGGGGATTCTTGCTGTTCCACACCTGCTGCTCAGGTTGCTACGTGATAAAGCCTGCATACAAACAGCAGTCTTGAGGTTGCTGGACTGCAACTGATGAGCCCAGGCTAATTCAGGGGTGATTATGTAGTTTACTGGACCACTAAACCTCTTTAAGCTTGTAATTACTGCCTATTTGAGTAAAGAACATTGAAAAGCAATTCACTGCATCATGCCTGCCACAGCTGGAAGCAGGCTGCCAGCAGTCTGCAGGGACATTAAAATCTACAGGGACTGGGATTCAAGCACAGCTCCCAGGCACTGACGGCAGCACAGCCAAGTGCATTCTCATTCCAGCTCACCTTTTCTGACCAGGCTTGCTATTAAAGGTGCAATGAAAACTATAGAAAAGCAATAAAGATGACAAATAACGGGACGTAATTGAAAGAACTGCATTTTAATGACTCTCCCCCTCTTCCCTTATGCTGGCTAAAAAAAATTAAGCCTTTTTGTCATGACAAGAGAAGGGAAAGAAAAGGCCTTTTGCAAAAAGGGAAATGCAGTGCATACATGTGTTTCTGTTTTGAAGCTGGGGGTTTCCCTCATGTTTCAAAGCTCTAGAAAGAGTAAGTTTACTTGTAAAGTGAATACACAGTAAGTCTTTTTACATATTTGGCAGAAATTATAATGCAGAGGCATCTTAATTGCTGAATCTTCATAAAATCCCCTCACTGAGCCTTCATGAAACCCTCCAAGAGTATCCCAGCCCTAAACCACCACTCCGAAAAAGAACTCCACTCCATGACGCATCACAGCAGTCTTTACCATCAAGACAAGACTGTGGGTTTCTTTTAATAATAAATAAATATCTCTCTGATTCTATTTGCCTTTTGAGTTCTGACCCACACTAACCCTCCTTTTCAAGTCTGCCCCTGCAGCTCTCAATGAGCAGGAAGCTGTTAAAAAGGGCGCCTTGGTTTTTTGCATAATTAGCAGTTTTGGGAACAGAATCTGGGGAAAGAAGAACAGATCAAATGGGACCTATGACACATGCAGAAAGGTTGGTAATAGGTATTTTTACGAGTAAACAAAGGTCTGGAGAGGATTGCTCCAGCAAAGCCAGAGAACAAAACTGGCAAAACCAGAGGGATGTTGGCAGTGCTTGGCACTGCTTGGCATCGCTGGGAGCTCCAACTAGCTCCAGGCAGTGCCTGTCCATGGGACTCCAGCTGAAGAGCCAGTTCCTGGAGCCCTCCCATCCTCCAGCCTCTCCACAGCTATCCCTGCTATTAGACTGCCATGTGTGAGGTCCAGGAATGGGCCTAACGAGCTGCCCGATTAACTAACTGCATGAAATGGGCTTTAAAGCCTCCTAGGACGTTTGGAGAAGCAGAATTCATCAGTGTTATTTCCCTGCCCCACTAATAACTGCCACAGCTGCCTGGGAGAATGGGGTGTGGGAAAAGGCAAAAATAAACAAGCAAAATAAAAAAACCCAAACCATTGCTATTGATACAATTAACCCTGGACTGAAGTAAATTTAAGAGATGGGGTCTCATTCTCTTCTCATCTAATAAATTGCCTTGTTTTACAAAACATGGACATGCCATCTGTAGTACTAATCTCACATGTATCTAGAAAAGGAAAAAAATCCCCATGCATACATGAGCAGGTACTGTGAACAAACATCAGCTTTTAAAGGAGAATGTAAAAGCTTTCAGGAAGTTTATTCTTAAAAACCATGTAAATTCCCAGTCACAACAATCCTCCAGCTAACCCCATCCAAGCTCCAAAGAGCCACAGGCTTGTGTGTTTCCAGCTATCACTCTTATTAATATTCATTAGGCAGGGCTACTTGCATTTTCATAAGCTGTGAAGGTGGCAAAAGAAACAATCAGAATTCTTTAACACACAGGCATTATCAATTCAACATCTGCCAAAGAAGAGTGCATACAGATCTGAGGTTGAAATTCAAATGCAATTTACCTGGGCTAGAGCTGGGCTTCACTTTCCAGCACCCAACCAGCTATTTCAGGTGCTCTCATTTTATCCATCCCAGCTTTTACCTTCCCCTAAGTTCACTCTCCGTTATTTTTACCTTGAAAATAAGAGTCCCTCATAAATTCTCCCTTCATTCCTTAGGTCTAATGAGTTCTCTTATGCTAAAATAACCCAAGTTCAGTGCAATTGCATTCATGAACAATACAGACAAGTTTTAACTCAGTAAACTTGACTAAGCAATTCTGCTTTCTGGCTAGAGAATTCATTTATCTACATCCATTTATTGTGTGAAATCCCTTTGACTCGCTTCATGGCACAGGCCTGTACAGAAATCCACTTTCTGACCAGCCTGGCCTTAAAATTTAACTCTGAGATGAATGGAGAAGTCTCCAAATAAAAACAA
Organism: Agelaius tricolor; assembly: GCF_023055355.1. Lineage (NCBI taxonomy): Eukaryota > Metazoa > Chordata > Aves > Passeriformes > Icteridae > Agelaius > Agelaius tricolor. The sequence goes on along the minus strand of NW_027269261.1, from coordinate 16,473,165 downwards.
TTGCTCTAATTAATCATGTACCCAGCTCAGCAAAGAAACAAGTCTGCTAATGCTAACCAATTTCAGAATAAAGCAGATACATGTTCCCAGGATGATATTTCTACGCACAAGAACGTGCATCCAAAAAAAGTGCAATTTAGATCTGGTGAGAGTTGGGAAAAGGCACATGTATTTGCCCACAAATTCACTATGCATTGATTCTCATCCTTTTAAAAATGTCATTAAAAAGGCTTAGCTCTTCCCTCTTGGAAAACTTCTTGGACCAAGAGGACTCCCTCATAAAAAATAATCTTTTCCCCCAAATTCAATGCAGGTCTCTACCAATTTCACTTGGATTTCAAAAGCCTCCAAAGACCTAACTGTATCCTCCCTCAGAGAGGGTTGGTGGAACCAAGCTTTGCATTTCAGTGGAAATATTCATGGTGTGAAGCATTTCCCAGGGGCTGGTATTGGCCAGCACTTGGGGATGAGCCCTGAAATGGCAAAACTGTCTTCACCTGCCTAACTTTAGAGCTGGCACTTAGCTTTAGTGAACATGGCCAAAGCCTGGGCTGCCTAAAGGATATCTCCTCAGCTTTGTAAAGTGAGACCCTTGGTGGGTATCTTCTATGGGGTGATGAATGGAAGAGGCCAGGACAAGGGTTTTTGGAAGGGGCTTTTCAAAAGCCGAAACAGAGTCAGCTGTAAGCAGCCAGTGCCCACCCCATCCCTGGCCTGAGCATCCCTTTCTTGCCGGGTCTCTTTCAAGATCTCAGCACATCAAGCACCACACGCATGCAGATGCCTTCACAGAAACTACCATAAAAGAGACAATCCACATATTTGGAAGCAAAAGTACCGAGCTTGCGTGTTGCTTTCAGCACATTTCTGATGTGATGGCCATTAACAATTCACAAGAACAGTAACAAGATATAATAAATCTTTTCAATTCAAGCTCAAAAATCCCCCTCTGCTTTCCCCCCCTTTCTGAACAAAACTCATTTATTTTAGAAAGATCTAAATGAAAGTAGGTAAAGACCAAAAAAATTTCACCACTAACAAGTTACAAAGTAAGAAAGAGCAACCAGGCACATTTGATCTTGTTCTATACAGGAACCTTTCTAAGATGACTGCTCCAATTAAAAAAAAGTTGAATTTATTATTTTGATGATAGGAGATTGTGAACTTTACTATTATATGCGTATATTTTGTTTAATGGCTTACTTTATTTTAATAACAAAGAGAAACTAGATCTTTACAGATGAAAGCTTTATTTCATGGCTTCATTACAACTGGGATTTTTAAAATCTGTGATGTTAACCAAAATGTAATAATGGATGTTCTCAAGGGCCCTATTTTGTAGCATTTTATGCAGAGCCAAACTGTACGCAAGACATTACAAACATGACGTTTAGCCCTATTTTAAGAAAGTAGAACTAACTCCAGTGTCAGAGGCCCCTGTAATTGTTTTCCATCTGCTTCTCATGCCTCTGAACTTGTGCAGCAAGGTCTGGCTGTAGAAATGCTGTGACAAAAGCATTCGCTTTCTGAAGATTTTTTATTTAATTATATTGAAAGGCACTTTTTGTAGGATTTTGGCTGGAAGGGGACAGAGTGGTTGCAACGTAACTATTTTATCTACAGCACCCTTGCCTTGAAGGGCCTGTTGACATCCAGAAGAAGAGAGACAGAAAAAACATGCTAGAAAAAAAAAACAAACAACAAAACAACAACTAATTCTACCATTTTCATGTCATTTACTTCCTAACATAGAGATAATCTGAAACACCTCATCAAACTTGATCATGCTCTCAATGCTTCTGGAGAACTTCTCATCTATTCCGCTTCCTTTTATTCTCATGTTAGATTGAAAACAGTTTCTTCAGATGATGGCAGCACTCATGTGTATGCAGCATCAAGGATGCTCCTCTTTAATCTTTTTTACACGTCTACATAAATCTTTATGCACACAGAGGTGTGTGTACATGTATGAGGGTTGATGTCGTTTTGAGAACCATGCCCTCCATGCCCAAAAGTAGGGACCCACTGTTTTTGGGAAGGCAGCCCAAGATGGCAGCTCATGATTAATGGCTGTATCATCCCTGGCTCGGTAGCGTCAAGGCCCCAGGTCTAATCTGCCAAACATCCCCTTCATCTGCAGCCGATCAGCAGATGCAAGCACATAGGCCCTGTCAGCTTGACATATCATTCCTACGACAATGTCAACGAGTATTAATGTTCAATTATCTGTCCTAGAAATAACCCTCGCCTTTATGCATTGTGTAACTGGGCGCGTGGCACTGCGGTAATGCGAACGACAAGGGCAGAGATGCCCGCGCTCACCCGCTCACTGTGAGTTGGCTTCCCAACATCGTGATGACATTGCCTTGCGGTCGCGCGCGGACGCCTTCCCCCTCCTTCCTCTCCCTGGTTGTGGTTTGCTGGTTTGTTTCATTTTATGGAAGGCACACTGCAAAGACCCCAAAGACCCTTCTCCTCCTCTTTGCATGTTGCATGCTGCCCATCAGCATGCCAAGATACACTTAGAAAAGGCGTGTTTTGATTTCACAGCCATGCAGAACCACGAGGACTTTTCTTGTTTATTTTCATGGAGGGCCAGAAGCTGCCCATCACCTGCCAGCCACTCTTTATGTCCCCTGCTTGTGTGTATATATATATATATATTTATCTCATTTACCATCAAAAAACAAATGTCAACACTGTCTTCTTCCAGGGCTACATTAAGATCAATTCAACCCTCAACTGCAGGGCTGGAGCAATTTAGGCAAATGAAACATTACAGGTTCCTTTTGTTAAAGCAATTTTAAAGTAAGATCCCCAAAGGAGAGAGGATTTGAAGAATAAACTCGAGTTTATTCCTGGAATCTTTTTTTTTTTTTTTTTTAACTACTGCTCAAATATTAATACTATTGATCATGCTAAATTCAAATAGAACTCTAGAAGCAAAAAAACTTACCAAGTACTTTTTCTTTCAAATCAGAATTAGGGTCAAATTGCCAGTTGTTTGAATAGTCTGTGACAGAGTTTGCATAATTTCTCTTTTTGTTGTTGTTACTATGGCACAGCTTCCTTGAACTAACATTCAAAGGTTATCAGCTCTAAGTTATGCTTGCTAAGTCTTCTTATACAACTCACAATCAGAGGGAGGGAGTGGGAGGAAGCAGTGTGATAACCAGTGCCAGCTTTGAGATAAAGCCCTCCACCTAATCTCTGTTTATTTAGACAACCATCTAACCGCAGCACCGGGCATAAAAACAAACCAGGTGTATGGCTAAGGGAATTTCTCCTCCCTTACCGTGATTGCATTATATTTTTTGGGTAAAGGAAAGCAGAGCCTCTTTCTTTTTTAAAGATTACTTTGAAAATTTAAATTAGCCCAAAGTTTGAGGTTTTCATGTTTGGATTTGCTTGGCTGGATGTGCTTTTTTTGCTTTGTTTTGTAGGAAGGGGAGGTAATGGTAACAAAGCACATTCTGAGTTTTATTCCATGCTTTTTTATTTTGTGAGGTTTTGGAGAAAAAGATTTTACCATATCATATTCACAAAAATACTTCGAAAATTAGGTTCCCACTTTGAATTATTTTCCACCGGAGGGGATTCAGGATGTTTGGAATAAATACAAATATCATGGGATCAAACTGTTGTAAACTGAGCAGTCTTTTAAATATATTTCCCTAAGATGCTGACAGAGAGTTGGGCACCCAGCACATCTCTGCTGCATCAGTGCTGAAGCTGCTTTTCCAGGACTGAAGCTGCTTTTCCAGCCCAGATGCCAAAATAGAAAGGCTGTTGCAGGTCAGGCTATGAGAAGCAGTAAGGATAACTGAACCTCCCTCCAGCATCTGCAGCAATATTAAACAGTGGTGGGGAGCTTGTATGTTGGCTGATGGCTCTATTTCTCCTGCCATATGAGCCCAAAGTTGCCTCCAACATATTCAAACTCAGTTTCCCCCCTTTTTACCCCTCTGATAATTCACCTCAGTGTTTACTCAATCATTTTAGGTAGGGGGGAGTGATGAATATTGCTGAGTGCCAGTTTTTTTGGTGCAAGATGAATAACCCCAAGAAGCAACTTACACTGAGTCCCAGGCTCCTGTCAGCCCTATAATTGATGTTGTTTTCACTGTAAGGGGTGGGGACTGGGACACATTAAGGCTCAATAGGGGAAGTAAATGGAGTGAATTGACTCAGCAACTCTGCCTTTTACCACAGCTTCTAATAAGGATAAACTGATTACTGCCAAATGTACTTTAACATCACAGGGAGAGGAGGGAAAATAAATCGATCTGCTCAAAGGAAATAAATGCCATACCAGAAGTTTTTTTAGAAGTGAACTTTTATATGCAGAAGCATAGAAGCACATTTTGGCAGTATGCTGCCCCTTCTTTCTGGGTTGCCATTTGCCACTAAACCAAAAAGGAATTTGCAGCCTTAAAATGCATCCTAAAGATGAACACAGCAAAAAGATCTCTACAAGACCAACTTAGCATTTTTGTAATCTCACTCTCAAATTATTTGGATAACAAAGAGAAACATGGCAATGCTGCCATGTATTTCAAATGCCGACTTTATGTCTGCATCTTTCTCCAGCAACTGAGAGACCGGATGCTCCACTTCTGCGCCAGGCAGTGGGAAAGGCGAGCAGGCAGCAGCCCAAGTTGCCAGGGGTGACTATGGAGCTGACAAGGCCAGGATCCAGCAAAACTCGCCCTGACTGATGACTTCTGGGTTCCCGCTGACCTTTGATCCCTTCTGGCTTGGTCGGGAACAAAAGAGCCTGTTCACCAGGGCCCCTCACAGGTATATTTAACAAAAGCAGCCATTGCCTATATGCTGATTAATGTGTTTGCCTTACGTGAGGCAGGAGGAGGACCACGGCCACCCCATGCTGCTGTGCAGGTAAGTGCCAGCTTACCTAGCTTGTATGTCACACAAAATAAATCAAGGAAATCCACCATGAGGCACATAAAAACAACTACAGCAGGCAAAGACAATTTTTGTCACTGATGCAAGAAGTTGCTGAGACTGGTGATGATGCCGTGAGCACTATCCCTGTGGACCCAAAAATCTGTGGAGAGTTTCTGTCATTAGAGATTTGATGCTGCTCTGACACCAAGGGCCATCAGCAGCTCAAACACGCTGTTGCAAAGATGCTGTCGGCTACAGCAACCATGGAGGATTCTGTCCAACCCTCAGCAGCCACTTTCATCACTGCATATTGTCACCATAGCAATGAAGCTGAATGCGGGCAAATGACAAGGGTCTGTCATCACTCAGCCCTGGCCTGACAGCCCTCAGCACCAGTTGCTCTCATCCAGCCTCAATACACAAATAGGTCCTCAACAGGCCCAAAAGTAATAATCTGCCCCTCCACAAAGTCATCGTTTAACTGGCACTTCCAGTGTGCAGCCCTTATACCCCCTCAGGACGGTTCTGCTTTATTCTACAGTGAGTTTTCATGCTTTAGGGAAAAGTTGAAAAAGAGAGAGGCAGTGGTACCCAAACATCAAATATCAGAGATAATCAAGGGGAAAAAAATAAAAAAAGGGAAAAATATCTATTGAACAAATGGAAGTAAAACATGAAAATTAATGTTTGAGAGGAAAACAACAACACTTCCTATGCAGTGGCTTCAGCAAGGAATAGCAGTGGTACTGACAAAGTCTAAAGCTCCTTTCCAATATTAAACATGGCAGTTGTATACAAAATGCATCCGCTGCTCCCTTCACAGAAACAGGTGTTTGGGGTGAAGTCAGGATAACTGGCAAGGTATGCTGGGCTGTCACCGACAGCGAGCACGGCCAACACACTGCTCTGCCTTCACGCCAACACCAAAATCAGGGTCCCATCTATTTTCACGCTCTTCCTGCCAGAGATGCCACAAAGAGACAATTAACTTGTTCTACTTCCCTGCTGCCTGGGTGGAAGTAAAGCAAGAAATGACAGAAATCAGAGATGGCAAACACTATCTCATCTAGAGCTTGTCTGCTGCTTGGATTAATCATAACATCTCTATTTCAGAAGAATTTCTATGTGGGGTCAGTTCTTACTCATCCTACCCATGCAAACTCATCCCTTCTAATTGCAGCACGTGGGGAAGACGGTGAGAAAGATCTGTCTTGGTGGTTACCTTACTTAGCTCATCTTGACCACGCACTTTGGATCTTACTTTGTGTTTAGTCATACAGAATACCCAATTTAATAGCAGCCTTGTGTTACCCTGCCAGCCCTCTCACCATTTCAAAAGATGCCTTTGAATGATATTTAATTTAGGCTTGCTTACATGCTACATTTGCTAGTGAACACATTGGCTATGTGGCTCTTATTTAACACGATCACTGTCCCCCCATAGTGTGCAACATGCTCGCTGGTCTGCAGCAGCCCTGGAAAGACAATTCACTGTTCAAACATTTTTTAAACCTGATTTACCGTTCCAGAGAAACAACTCCGCAACTAATCTTCCAGGACAAATGTAATGCCAAAGAGCAACTAAACTGAAACATATAAATTCCATATATACTTAAAAATATCATTGTCTGTAATTTAATATAACAATATTTCTAGGCCTATAACCTTGCACGCAGAGGCAATTTCCCAAGCATTAATACTTAAATGGGTCATATGCACCACATCTGTCATTCTGTCCTGAAGTCTATGAGGCACAACCAAGACTCTGCAAGCCTATTGATTTTTCTAGCATTTGCTTTAATTTACTTAACCATTGAGAAATCCATCAGTACATAAAGGGCAACTGTCCATTACTGCCTCATTTGCAGACATTCTTTCCCCTCTTTTTTTTTTCTTTTTTTGGTAAATATTTCCCTTTAAATCGCTGTGTGTTTACAGTGTAAAAATGAAATCCGGAAAGCGCTCACACCTGTTTCTGTTCAGTAACTGCTGCACTGAGGTATATGTAATGTGCTTAAAGATAGAATAAATATCTAGACATTATTACATCTGTGTGCAAAGGGTGGTAAATTAGATCCTAATTACATTAACAGGGATTCTGCCTCCCAGCTTAAATTTTACATGAGCACTCTGTAAAAATCCAAAAGCTCTGCTGTGGTTTCTTTACGAGCTGGTGATTACAGCTACTTCCTATGCGGTCACTAAATATTCTGTTTACAAATAAATGAAGAAGCCTTGAGCCAACTTGCCAGGGTAATAATCCGTGTTTTTATTTTTTTTTTCCCCAGCAAACCTTTACCACATACGCATGGCAACAATCAGAAGCCCCGGCTTCATCTAATTACTCTATCACATAATTTCACAAATTGCCTTTTCACTGGGGAGCCAAGTGCAAAACACGCTCACAGTGGGATTTCAGGCAGCAGCTTTCATTTACTACTCATTTCTTGTTAAATTAAACACAAAAACACCAGTTGTGTGAAAGAAGTCAAAAAGAATGCTTGCAAATGAGCCAGACAAGTGTATCTTATATTTATACCATTTGCACAAAATAGCTCATTGGCAAGCTGGATTTTTAACGGCACCATTAACATTTTTAACCCTTTTAAGGTCTGACATGAGGCTGGTAACTGGATCATTCTGACCAAACTCAGCCCAGCACAACAGGACCAGGCATTGCATCGCCTTATCCTTTTGTTTATAACTGGGAAGAGAGGCAGCATGCCCCGACTCTGCCTCCATGTAAACCCTCTAGTTTACCAGGGGTTAGAGGACAAAACTGATTCCACGAATTTCTGGGTATTATACACACCTACTGCAAGGGAGGGAACAATCCCAGAAATAAATCAAGTGGGATTTGTAAGCGTAATTTCACTTTCATCCAGGACAGCCCTCCAAGGTGTGGGGTACCAGTGAGACTTAGGGGCACAGAGACCTGAAGGACCAGACCCCTGCTAATTATCTGAGAGTTAACAAGGCAAGATTGCAAGCTGCCACCAAGGAATACAAATTATTTTGAAAATAATTGCATCCAGTGTACCATCGCTGGTGGAAGTGAACCAGAGGTTACACAGCTCTAAAATGACATTTTGTACATCAACAAGTACAAAACTAAAACACGACCATTAGTAATTAAAGCTGCTCCTTTTGTAGCACCAAAGCCAGTAGGTCAGGTACCATTTTACATCAGAAACCAGCCTTGATGGCTGAAGATTTGCCAACACTATCTACACAGGGAGAAAAAAAAAACATTAGCAGCAGCTGTCTGTATGCCTCCACATTGAAAATCCTATTCATACAGACAGGTGGAGTAATTTAAAAGCCAATGTGGTGCAATTTTGATGCAAGTAATGCCACTGTTTACTAAAATGCCACCATTACTGCTGTTTATGAAAACATTACTAAAATTGCATTTTATTCATAAGAATCCTAATGTTTGGGTTATTACCAGTTTCAAAATTATTCTGACCCCAACTGCATCTTACAGCCCTCTGGGGTTTACAACCTGCTGCACTGACAGACCCATGCTCAGGTTTCAGCAATGAAATCAAGGGTTTATCCTCTCTGCCTTTCCCACACAAGCACAGTGCCATTCCTGCATCAGCACAAAATCCACAGCAAATAAGCAGAGTTCTGCCAGTGAAACTATTAACTAGCCAGATTGTCTAATATGGCATGTACCTTTCCAAAAATATCATTAGAAACCCCAAAAGCTCTGTCTGACATGAATAAGGATGGCCTAGGAAGAAGAGTTTCACTTCAAAGCTGACTTTAGAGCAATCAACAGAGCAAGGCACCCAAGGCAAAGTCCCATCATTTTCTGAGTTCAAAAACAGATCCTGGAAAACATCTTTATATCATGAGCTGCCCCTTGGTTTTACTGATGTGACTGAAGCGACCACTTTAGTGTCACTAACATGACTACCTTGCTTTTTGGATCACTGGGACAGAGGACCCATTGTGAGAAAAAGTTCTGTTGTGGTCAGGTTTTTTTTAAAGTACTTCCAAATGTTTAATGCTGTACAGGTTGGATTAGAAGGGGCCAACTAGTAGCCAAGAAAAGAATATTCATGCTATATCTAAAATCTGAGAAGTATTTTCTGGGCAGAAGTTTCTGCTTCATAAAGCAAAAGATGAAGTGGTAAGGCTCCTAGACCTTGCCTTATTAAAATGATGGCCCGCCACTGAAGTGAAACGAGCACTCCACTAAATACTCTGGGTCTAAATCAGGCAATGATGCAAAAGGCAAGGTAAATTAGATAACTACATATTAACTTAAACTCTTTTCTGCCTACTTACCTTCTCTCTACACATATATTTAGCACTGCTGTAGCTTAGAGGGTGAGAAGCTAGAAGCACCATGATGACTCATCAATAAGATAAGATTGGTTGGACTTGATGATCTTAAAAGTCTTTTCCAACCTTAAAAATTCTATGAATACATTTGTTCCATGAATAATGACTCCATGAATATTGAAAATTGGATTTTCAGCTGAGCATTTTGTTGGAAAGGATGGCCTTACCCATGGAAAATTTCAACTTACACCATCAAAAAAAAAGGTTCGCTTCCAAAGGAACATTTTTCTCTGGGAATTTTGATGGGCAGACAGCAAACATAAGTACTTAATATTAGGAATTAGAGTCTCTTGAATAAGGGCAACAAGTAAAAGCATGTAAGCTGTAACAGTGCAGATTCTGTGTAGCTGAAGGTAAATGCAGGAAAAGGGAAACAAAACTTTTTTAAAATGGGTAAAAAACCAAGTCACTTCTCATGCCTCTTTGGAGTAACAAAATGACTATAGTCACCACAATATCACTGCTTTGGTTTATCCAGACAAGGGTTAAGTTCATGCAAACAGATGTAGGATAGTGTATGCCAAAGCAAGGGAATGCATCTTACACAACTTGATGTACCACTTCCAAATGTGACCCTGTTTGAAAGGCAGCTTATCTTACACCACAGATTAACACATCACATCAGATATGCGCCCAACTGGTTTGGTGCCTCATATTTTGGCACTTTACCTGATCTGATTCAGTCATTTGCTACACACTGGCATTCTGTGAAACTGCTTCAAGAGTTAGATTTCCAGCAAAAAATTAACTGGTGCTTACACACATAAGCATATCTGAGAATCAACATAGGCTCTTTTGTAGCAACTGTGTTAGAGGACAAGCTAAATAAACAACTAATAATGAACAAGCCCATTAATTTATCCTCATTTCCTGCTCACCCACTGCTTGCCAAGATACTGTTGCTGCCTTTAATGCACTTCATAGTGCAAACTATTCACCAAAATATTTCCACGGATACTTCCAGATTTAAAAATTGGTGACCAAACTTCTTCCCTCCCTCTCTGTCCCCCTTCCAAAGGTGATACTTGAGTTTTGTACATCTGTTTTGACTGCAGAAGGACAGTGCATCGTGTAACACATTGCCGTGTCTTGACTGGAGGAGGCTAATTTAAAAAAATGAAGCTGCACGCAAAATATCACAGCTGCAAATATAAAAAGAAAGGAGAGGGTGGAGAAAAAAGCAAAGCATCTACTGCTGACTTAAAAATTCTTATTACTGCAAACATTCTTGCTGGTTAACTCATTTCCGAGAATATTTATGCAAACAAAAGGAGTTCTAGTACAACCAGAGCAAGTGTAATTTAGCATCTGAATTAATGTTTATCATGTTTCAAGTTTTCAGTATTCCCTTGCTTCTACTCAGATGTGAAATTCTGCTCGTGTCGAAATACTAATGTGTTTCAGCAGCTTCAAAATAATTCAAATTCTTTAATGTGCTAGTGGCTTCCACATTGGCACAATAGTGCCTCCAAGCTAGAAACTGTGGGAAACTGGGGAAAAGGCAGGATAGTCCTTTGGGAATAGACACACACACACACACACACACACACACACACTCTCTCTCTCTCTCTCTCTGTAAAATCTTGTTTACTCAGGTTATTGGCTACCTTCTGATTTCAATCAAAATACTTCCCTGGATCACTGCCATTCCCATCACTGCCATTCTCAAAACCTGTGAGGAGCCCCAATGAGATGTCACATACCCTGTAGTTTAAGACATTATGGCTGTCTTCAATAGAAGTGGAGCTAAATCACAGGTGTTAAAAAAAACAGATGCTGTAACTATACCACACTTCTGAATGTGAGAAGAGCCTCAGTAAATAATCTGCTTTCCTTGAACTAACTGACTAAAGCATCCTCTATTTTTCCTTTCTGTTCTAAAACCAAAGTTTTGTAGGACAGCTCAGCACTGACAACTTAATGATCTACAAGACAGTGCATGAGACATGCTCTTTCCAAGAAATCATGAAACTGGAGCAACAGCAGCATTGCCAAGGGTATCACCCAAAACCCAACAGTTTCCTTTTAAAACAGCAACATTTCCCTCATGCTAGAAAATGGACCAATCCTTGGAAGTTGGGCAGCAGGTCAGAGCCACAGATTTGATGACAACTGAAGAAAATGCTGGAGGTTTCAACAGTCACTGTCCTCCATAAAACTCTGAAGGGTTAAGAAGTTAATTCAAACACAGCTACCTAAATACTCTTTGTCCTCTTTTCTGGAGCTCTCAACTCAATTGGGACAGAGCCTCAGAACAATTATCTTCTCCCACAAAAACATTCTGCATTTTCTGCCAATGAAGAAGACTGCCACAGCACCTCCCCCAGCAGAAGGGAGCTGAGGACCCTCCTTGTGGGGGTAGACGCTTTTGTTGGTTGTCCTGACAGGTCTTCCTGCTGCCAGGAGCAGGAAAAGCCCTGGCTCCCACCTTCCCAGTCAAGGGGATGGCGGTGTATGAGTGACTCAAGACAAGCTAAAAAGCTTGGCTTTTCCCAGGAATTTGGACAGCTGGCACTGAGAAGTCTTGCAGATGTGGAAGAAAGCTTTTTACAGCTTCGTCCACAATAAAATCAAGTCAAAGAGGAGACTTGCGTATTTGGGATAAAGTGGGAGGACACCCCCACCCATTCTGAGTCCAATATATGGAAACCTGACCCCTGTTACGCAGATGAGCTCCAGGAGCCCTCTGGCATTTTGCAGAGCAAGTACCAGTTGGTGCAGGATGGAGAGTCCCTATAAGCTGCACTTTCTAGGCGGGAAGAGGGAAGGGATGTTATTTTGTTTTAATGCTTCCAAATCTCTCAAGAGAAGAACAAAGAAAACTTGGTTTAGCCAAGTATTCTCCCCTTTCCATTTTTTCAGTACCCTAAGTTTTGTACCCATCTACCCTTTCACTATACTCCTTTCCAAAACCAGGCAAGCATCCCATATGGGAGTAGGGGCAGGCAGCCAAATTAACCCCATGCTTCCCCCAAGGCAAAATCTCATAACTATGGAGGGATGAGAAAAGACATGAAATCAACTTGTTTTGGCTTTAAAGACTTTTTTGACTTTATTTTAGCCAGTAAAATATTAATATAAAAAGAAAAATTACAGAATTAAATGGCATAAGTTTTCTGTCACAACATCCTTGAAGTGATGGGGACTATTTTTCTCCACTACATTCAAATTATCTACTTCCAGTAAATTCTTTTACAGATAACAGCTTTACTAAATAGATTGCATTTTGCTTATTTTTAATTTTCTTGTTTCATATCATGGCATCAAGTAATCAATAAAGGTTAAAAATACAGATACATAATAGAAAAAATCCTTTTACTTTAAAGCAAACATCTTTCAGCCATGTCTTTTACTTTCTGCTCAGTCTCTCCTTTCAGTAAGATTTAACCACTTAAGGAAATTGTTTTAAAAGCAGTTAAAAATAATGATTAAATTATGGGATTTACATGAAAGAAATCCTCAACCCATTCATTTTTTTTTAAATCATGGCAATTTGTTTTTTAAAAGGTGTTTGAAGTCCTCGAATCTACCTCTTGGCACCATTAAAAGGGAGTAGTTTATAATCCCCTAATGTGCTTAAATAAAGCCTTCAATAGTTTAAATTGTTATTAAACATCTTTTGGGATTATAATTTTATGGCTTTTTTTTGCCTGATTAGATAATGAATGTGAAGATCATCAAATACTCATCATATAACAAACCAATTACACTGTATAATCCCCAAAATGAGGTTTGAATCCCAACATTTTAAATTAAGCTGGATTTAAAGGATGCAGAGTATTCGCAATGAGTAAAAACACTTGAAAAGATACCCCACAAACTCCCTTCTCCTAGTTTTGAACAAAAAGGTATTTATATCAATTCCAAATACCAATTTATACCAATAATACCATTGCTGGGACAAAAGCCTAGGATGGGCTGAAGCAGAAACTAACTCTGTTGCCACAATTAAATTTACACAGATTTAACTGTAAACAAGATTATTTTTTAATTCCCCTTCCCCAAGCTTTTCCCTTATTTCACTGAGGGATGTACATTACAGTGAGGAGATATGCTTGAAAAATTTGGGGGGAGAGATGACCCCTGAATGTTAAGTGACCAAGGAAAAAAAAAATTTTTTTAAATTTTTAGAAGTCTTAAAGGCCTGCAAAACATTGCTGGGCTGCAACACATCCTGAATTTATCTTTAGGGTGACTTTCTAAAGCAAAGCACAGAACTGGTTTGCCTCAGTCCCTCATCCAGACCCTGCCATGGCTTTTAATGCTCATCTGATGCCACTCCACAAGACTCTTCTCAATTTTGACTCAACTTTAGCTGTTCTTCACCAAATTCTTCTTCTTCTTTTATTTTTTCTTTTGTTCTAGACAGTAACAAGCTTCCATCTCAAATTTATAGCAAAATCCTAAAACCAGATTTCATACACCTCCAAATTCGTGAGATGGTGTCATAAACTACCATGAAAAATTTTGACAAGCTCCACAACTACATTTTGCCCAACTAACAGCCCACCTGAGCAGCTCTTCCAACCCAGATGTTTAAGCAAAATGAAATTAGAACACCAAACAGTTAAAAAAATATCCTGCAAGTGTGAGTCTGGTCAGCACTTTTGCAATTGTTTTAGCTGATTGTTTTTATTGTTATTATTCCAAGAGGGGAAAAAAGGGCAATTTGGATGAATTTATCCCCTGATTTCTCTCTTGAAAAGCTTCAGAGCATACTGCCTGCATCTGCAGAGGACAGTGCTTGCCTACCCTCTGGGCATATGTCAACTCAGTTCTGCACATCAGTCAAAATACTGGGGCGGGGTGGGGGGGGGGGGGGTGGTGCGGTGGTGCTGGAGCCTGACACTAAGCGGGAACTACTGCTCAAACACTTCAGCATCCGGAGAGAAAAAAATTAATTTCCTCCTGAGTGTGAAACAAGAACTAGGGGACAAACCTTCGGAAATGAAGTCAGTACACAGAGGAAGACTTAAAGCTCTTGGAGATGGAATAACTGCATAGAAGGAACTAACCCAACCTATCCACTTTTGAAAGACTATAATTGTCCATATTTATTTTAGGTTTTTCCAACCAATAATTATTAGTATGACAGACATAGCAATTGCTGTCTATTTTATTTAATTCCATGCCACTGATGTGTATTAATATTACAATTGTGAAAAAAAACTCTGCTTTTGAAAAGGACTCCCAACTAACACCCCAGTTAGGAAGCACCAATGGTCAATGGGATGCTGGATTTTGCACTTAACTGCTGCTCATTTCTTCTCTGCCATTTTTCAGATGGCAAAGTGAAGGCAGGTAAAGTGCTGTGGGCAAAAGAGAGGTATCACCAGTCATGACATATCCCCTGCCTAAACAGAACCATCCCTCTGTCTTTCCTCACCTCCCACTTTATGCAGGACCTTGTGTTGACCCTACAGAAGACCAAATCCACTGATAAATAATTGGGTAAATAAATAAATAAACAAACCGTATGGGATCTCTGGTTTCCTCACGATGATCTCCCTCCTGCAGCAAGGACATCAGGTGGGGACACCACCAATACCATTGTGCAGTGTTATAAGAGCACCCACGAAGCCCAGATGCCCTCAAAAATGAACAGGAGTTTTAATTCCTTCAGTCTCTCCCCCCACTATTCCTCAGCTCTTATCACAGCCAGTTTTTGGGCCTGGGTATGTTTTGATGTTTTTTGCACCTCAAGCAGCCTGTGAACATGCTCTGCTGCTCCAGCGCTTGGAAGAGCCTACAATGTTCTCCAGACATGTTTTAATTCAAGGAAACTGTCCAAGATCCTACTTAGGGTGTTTCAAGGTCATGCCTGGAGGTCAGACTGGATAAACCAATTCTGTTTTACTGAATAGATCAGATAAATCTGAATCTACCATGCTGCCCTGCAAAAAAACTGCATGCTTCACATGGCTGGGTTGGCTCTGCACAGGGGATGGTGGATTTTTAAAGCAAGCTTTAGCTCAGCATTACAAGGTAGAAAATGCAGCATTGCATAGGTCCTGGAGGGAATGGTTCTTTCTGTATTTGAGTCTTCCAGAAGCAGAAACCACCTTACAAGCAGATATCCGGATATTGTCTCCCAGGGGCTGCTAGGAGCCTGGAGCAAGCTCAGTAGGCACTCCCCTCTTTTGAACACTATTATCACACAGGAGAAGAGCGAAAAGCCACTAAAACCTTGCACCTAATACAGGTGAAACAGCGAGGGGGTCTGTTCAATCTGTTCCCTGGTCCTGAGACTAAGCATTAAATTAGCTGCAGGGTCAGGTCAAGCTCATGTAGTTAAATGCTCTACACAGGGTGGCTCCCACCACAAAGGCTTTTTAGAGACACCCTGTAGCCTTCTGCCATATTCCCAGGAAGGCATTTGGAATGCCCAGGCTAAGAGTGCACTAAAGACTGCTCAAACAGTTTGCCAGTATTGACCTTTGTGTTCTTGTGCTCAGATTTAGGTGATGCTTATTCACTGGCACAAACACAGAACAAGGCCACTTTCAGGAAAAAAATATTTATAGTACTTAATTTGCAATTCCTCACTGGAAACTACAGGAACTGACAAGCAGTTGTTCAGCATTCCTTAGTATGCCTTGTCCTGACTGCAGAGCTTCCAGGGCCTCCCCTGATTCCTGAACCTAACAGTACCTAACAGGTACATCAGGCTGGTGTGAGCACTGCTGCTGGCACAGCAGCCATGGACTGTTCTTGGGATGGAAGTCCTTAACCTCACATCTACCTGCAGAGAGATACCAGGTGTCAACTCATCTTGGGTGAGGACCTACAAAGGAGGAGCCATCAACACCAAAGGGACCTCAGCCTTTGGGAAGCGATGGCACTGAACCAGTCAGGGCTGAGGACCTGGCAAAGCTGGGGAATGGCTGACATGGAGTCTGCCAGAGAGATTAACCTGGAGATATCTGAGGCCCTCTCTGGCCTCCAAGGAGCAGGGCTCCAACATGAAGGTTCATTCATAGCAACCCAGGACCGCACAGGACAGGATTCCCTGCCTGATCCCCGTGCTGACAAGAGTCATGGCAGGTATCTGGTTTCTTGGCTCAGCAGTGGATGGAGGGGTGATGTGCATAAGCATTTCCTCCTCTTTATGAGTACACCCTTGGCCCAGCTCCCACCAGGGCTGGGCAAGCTGGCCAGCTTCTAGTTTCATCCTGACCCTAGCTACAGGCAGAGGACAGTCAGCTACTGGGGTTAGAGACAGGAGCCCTTCTTCACCACCACCTGCACACACCCTAGCAGCCCTTTCCTGACCCTTATCCTCCTGGCACAGAAAGGCCGAGGCAAAAAATCTGGGGCTCAAAGCCCAGATCCCCACGGTGGATAAAAACACAGTGACAGATCACTACAATTTGATGAAGAAGGAGAATGGCATTAGAAACACTTTTCTAACGGCTAATGTTTGAAGGTGTGGTGTGTATTATAAAGCCTTGAGAGCAGCTGCAGCATCCAGCTTAACCCCACACACCTGTACAGAGCTTTGATTTCTAATCCCAGGAATAAATAACCCCATACAGGTAGCTGTGGTAACAGAAATAACTGTGCATACCCCCACCACTTCCTAACATTAAATACAGGGGTAACTTACACTCTGGGAATGAGAATGTCTCAAAGAAAAAAATTATACTTTGCTATTAAACCAGATACATTCAGACCTTTCATCATGAAGCTTCTGATGATCCCTGACAAACATCTGAATAAGGTCTTTGTTTGCTTTTGACTTTGTTTTTTAATCTCCCCAATTGTTTTCTGCAATTCTCTGGAGCATAGAACCAGGGGCCAAATGCTGCTCTGTGCTCCAATGCAGTGATACCCACTGCAAAGCAGGACAGGTCTGTGAGGCTGTGTTCATATAAGCTTTAAGTAAAAATCACATTTGGCAGTGATGTCCTCTTAACAATTGTGTCTCAAACAAACAAATCTAAAAACAACACACACACACAAAAAACCCCCATACCATAAAAACATACGCTCTATGCTCTTCCCCTGGCATCTAGCAAATGAGGCAACAACAACAACTCTGCTCAGAAAAGTCCCTCTACTGCCTGGAAGCAATATCATATGTATTTTTTGCTTTCTATGACTACTACAACTATGACATTATCCATGTTTTATTTTGCATATGTGATCTAGAGTTCACTTACTGTTAGATGCTGGAACAGCCATGCCCTCATGATATTTGTGGCTACTTTGGGAAAGATGCCACGCTTTTTATGTCGCTTTTTGTCCTTATCTGGATCATCATCATCACCTGTGCTGGGGGAAGCTACACTGTTGTCCAAGCCGTCACCTGTAAATATAGTGAATCAAATTTTGACTTATACTACCTTTATATACTTCAGCCGAAGCCTGGCTTTGGGTATAAACTGCATGAATATTTAAATGAGGTATAAATTCTTTAACAATGTAATTCACCAGGGGTTGAGGGGATGGGGGAAGGGGGGGGGGGGGGGGATGGGGGAAGAGACATGGGGAGAGGGAGGGGCTCAGAAATGTGTTAGCCCCATGCCGGTTTATCT
Source organism: Agelaius tricolor (assembly GCF_023055355.1). NCBI lineage: Eukaryota > Metazoa > Chordata > Aves > Passeriformes > Icteridae > Agelaius > Agelaius tricolor. The sequence continues at coordinate 16,455,364 of NW_027269261.1, read as the reverse complement.
TGAAGGACAGTGTGGCCATCTCCACCATTGTAACCCAGAACAAAAAGTGCTTACAAATTATAAAAAAATATTTGCAAGCATCCAACTTGCAAAGGTGGAAATGCTGGCTCTTCTTCACACTAGGTCACTTCCCAAAGATTCATCCCAATCAGCTACTTTGGCTGAGCTGACAATTAGGAAAGCATCAAGGGTGTTCTGGGATGGGGATCATGACATGTGTGAAGCTGGGTGCCTCAACCCGCCCTGGGGTGTGAAAAGTGGGGTGAATACAACTCCCTTGCAACATCATATGCTCTCAGCAAATTCAGAAAAAAAAACAGATTATTGAGGCAATGCTTATGTTAAGTCTTTTACAGATGTTGGACTTGCCCTGATTCTTTGATAGGAGGTGGGTAGCTAACTGGGTCCCCTCTTCCCAGCCCCAGCCAAAAAAAATTCAGAGGGGGATAAGCAGGCACCAATTTGACATACACCATTAGAAATTAACACCCTGCTTTGTGCCAGTGTGCCATATTTGTAATAGGTGTCTGCTTCTGTGAAACAATCACTGATCCAGAATGAATTTCCTTAACACAGAGAAGGTCTGAGACAGTTCTCATCACATTAGCAACACGTCTGTGGGAGGATGCCACTGTGCAACAGCCTGCTTGGGTCTGGGCTGATGGCTTAGTGGCCAAGGGAAAACAAAAGTTGCAGTGCCTAGCAGTTTGCATGCAATTTTTGTTGCAAACACTGAAAGCAGTTTACAAACAAGCCCACAGAGCAAAGAAGTCTTCGCGTTGAATGCATGTGGACTGAACAACATATCCTGGCTTCCAAAGACACTGTATTTGTAGCAACACAGAGTTGTGATGTTATTAGGCAAGTGTTTTTTGCACCCCTGGGCAAGAATGATGAAGAAAGGAATCTCAGTTTGGCTGAATACAAACTATCTCTGTTAGGGACAGAAATAAAATATATTTTTAAAAAAGGGATGCAGGCTGTCATGATTTGTTAAACAGCTTTCAGCACCAAAAAAAAAAAAAGCTATTATTAGTGTTATATTCTTAGCGTGGCAAATTTATAATTGTCCTTATGACTTGGCCTGTGTCTTTAATGAAACTGTAACCTTGGATAGTTACAGACAAACACAAGATTTTTATGAAGAAATTAGATATCCAACAAATTCTTTGAAAGCCCAGTATGTAAAAAAAGGCTTTTATACAGAGAAGCAATTCACTATATAAAATAATAATTCATAAAAGAAACATGAGCAAAGGAAACAACTCAACAGCATTTAAAATTCCACGGGCTAATCTACTTTCTGTCTGCAAGAGGCAAACAAGGAAAAGAAAAGTATTACGCATTCATTGATTAAAAATGAAAAGCTTCTAACCTAATGACACTGCCTTTCACCACCTCCCTGCCATTGTCCACCCACCCTCTCTCCCCACCCCATTTTTTAAAAAATATACTCATTTCAAACCCCCTTCAGATTAATTTAGCAGGCATTGCCTCATGCCTGATGGGAGGAGGACTCATTGATAATTTATGGAAATATCTACTATAATCCAAGGGAGATGACTTTTTTTCCAGCTTTGTGCATCAATAGATAATCAAGGCCTTCAAGCAGCCTTAGCTTCCCATTACCTCGGGCAAAAGAATTCCTGAAAGCATGCCTCCAGGGCACCTGAATTATATCCTCCATTAGGGGAGGAAAAGCTTTCTGCATTCCACCTATAACACTCCCCAGAACCTTTCCTGTTTATTTCTGCTGTATGAAAGCAGAAGCATTAGGAACAGGATTTTTTAAGTGAAGACTTATGTAGATACAATGGAGGAACCTTTCAAGCGCGAGCCAGATCACCTCCTTCAATCCCGGGCAGTGACCTATCCCAAATAAAAGGTTTCTGTTACATCATTAGCTCAAGCCAAAAACAGCCTTGGCTTAATGCATAGTTTGTTCTTCCTACTGTTTTTAGGCAAATACTGCTACTTTACTCCCATCTGGGAGGGAAATTACACTGCTGGGCTGTAATCTAAGACAAGATTTTCATTGGAAGCAAATGCTTTCAATCCAGTGTAAATACTGGTGTATGTTCAGAAAAGCCTAAAACAATAAACCCTGGCCTCGACCGACACAAGTTAGAGAAAGTGAAAAGCAGGGAAAGGATAAGAAAGCGCCCAGCTATCCTTGGAGCAAATGCTTCAGTAGACTTCTGTAAATTGTTTAACCTCTTCCACTTTTTTTAAATGGAAAATTGATCCCGTAAAGACTGAAACCACAGAGAGAAGTCTAAATGGTCAATTGTGGATTTTAGTATTTCCATCTACTTTGCAACTTGATACACTCACCTCTGTAAGGTCTCCAGAGATTTCCCCCTCCTTTTCTTTTCTCCCCCCCTCTTTTCCTCCTTTTAAGGATCACTAAACAAACTTGAAGCACCACTGACCAGCCACACGGTAGCAGCTACGAATTGCATTTGTAAAATGTCGGTGGCAACTCTGCTCCTGAAGTTGACTTCTCCTGTCGCCAAATGAAGGCGAACTGAAAAGGTGGAAATAATCATAGAAATGATGCTAGTCCATAAACAAGCTTACAGCCTCATTAGTATAGCGGGAGGCTCCGCTGGGTGATTTATGCTTGTTTTGCTGATGCCATGAGGAAATGCCATAGGGCAACTTTAGCCAGCTGCTAATGGTTTCTGACAGCTTCTTAGCAACTAGTGCAAGCAACGCTGTGGCGTTTGCTAGTGACAGAAACTGAAAATGTCATATTATCTGCCCATGTGTCACAAAGTCCGTGTGGCAATTAACTAGCAGGCCAGTGACTGAGGGGACACAGGCTCTTCAGAATGGCCCATGGCTATTTGGGGTCAAAGCGGGCCCAGCATTCACCTTTATGCTGCACACATGCGTGGGTGTGTGCATGATCCCCATCGAGCTCCCTCTGCCCCGCTCCCCGATCAGTTTGGTCCATGCAGATCCTTTGTCCATGGAGACACTCCATCTCACTTTCTCTTTAGGCATGGCATGACATTATCAGAGGAACTGCAAGTAATCTGTCTTGATATGATGGTTGGAAATGGCACTTTAATTGGCAATACCTGATTCCCTGGTTTTGAGTGCTGGATCCGAAGGTGCTAGCTGTTTTTCTGCTCGCTCGCAAATTAGTCTAAAAGGATTTAAGATCACTGAAGCAGACTCGTTGCCTGTCAAATTGCTGGGAGCACAGCAACTCTGCACAGCAACTAGATGCTATTTAAAAAAAAAAAAGCAAACGCAGAGCCTGTAAGGAGCAGAAGGAGAGCCCAGACTCCGCACGCCCATTCCCTGGCGAGCAGAACCAGGAGCTATATGTCAAACTGTCAAACCTTTCAGCGTGGCCATTTGCCCTTTCAAATAATATTTAAGAATTGTTTTTACACAATTTTTTATAGGCCATGGTCTAGTGAAAGAGGCCAACCAACAGAGAAAGGAATTTGTGCTACAATTCGTCCATGGACGATTTCTTGACAGACCCAGGCCAATCCCCACGGAGCAAGGCAGGTGACCTGTGGCAGCTCCCTGGCTGTTGGGGAGCTCCGATTTCAAACGCCCTCAACTCCAGCATCCCAGAGTTGCCTATTTAAGCACACCCAGGCATTTAGGCTGTGCTATCTTGTTCCATTCAAGAAGGGATAAAGCAGCATTTATCGTATTCAGCCCTGCTGAATGGCTCAGACTGGCCATGCCAGCAGGGGCTCCTCTCACTGCGTTCCCCTCTCCACTGTCACCGTGCCTTACAACCTCCCTTCCCCTCCCACTCCCCCAAAAATCAGAGGCAGAAGCAGCAAAGGGCAAGCGACTTTACAGCAGCCCCTCAAGTGGGTAATGCTCCCTTTGTCCCGGGTGATATGTTATAAACCTTTGTTGACAAAATAGGTGCTTCTGGAGAGCAACTTGGCACAGGCACTTGCCTTCAGCAGCCATGGTCGTGACAGGAGTTTACTGGTGATTCAAACTCTCCCTCACTCCCACACCAAACTCCAGTTAAATGTCATCACCCCGTGACACTGGAAAGTCTGGCAGTGTGGCACAGCTGGGCGACTTTCAGCCACTCCAGCTCCCAAATCTACTCTCAAACCTCAACCATTGAGGCTGCCCAGATATGATATAAATATTCCCAATCCCAAGTCATGGAGGTTTCTGAAAGGATGGGAAATTCATATGTTCTAAAAACTCCAGCCTTTTGCTTGACTACAAAACCCATGCCTCTGCATGGAGGTCTTTAGACCAACATCCTCAAATGATTTTAACTGATCAGAAACTTCAGTATCAAAGTTCCAAATACAGCTTTCCTAAAAGTACCTTCACCAGATGTAACAGGTTACTTCTCACTCCACATAGCCCTGTCCTACTATCAAGTCTGCTTTCCATTCCTCTGACAGGACATCTGAGAGGGCTTTTGGGGTCTAGTGTTCAATTTTCGGGGAGAGGGTAAGAGCAGGGCACAGGCTTTGCTGAGGTATACCAAACAATATGATGAACACTTCCAGCTTATAAAGTCCAGTTCTACATAGGAATCTAAATACACTGCTTTAAGGAGTTCACAGGAGAAAATGTTAAAGATGTGCACCCAGAAGCCCTAGGAAAGGCCTGGAGCAACTTTTAAGTGGACTGACTAAAAGCTCCTTATGTTCAACTTATTTGTATGTGTCCAAATGTCTCCTGTTAAAAACAGTTTCGGCAGTCCTAGAAGAACTTCACAGTTTGCATTTACTTTTGTATTCCATGAGCTAATATAATTTAAACATACACTGTGTTTGGACAAAACCTGTTGACTTCTGTAGTAGATTTATAATGTATTCAGTGCTATGAACTGAAACATCTAACATGATGGCCCAAAATTCATGGTCTTTTCAGTAATGTCTTTTTTTTTCCCCTAATTCTATCATAATTTTTTGCAATCATTTAAATTCCTCAAATTCCTGCTTCTGGTAGCATGAGAAATCTTAAACTGCCAAAGCCAAGTATTTAACTGTTCACTGTCCATCCATGTTTAGCTGTCCATCCACAGCTCTGTTGGTTCCTTTCTCTTTTCAATATTCCAAGAACCAAAAACTCTTCAGTAACCTTTCCAAGAAAGTGGAAAGGAAGATTCATTAGCTTCAAGCAACATAATGTACTAGAGAGATTGTAAGTGGCAAAATTGCTTTCCTTAACCTTTCTTCTGTGTCATATACCAATTTAGAGTAACTACTGTGATTTCCACAGCTTTACCTATGTTATCCCTTACAGAAACAAAGGGATAACATAAAAAAAGCTTAAAAAGCTTAAAAAACTCCAGTTTACCCACACATCCACCATGACAACTTTTTATGGAGCAAACCAGGCTTATGTGTGACATTTTCCTATAAGGTACAAAATTATAAATTCTAAAAAAAAGCAGGTCCACAGATGCAACAAACTTTTCTGTGAAGCAAGAGAGGGAATATGTTCACAGGAATATAGAACAAGGATCATCATTTCAGACCACCAGCTTTGAACAGTCTTGGGCAACCAAAGAATGTGGAAATTTCTTTATATGTATATATTTTTCAATTTGTTTCAGACACAACCAACTTGGCACAGGAATGTGGTGAGCAGAAGTCACACCCAAATGACTCTGACATGAGTCAGTGCAGCTATTATTCACATCCACAAGTACTGAAGGACAAGTTCACTACTCAGGAAGTATCATTCCTCCTTAGAGCAAGGTGGCTAAAAAGGCAAGCTGAGCAGCACAGGGGCTGAGTTCTCAGGTATGCCAGGAGAGAGCTGGAAGGCACTGACACAGTCTGTGGGTATGTGCCCAGCTGCTAAACCAAGCTGTACCTATCCATTGAGGAGAAACACAAATTTTAACATTAAAAGGCCATTAAGTTTAGAATATTTCCCCAAAACACATAATTTTAAAATTTAAACAGACATGCATATATTGCATATGTAACATTAACTCACTGATGGCTCTCAATCTGCCAATGCCCAAGCAAAGCACATGAGCTGAAAATACGACTACCAAAAAAAGGTACTTCAGAAAACATAAAATAACTATGGAATTTCCTTATTGGGAAAAGTATTTTCTGTTATTTTGGACCCATGGTTTGTCAGATGTGAAGAAGCACCCACTCCGCCCACTCCTGGAGCTCCTGAGGTCAATGGCAATCACCTCAGCACACTGAGTGGCCTACAGAATACCTGAAAAATAATTTACTATGATGACGTAGCTCTGCTTGTGAATTTGAAAAGTGGTGTTGATGAGGGACCCTTTTTTTTCATATTCCTTTAGGAGAAAGCCTCCTCAAATATACTTAATAAAAAGTTAATGAGGAACAACAAGGTTGGAAATGAGCATTAGCAAGGAACAAATACCACGTGCCTGAGTATGCACAAATCTCTTAAAGAGATGCAGTGCATGTTTCATGCAAGGATTCAGATCATGACATAAACAGTGGGAAGTTGTCAGTCACAGATAGCATCCATATTTACAAGATACTAAAGGACACAGTTGCAAAAATATCCTACAAAAATATTCACAAATAGTGAAACCTGGAAAAGTATAAATTACACTGTGGCATTTCACAGACTCTCAAAGTTTTTTCTTAAACCATTGTACTTTGTTCTTCAGAGACAAGAGCACCTTTTTCTAGGGGCTCAATCTTTTTTTTTTTTTTTTTTTTTTTACTTGAATACCCTTCATGCAAGCAATGAGCAAATCAGTTGTCTATGCAAAGAGTAAAAACAGCATTGACAAATAGTGGGGGAAAACCCACAGATTTTACTCTTTTTCATTTCTTTGGCAGCTTTTTATAGCTGAAGTGAAGGAAACCTCTTCTCTTGCACCAGGTAGCACTTCTTAATGAGGTTCAGAAAACGACGTTATTATGCTTAAGTTGTGCCGTATTTCTGGAGCTGTGCATCACCGAATGAAATACTAAAAAGAAAGCAATTCATTGTATGGGAAGCAAACAACTTTCTGCTGCCAGCAACAGAAGTTTACTTTGAGCAGTTGGAAGCAAATACCCTACAGAAAAGTATCTATCTAAACAGAAAAACATCCTGCTTTAACCAAGAATTGCAAAAAGCTTAAAAAGTCGGGGAGTTTTTTCCCCTAACCTAAAAGCCACCATGATGGCTCTACAACTTCTTGGGAAAAGCTGCTTTTCAGTCATCCTCTCTTTGTTCAAATACAGGTCTTTTTTATGAAATCTATCCTCTCCAACCTCATCAGGAGAACTAGTCCCATCAGTTGCATTCTCCATGAAAAGTCAACTACACACAACAGAGACATGGGTAAATCCACCACTGGATTCCATCCAACTTACTTCCTTGTAAAGCAGGAGCACAAGAAGCAGCGGGAGCACAGGACAGCTCCACCATGGGGGAAGTATGCCCAACTAATGCCCCAAATGGCCATGAGGTCAACTTCTGTAAATCTCTACAGCTCCTTAACAACTGGCTCTATCTTTGTGTTTATCCAGCTCCTAAGACACTTGACTCTTGGACTGAGCACAAGCACCTATAAGAGGCTCAGAGCTAAGTTCAGAAGCATATTATGTATAAACTAAGGGATGCGTTATCTGTAGAAACAGTTTATTATGTGGAGTATTTAAGTAGGCTTCCTTCCCTAAACATAGCTAAATTGCCTTGTGCCCTGCCTACATGCCTACTCCAGAGGATGCCTGCTCCAGAGAAGACACTGTAGATTTCCAGTTTTACAACAGAAAATATGAGCCAGAACCTTGACACTGTCCAAATTCAAATGAGGTTGTTCTATTGAAAATATTCTAATTCAAAATGAGGTTGTTCTATTGAAAATAGTTTAAAAAAAATGTTGGGCAAGACAAGCCAAAATACTTGGGATTGTTGAACCAAACAAAAGCATTTTACTTTGGGTAATGCAAGACCAATCAGTGCTGGCCCAAGCTGCAGTTTGCACTGCAGGAACTATAGCTCAGATACTGTTTGCCCCAAGTCCTCTTTTGCAGAGCTGGATCCCCTAAGCCACCAGAGTCATCCAGGCATAATGAACAGCAGAAGGTCAGTCTAACTGCAGCTCAGACAAGTCAGGATTCATGACCTACCAAACCCACATGAGATATTTTCCATTGGAAGTTGTCATGTGCTTTATGTTGAGTAAAAAAATTCTTGTGGATACACAATGTATTTTCTTCTACTGCCATCCACTTTAAAGTAGCATCAAAGCCAAAAAAATTTCCCTGTCCCTAGTCCATCAGTTACATCATCTGACAATAAAAACCAAGACACAAATGAAAGAAAACAAACACTGAACTTTACTTTGCATGCCATGGCTGCATCACATACCCTTATTTCCCCACATATATTGTCACTTTGCAACTGCAAAAGGCAGCTCTAAAAGTGATGAGAATAAAATGTCCCCACCTCATCTACCTTTCCTCTTTTGACAGTAACAACATCTCCACTGCCACTGCTAAAAACCAACCATCACGTCATACAGCCTTATAAAAATCCACTTGCTCCAGCAAATCCCAGCCCCTGAACCCTGCCGACTGGGCAGCCAGTGAAAAAACATCTGGCTTTAAACCCATGACACAAATTAATTATTTCCTCGTACTTAAAAGCAAAAGGAAGATAATTTAGGTTTGTTATGGAGTATTACTCCAAAAACCTTCATGAGGCAACCTGGTAATTCCCACTGCATTACCCTGTATCTCACAGCTATGGAGAAGAGGGCAGGGAAGAGGTTTGGCCATGTTCACTCAGAAGAACCTCAACTTCCAGAAGCTGTCTTTGAGGTCCACATGCCTGCTGGCCTAAACTATTGGCAGAGAGGCTCAGAACATCAGGGACTTGTGAATCTTCTAGTGCCTGGGCTTCATATGAATGAGGCAAGAGTTGGATCCAAAGCAATTATACTCCTGTTTTCTAAGGAACTATAAGAAACATTTGCCATCATGAACTGAATGGATGGCATTTGGACTACACCATGAATTTCCTTCCCTCATCCTGTCCTAGCTCTGTTTGGGATGCTCAGAAGCAGCCTGCTTTGCCCCCCAAAGACAAAATTTTATGCTACCATGCACATAATGAACTCAGGAAAAACACCTGAATTATAAAACATGCATCCCTCTACCAGACCTTTCAAGGGAAGGGCATACACAGAATTAATGTTTTTCCCCACTGCTCCTTGCTATCCAGCATCCTAACTCCACTGTTCTCGTTCCTCCAGCAAAAGGTGGTTCCTCTGGAGTATCCGTGACAACAGTGGGAGGTTGCTCCTTGGGAAGGGGTTAAGAAGCCAAAAGGAGTAAATTTGGCAGAGCCAAGCTCACATAAAATTTTCTTCCACTACTGCTCCTCTCCCAGCTCAAAAAGCAGATTTGCTGTGATGAGGTAGCACTTAAGGCACAATAGGAAAAATCAATCCTGAAGCAGGCTCTAATGTGAAGGCATGGTAACACTGGGTCTGACGGCCAGCAAACAGGCACACTGCTGCCACTCAGACAGCTCCTGCTGCCCTCTGCTCTGCCCAGATTCTGTGGCTCTAAAGGATGACAAGGATCAAGCAACGATACCATGGCAATCAGGCCACTAACTCTTCTGCTGCAAATACTTTTCCCCTAAATATTCCTTGGGTCTGGGGAGGGGGAGTGGCACTGAGGGGCAGGTCAGGGTGCATTTAGGTGGCTGGTGTGAACCCAGCCCCCATGGCAGAGCCTGAAAATTCAGAGGGCTCGGAGAGCCCTTTAGAGAAATAGCAGTGATGGTGGTCATGACTCTGCTCCTTGTGGTTGGCCACTGGCCACTGGGCTCAGGTCCAGAGTTCCCCTGATGGTCCCTACCGAGGGGCACACAGGCAGTGACAGTCCTTTCAGGAACTTCAGTCCTACTAAGTTAGCACATCCCCTTAGGCTCCAACTTAATGTATTCATGACACTGCTATGTTTTTGGCTTCTTACGACTTTTGATCACAGCTTCTGGTGTTTTGATGTTTGATTTACAGTGCAGCTACAGTTTAAAGTGTGGATTTTTTCCAAATTAAAACAAACAGACAACAAATCCAAATGCAAATCATCCAGGAACAAACAGATGTTAGAGTCCAAAACACACAATGAAGGTGAAAGAAAAGTCAGATCAATGTTGGACACTTAAAAACTTTCTCTGAATATCACCTACAGGTGCATGGTCACCCTATTTTTTCCTTTCATTTTCCATCACTACATATTTCTAGATATTATCTGCCTAGAATTACCTTGAATAGGCAAACTGATAGGAGGAAAGGGACAAGCTTCTGTTGCATCCCAGAATTTGATTATTAGTTATGTCACTACATCTCATGGCATCAGTTCCAGCTGTGAGAGAGATGAATGATAGGAAGGAGTTAACTCAGCCATATCCAGCTCACCTCTTTGACTCCACAAGAGTGTTTAACCAAAATCCCACAGAAATGTCAAAGCAAAGCTGGGTCATAGCAAAAAGCCATCCATATCTTAAGAAAAAATAAACAAAATGTTTACATCCTTCAAAAAGTAAGCCAAAATTATTTCTGGTTTCTTTTTCAACTCACAGCATTTGTCATTATCTCTAAGAGCAGTAGAAGTGTGTAGAAAGCAAAAACTGTAAAAGCTTTCAGTTATTTTATGTACTTTAAATGACATGAATGAATAATCAAGGAAGCTAAAGAAAACCTCAGGTTCTAGCAGGCTGAAACCACAGGCATCAGCTTCCCCATGGCAGGTATAGACCACAAGGAAGAAGAATCTTGCTTTTCTGATGAAAAAACCACATCCTTGTTGAAAGGGCTGAGGACCTTGTCTTGCCCCTTCCACCCACAGTGGTGGAAGAGGACTCTTACCTGCCCAGCTCACTACTCCATCTGTCTCCTCCTGAGGCAGGCTTGCAGTGCCTACAAAATCACCAGCTTCACCTTCCTGACTGCCAAACATCCTGTTCAGATGGTACCCTCCCAGCGGTGGCTAACAAGAAATGTATTTCTGCTGTGCACCCCATCTTTTTCACTTCAGCTTTCAGGATGTGCTTCTCAGCTGATGTGCAAGGACACACCACACACACACAGAAGCCAACACTGCACCGGGTCAAACACCAGCAATGTCCCCATGTCCTTCCTGTCCATGCAGATATCAAGGAAGGTTTTATAGGCATCGGTTGCCTCATAAAGGAAAAGACAGACTTTTCTAAGCATCCTGTAAATGCCAGGAAAAGAGAAGAATGGAAAGGAAATGAAAGGAACAACCTGGAAAGGAGAACGGAAAAGCAGGAGACCTTGGCTCCAGGGAGAGAGCTGACCACAGTTTTAGCTCTGTCTTCATCTATAGAAGATGTTTGCTTTTATTAATCTTGGAAAAAATGTGGTGCATGAGCTAAGTCAGCCCCTGGGCAGATTTAACTTGAGTGACCTGAACTTTGCAGATCACCATAGGTCTCTCTGACCTTGGCAGTGACACAGGGATCATATTTTCTCATGGACAAATTACTCTGGAATAATTCTGCCAATGTATTAGGCATAAACAGCCTTTTATTTAGGACTGTGAAAATACATTCTCTCTTTCTGCCTCTCACCTTTCCAAACAAAATCTATTTATTGGAAAAAGGAACACCCCGCCCTTCATTAAGGTCTGGGTACACATCTCAAGGGCCAGACAGAAGCTTGGCTGCTCCATGCTCATGGCAATATGTTTTCAGACATTGCCTTCAGCAAAATGCATTTTGGAGTTAACTGGTTAGTCTTGTTGCTTTTTTGATTGGAATGGTCAGCCAGCACATTTGCAAATGAACATACAAATACTTTCAGACACGAAAGAGGCAGTAAATTTAGGTGAACAGTGGGAATGTTCAGCTTCAATCGTCAAAACAGAAAACACAATCCTCAACATACATCTAACAAGCTAGTGAAGAGCAGTTCTGTGAAAACCAGCCAAGCTGCACTGAGATAAGCAAAAAATCCCCAACACCCACATCTCAGCCTTTCAGAAAATTGACCAGTTTGGAAGGAACAGGTAAACAGTGTGTTCTTGGACAAGAGTCAGCACAGTTTGGATGATGTAGACCTTTCCGTTCAGGAGTTGCGCTGGTTTTTGCATCTGGTCACTTGAGGTCACACCACAGAGCTCTGAGGCTCTGCAGAAGCACTGCATGCTTCCTCCCCAAAACGGAGGTGGCTGAAGTGGCTATTAAAATCAGTTGTTATCCTGATGCCACCTGAGTCTTAATTGCTGAAAAGATGGGGACTTCAACCACAGAAAGGGCTTTCTGGCACTGGCTAAGGAAGTATCAGTTTTTGAGGTCAGAATAACATCCCTTAAAAATATGAATCAGAGTGGTTCTTTCATACTGCAATTTGATAAAGGCAGGCAAAACATTAGCAGACTATTTTGATGAAGGTCAGGACAGCTTTGTAATATATATACAATATACATATTAGAGTCGTTCTTAGATGTGTGTAAAAAGAAAGAAAATCTCTGAAAACATGTATTCAAATTATCCTGGAGCACTCAAATAAATCCTAGTAAATAGTATTTCCTGCTTCCACTCTGAATAAGTCTCTTCTAATAAACTCATTGCATGTTGAGAAAACACAGTTTTCCAACAGTGTGTTAGCTGCTCTCTTCCTCCATACACAACTTTTGCTGTATGGCTGATGCCTTAGGACCTGCAAGCAAGTGTCTCAGCCTGAAGCCTGGATCACCAAGGCTTATCAGGCAGAAAAGCAATCAGAATCACAGATCTGCACTCTCTCCCATCACAATTCTGGAACAATACTCACTGATGCCAAAACAGGTGATTCTCTTGAGACTGGAAAAGGCTTTCATAAATACCTGCAAATCATCTGAGCAGTTGCCAACAGTGCCAGCCTCTGAACCATTGCTAATCGCAATGCTGGTTTCTATGCAAAGCAACTCTGAATTTTGTCATTTTAAATGCCTGACCAGGTGCACCTGCGATTTGTGGCAGAGGCAGATGAGGAAACAGATTTTCATCTATAATCATAGGTTGAAATTGAAAGTTCAGCTGAAAAGCATTTTCACCTATACTTAACAGTTTCTTTGGCAGATACTTTGACATAAGCACCATATTTGCAATCAATATGATCTCAGCAGTGACCTGAACAAGGCAATATTGACCTGGAGAGGGCAATTGCCTGTAAGATCATGGGGAAGCTATCCTTTGCTCACCCCTTACCAGCCCAGGAGACTTCATGCATATTCAAAGCTGCACATGAACCTCACCAAAAAGCATGAAAGGAGAGGCTCAAGATGACAGGTGCACATCCAAAGATTCCATGAGTTGCAAAGAAGGAGGTCAAAATCTCAGAGCAGTCAAAAAACATGCTGGAAAGCCCAACTTTCCAAGGCACTGCAAGTATCTGTGCTGGTTATGACTCCTGCAGAGCAAGCAGAACGACTCACAAGCAAGTCTCTGCCAGGACAATCCTGGAAACACCTCACTCACCTCCCTTCCCTGGGTTTACCCTGGAGAGCCATCCCCTAAGATCCCAGATAAGACAAGCTGACAAGGTGCTGAATGAAAGCCCACACTGCTGCTGCCAGTAACCCGCCCTCCCTCCACACCTGCAAACCTCCAGCACTACCCTTAGGCTTTGTACTCGCAGCCTCCAAGGAAGCAAAAGCTGAATTTCACCAAATTCCGTATTTTCTGAGGCAAAGTAGGGACACAGAGTACAATTCAGAGATATTTTTCAAGACAGCATCCAAAGTGGACTTCAAAATGGAAATATGAGTTCAATATTCTGCATAAAATTATTAACCCCTTACCTATCTACCTCATGTGCTAGTCAGGATTGCTACAAATACGACCACAAAAATGAAGTGGAAAAATGAGCCGTTTTGAATGATTATAAGTACACTTAAATGGACCAATGTACATCTTCTTAGTTTGGAGCAGAAGTAGGTTAAATTCTGGTTTTATATTTAAAAACAGAGAGAAGTTCTGACAAATGCAATGCCAGTTGCCAAAGGACCGTGTGCCCAAACAGCACAACAAAGGTAAATATAGCCATTCCTACCACCTCAACTCAGCAATAGATTTTGCTTCAAGGCTTCCCTCATGGAGCCTCTCATCTCACGCGAGACCTCAATGATGTTTAGTTGGAGGCTGAGCAAAGCACTGCTACACCGTTTCAGAAGACCCATTCATCGTGTTTTATATTTAAGTCCTCAGTTCCCAGAGTCATATGAGAACCTTCAAACAAAACCACATATGCACTAATAAAACAAGCAACATCTTGAAGTTAGGAAAAGCTGGAATCCTGGCTTCTTAACAGCTAGGCATGGGAATACAGACACTAACACCCCCTAAATTTTTTTTTTGGTGTTTTTGGGTTTTTTTGGGGTTTTGTTTGTTTGGGGTTTTTTTTGTTTTGTTTTGTTTTGTTTTTTTTGTTTTGTTTTTTGTTTTTTGTTTTAAAGTATATATATTTTTTTTTCTATGAACGCCAAGATTTTTGAACACTTCAGTTACCCATGCAGGTCTGCAAACACAACAAATGTCATGAGATTCTCAGACCGCTGTGCTCAGGAGCTGCAGAGGACAGACTCACCTACAGATACAATACCTGAGCCCACTCCTCTAATCTTCAGCAGTACAAGGCACTTTATTCTGATTCTCCACAAAGAGCAAACATTTTCTTCCTAAAGGAATGCCAAGTTTTAGCACAGTTTCATCCCTCCTCACTCTAAGCATTTAAGTCAGACTGCCAAGCTAAGTGAACGAGGTGATTAGTCCTCCCTGAGTCCCTTCACAGTCAATGGAGAGCAAGAAACTCTCCAGAGGAAAATTCAGGATTGAGATGACAACAAGAATATGTGCACTTTTAGCTTTAAATACTGCACAGAACAGTAAAAACTTACAAGCAGCAACGGTCTAGCATGGAAACAATGGCTAATGAAGACTGAATATGCCCATCTCTGTTTCTAAGCAAGATCTGGACTTCAGGGCTCTTTCTAAAATTACTCAGGATGGAAAGGCTGAATTTAGCTCCCATCCATCCCCTTATCACAAGAATACAACCTCACACTTCCTGCCACAGAGAATCTGGGAAAATGCAAAATTCTACCTCTTATCACCAAATCATAATTAATTTCTTCTTCCTATCTTGCCTTACTTGAGAGAGGAAAAAAAATAAAGCCCTCCTTGAGAGATAACTGAATTTATGTCTTACCAAACTGAATGTAAATGCAAGCAACAGGAAGTTTTTACTTGGAAGCTGGAATTTCAAGCACTCAGTGGCAAACAATGAAGGAGAGAGATAAAGGTGCAATGGCAATGGTGGGGGACAGACCTGCCAAGCTTCCTGCCCAGGCTGACTCAAGAGCATGTGTCCTACCATGATATGGACGGGCCACACCGCTTGCTTTTATTTTGGTAATTGGTATTTGTTCCTGTGAAAACCCCTATAAAAACAAGTCAGAAGACCAGACAATAGTAGACTAGTCATCTCTTATAGCCAGATCTTTTACTTAACACTTTAGCAAAAGATGTAATCAGCAGATCTTTGTCCATTTATACAATTCTCTCTGCAGTGAGGAGGATTGTATTACACTCTCCAGCATCCACCAGATCAGAGCATCCAGTCTTCCCCATCACTTCAAGAGATTGAACTGATACTTGAAAGCACATTTGCTATTATCTACTCCAGCCCTTTGGAAATGACATTACACAGATACAGGGGGCAGGCAAATATTGTCGCTCTTTTATTATTCCTGATGTTCCCTCGCTTGTAATATCTGAGAAGTTCCCAGGTCAATGGGATTACTTTATCTTTCTCCCCCTTTCTTTATCTCTTCCCTCACCCCACAGGTATCCATGTCCAAATGGGACACTTCGGCAGGGGCTTTGCTTGACCCAGGTCACTCGAAGGTCAAGCTTTTCACCACTTGCTAATGCAAAGCTTCCACTCAGCCCTTGCAACCCCAGGGGCCCGGGCACCCCTCCTCACACACCCCTTTCCTGGCCACGGGTGCAGACGGAGAAGGCAAATGCTCCTCATTGAACATACAGAAGCAAAATCCTCCCCATATGGAAACCAGAATATGTTTTGTGTTTTTAAATAAACAAAGCAAAGGGAGAAGCTCATGAAAAAGCAGCTCAGCAGTGCCTTTATTCCTGTACCAAACTTGAAGGATGGGAGGCTTAACTAGTTAGGAGCAACTCAGACTATATTTTTGCCTACCAGAACAAAGTTCGATTTTTATTTAGATTGATTTTAAGATTTACATGGGAGAAATGGATACAATTGGATCAAATATATAGCAAAATAAATTGTTGACTCCCATGAAAGCCAATAAACCCAAAACAAATTTCACAGATCTCATCTACCAGCATTTGAGGTTTGTTTTATTTCATTATTTTGTATACATTTACAGAGCAGAAATTTGCTTAACTCTGTTCCACTTTTCTTTTACTGAAACAATAAGACTCTCTGCAGAATATTTTCAGCTTGAATATTATCACCAGGATAGCATATGGCAAACTAGCAGCAGGCAGTTTATCTTCATCCTCTTTGTAAGCTAAAATTAGCACAATGCTTTTGCAACAGCATATGATGTATTCAGACCAGTACGATATACCTAATACAACTTTAGATCCATCCCTGGCTAACCTCCAATATCCAAGTAAATTGATTGCTAATTTTAACTGAGTATTAATGTGTTTAGTATCAAGTTGGCATTTATCAACTTGAGAGGCACTTTTAAGTCTAATACTGTCATTTCACATACACCAACCGCAAGTGTAAATAAAATTTGTATATTGGTAACACATAGCATTTCAATTCATCTGTACAAAGCAATTCTAATTTATATTAATACATTAGGTATGGAAAACCACACTGTAAAATTTCATAATATGCATATTCTGCTTTTCAGTGATGCAATATAATTAATGGTAGTGTAGAGCTGATATACCCATGTCATGACTAACATGTTCCTCCTGCAGACTGTTAGCTGGTTACTTTATTGGGATTAAATTCAACCAAGTCACCAACATCCTTTGGATTAAATTAAAGCAAGTCATCACTTTACATTTCTTGATAAGGAAGCTGTGCCAGCCCTTTCTGCTCTTCAGTCTGGTAAATTATGGCCACCTCAGGGGTTTTTTAGCTGGATAAATATGTAGTGAGACACTAATGTTAGCACTGCTTCCTAATTTGTTTCTTGTAGCTGTAACACCAAGGAATTTAGCACAACACTCCTCATAAAAGAAATTTGAAAGGTTCTAAAAATGCCCTGTGCTTCACAAGGGTTGGTTTTACCACCTTTCTTGCCAGGTTGACAGAATAAAAAAGCGTAGTAGTAGGAAGTAGTCATGTCCAAGCACGTATATGAACAAACACACACACAAACAATAAATATTTATAGAGTAACATTCAAAGATTTTGTGGCTCAGCCTGCTCATCAATAGAACATCCCTCTGCTTTCCTACAGCCCATTACAGAACTACAATACAAAACCATAGCAAGTCTATCCAATAGTTGTACTGAATTAACATTACCACCGTTCTTGCTTTTACACAGCTGGCCTCATGCAGAATTTGCACAGGGTTAGTGCAGACATATGCAAAAAAAAAGAAAGCAGGTAGGATCTTGCTTTCAAAAAGCCTCTCCTGGGGCATTCTCATTGCCACAGGCAGGATGAGGGGACAGGAGAGATAAATAGATGCTTTGCTAAGTGGGGAATGGAGGAGAAGTACAGAATGAACACAACATTTCAACTCCACTTTGTTGTCTCTTTTCCCCCTTGCTGTAATTTGCCTGCAACTTATCCCCTGCTCTTCAGCAAGAAGCTGCTACACTCTGATGTTGACAGTGCCCTGAAACTTTAACCCCATTTTAAATGACACTTAACTTCGAGCTGTTCAGTTAATGCTGACCTCATTCCCTCTTTCCCCTGCTTTAGGAAGACATTTGATGCAGTGCATGTGCTATAATTCAGGGCCCCAAGCAGGAACTCTACTGTGGGGTTCCTCCCTCAGTGCTGTGCTAGGGAGGGAGAAAGGGAGGAGATTCTCTTGGCACAGCAAAGAGACCAACAAAAGATTCTCCATCCTACAAGCCTTGCTTCCATGACCTTCACTTGCTGACCAGAGAAAGCTAACATATGCCTTCTTTGAGGTCTGTCGGGACACCACAGACTCCAGAATATATTTAGCACGCATCCACGTGACACTGCTATTCAGAGCAGTGGGGAACATTTCAGAATAAGTTAGGGTATGTCTGCCACCATTAGGTCTTTTCCAAGGGCATAAGTGGTGTCTTCTAGTAGGTCTTCTCTCCCTCTGCAAAAGATGTACTTACAACTTGGAGACAATGGGCAGTATTGGGGGTGCAAGGGCCATCTCTCACCCATGGTGCAGAATCAGCCCCAAGAAAACTAAAGACTAAGGGACAAACAGTTGAAAAGGTGTCCCCACTGTACTTTTATTTATTTATATGCTATTTCTTCTTTCCCACACTTTCACATTGCACTTCATCAAAGAGCAACGGCAAAAATCTGTGTGAGATTCTAAATACTCAAGAGAAAAACAAACAAACAAATACTCACAATATTTATAATAGATAAATAAGTTTTTTTATATAAAAATATATAAATACTTATATATTGGCTCTTAGATGCCAGAGGTACTGCCTTATGATGAGGAAGTTCCCAAGCTACAGCGGGAGGCAGGCTGGTAGTGCCTATCCTGATGTCACACTGCTCCCACTGCACATCATATGCCCAGCCATGCTCTCCCATGTCCTTTCCCACCTTCCAGGCCTGAGCAGCAAAAGTTCAAGCACATCAAACCAGAGGCTACATGGAGGAGGTATCATAGCTAAAGAGCCAAAGCAGAAAGATGGAAGACTCTACCAACAGCACCCTCATTCAAAGGCCTGCCAGAGCAGTGTCAAACATGTGCTTAGTCACAGCCCTACGATCCCACCCCAGCTTGGGTAGAAGGGACATGAGGCATCTCCCTCTGGTATTTCTCATGTCACCAACTAGTGGGTCACCAGGCCAGTGAGCAGTGGTCCCTGATGAATTATAGGATGACAGGTGGTTCTGACATCACCAGTGCTGCAAGCTGCAGAGACTGCTCTGATTGCCCAGAGAAAGTCCCCATCTCATTCATGAATTTAAAATTGAAATTAAAAAAATAAAAAAGAATAGTAATAATAAAAGCCTGTGTGCACCAATGTGCCTAGAAAAAATTATGTCAGCATCTTACAGTGCTGATCCTATTAATTAATCCCTTGAAGAATGGCCCCTCGCCCACAAACATATAATGTAATGCCAGCTTAATCTTACCTAAAAAAATTACAATGCAATAAGATTACTCGTCTGACTCTGCTAACTGTTACAGCACTGCTTAATCCTGCATTTCAGAGCTTTAACAAGCTCCTACAATACTGTACAGAGTTTATCAGAGCAGTTCCCGAGACCAGGACTTATGTTTTAAAGAATATAATTCCACTGTCTTTTGTGCTTTTTACATATAATGTTTATCCAGTGACTTTCATCCTGAAAGATCTCAAAGCCTATTGCCTGCTCCTGTTTCCATTGAAGTCTTCTTTTCAGGTTTCATATTAGAGTAGGATTAGAAATAAATATATAAAAATATATATATGGGGGGTTACAGCAGGAAAATTTGTAGGGGAGGGAGTTCATCCCTCCCTCCCATTTCCCAAACACAGCTGGGAGGCACACCACCAGATCAGCTGCCTCCTACCAAAAGCCTGCAAAGGACCCCATGTGGGACCTTGCCTAAAGAAGTGGGTGCAAACTTGACTAATGAAAGGACCATCTCTCCATCCCTGCAATAACTTGGTCTTCATCCCCAGGCTCTCCTCCCACCAGCACAGCCCCACTCTGACAATATCCACCCACAGCCACACGTTTCCCAGTCTTTGTCACTTATAGACATATTAAGCTTCCCATGGAATAGGAGAAGAAAGCTCTGCTCCCTCCCTGTAATTATCAAATCTGCCCAAAAATGAGGAAGAATTGAGAATCCTCATTATAGCACATCATAAAACATGGCAAAGTCTCATGCTCACTGTCTGTTATTGGCACAGTCTGCCAACAAAACTTTACAAAGATCACAGGAATTCATGTTTGCAGAGATATTAAAGTCATAAAAGGGGAAATTTGGATTTTATTTTCCCACAGTCTAAATGAAGGTGAACCAAGCAAATTTGGCAAAGAGTGCTAGTCAGATGCCATTTCCCACAGCAGTGTGGTATTTTCCGCTGGGAATAAAACATTTTCCCTCAACTACTGTTTATAACCCTTATCAGTTCAACAGCAATAGAGCCATCAAGTCCAATATCTTGTGGAAAAAAGTCAAGGTCAACAAGTACTTGCATTTTCGTTTATCTTTAGCTGCAATTGCTACTGACATTCAATTGGGTAATAAACATGAGGACTGTCAAATGCTCTCAGCAAACAGGTGATCCAAAAGCTATCAGAGAGAAAGAGGCTACCGCCAGGTAATCAAACAATTCTGTTGCAACAATTATGATTTGAGTGCATTCATTTACAGAAGCAATCACCTGTCAAATTTGAATGAATAGCATCAAAACATTCCCACCATTGGGGTAATAAGGGCAAGAAATGTCTACTTTCTTCCCAACAAAAGCATGCCAGCATTAGCAAGAGCCTTTAAAAAAAAGGGATAAACAAAAATATGCAGCATCTTATTTCCTGAATTAAATTATAAAAAATTATTTGAACACAAGAGCTAGAGGATATCTGTCCAAGTAACTGAGTCTTGTGGCGATGTGTCACACAAGCAATGAGGGGTGTTTAGGAAAACACCAGGAAAAGTGGGGGCACACAGAAGCAGCTGCACCACCGCTCTGACAATCAGCACTTGGGCAACTTCCTGAGCCAGTGGTTGCATCTGGACCAGGGTTTTTAATAGTTACAGAAGAAACTATTTTTCCATGAATTGGTCTAATCTCTTTTTGTCCCCTGCTGACCTCCTCAGAATGCTCTTCTGTAGCAATAAATTTAACCCAAGACGTAAAACATTTTTGTTTGTTTTAAACCTACCAACACTCTGGAACAGCTCCTGTGCCATGACCACCCACCCTTAGTTCTTGTATTATGGGACAAGCACCCACTTTCTCCATACACAATTAATTTTAAAGACTTCTCCTCCAACCTTAGTCACCTTTCCCCTCCCAGCCTTTCATGTGAGAGATAGGAAAATGGTTTGTGCCAAGCAGTCCCATGGCACACCCTGTTGCATCACTAATCCAGAAATACAGCATATTTATGAGTTTATAAGCCTTGTGATAAAATGTCACTCAAAATAAACATCTCAGGATCACTTCTGTTTTTTAATCTCCAAGTTAAAGACGCTAATGACACACACCTTAAAGTCTCACTCTGCCTACATCAGATTGCTAGACTCAGCTGAAGACGCCAAAACCTGGAGAAGCAAATGGGATAGAACACTTAAGTTGGGAATACTAAGATGGCCTTTAATAGGGGCCATATGGGAAGCTCATTAGCTCCAATGAACCACCACAACTTAAGTGAAAACATCCAGAGTGTGTAGGAAAACAAACACCATATCTGAATAAAGCAACCAAAAAAAAAAAAATCATATCAGCCATCTTGAAGACCCCCAACTCTGGTACTGTTGAAAGGGGCATCTTGGACACTAAAAACTTCAAATCTATTTCTACAACTTCTTAGAAAACCAAACCTCCCTCTGCCCCATCCAAGGAGGAAAGCAAGATGCCCTTCAGTCCTACACCAGATAATTGAGCTAACAGCCCAAGATAACAATTCAGCAATGTGATTATTTTCCACCACTGTTTCCTGCTTGGCATATTCAAGATCCTTCCCTCAGCAAGACACCTGGTTCTGTGCAGACACGCTTTGGGGCTGCAAAAGTCAATGGATGCTCTCAGTTCAGGGTCAGGGCCATGTTTTTATATACACATCTATGTATACATGGGCTTGTGCATAGCCACACAGATGTTTAATGGGTAGACATTTCTGAATTTAGGAAAAATTTGCCAAGAAAACAGATTTAAAAAAAAAAACCCAACCACAAAAAAAACTCCAGCACATGGATTCTCCTTCTTGAATATAGATGGGCCAAAAGTCAGGAATATTTGTATTTCCATAGCCACTGTAATGTAAACAGTTTCCAAAGTCTTTTTCCCTCCTTCTGCTCTGCCAATGATGGCAGTAGCCTCAGCCTGAAAGATCTGCCTCCTGACATGGTCATCTCTCTCTGCTCCCCTCCCAGCTGGAAGTTTTTCCTGAGCAAAGACTAAAAGTCACATTAAACAGTGCTGAAATGGTTCTGCTGGTTTTGAACTGCTTATTATCTCTGGGGGTTGACCTGAAAAACAAGTTGGTGCTTAGAGAAATTCAGGTTTCCCCTGAAAGGCAGACAGAAAGAAGGAAGGTTTTTTACAAGGAAAAGAGTTCATTTACGATGATGTTACCCACAATTTAGGGAAAACAAGCAATGTTTATAAGTATTTAAGTTAGCTTTGCCATACCGAAAAGAAAAACGCCTGTTAATGACAGACATTTAAGCTAATGCGAATGACTGAAATAAATCCTGACACGAGGAATAGATTAATGCTCAAATCATGACAGACACCCGCTCCTAAGTAACAACTTGCTCCCATGCACCATTCTGGAAGTACAGCCCGGCTTAGCTGAAGCACATAGACTTAACACTGCTGAAATCTAAGTTTAACAGCTGAATCAGGCTGATGAGACCAAAAAAAACCCCAGAAAACCCAAAACCAAACAAAAAAACCAAAAACCTAAACTAGAAGGAGGAAAAAGCCAGTTTCGCGCCCCCCGGCTTTAGAGCAGAATGATAAATTGACATCATGTTATGAGCATAATCCTCAACCACTCAATCACTGTTAAAAAAAAACCAACATGATTCTGGGGAGATAAAAATAATTAATGCTGGTGCTGCTGAAGAATATGCACCTACATGAAGAGTTTCAGATAAATATGGGCCTGGCTTAAATCTTATATCTCACATCAAAGGAAGAGGGCACAGGTGCTCACACTGATTTAAAGCAAACTGAGCGCTGCCTGCTTGATGGAAAAGCAGGAAAAGAAAAGGGGATGGCAGAGCCTCAGCAAGAAAACTGATACTGCTTCGTTTCCAAACAAGTGTATTACACTTAATTCAGGATTCACAACACATAAAGCACCAGAAAAAACACAGGGAGCAGCCCCTGTTGACTAATGCCCTGTCTTTTCTAATCGAGGGTCACATCCAGTCTAACCGATCGCATGATAATGGCATCAGAAAAGGTCAATCAAAGACAAGCCAAAGCTTCCACTGCCTGGCTGACCTTCGGAGCTTGTGACAAATTGCTATCAGTCAATGTCAACTAATGACAGCGGCTCTTTGGCTAATCAATTGTTCTAAAAATGATCAAGAAAACTACTCGTAGGACAGCTCATTTTCACATCAATGCCTGTGAAGTATGAAAAGCTCATTTTTTTTGAGTTTTTAATAAGCTCATAAGTAAAGCAGTTACTTGGTAACAGGGGTCACCTTAGTGAAAAGACAGAACCTTTGTCTGCCTTTTACATATTCTTTTATTACCATATTATAGTAAAAATATGCCATGCCATTACTATGCCAGAGGGCTACATAATAAAGTAGGTAATACTTCATACTTTTTTTTTTTTTGAGATAAATACTTCTGTGGTTTAGGGGCCCTCTGTTTGGATGTAAATAATTGTCAACATAATCTCCAGGTATTTAAATGTAAAGCAATCACCAATGGCACACAGGTGACATGCCCACTCATTACTCACCCAAATTTCACATGACAGAGCCAGTAGTGAAAACCACGCTGCAAAATCCACTGGTGCTGCTGGGAAGCGAAGGTCTAACAGCAGCTATTTTGTTCTTAAACCCACCCACCCCATGCGAGCACAACTTATTCCAACTATTTCCGACAGAATCCACATTTGGTAGGAAAACCGCATGCTCCAAAACCCCCTAAGCCCTGCGAAAGCAAACAGACATTTCCGCCCTGGAAGGATTCTGCATGTAAAAGCCAACGTGGAAATGCACACAGGCTTGAGCAGTGGGAGATATATCATGGTTCTCCTTGTACAGCAAAGGGGTGACTGCAGATTTTTCCACCTCTTCATCCTACCAGCCTCTCCCAGCATAATTTTCAGCCACTTCTCAAAGCTTCACAGCCAGGCCACACTCAAATCTGCATTCATGCATTAAATATTACCAAAACAAAAAATCCACACTGGCCTAAGGCTTGAGGAGTGCAAGCACAATTATGCTTTGCTTTTCCATAAGGGGAAAGTCCAGCAAAGGACATTGCAGGGCATTACATCACAAGAATCCATTCGAGAAGATGCTGCATTGAGAAGGAAAGAGGCACCATCGCTCAAGCACGGCACTGCTTTTCATTTGGGTTTACCTCTTTACTTCAGTGACTCCCGCCCATGACACCTGTAGTGCCAGAACAGATTTACCCCGAGGAAAACACCCCTCACCAACCCAATCACTCCCAAAGCAATTCCCCACATCACCACAGACAAGGGAGGGAACTGGTGGTGAAACGCTAAACAAGAAACATTAAAACTTTTGTTTTCATCGTAGAAACTGCCAAGTGACAGCAGTTTCAGGTTACACCCTAAACCTGCCTTGCTATGGTAGTTTTTCAAATTAAAATATCTTCTGTGGCCTTAGCCACTCTCAAGCCATCCATAGGCAAGAAAGAAAGGAGGCAGGCCGACACTTAAGCTCAGCCATAATTGGAAGTATGTGAAAAATGAAGTGTCAGTTCGGTCAATAAAGGGCAAAGGTGAAGGGGAACTGCAGCCCAAACTCGGTGCGAAATGTGCTCATTAAGACACCCAATCCGAGGGCTCCTGCCCACCTATCCCATTAGTCATCGGCCATCTGACCGCTTCAAATGCCTCCTCGCTCTTATTACTTTTCTTCTCCCATGTTAAAAAAAAAAAAAAAAAGAAAGAAAAAAAAAGGGAAAAAAAAAGGCAAGCTGGTATATAAATCCTTGCTCAGTCATCTGGAACATAATGTGGCCCTTCTCTCCCCCTCTTCCTGGCTCTGCTGCCTGCCTTTGCAGCCTCCAAACAACCGCCTGGAGATTCCCAGCAATAATAAACCCGATTGCCTTTTTGCCTATAGGTTGCTCAAACTCCTACAAAACCCTGAAAAAAAATAAACCATTGCAGCCATTGATACATTTTTATAAAGAAATATCGCTGCTTTCTACTCCTGGCTTGAAGGAGCAACAATTATTTGGAGGTTTAAAAAAATGCTTTGAACGCAGGCTGAGGCTTGGGGGGAAAAAAATAAAGAGGGAAACAATACACACAAATAAGGTGACACTGATGGATTATTTTTAAGCTGTGTAGGAGAGCTAAACATGGGAAATACGGAACTCCACTCCAGATTAAAAGTGACTGTACCAAGGCTTTGTTCAGCATCTTCCTGGTCTCACTATTTGAAAAACAAACAAAACAGATCTCTCAATATGCCAGACAGGAATCTTTTGAAGTTACAAGACAAAGTAAGAGAAAATAGTGCTGCCATGATGTCAGCATCACCTGCCTGTACATAAGAATTTGCTTCTCTTCTTTTAAATAGAATTTAGTGAATTGATTCGCCACTATGTAAATTCAGATCTCTTAGCACCATTTGGAGACAGACCTCCAAAGGCCTTTCCCCTTAAGTTCAGAGCAACGGGAAAACTTTTTCATAATATTATTCTGCATTCCTGTACTATAACCATGCCCTATGATGACACAATACCAGGCCTTTAGAAGAGGTTGTGTCAACGTACTATGCAATAACATATCCTGCTGTTCAGCGGCACGAGACCTCAGAACAGGTCCCTAGCAGTTAAATATGGATTTCTGCAATAGATCGAAGCAGCTGGGAGTTATTACTATTTACTAAGTAAATAAATTTACACATTGAAGAAGACTTTAAAATATTTACAGGAAAGACCATCTCTCCTGATTTCAAAGGTAATCATTTGATGGATGTTTTATACTGGGACATAAATAGGTTAAAAATACACTTTGCAAGATTTGTAGTAAATAAGGTAATGAAGAAAAATCTCCAAAAACTCCAAAAATAGACCTTAACATAGTCTGGGTTAAGGACTAAGGAGAAAAGTCTTGCTAAAGGCTTAAGCATTCCAGTCTGTGTGCCTCTCCGAAAATGCAAAGCTTACATTTACACCTTTGTGATACTTTCAGACAGGTTGCAAACCTGGGCCAGAAGGTGCTTTTACCTACCCCAACGAGGGAAGTAGGTTGTGAGAAAAACCTGAAACCAGACAGTTTTAGAGAGTTTTATTGAAGGTTTTATTTCTGGTGATCAGATTCGCCTTTTTTTTTTTTCCTTTTTTTTGAATTGCAAACGTGATCTTGACAGATGGAAGGAACCAAAAGGAACTTTTACAAACTCCTAAAAATAGGGAAGCCCATAATATACTGAATATATGTCATGCAACGCATGCATCTTGAGTTAACTCCTATGGTTGCAAGCACAAGCATGTGGGTCCCCACCCTTTTGCTTCCACCCCTCCACAGAATCTGGCTGCTATGGCAGTGCCATGCTGGCTCCTGCTGCCAAGAAAAGCACCCAGCAGTGGTGAACACAGGGGTTTAACCACAATGTTACACTCCTAACATCAGGCCACAGAAGAAAAAGCCACCAAATCACAGCAACTGGAAATTAAACACAGTTAGGGAGAGGGAGGATATTTGCTATCTTTTAGTTGTCTTCCATTTCAGTCCTTCAGGGTTGTATTTTTTCACTTCTTCTCCGTAGGGAAATGCTAAAATCACATTATGGAAGTTTTTTTTTACAGAAGGTGTACACGCAGGCACAGATGTGCTTAAACAAATGAGATTCCCCCACAATCTCAACCTTCAGAGCATTTCATGTAAACAAGACATAAAGCAAGGCTCAGCAAGACCACTGCTACCATCACCACATTCCTGTTCCTCAGAAACAATGCCATTTCCAAAGGTGCCAAGTAGCCTGAAGGCAAGCCTTGGTAACAGAGACTCCCAGGACAGGATCTCTTTTCCAAAATTTCTTTCCCAAACTTGACCTGAGAGCTCCAGTTATCAAATCCCCACTTTTGTTACTCATCTCGAAAGTTTTAATGCACTGAGCCTTCTTCACAAAACAGTTCTCTATCAAGCACTGGAAGCACTAAACCAGTGGAGTTTGGGTAACAGTTTCAGAACTGAATACAGCATCACTGACAAGTCCTTCTGTGGATACTTCATAGGACTCAGGCTTGAAACTCACTTAAGAAAACCCTTCCTGAGTGAGGCTGTAGCATGCCCGTTTCTAGAAACATATTGCAGGATGGCAATAGACATCAGATATGACCAGCACTCCAGACTACTAAAAATGCCACATTTTGGAGAAAATAAAGTCTGAAAATCTTTAGAAGTACACCAGGAACGATGCTCAATTTCCAACGGTCTAGGAGCATTCTGGCAAGCCTCCCCACAGCTGTTTTGTCCACGCACATATCCACATAAACACATGCACATCCGTCTAATAAAAGAACAGCCCTAAACGAATACAAAAACCCTCTGAAAACACCACATTTTGGTTCAAAGCTTATTTTTGAAGCAGCTTTTTCAGCCTTAAAAAACCC